>NW_028270148.1:64681128-65329253 GCF_037043375.1 Chiloscyllium plagiosum
CATAATTGCAGGCATAAAATCTTCCACAACTCAGTATTGTTGGGCAGTTGAAGATTTTTTTTTAGTTGCATTAATTGTGGTGTATTTGACAGTATAATTTTATTAACACAGCTGAGGTGTCTATCACAAAAAAGGGCATTTGTAATAAGATTGTCTCATCCACCAATATTGAGTAACCTGACATTAAGGAATTGAACATTACTTTAAAAAGCTATAGAAAATTATTCATTGGCTTCATTGGTGTATGGTAGTTAGCATTTTTGGTAAATTAAACAGATTTAATAACTACATTCTCTTGAAAGCTCCCTCTTCATGGTTTAATTACTCCAAAGAAATCAAACTTAATTTGAAGATCGTCTTCAAATGGTTGCAAGGAGTGAACCGAGAAACATTTGCCATGCCAACTTATTCAATCTGGGAATCTGCTCATTTCTATAGGTATGATTGGCATTCAGTCGCATGGCTTTTATAACAGTATAAAAATTTGGGGAAACTCCAACCACGAATCTTCCTCGGAGAATGAATTGATTTGCCCCTACTCTGTGGAAAGGGTGTAAACTAATCATGATATTGGAATACATGCATTGGCTAAACAGGAAATAAGAAATTTTGAAAACAAAATGAAGATCATTAATATTTAATACTCAAGACAAATATAATTAGCAACACAGAGGTAGGCGTTTCAGTAAGAATCTTTACGGTTGAGCTGCTGCAGTACTCACATGCACATGATACTACGCTATCCCAATACAGTTGAAGTAGCTGAACACATTTTTTCTCACTGCACATTATGATGCTAGTATATTATGAAATAAATACTATAACATCAATTTAAAAACTATTAATATCTATTTATGTCCCTATGCTTGCCAAAATATAGAGGCGATGAAATCACATTATTGTGCATACAAATTTTACCTTCATCATGAAGTCAATCATTTGGAATTATTTAAGGTTTAACAAACTGCTTTTTCATTCTAAGAACTTACATATTAAACATAAAATTTGAAATGTATTGATCTTCTTCATTTATTTCGCTATGTATGGCAGTACCCTTAATTTTCTGCAGTGCTTTCTTCAATACATTTTTTATATGGCAATAAAAAACAATAAAATTTTATAGGATTTTGAAGTTATTGTATGAAACAGCCTTGACATTTATATGACTGATTTTCAGAAAACTATATACAATATTGATTAACACACAATAACTTTCACTGTAAAATTATATATGCATATTTGGCAGTAACATTTTATGGACAAATTACTTTTAAAGCTAATTTTAATTAAGTGACTACTCAAAGCATCAGCAGTGAATTTTACAACATGCAATGTCCTATTATTTGTTACTTGGATTATGAACATTTTACATATAATTGAGTTAATGTATCATTGAATGGTAAAACCAAAGGTACTGAAAATTGGATTCTTGAGCTTATAGATAAATGATAAATATGCATGGAAATACAGTCACACACCAATGAGAACAATTCACTGTCAAAGATTATACTGTAAGGGTCCATCAAATCTGTTGAGAAAGTTTGGGATATTGTGCAGCCATTTCAATTCCATGAGGGTTGTGCAGATTCTTTTTAGTTATAACTATTCTTCTCTTTGGCTTGGTAATCATTCCTGATGTGCAGCAGAGGACGTGAGCAAAAATTATTCACTCTTACTGTTTAAATATCCTGTGAAAAATTTGCACTCTCCCAATTATTAAATAGTACCTTCATATTTAGCACACTTCAGCAGACAAAAGCATCTCTCAACACTGGACACAACGAAAGCAGTCAAGTAGCAGAGTCCATGCTCTATTTTATGTTATCCTAGAAAGAAAAAATATCTCAACTATTGAACAACCGGTTAAGTTTGTTGCTTCATACTATAACTATGCAGAGTTAACCTGAGTGGAATTTTTCACTAACATGATGCTGCCCAAGCCCAAAAAGACATTTTGCTTACTACATCAAACTTAATTTGAAGATAGTCTTCAAATGGTTGCAAGGAGTGAACAATATTTTATAGAAATTTCATTGCTGGATTGATACCAGTTATCAAGCACACATCGACATGATGGGCTAATTGAATCAAACAACATGTTCCTTCAGTCTTTCTTGCCTGTTTGCAGTTCAAGTCAGCATACTACAGGAAGGATATAATTGTGTTGACAGAGCACAGAGAAATTATAATTAGAATATTGCCAGGGCTGGAGAATAATAGCTGTGAAGAGAGATCGGAGAGGTTAGGATTGTATTCGTTGGAACAGAGAAGGCTGGAGGGGGAGCGGTGTTGGGGGTTGGGGAAGCATGATTGAGGTTCACAAAATTGTGAGGGGCAGAGAAAGAGTAGACAGGAGGAACCTGTTTCCCTTGCCAGAGAATGCAAAAGCCAGGGGTCATAGATTGAAGCTAAGTGGCAGAAGGATTAAAGGGGACATGAGGAAAAACATTTTTTAAACAGTGGGTTGTGGGTGTCTGAAATTTGCTGCCTGAATTGACGGTGGGGGCAGAGACACCAAATCTTTTAACAAGTACCTGGATCTGCGCTTTAAGTGCTGTAAGTTGCAGGGCTATAGGCTGTATGCAAGAAGATGGAATTAGAAAGAGCATCTGAGTGTCTTTGTATTGGCGTGGAAAAGATGGGCCAAATGTTCCCTTTGGTGATGTATCATTTTTATGGTTCTATAATTGTTAATAATAGGCCTAGTACAAACCAGATTCAAGTAGCCAGGGGATATAAAATCCAAAATGTTCACTGTTAGATATGATTTTGAGTTTGGCCAGCCCCTGTTGTACAGTCCTGAGTGTGCTATACCCAACACTAAAAAACAATTTAAGACAATCAATCAGGCTTGTAACATAGATCGTTTAGAATAGAATATCATTTATGTTTACTGGAAGTGATGTACATTCATACAGAGGGCCATATTATCTGCAAACAAAATGAGTAAGTTCAAGTCTTACTCCTTTCTAAATGATCTGGAAGGTTTGAACCCAAATTTCCCCACTGTTTTCTCCATGGAAATGCCTCAGCGAATCAGTATCAACTTGCTAGCCAATCAGTTTATTTTCTCCTGTACATAAATTGCTCTCATTTTCTGAAAATACCTGCATTTATCCTGATGGACACAAAGATTGAGGTATCCATCTCAATATTTTTCTCTCTATGCTCTAAGTGGCAAAAAGTGACAAACGCACAATTATCCGACATGCTAACTCATTTTCTGTCTTCTTATATTCTGTTGGAACTGTTTCCAACATTTTCTGTTTTTTATTTCAGATTTTCAGCAAAACTTCTCTGGCTCACAGAATTGTCAGTCATATAATGTTATTGTCTAGAAATGCCTCCCTTTATGCACAAATTTGAAAGCAGTGTCAGGTACCAATGTTGTACAAGGGTTTTTTGAAGCTGCACCAGGCTGTGGAAAATCTACAAGCTGTCCCTTGGCATTCCAGTGACTTCCATTGTTCTGCAATCAGCTCAAATATATGAAATGACCGTCTCTGTTACTAATGTCTTTCTGCTAACACTTCAATCACAGAATTGTACTGTATTACCTAATTAAAGTATCTTTCAAAACAATTCAACACAATCAAGGAAATCTACTTATTTCAGAGCTGGCAGGCCAAGAGAACAGAAATAGGGAGTTGAGGTTGATTCCCGATGAAGGGCTTTTGCCCGAAACGTCAATTTTACTGCTCCTCGGATGCTGTCTGAACTGCTGTGCTCTTCCAGCACCACTAATCCAGAAAGTTGAGGTTGATGGTAGGGGAAGGTGACATATATTTGGTCAAGTAAAATATGCTACTTACAATTGATCAGAAAGAATAAATCAGGCCATAAAAGAACTTGAAGTCAAAGCTGATGATCCTCAAGTCAGTTAACTGAGACAATTGGAAGTCAGTGCTGCCTGGTTAGCAGGAAGATATGTGATTAAAGTGAGGTGATGCTTTGAGTTAGCAGGCTGCTTTTTGGATTTGTGAGGAACCCATCCACTTTTAAGTGCAAATGGATTAAAAGACAAGAAAACAAACTTGCTGAGTTTCCACCAGGGAGACATTTTACTATAATTTTCAAGCTAGACTCGGGCGGCTTAGTGGCTCTGTGGTTAGCACCTCTGCCTTACAGCGTCAGGGACCCAATTTTGATTCCACCCTGTGTTTGTGTGGATTTCCAGCTTCTTCCCACAGTCCAAAGATGTTAGCTGGATTAGCTTTGGGAAGTACCGGGTAGGGTGGTGAATCTGGGTGGGATGTTCTTCAGAGGGTTGATATGGACTTGAGGGGCTGAGTAGCCTGTTTCAACACAGTAGGAATTCTATTCTATTCTATAATTTAGACAGCCAGTGGTCTTGTCAGGGAACAGACAGAAAACTAATAAATATATTTGAAACAGCTCCTCGTATATGATTAGGATCCAAAATTACAGCAAGTTAAGTGCATAGCATAGAACATCACAGAAGCCAACTTCCTATCCATGGACTCCATTTACACTTCTCGTTGCTGTGGAAAGGCTGCCATTACCATCACAGACCCCTCCCATCCTGGTAATACTCTCTTCCAACCTCCTCTGTCAAGCAGAAGATATAGAAGCTTGAACACATGCACCAATAGGTTCAAGAACAGCTTCTTCTCTGCTGTTGTTAGACTGCTGAATATATTCTCTAACTTCAAATAACATCAATTTTGCTAATGTTGATATTGCTTTGCCCACCTAACTTCCTGGACTAATTGACAAGCAGTTGTAACCTGAATGCCCTACTCTGTCCAGCAGTCTATGACCTGTATGTCCTTGTTTGTCCTTGTCCGTGTTTGCTAAGATCTGCCTGCACTGCACGCAAAACAAAGTTTTTCACTGTACTTTGTTACACATGACTACAATAAATCAAATCAAATCAAATTCCAATATTTGTGTGTCATGTGCATTACCACTGTTGCATTTAAATCTTGATCACTCATGATGCGTAGTACCAACAGAAGGATGCTGCTCTCTCTTTCCTCACCGTTAAGTCAGCATACTTGGAAGGTGGAGATGTCCTGTCAAATTTGATGGTGCATTAACCAGTTCTATGCTGGCCTCCAGTTTGAGAACAATATTTATTCTCAAATTGATTCTGTTTTTAGTTCCCTCTCATTTCAAGGTATTTTTACAAATCACTTCCTTCCAGCATTAGATGGGGCAGTCAGAAAGCTGTTCCCTCTAGTTAGTTTTCTGTTGAGTTCCTTGTGGAGTTTGTCAATTAGTCCAGGAAGTCAGAAAGTAAATTTTAATTTACAAATTGCCAAAGGCAAACAGACAGTTGCATTTTAGCACACAGTTTTTGGGTGGAATAGTTAGGCAATTCTTTTGCTGGTGGAAAGTTTTAGCCACTTGGAGTTTTTGTGTGAGATCAGATGCAGTACCTTTTAGTTGGCCATCTGGTGGTTGTCTGCACAGTGAGGATGCTCACTCTCTGATGTCCTGCCCTCTCTTCTGCAAGATAGCAGCATGATCCTTCATGGTTGTGCCTGACTTTGACAATCATGCACTGGGAGTGGCTTCCTACCGAGTTCTGCATCAATAATTGGGCGTCAAGCTCTCCATCCAACTGGGGCTTTAACAATTGAAGAAAGATAGCAATGAGTAACTGAGTTAAATGCAGTGTAGTGTTGGATCTCAGGCTAGTTTCCTGACCAGGACTGAGTGATTGAATCTTCTATTTCTCCAAAACCAAAAGTTCTTCTGCAGGCTTTGTTAGGATCTTTACTGTGAAAGTTCCACATTTCGCCTAACTCCGCAAAATGTTGCCCTCATTTTCCCAAGTTCACATCACTTGATTTTATAAGGTTTCTATCTTGCAGAGGTACTGTAAATAATTAAATGCTTATTTTGACATATAAACTTTATATATAGACTGTCTTTACTTTATATAAATTGTAGAAAGACAGATAGAAATTTTTAAATTTAAATGCTTTGTTATCAGCTCTTGAAAGTGAAAGACAATTTGTTGCAAAGCTGTCATAGTAATACAGGATTGTCAATTTATTAAATATTCCATCTAAACACCAGCATCAGGTAACTACCTTACAAGGGCATCCCGGAGATATAAATATACACCTTTGTGAGGAAATATTTGCATATGTCAGCAACAATTCAAAAGCAGCCAAACTCAAATGTGCCGTACCAAATGCCATTTGTCTCGACGTTTGAATCAGTCACTGATAGCAGCTGCTATTTCGCATTTTGCTTTGCTTGCCAGTATGAGTGAATAATGACTTGTACTGGTGCATTGTGTTCTTTTAGCAATAAATTATCAGTCAATGTAACACTCTGATGGTTATTCTAAACTGGTCAATTCAAACAGGTCTGGAAGCGAGGACAACTGGAAAGGTGTAAATTTATTTTGAATCTCTACAGTTGCAATGCAAGGAAGTAGCAAATATATGATAAATTGTATTCTTGTATTTTACGAATCACACACAATTTTTAACCCAGGGTAACTGAATATTTGCAGGTATCTATCACAGACATAAACAGTAATAAATAATTGATGTATTTATTGTTTAACACTGAATATAATTAACTATCACAAACATGTTATTGAATGGCTTTAATGGCAATATTAATTGACCTGTGTGGTGTTACAAAAATGTGTTCTATCAAATATTAAGTTGTTAGTCTTTGTTAAAAGGCAGTTCTTTTAAAATGAAACAAAGAATGTTGGCTGCAATTTAAGATTCCTGAAGAAGGGCTCATGCCCAAAGCGTCGATTCTCCTGTTCCTTGGATGCTGCCTGACCTGCTGCGTTTTTCCAGCAACACATTTTCAGCTCTGATCGCCAGCATCTGCAGTCCTCACTTTCTCCTGCAATTTAAGTAAGCCAAACTCTATTCCATGAAGACATAGAGCCTATAGAGACTCGAACAGAGACAGTTTCACTCTTGGGGTTGTGAGTAACTCCTTCCTATCTTCTCAAGGTAGAGAATGGAACATTCAGGATTTAACGCCTGTCACATTTTGAAATTAATCGCTTGGCTGAAAAGGAAGATTGCTGAAGCCCTTGATATGAACAAACAAGTTTTCATTAAGCACTCACACCTAACATCTTCAAACTGCTGGTGACTAAGTTAGAGAGCAGTTATGTGATCCAGCACTTCATATGTGTGAATGCTGCCTTTGAACTTACAGAGCGATGTTGATGCTAGAAGCAGCAGAGTGGTTCTTTTGCCACCACCAGTCCTCAACCCCTTCTCCATCCCACCACACTTCACAACATTTCATCTAAATCTGCACCCTGTTTTGCTAAGAAATTCAAGTCTACATCCCTGCAGCAAAAAAAAGCCAAACGATTTTCAAAGCAGTCGTTCCAGGAGAAAAGGGAATCTACTCACCATGAGTGAAAAGAATCTGCATTAATGAAGAACCAGTGTCTGGGCACAATCTGCGAACTTCATTGCATTCACTGTATTATTTGCATCTTATTTGATAAATCTTGACATGTAATACTCTTTAAAGTTATATTTCCTTTTTGCACATATATTTATTTGTACACAATGGGAAATAAGATGCATTTATGCATTTTTAATATTTTTACCTGAATGGGTTTTAGCAATAATCCTTTGCATGTTTAATTCTACAGCACTTGTTTGACTTATTTCTTCCAAGACTGTATCCAAATATGTACTAAACTGAAAATCCTGTGTTCTTTTAAGAATTCCATCACCTCCTGTAGCCAAAGAGGAACAGAGGAAAACAGTCTTCCCCTCATCACTTGATTGGAGAATACAGAACAATTAACGTTGTTATTACTTTCACCTCTCTCCACCTCCACGGTCATGCACATCATTTCTGTTCTTTTAAAAATAATCCATAAATGGCAAAAGGTAATCTCCAGTAGTACAAGGTACGAGAATAAAATTTTACAATTTTATATGACAATATTTTACAATCACATCCATCAGTGTTGATACAAATCGGAATGAAGCGATTCTCAGGATAAACTTTGGTGAGTCAAATTCGGTAAGTAAATTAAAATAATCTTGAGCAAGTACCATCAGTCTCTCACATTGAATATCTTAGACCCACATGCTTGATGTCAAAGTATTTCAGACATAAATTTAAAAATCAGCTTACCTGTTTATAGACAAAAGGTTGGTGCATTGAAAATGAATTTAATAGAGCGAAGCCAAGCTCGGTTTGCATGCACTAAATTCATCAACCCTTATTGGTGGTCTAGGGACTCAACTGAAATGTACATGAGTCCATTTTCAGGAAATTCATTAAGACTCATCATAAATAAATGAAAAATCAGGCGTGTTCCTTCCTATCTGATTATTATCTGCATAAAATGTAATGTAATCTAATCTAATCTAATCTAAAAAAAACCCTCTAAGAGCTCCAGTGACACATAAATAAGAATATCTGCCTCCATCTGTCGATCACTTTCTTACAAAGAAGCTGAGGATATTTTCTGCCTAAACCTGCTCTCCTCCTAGCCTCACTGTTCTGCGCCTTATGTGTCAGGCAATTCAATCAGTCCAGGTGTAAGAATAGGAAAATCTATTCCAGGTCTTATCATCACAAATACTTTTTTTAAAAAAGTAGGAATTTCATGCAAATAAATTGGCTGAACTAATCCTGTCAAGTGAAAAGACTTATGGCCACAAAGTTCAGCCCTGTCATGTCTGTATATTGGTTGCAAAATGTTTTCTTTGCCTCTCACACAAGCACTCACTGTTCCAGGGAAGCCATTTTGATGAGCGCCATAGTGTAGGTGTTGGATATGCATCGGATGTGTGCAGAGCAGACAAATTGTGATGACACTCAATGTCTAATGTTGATTTGACACCAATGTTGCCAATTTTGACCTTAACAAATCACCTAACCCCCTTCATAAATATATATAACTGAATATGAATTTACAAAAGGTAAGGCCACCCTAACAGTGCTATTGGTATTCACTGGAAAATTTGCAATTGAACTTTGGGCTGTCTTTAAGAAGAATATAGTATAAATACAATAAAAATATGTTGCCACGGGGCTTTTGCTTTGGGAGGATGGGGGGGGGGGGGGGGGGGGGGGGGGGGGGGGAGGTGGTGGGGTGGGGGGTTGCGTGCAGTGGGAGCACGGAGTTGATAATACAAGCAAAACTGAGTTCCTTGAATGCCACAAGAAATCAAAGGTGTGGTGAAACTGAGGAAGGGTACACATAATAGATGTCAGCCTTATACTGAACAAGTGAACCAGACTGAACGATGAAAGCTCAGAGGGAAGGTTCTTGCTTGAGTACAAGTGAAGAAGCAGAGTGGTGAGTAATTCCAATTATGACTAATAGTTTGGATAGCTAATGTATGACTAATAGTTTGGATAGAAAATGAGGTCTGCAGATGCTGGAGATCAGAGATGGAAATGTGTTGCTGGAGAAGCGCAGCAGGTCAGGCAGCATCTAGGGAACAGGAGAATCGAAGTTTCGGGCATTAGCCCTTCTTCAGGAATGAGGAAAGTTTGTCCAGCAGGCTAAGATAAAAGATAGGGAGGAGGGACTTGGGGGAGGGGCGTCGGAAATGTGATAGGTGGAAAAAGGTCAAGGTGAGGGTGATTGGACAGATTGGGGTGGGGGCGGAGAGGTCGAGAAGAAGATTGCAGGTTAGGGAGGCGGTGCTGAATTTGATGGATTTGACTGAGACAGGCTGGGGGGAGGGGAAATGAGGAAACTGGTGAAATCCGAGTTCATCCCTTGTGGTTGGAGGGTTCCTAGCCGGAAGATGAGGCGTTCTTCCTCCAACCGTCGTTTCGCTGTGGTCTGACGATGGAGGAGTCCAAAGACCTGCATATCCTTGGTGGAGTGGGAGGGGGAATTGAAATGTTGAGCTACAGGGTGGTTGGGTTGGTTGGTCCGGGTGTCCCAGAGGTGTTCTCTGAAACGCTCCGCAAGTAGGCGGCCTGTCTCCCCAATATAGAGGAGGCCACATCGGGTACAGAGGATGCAATAGATGATATGTGTGGAGGTACAGGTGAATCTGTGGCGGATATGGAAGTTTCCTTTGGGGCCTTGGAGGGAGGTGAGAGGGGAGGTGTGGGCGCAAGTCTTGCACCTCCTGCGGTTGCAGGGGAAGGTGCCGGGAGTGGAGGTTGGGTTGGTGGGGGGTGTGGATCTGACGAGGGAGTCACGGAGGGAGTGGTCTTTACGGAATGCTGATAGGGGAGGGGAGGGAAATATATCCTTGGTGGTGGGGTCCGTTTGGAGGTGGCGGAAATGACGGCGGATGATGCGCTGTACATGGATGTTAGTGGGGTGGTAGGTGAGGACCAGTGGGGTTCTGTCCTGGTGGCGGTTGGAGGGGCGGGGTTCAAGGGCGGAGGATCGGGAAGTGGAAGAGATGCGGTGGAGGGCATCGTTGATCACGTCGGGGGGGAAATTGCGGTCCTTGAAGAAGGAGGCCATCTGGGATGTGCATTTTTGGAACTGGTCCTCCTGGGAGCAGATGCGGCGGAGTCGAAGGAATTGGGAGAATGGGATGGCGTTTTTGCAGGGGGCAGGATGGGAGGAGGTGTAGTCCAGGTAGCTGTGGGAGTCGGTCGGTTTATAGTAGATGTCCGTGTTGATTCGGTCGCCTGAGATGGAAATAGAAAGGTCGAGGAAGGGGAGGGAGGAATCTGAGACTGTCCAGGTGAATTTGAGGTCGGGGTGGAAGGTGTTGGTGAAGTGGATGAACTGTTCCACCTCCTCGTGGGAGCACGAGGCGGCGCTGATACAGTCATCGATGTAGCGGAGGAAAAGCTGGGGGGGTGGGGCCAGTGTAGTTGCGGAAGATGGATTGTTCCACATATCCTACGAAGAGGCAGGCATAGCTGAGGCCCATGCGGGTGCCCATGGCTACTCCTTTCGTTTGGAGGAAGTGGGAGGATTGGAAAGAGAAGTTGTTCAGGGTGAGGACCAGTTCAGTCAGTCGAAGGAGGGTGTCAGTGGAAGGGTACTGGTCGGTACGGCGGGAAAGGAAGAAGCGGAGGGCTTTGAGTCCTTCGTGATGGGGGATGGAGGTGTACAGGGACTGGATGTCCATGGTGAAAATAAGGCGTTGGGGACCGGGGAAGTGAAAATCATGGAGCAGGTGGAGGGCGTGGGTGGTGTCCCGAACGTAGGTGGGGAGTTCTTGGACTAAGGGGGACAGGACGGTGTCAAGGTATGGGGAGATGAGTTCGGTGGGGCAGGAGCAGGCGGAGACAATGGGTCGGCCGGGGCAGTCAGGTTTGTGGATTTTGGGCAGGAGGTAGAAGCGGGAGGTGCGGGGTTGTGGGACTATGAGGTTGGAATAGTTTGGATAATAGTTTGGATAGCTAATGTAGCTAATCTGGACAAGACAAATTTGAAGACACAAGGGGCAAGTTGGCTATGATGCATTTGGAAAATACAAAAAACATGGATGGTAGAACAACAGTAAAGACGTATTAAATGACCAATAACAATAGTCTAAACCCTAAAGACAAAAATTAAAAATGAAAGGTGAACCAATGCAATCATAATACCAGAAGATGTAAATGTAGAATTCGGCCAGTCGGTCCATTGGGTCTGTTCCATCATTTGATCATGGCTGATATGTTTCTCAATCCCATTTTCCTACCTTTTCCCCCATAACCTTTTATTGCTTTA
Source organism: Chiloscyllium plagiosum (assembly GCF_037043375.1). Taxonomy (NCBI): domain Eukaryota; kingdom Metazoa; phylum Chordata; class Chondrichthyes; order Orectolobiformes; family Hemiscylliidae; genus Chiloscyllium; species Chiloscyllium plagiosum. The sequence continues at coordinate 64,692,758 of NW_028270148.1, forward strand.
CTAATGACTAATACAAAGAATTAAAGATTGAGTTCTGCATCTAATTGAAAGGTAGAATTATAAAACTTTAGAAGCTTTAATAGTTTTATTGAGTAGCTTTAAAACAAATTATTTTAAAATTAAGTAAGGGCAGCCAAATGGGCCTACACAAAGAAGGCTGTTCCTACTATAAGGAGAAATTCCAGTGGAAATGTCCACCATCTGTGTTGAACTAAAGAATTTAAAGGAAGTATCAAACTTATGGAAAAAGCATTGCACAGAATTAGTAGGTCAGATGATTGAATAGAAATTAGGAGATAGAAAAGGCATGTAAGAAAGGCATGATTACAAATAACAATGGACGACTTCAATATGCAAGTGGCCTGAAAAAGTCAAGTTGGAAACAGATCCCAAGAAAAGGGATTTGTGGAATGTTTACAAGATGGTTTTCTCAGAGTGGCTTGTCGTAGAGCCCACTAGGCAGTGGAAGGGTACTGGTCGGTATTTTTAATGAGGCAGACTTGATTAGGGAGCTTAAGGTGTAGTGACCACAATAAGATGGAATTCACTCTGGAGTTTGAGAGGAAGAAGCTGAAATCAGATGTAACAGTATTGATTGGAAGTGGATCCCAGCAGGGAAGATGGTGGAGCAACAATGGCAGGAGTTTCTGGGGTAACTCGGGAGGCCAAACAGAAACTCCTCCCAAGAAAGAAGAAGCATACTAAGGAGAGGATGAGGCATCCATGGCTGACAAGGGAAGCCAGGACAGGAAAAAAGAATAAAAGAAAAAACATACAATGTGTTGAAGATTAGTGGGAAGCCTTTAAAAACCAGCTGAGGACAACTAAAAACACCAATAAGTGGGGAAAGACGAAATATGAAAGTAAGGAAGCTACTAATATAAAAGAAGATTGCAAGAGTTTTTTTTCATATCTAAATGGTAAGAGTGCATCATGGACCACTGGAAAATTAAGCTAGAGAAGTTGTAATGGGGAAGAAAAAAATGGTGGAGGAACTGAATAGGTACTTTGCATCAGTCTTCAGAATGGAAGACACCAGCAGAAACCAAGAGCTTCAAGAGAGTTGGGAAAAGTGGTGAATATAGTGGTCATTACTAATGGGAAGATACTGGGAAAGCTTTAAAGTCTGGAGGTGGATAAATCACTAGGATCAGGTGTTCTGAAGGACAAAACTAAGAAAATTGTAGAGGTGATCTTTCATGAGAGTCCCAGAGACTGGAAAATGGTTAACGTGACACCCTTGTTTAAGAAGCGAGGGAGACAAAAGATGGGAAAATGTATCATTAACCTGATCTCGGTTGTTGGTAAGATTTTAGAGTCTATTATAATGAATTAAATTGTGGAGGGCTTGGAAGTGTTTCGTAAAACCAGCACAGTTATATCAAGGGGACGTCATGCCTGATAAATCTGTAAGAATTCTTTGAGGAGGTAACAAACAAGTTAGGCAAAGGAAGGCCCATGGACATAATCTATTTTGATTTCCATAAAGCCTTTGACAAGTTGCCACATAGGAGGCTGCTAAATAAGACAAGGGCACATCGTGTTAAGGATTTGGAACTGGCATGGATAGGAGATTGGCTGACAAGCAGAAAGCAGAAAGAGGGGATAAAATGGTCTTTCTCAGATTGGCAGCTACTAACTAGTGGAGTTCTGCAGGGGTTGCTAATGAGATTACAACTATTCATGTTATATAGTAATGATTTGAATGAAGAAACAAAGGGCATTGTGACTAAGTTTGAAAATACACAAAGTTAGGTAGAGAGAGACAGGTAGTGTTGAGGAACTGGGAAGGACTTGGACAGTTAGGAGATTGAGCAAATAAGTGGCACAATGGAATAAATGGAACACAGTGTGGATCCTCTGAAGGTTAACATGCAGGTGCAGTTGGCAGTTAGGAAGGCAAATGCAGTGTTAGCTTTTATTATGAGGGAGCTAGAAAACGAGAGCAGGGACGTACCACTGAGGTTGAATAAGGACTCTGGTCAGACTGCAATTGGAATATTGTGAGCAATTTTGGGCCTTATATCTGAGGAAGGATGTGCTGACATGGGAGGGAATCCTGAGGACGTTCACAAGAACAATCTTGGAAATGATGAGTTTGTTATATAAGAAGCGATTGAGGACTCTGAGTCTGTATTCAATGAAGTTTAGAAGGATGAACAAGGATCTAATTAAAACTTACAAAATACTGAAAGGCTTCAATAGAATGGACATGGAGGAGATGTTTTCATTTGTAGGAGAGACTCTGACCTGAAGGCACAGCATTAGAGTGAAGGGACAACACTTTAAAACAGAGATGAAGAGGAATTTCTTTAGTCAGAGGGTGGTGAATCTATGGAACTCATTGCTGCAGAAGGTAGTGGTGGCCAATTGTAGAGTGTATTTAAGACAGTGGTAGATAAGTCCTTGATTAGCAAGGAGATCAAGGGATATAGGGCGAAGGCTGGAGAATAGGGTTGAGAAGCATATCAATCATAATTGAATGAGGAAGCTGTCTTCATGGGCCAACCCATCTAATTCTGCTCCTATGTCTTATGGTTTTATTGTAATATATAAAGAACAGTAAATATTAATCCAGAAAAAGAAATTTGAAATATAAAGAGCTTCTATAGGTATTTGAAAGAAAATGAGTAAGTAAATAGAGTATGTAAACTCTTGAGAGTGAATGGAAGAGTTAATTATAAAGGAAATGGCAGGTGACTTTGAGAAATCCTTTGCCCCTCACTTTGGGATGAACACCTCACAGGTGTCTTAGGTGGACACATCACAAAACACTTCATTGGTTTTCATCAACTGTAGTTCTTTGACAATGTAGAACCATCTTTTATTCAGAAACTTTTATCACCTAACTTCTCCAAGACGACAACAAAAACAGAAGTTGCTGGTGAAACTCAGCAAGTCTGGTGGTAACTCTGGGAAGAAAGCAGAGGTAATGTTTCAAATCCAGTAACTCTCCATCAGAGCTCGGAACTCTCCCCAGTACTATATTCTTCTTACCAGAAACACACCATCACAGCTCTGGGGGCTAACATCTCCATCTGAATCTATCAGGCCAAAGATCATGCTCCCATATTAATATCTCTCAAGGCTTCTCTCCTTCTGCAGAAGAACATCCAAAAGAACAGCCAGTCAGGGTTGAGAGCATGACTTCAGACTCCTGAGGTCCTTTGTGGACCAAGCTGCCAAGTGACCAGGAGAGCAAGAAGACCATACCTGGACTGAAGGGGAGATTCGATATCTGTAGACACCGCCTGAGGAAGCCTCCAATCTGCAACTTTCAGCTGTATATCAAAAACCGATGTCTTAATGAACATTGTGAGGTGTTCATCCCAAAGTGAGAGGCAAAGGATTTCTCAAAGTCACCTGCCATTTCCTTTATCATTAACTCCTCCAGTCACTCTCGAGGATTTCTCAATGTCTCCTTGGCAGCTTACAACACTATATTCATGTTTTTCTCTGCAGCTTCCAGATCCCACTGCCAAGCCTGAACAAAACAATGGGAAGCGACCTAACCCCTGGCACATATCTACCAGCCCCTTGAACCTTTGAGGATGAACAGTTATGAACTTCAGAGGGTACACCATCGATGCCATTCTCCTGCATTCCACCAGGTCAGAGACAATCACCTTGTTGCGTCATCTATCTAGAATAGTTTCAGAGTTCCATTCTGGCAAACACTGCATAGCATTGACATAAGCCTGCAGTTAGGGAAGGAGAAAAGAACTGAGATCTCTGATGTTCAGAGAACTGCTAGAGAACAGGCCCCAGCTGAACCAATGCAGATGATGAGCCTCTGGACTCAGTGGCAAGTATGGGAGCATCCATCAGAGCTGCATAGACTGGAGTTAAGGAAGAGGATTCTGTCCAAGTTCTGCCTGATGTTATAGATGCCTCTCATCATCAGTGTTGGCTCCTTCAGTATCCCCATCAGGCTTTGCTTTTTCATCTGAGGAGACAAGTGGCTGGTCCAAACAGTCATTGATTTAGGAATGCCACACATAATTATTATTCTGAGCTGTAACATCTCCAAGCTGTGTTCCATGCTGCAAAGGATGGGCTTCAGACACTGCATTAAGCTTAGTATCAAGTGGAAGGCAGACATCCACCTAGTCTTCAACTGGGATAGTTGGCATTCTGTCAATGAACCAAGTCATTCATTGTCCCCATCAAATCCCTTGTCTGAATCAAGTATTCTGCAGCAGAATTCTTGTGCAAGCTTATCCTGTGACAAACTGGTGGGTGCACTAAGAGAAAGTGAGGACTGCAGATGCTGGAGATCAGAATCGAGAGTGTGGTGCTGGAAAAGCACAGCAGGTCAGGCAGCATCCGAGGAGCAGGAGAGTCAATGTTTCGAGCATAACCCTGAGTCCTGATGAAGGGCTTATGCCTGAAATGTCGATACTCCTGCTCCTGGGATGCTGCCTGACCTGCTGTGACAATAGACAATAGACAATAGGTGCAGGATTAGGCTATTCAGCCCTTCGAGTCTGCACCGCCATTCAACATGATCATGGCTGATCATTCCTAATCAGTATCCTGTTCCTGCCTTATCTCCATAACCCTTGATTCCACTATCTTTGAGAGCTCTATCCAACTCTTTCTTAAATGAATCTAGAGACTGGGCCTCCACTGCCCTCTGGGGCAGAGCATTCCACACAGCCACCACTCTCGGGTGAAGAAGTTTCTCCTCATCTCTGTCCTAAATGGTCTTTTATTTTTAAGCTATGTCCTCTGGTTCGGCACTCACCCATCAGCAGAAACATGTTTCCTGCTGCCAGAGTGTCCAATCCTTTCATAATCTTATACGTCTTAATCAGATACCCTCTCAGTCTTCTAAACTCAAAGGATTACAAGCCCAGTCACTTCAGTCTTTCAGTGTAAGGTAATCCCACCATTCCAGGAATTGACCTCGTGAACCCACGCTGCACTCCCTCAATAGCCAGAATGTCTTTCCTCAAATTTGGAGACCAGAACTGCACACAGTACTCCAGGTGTGGTCTCACCAGGGCCCTGTACAGCTGCAGAAGCACCTCTTTGCTTCTATACTCAATTCCTCTTATTATGAAAGCCAGCATGCTATTAGCCTTCTTCACTACCTGCTGTACCTGCATGCTTGCCTTCGTTGACTGGTGTACAAGAACACCCAGATCTCTCTGTACTGCCCCTTTACCTAAATTGATTCCATTGAGGTAGTAATCTGCCTTCCTGTTCTTGCCACCAAAGTGGATAACCATACATTTATCCACATTAAACTGCATCTGCCCTGCATCTGCCCACTCACTTAACTTGTCCAGGTCACCCTGTAATCTTCTAACATCCTCATCACATTTCACCCTGCCACCCAGCTTTGTATCATCAGCAAATTTGCTAATGTTATTGCTGATACCATCTTCTATATCATTAACATATATTGTAAAAAGCTGTGGTCCCAGCACGGATCCTTCTGGTACCCCACTGGTCACTGCCTGCCATTCCGAAATGGAGCCGTTTATCACTACCCTTTGTTTCCTATCAGTCAACCAATTTTCAATCCAATCTAGTACTTTGCCCCCAATACCATGCGCCCTAATTTTACTCACTAACCTCCTGTGTGGGACTTTATCAAAAGCTTTCTGAAAGTCCAGGTACACTACATCTACTGGATCTCCCTCGTCCATCTTCATAGTTACATCCTCAAAAAATTCAAGAAGATTAGTCAATCATGATTTCCCCTTCATAAATCCATGCTGACTCTGTCCTATCCTGTTACTACTATCCAAATGTGCCGTAATTTCATCCTTTATAATAGACTCCAGCATCTTTCCCACCACTGAGGTCAGACTAACTGGTCTATAATTTCCTGCTTTCTCTCTCCCACCTTTCTTAAAAAGTGGTATAACATTAGCCACCCTCCAATCCTCAGGATCTGACCCCGAATCTATCGAACTCTGGAAAATAATCACCAACGCATCCACGATTTCCCGAGCCACCTTCTTCAGTACCCTGGGATGCAGACCATCAGGCCCCGGGGACTTATCAACCTTCAGACCTAACAGTCTCTCCAACACCAATTCCTGGCAAATATAAATTCCCTTAAGTTCCGGTCCTTCAGCCAATGTTACCTCAGGGAGATTGCTTGTGTCTTCCCCAGTGAACACAGATCTGAAGTACCCATTTAATTCCTCTGCCATTTCTTTGTTCCCCGTAATATATTCCCCTGTTTCTGCCTTCAAGGGCCCAATTTTAGTCCTAACCATTTTTTTGCCTTGCACATACCTAAAAAAGCTTTTACTATCCTCCTTTATATTATTGGCCAATTTATCTTCGTACCTCATTTTTCCTCTGTGTATTTCCTTCTTAGTAATCCTCTGTTGCTCTTTAAAAGCTTCCCAGTCCTCAGTTTTCCCACTTATCTTTGCTATGTTAAACTTTTTCTCTTTTAACTTTATATGTTTCTTAACTTCCCTCGTCAGCCATGGCCGCCCATGCCTCCTCCTGGGATCTTTCTTCCTTTTAGGAATGAACTGATCCTGCAACTTCTGCATTATACACAGAAATATCCGCCATTGTTCCTCCACGGTCATCCCAGCCAAGGTATTGCACCATTGAACTTTGGCCAGCTCCTCCCCCATAGCTCCATAGTTCCCTTTATTCAACAGAAGTACTGTCACTTCCAACTGTACCCTCTCCCTCTCAAATTTCTGTGCTTTTCCAGCACCACACTCTCAACTCTGGTAGGTGCACTGTCCTTGTCCCCTGTGGCTTTATACCCCTCAGGTCTCTATGTTATCCCTTAACAACACATGATGCCTCTCAGGGTGAGATCAAGTGACAATGTTTCATTATCAACTTCTTTCACTTCCACATTCCAGTCCTGCACCACAGTCTGGGGAGGCAGAGTTCTCACATATCTGAAGAGAGAAGGGAATAAGGCTAAGGTTAGGATGAAGAAGCAGGCAAAAGCAAAAGGATCATCCTTCAACCATTATATTGCAATCACAAGGTATAATGGGATGAAGGGGATACAGAAAATTTAGATAAGAGCATGTCATCATCTTCTATGATTGTTTGTTGCATCTTAATCATGGCTGTTCCAATGTAACGAGTACCATCTCCTCCATCAGGATGAGACCAGGCACAGGTTAGGTCTTGCAGTCATCCCTTAAGCACCTTCCTGACCTGCAAGACAGAGGGAAATGTGCCATTGGGAGTGTACAGCGTGTTTGAGTGAAGTGCCTGCATTGTTGAAAAGTTAACATTGAGTGCAAATTTAGGTATGGATATGAGATCTGCAGTTGTTAAATTGTAAGAATAAAGTGTGTATTGGTAAATGGGTTTAGAGAATGGTCGTGAATGGAGCAGTATGCAAAGCTAGTGTTAATAAGGTTATGCATTTACAGATTTTCACTGACTTTGACTGCTCATGTGAGGCAATTAAACCCCTTTTAGCACTGCATCCAAATTATTGGGGTGACATTGTCTGCATTGACCTTGGTGGTTCTCTACGCTCATTGCTTTTGCTGCTTCAGTCTGGAGGACTTGCTTGCTGGCTTTAAGTAATGTGGGCTAGCTTCAAATGGTGCTAACCTTGCACAAAATTGGAACTCCTGCTGAGGTGCGCAGTCATGAATCAATGTGTTTAAGGTGTTGCGCTGAATATTATTAGCGTTTACATTAGCAGGCGGCACACCGTTTGCTTGTTATCATCATTGGAAGGGAGAAGTAGATTAATCATGCATCACCACCCAGTTTATCCAATATTCCTGCCTATGCCTTGAGCAAAACTTACAACAGGATCAAAAACTCTAGCTGGTTAAAATCTCATCCAGCTGACGAAGCTGTATATGAAGATTGTGCTGCTGTATTTGAATGCCCTTTGTTAGTTCTTTAATTTTCTGTTCTCTGCCAATTTGCATTTAGTCACTGATGCATATGACATAATCTTCTGGGGTTATATCAGTTACAGCAGACAGACTTTGGGAATCTGAAAGATTACTTTGCAAACGTAATTATGCACATCTGGTGCTCTGTCAAGGTTAACCTCCAATTGTGGTGCAAATGAAGGAAATCTGTCAGATTATTGTACACTTAAAAAATAAAATCTGAAAATTATATTCAACTTCTGTCCAGCTAATAGATTTATTTGGGTGAAGTTTCATTAACCTATAAGGAATTTATCCAAGAATATTTATTAACGTATAAGGGTTAAAACCTATGAAAATTCTTGAATACACATTTTCACAAAAGCATTAGCATGTTGAAATATCTATGTATTTTGCAAGAAATATAGGATATTTTACGATCCAAAGGATTGATACTTCTTGAAAGTCATAGCTAAAAGTATTCTATCAACACAAATTAATGCACTCATCAAATTGCTTTACAGGACAACCCAGTGAAGCAAAGGATTAGTTTACTAACACACTATGTTTTTGAATGGTTTCACACCCATGATTCCCCAATACAGAGCTCTGATCTCTGCTGAACTGTCAGCGGGAGATAATTAATGGGGATGAAGTTTTCCCACAGGGGATGATGGGAAATCAGGGGGAGGGAGCTCAACCAAGACTGCTTTCACTCTCCACTTTGTGTCACAGCTCACAGTGGCAAAAGGTAAATGTTCAGGACCAGTTCGACTGTGCATTCAGTTGAATTGTATGCAGTAACATTATACAAAGGAATAAAAAATTATGACATATTTCTCACTTTATTTATTACCGCAAAGACTTTAAATTACATATTTTGATAAGGTTGCTGTTTACAGGATGGCTTTAAAAATTTAAGTCACATGAGCCTGTGGAGGCAGTTAGTCAATCAGAAAGTCTACAAGATCATTCACTTGGTAATCTGCCTTCAGATCTGACTCTGGTGATCTCGCTGTATGTATGGTAATGATCATCTTCTTCAGTGAGATACCACATTTCCTTTCTGTTTGTGACATTCTTTTGTTTAATATTAGGAGGGAAATTCTTCGAAAATTAATGACAGAAATTGGTGATATATCCACCATATTGTAGACCTCTCTTTTTTACTCATGCAATCTATACAACTGAAATATTCAGGTCTTCAAAACGAGGATTGTCAAAGACCCTCTGCTAACTTCACCAAGTCATGCTGATCCAATTTTGTTTCTCAGTTTAGACCCTGAACTTCCAGAGAATTTTTTGAACATCAATGAGAATTTTTCTGGATGATTTGGTGAGCCAATGTAGAATTTCAACTCCACTCAGTCTGCCCTTATTTTTACTTTGCTATTAGAGTTCCTTTTGCCCACATTTTACAATGGGAATGCACTATATAATACTCATTCTGTAATTACACTTGCCCACAACTGATGTAGTTTGATAAACACAATGGTTACCTTTCTCATTACAACGTTTGAGCTTGTATTGATGCAATGCCTTTCATACTAACAGAATGTCCCTCAGTAGTTCACAGCCAATGATGTCATTCTGCAGCGTAATCGATGTTGTAGTGATTTTTTAATATAGAGAACACAGCAGTTATGTTTCTCACAACAAGATTCTACAAACAGCAATAAAATAATGACTAAATGGTCTGTCTTGATGATGTTAGTCCATAAGACCATAAGACCTAGGGACTGTTGCTGAACAAAGAGACCTTGGAGTGAAGGTTCATAGCTCCTTGAATGTAGAATCGCAGGTAGATAGGATAGTGAAGAAGGCATTTGGCATGGTTTCCTTTATTGGTCAGAGTATTGAGTACAGGAGGTGGGAGGTCATGTTGCCGCTGTACAGGATATTGATTAGGCCACTGTTGGAATATTGCGTGCAATTCTGGTCTCCTTCCTATCGGAAATATGTTGTGAAACTTGAAAGGGTTCAGAAAAGATTTACAGGGATGTTGCCAGGGTTGGAGGATTTGAGCTATAGGGAGAGACTGAACAGGCTGGGGCTGTTTTCCCAGGAGCTGAGGGGTGACCTTATAGAGGTTTACAAAATTATGAAAGACATGAATAGGATAAACAGACAAAGTCTTTTCCCTGGGATCGGGGAGTTCAGAACTAGAGGGCATAGGTTTAGGGTGAGAGGGGGAAGATATAAAAGAGACCTAACGGGCAACTTTTTCACGCAGAGAGTGGTATGTGTATGGAATGAGCTGCCAGAGGATGTGGTGGAGGCTGGTACAATTGCAACATTTAGGAGGCATTTGGATGGGTATATGAATAGGAAGGTTTGGAGGGACGTGGGTCAGGTGCTGGCAGGTGGGACTAGATTGGGTTGGGATATCTGGTTGGCGAGGACAGGTTGGACCAAGTGGTCTGTTTCCATGATGTACATCTCTATGACTCTATAAATAGGATCAGGAGTTGGCCATTCAGTCTTTCAAGCGTTCTCTGCCATTCAATGGGATCGTGATGATATCCAACATTCCTCACATCCACTTTCCTGCCCTTTCCCTGTAACCCATGATTCCCCTACTGATCAAGAACTCTTCTATCTCAGCTCTAAATATGCTCAAGGACTCTCAGTGAAAAGGAGTTTCAAAAATCACAATCCTCTGACAGAAAAAAAATCATCCTCATCTCAGGCTTAAATTGGCACCCCTATATTCTGAGACCATGCCCTCTGGTCAAATACTCTCCCATGAGGAGAACCACAGTGCCACCGTGGGTGGCATGGTGGCACAGTGGTTAGCACTGCTGCCTCACAGCTCCAGAGACCCAGGTTCAATTCCCGCCTCAGGTGACTGTCTGTGTGGAGTTTGCACATTCTCCCCGTGTCTGTGTGGGTTTCCTCCCGGTGCTCCGGTTTCCCCCCATAGTCTAAACATGTGCAGGTTAGGTGAATTGGCCATTCTAAATTGCCCGTAGTGTTAGGTGAAGGGGTAAATGTAGGGGAATGGGTCTGGATGGGTTGCGCTTCAGCGGATCGGTATGGACTTGTTGGGCCTGTTTCCACACTAAGTAATCTAATCTAATCATCCTTTCAGCATTTACCCTGTCATCCCCCTTAATAATCCTGTATGTTTCATTGTGATCAACTCTCATTTTTCTAAACTCCAGGGAGTAGAGTCCCAACCAGTTTAACCTTTGCTCATAAGACCAGAGAACATCCCAGTGAACCTTCTCTGAGGAGCCTCCCATGAAGTAATATCTTGACTTAACTGAGAGGAGTAAAGTTGCTTGTCGTATTACAGATGGGCCTTGTACACCTTGTCTTACTCCCCAGTCTTGTCCTCCAAGCCCTTGAAATAAGGGCCAACATTTCATTAACTTTTCTGACTACCTGCTGCACCTGTGTGCTCGCTTTCTGTGCTTTGTGCACAAGCACCCACAAGTCTCTTTGTGTTGCAGCATTCTGCAGTTTTTTTTCCCATTTAAATAATATACTGAAAGTTGAAGGATAAATATTTGTCAAGAGAGCGTGGAAGACACTTTTACTCTTTCATGTTCTCCTGAGAAGAAACTCAGACCTGAGTTGAAAGATTGTCTGAAAGACAAATATGTCCAACTCTGCAGCACTCCCTCAGTCCTGTAGTGGAGTGTCAGCCTAAATTTTGTATTCAAGTTTTCATTTTAATCGTGAGAAGGCAAAGCAAACAGAAGAACAATTATTCCAGGAACTTAAGCTTGATTATCTGATCGTGGTCTAATTGAATTTTCAGCCATATAATTCAATATTAGTTACCCTGGATTACCTATAAGAAAATCAACCTGGTTATGACTTTGAAATCTAATCCAGTGATCCCTGGTAGAAGTGGACACCTCAGGGCAACATGTGAAAGCAGAATTAGCAGGAAAAGATTCTCAGCTTGAACGACTTCCACAAAATCCTTGAGAAGGTTCATACAAAAGCAACAGCCACTTCGATGAATTATGGGTGATCTGCTAGTGCCAGCGAAAACGCAAACTCCTCTGACATTATTCTGAGGGCAGGAAACAAAAGGGGAAGTAAAACAATAAATAAGTGATAATGTGTTGGTCTCTTGTGTTGACTATAATTTAATAATTGTTCATCAATCTTTATAATTAATGTTTAATCCTGTGCCAGGTGCATCATCAGAAGTGAATAATATTCTTCTGAAATGTTGAGCTTTGACAGTTTAAAGTGCTTGAGGCAACAAAAGCTGTTTGCACCCTTTAAAAGTACATTTTATAAACAACAAATCAAAATAGCTTGTCAAATAACCTGATGTAATTGTTAGACTAAAGACCCAGCTGCCATTATTCAAATGCATATAATGCAGCAAACAATTCTGGGGTGAAATAGAAATTTCTGCAAATATTTGTGCGATCAGAAGTGGAGTGGCAAGAATCTTGCTAAATGTTTCAAATGCTTTAAAGTTGAAATCTTCATGAAACCCATGTACATTTTCACAGAATCATAGCATCTTACAATATTGAAGAGACCCTTCAGCCCATCAAATCTGTCCTACCAAAAATTCACGCAATCTAAATTAGCACCACTTTTCAGCACTAGCCCCATCGTTTTCAAATCCTCATCAAGTACTTTTTAAAAGTTGTGAAGTTACCTGCCTCAAATACCCTCAGTGCATTCCAGATCCTATCATCTTCTGAATGAAAAAAAGTTTCTTCAAGTCCCCTGTAAAAAATATGCCGCTTCAAAAGTTTGCCCCTTGTTCTTGACCCTTCAACTAATGAACAGATATTTTCCACCCACCCTATCTATGCCTCTCACAATCTTAGACACCTCCATCAGGTCCCCTTTCAATCTTCTCCACTTGAATGAAAACAGCCTCTCTTCAAAGCTAAGGTGCTTCATTCTGGTGAATCCTATCTCACCCCATCCAATACAATCATATTCTTTCTACAATATGGTGACCAGAACTGCACACAGCACTCTGTAAGCTTTGCAGAGTGAGGAAGGAGAGATCACATCCAGAAAGAAGCATAGTTCAAATGAATATGTATTTCAGAGATTTTGATGCATCGTGGGAGTTTAGTGCCGAGGGTAAAGGTACGTTTTGCTTTTTCTTTTGTTTCTCAGTTTGTACGTTTTTCTTAAACAGGATAGATTGAAGCCCAGGTTCAGGGGGACCCTGAACAAAGCAAGCAGTAACATCACAGGGAAAACCACACTGTGAAGATGCTCACTGGGAATCAGAAGCTCAGAGTGGAGCCTATGGGGAAGGAGCTTGTACGGAGAAGTGAATAATCAAAAATGAACAAAAACCTTACACTGGACAGGGAGAAACAATCAGAGTGATGTTACAGGGAAGTGCGAAGATGATTGTCTCTTTAGGAGCCAGTTTTAGGGACTGAGTAGTAACGGGAGGGAGAGAGTGTTAAGTCCCTATTTTGAGGGTTTGTAGTTTGCTAGGGAAGGAGAGAGAGAGAGATCAATCTGATTTGGTGAGTAATGGCTAAGTTTGTGTAATATGATCTGAGAATATTGTTTGAAGTTGGTAAGGATCACAATGGCAGGAGAACTCAGCCTTGGGGCTGAAAAATATTGGGTGACCACCAGGAAATTAATGGGCATGGACACAGAGTCCCACATGGTCAAACCCCTCTCAACCAGATATGCCATGTTGGATACTACCCCTGGGGTGTTAGCCTCTAGGGGAAAGCAGTAACAGGCAGGTTTGTAACACCACAGGTGCCTCAGCTGCACAGCTGGGAGGGATAAGACTGGGTCAGCTTTAGTGATAGGGGACTCAATTGTACAGGGAAATGATACGTGGTTCTGTGGCTGCAAGCAAGACTTTTGACTAGTTTTTGCCTCCCTGGTGCCGAGGTCAAGGATGTCTCAGAGCAGCTGCAGGGCATCCGAACAGGAAGGGAGAATAGCCAGCAGTCATAGTACAATGACATGGTTAAAAAAGAAATGGGGTCCTGCAACAGGAAATTAGAGGGTTAGATAGTAGATTGAAGAGGAGGACTACTAAGGTTGTAATCTTTGGATTACTTCCAGTACCATGTGCTGATGCGTATAAGGAAATGAAGGTAGGTCAGTTGAACGTGTGACAAAAGGGATGGTATAGGAGGAAGGGCTTTAGACTTTTGGATCATTGGGACAGTTTCTGGGGGTGCTTGGACCTGTACAAACTGGAAGGGTTGCACCTGAACTGGAATGGGTCTAATATCCTTGCTGGGAGGTTTGTTCATTCTGTTGGGGAGGTTTTGAACTAATGTGTGATATTATTGCAGTCACTGAGACATGGCTGAAGATAGGACAAGACTGGCAGATCAACATTCTGGGGTATCAAAGTTTCAGGGGTGAAAGAGGGAGATATAAGAGAGGTGGAGTCATTGTACTATTGATCAACGAAACCATTACAGCAGTAGTAAGGGAAAATATCCTAGAACACTCTTCAAATGAGGCTATCTGGGTAGAGTTTAGAAATAAAAGAGGGGTGATCACTTTGCTGGGATTATACTCCAGTCCTCCCAATAGTAAGAGGGAGATAGAGAAGCAGACATACAGGAAAATCAGAAGTATGAGAGCAATAATGTTGCAGTAGTAGGTGATTTCAACTTTGCTAACATTAACTTGAATAGGGCAGCACGGTGGCTCAGTAGTTCGTACTGCTGCCTTAAAGCACCAGGGACCTAGGTTTGATTCCAGCCTTGGGCAACTGTCTGTGTCTTGTTTGCACATTCTTCCCATTCTGCATGGGTTTCCTCCCATAATCCAAAGATGTGTAGGTTAGGTGAGTTGGCCATGCTAAATTGTCCATAGTGTTCAGGGATGTGTAGGTTAGGTGCATTAGTCAGGGGCAAATATAGGGTAGGGAAAGGGTCTGGGTAGGTTACTCTTTGGAGGGTTGGTGTGGACTGGTTGGGCCGAAGGGCCTGTTTCCACACTGTAGAGATTCTAATTCTTGAGTTGCTTTTGTGTGAAAGGATTCAATCAGGTAGAATTTATTTAAAGTGCACCGTAAAGAACATTTTGCACCAAGACGTGAAGTTTCAATGTCATTGCACCTTCTTGAAGTTTCAGTGTCATTATGGAAAGGAATAAGGATAGTGCAGAAGTGAAGTGTCTAAATTGAAGGATAGCCAATTTCAATATCATTCAACAGGATCTGACAAACTTAGCTTGGGTGCAACTCCCTACACATAAGTCCACATTTGGAAAGTGGCAATCTTTTAAAAGTAGTATAGTGAAGATTCAGGGCCAGTGTATTCCTCTAGGAATGAAGGGCAAGGGCAGCAAATTCAGGGAACCCTAGATGTTAAGGGTTTAACATTTATATTAACAATTCGCATGAGAATTTAGGAGGCATGGTTAGCAAGTTTGTGGGTGACACCAAAATTGGTGATATAGTCTACAGTGAAGAATGCTATTTAAGATTGCAAAGAGATCTTGATCAACTGGATCAGTGACTGAGAAGTGGCAAATGGAGTTTAATTTGGATAACTGTGAGGTGTTGCATTTTGGCAAAACAAACAAGTGCAGACCTTATACTGTTAATAGAAGGTCCTTGGGTAGCATTGTCAAACAGAGAGCCCTAGTGGCTCAGGTACATAGTTCTTTGAAAGTTACACCATAGGTAGACAGGATGGTTAAGAAGGCATTTAGTACACTTGCCTTCATTGTTCAGACCATTGAGTATAGGAGTTGGGATGCTAAGTTGAGGTTGTCCAAGTCATTCATGAGGCCAGCTTTGGAGTATTGTGTACTGTTCTGGTCATCATGCTATTGGAAGGATGCTACTAAACTGGAGAGGGTTCAAAAATGATTTGCCAGTGTGTAGCCAGGAGAGGAGAGTTTGAATTATAAGGAGAGGCTGGATGAGATGGGACTTTATTTAATGGAGTGCAGGAGGTTGAGGAGTAACTTTGTAGAGGTTTAAAAAAATCATGCGGAGTATAGGTAAGATGAATAGCAAAAGTTTCCTTTTCCCAGAATGGGGAAGTTCTAAACGAGGGAGCATGTTTTTTTAATGTGAGAGGAGAAAGATTTAAAGGTGACCTGAGGGGTAACATTTTCACACAGAGGGTCATTTGTATGTGGAATGAACTGGTAGCAGAAGTGGTAGATACAGGTTCAATTACAATATGTAAAAGACATTTGGACAGGTACATGAATAGGAAAGGTTTAGAGGGATATGGGTCAAATGCAGGCAAGTGGGACTAGTTTTATTTGGGACTGAAGAATCTGTTTCTGTGTTGTATCACTCTATGACTCTATAAATGAAATCATCAGTGTATCATTTGAAATGTTGGTTAGCTCAGATGGTTGGATAGCTGGTCTCAAATGTAGAGTGACACCAATAGTGTGGTGTCAATTCCTGGACTGGCTGAAGTTACCATAAACTGTCATTCTCACACTCTCCCCTCACCTGAGATGTGGTGACTCTCAGATTAAGCCTCCAGTGGTTGTCGCTCTCTTCAATGATTGAGAGGCCTATGGTGACCTTACCTTCAGTGGTGGGCAGAGCTCACTGTGTTCCACTGCAGATTCCTACTTGTAAAACACTTGCACACCTTGACTGCATCTTGGGCAAAACCTCATACTGGCCCGAGCAATGTAGGCTAGGGTGAGATGCATTGCAGAATTAAGCTATAGATTCAGTGAGGCCCATCTCGATGTCATGAGGAACACACTCCACTTTTATATTATTCACAGGTGCCATAGCAAGTTTCTCATAGGAACATTGAGTTGCCTTTTAATTTTGTTTTCCGAGTGGCCAGTGACAAGCACTGCCCTTCACATCAAAGGGCAGTGCTGTGTGATCAAAACAGTGAAGGGGAGGGTAGGGACTAAATAGCACTTTCTTTTTTTTTTCTTTTTCTTTTCTTTTAACCCCCACACTACTGCCTAACTGCGGTAGTGCTTATTTTTTCCCCAGCACCCATGGTGTGTGTGTATAGGTGTGAGACACAGTGAAAGACACAAAGTGCACAAATCTTTATTCAAATTCCACCACCAGGAAGATAGGAAAACACCCGAGTGGCCAGTGACAAGCTCTGCCCTTCACATCAAAGGACAGTGCTGTGTGATCAAAACAGTGAAGGGGAGGGTAGGGACTAAATCAAAATAGAGTTGGAGGGAGAAATAATGCACTCCACTCCCTGCAGCGCCCACCTCTCCCTGAATGACTCCAGGGTGTTGGTCGACACCGCGTGCTCCTTCTCCAAGGACACCTGGGCTCTAACGTAACCGCAGAAGAGGGGCAGGCAGTCGGCCCTAACGACCCCCTCCACGGCCTGCTGCCTGGACCTGTTGATGGCCAGTTTGGCCAGGCCCAGGAGCAGACCCACGAGGAGGTCTTCAGACCTGCCCTCCTTCCTCCGTACCGGGTGTCCAAAGATCAGGAGCGCGGGACTGAAGTGCAACCAAAAGCAGAGGAGGAGGTTTTTCAGAAAATCAAAAAGGGAGTGCAAACGCCCACACCCAATATACACGTGGTCCACGGACTCCACAGCGCCACAGAACAAGCAGTTGGGCTGGGAGTCCGTGAACCACCGCAATCTGCGGTTACAGGGGACTGCTGCGTGCAGCACCCTCCACCCCAGATCCCCGAGAGAAAGGGGGAGGACTCCCACGTAGAGAGCCCTCCACTGGCGAGAGTTGCCTTTCAATTTTTTTTTTCTTCTTCTTCTCGTCTCTATTTAAATCCTCTGCTTAATCCGTTTTCTGACCTGGATGAGCTTCTCCTGTTTATTTATTTTTTTCTTTTTTTTCCTTTTTAACCCCCACACTACTGCCTAAGTGCGGTAGTGCTTATTTTATCCCCAACACCCATGGTGTGTGTGTGTGCAGGTGTGAGACACAGTGAAAGACACAAAGTGCACAAATCTTTATTCAATTTCCACCACCAGGAAGATGGGAAAACACCCGGGTGGCCAGTGACAAACACTGCCCTTCACATCAAGGGGCAGTGCTGTGTGATCAAAACAGTGAAGGGGAGGGGAGGGACTAAATCAAAATAGAATTGGAGGGAGAAATGATACACTCCACTCCCTGCGGCGCCCACCTCTCCCTGAACAACTCCAGGGTGTTGGTGGACACCGCGTGCTCCTTCTCCAAGGACAGCCGGGCTCTAACGTAACCGCGGAAGAGGGGCAGGCAGTCGGCCCTAACAACCCCCTTCACGGCCCGCTGCCTGGACCTATTAATGGCCAGTTTGGCCAGGCCCAGGAGCAGACCCGCGAGGAGGTCTTCAGACCTGCCCTCCCTCCTCCGTACCGGGTGCCCAAAGATCAGGAGTGTGGGACGGAAGTGCAGCCAAAAACAGAGGAGAAGGTTTCTAAGAAAATCAAAAAGGGAGTGCAAACGCCCACACCCAATATACACGTGGTCCACAGACACCACAGCGCCACAGAACAAGCAGTTGGGCTGGGAGTCCGTGAACCACCGCAACCTGCGGTTGCAGGGGACTGCTGCGTGCAGCATCCTCCACCTCAGATCCCCGAGAGAAAGGGGGAGGACTCCCATGTAGAGAGCCCTCCACTGGCGAGAGTTGCCTTTTAAAGAGGATTTTTGCTTGTTAAAAACCTTGTTAGCAGCATAACCCACCTCATTAACATTAGATTAGATTCCCTACAGCTTGGAAACAGGCCCTTCGACCCAACCAATCCTCCAAAGAGCAACCCATCTCAATCCATTTCTCTTTGACTAATGCACCTAACACTATGGGTAATTCACCTGACCTGCACATCTTTTGGAATGTGGGAGGAAACCCATGCAGATATGGGAGGAATGTGCAAACTCCACACAGACAGTCACCTGAGGCTGGAATCAAACCTGGGACCCTGGTACTGTGAGGCAGCAGTGCTAACCACTGAGCCACCCTACATATGACCATAAGGCCATAAGATGTAGGAGCAGAAGTAGGCCATTCAGCCCATCAAATCTACTCTACTATTCAATGAGATTTTGGCTGATCTGATAATCGTCAATTCCACTTTCCTACCTTTGCCCCGTTCTCTCGATTCCCTTACTGATTAGAAATCCATTTATCTTAGCCTTGAAAGTATGAAACAATCCAGCTTCTATGACCCTGTCTGGTAAAGATTTCCACAGGCTTACTACTCACTGAGAGAAGAAATGTCTCTTCACCTCTCTCTTAAATGGGGAGAAAGTGAGGTCTGCAGATGCTGGAGATCAGAGCTGAAAATGTGTTGCTGGAAAAGCGCAGCAGGTCAGGCAGCATCCAGGGAACAGGAGAATCGACGTTTCGGGCATAAGCCCTTCTTCTCTCTTAAATGGTCAACTCCTGAGATTACAACATCTCCTCCTAGATTCCCCCACAAGTGGAAACAATCTCTCTGCATTTACCCTGTCAAGTACTCAAAGAATCTTAAATGTTTCAGTAAGATGTCCTCTCATTCTCCTAATCTTCAATGAGGACAAGCCCAATGTACTCAAGCTCTTCTCATAAGAAAATGCCTCCATACCCCGGATCTCAGTGAACCTAATGAACTATCTCGAGCTGTTTCTAACGCCAGTACTGTATATTGTCCCTTCAATAATGGGACCGAAATATTCATTATATTCAGGTGTGGTTTTATTACTGCTTTGAATAGTTTTAGCACATCTTCACTATTTTTGTGCTCCACTCCTTTTGAAATAAAAGCCATCAGTCTATTGCCTTCCCTATTACCCCTAAACTTGTACAGTAGCTTCTTGTGATTCATGCACAAGACCCAAATCTCTCAGTGCTGCAACTTTCTGTTGTCTTTCCCCAATTTAAAAATTACTGAACTTTGTATCTTACCAAATTCACTGAAGACGCTAGACATCTAGAAAGCTTTGCAAGGAAGCCAAAGCAGGGGCCTACTGGATTTCAGCTGGCTGCTTGCTCTGAACTACATCCATATTACATATGACTAAACTGCAGCTCACATGGCAAAAACATTGCATATGGAACAAACGGTCTCAAGGCCTTAGGTGGGGTGAGTATTCCTTGCTGAAATCCATGGAGGGGGATTCATCATTCAGGGGCTCAGGCATAATAAGTCAAAGTCAGTTTCCATACTAGACCAGTGGATTGGCCAAGGTTAGGTTTCATCTTGGCTGATTTTGATCAGGAAGACCAATGTGCAGTTCAGAGAGTGCATCACCATCAATCCATAGTAGCTAAAAGCTAATGTATCACAGAAATATCAAGCCACCAATCAGGGATTGGGGCAGTTCTCTCCTAGGGTTATCCAGTTTGGTCACTCCAGGGGGTGGGCCATTGTCAGGCTATCAGGTCCACCCTGAAAGTCAAAGGAAAGGTGATGGAATGGGATTAATGATGGCCCTTGCACAGGGAATATACTCAGTGTGTCAATCTTTAGGGCTGGAGGCTACAGGTTCTGGGGAAGGGTAGGTTACAATTGGGAAGGGGGCAATGTAGAGGAGGTCATCATAGTCAGGTATGCAGCATGATTGACCAGGAAAAGGATGTAGATGTTCACCAATGTGCTCAGGTAGAAAATGGAAGCCACTGGCCAAGGAGTGCTGGCAATTGAAAGTGCACAACTGTGAAGAAAATGGCTGTACTAACACTTGGAGTGGGTGGAGTAAATGACTTACCTATGAAGGAGGGAGCCGCAAATCTCACCTCTAAAAGAGCTTTTCAATGGAAAGAACATTGCACATAGATCCAAGTACTATACATTAAATACAGATCTGTAGTGCTTAGGTTCCACAGCCATCCTAATGCATTGGCCCTCTATGTGTGTTGCATCTCCGTGCCAGACACACAGCCGTACAACACCCTGGCAGCTACACATTTAAGCACAAAGCCGTGAAACCGTGAAACAATATGAATGCTGTACAAGGAGGGTCAAGGTAACAGCATGACCCAATGACATGTACATGCATTGTCTGTATTGCTTCCATGTGATACAACAGATTCTGAGCATAGACCTCCATTCATGAAATCTCATGTATAGCCATAAATGATGCTGGATGGTGTATATTGCATGGGAAAACTAACAGCCAGATGTACTGTTAAAGTACAAAAATGTATCCAAAGGTTCACAATTGTTTATAAGCCATTGTCATCTGTGCCACCAAAATGGGCTCAATCAGTTTTCTTCTTCCTCTCCATCCCATTATATCTCACCATATTCCTTGGTTCTGCATCTGGAGGGAATCATCTTGGCAGTGAAGCCACTTGCCCTGGAAGTTTGCGAATGTAACCCCAGGAGGTTTTGTATTGAGACAGACTAGATATGCCAGAGGCAAGTGGACACTCCTTGGCTTGAACTTCCAAGAATTGAGGGAGGAAAGGAATGGAAGGTGGAGGATCCAGTCACCTCTACATTGCCCTGATTGGAGGCTGTGTCTGACTAATTCTCCAGCTGACACCCACACTCTACTCGTGAGGAGGAGGCAAATAGTTTGTCAGATTCCCCATTCCTTTGTCTTCACATCTTTGGGTACTGAACCAATGACTGGAGCAATGGAGTGCAAGTTGGTGCACCTCTCCAGCAGACCTTGAAGGGGCTAGACCTGAGTCTCTATGGCAGCTCCCAACCTGTCCATACAGACAAACAGATGGGCACATGACTTGTTGCCCTGCTGCAGCTTCTGGGCATTGCATCATCATCATCATCATCATCATCATCATCATCATCATCATCATCATCATCATCATCATCATCATTGATGGTCTCTTGCAGACAAGGATGACTGTCTTCCACTCTCAGGGTAAGTCCATAGATGGTTGCACAGACAAATGTGACTACCGCAGCTACACTTGGCGCAGGTGGTGATCACAGGAAGCATTGGGTGAGGGATTGGTGTGACAGTACGCTCTTTTTTCTGTTTTCGCTTGGCTTCCATTTCTTTCCCGATGGCAAGTCTTGATGCCTCCCTGGATGCTCCTCCTCCACTTTGGATGGTCTTGGGCCAGTGAATCCCAGGTGTCTGTGGGAATGCCGCACATTGCAGTGAGGCCTTGAGGGTATCATTGAAATGCTTTCTCTGTCCATCTGGGGCTTGCCTGCCATTTCGAAGCTGGGAGTAGAGCATCTGCTGCTTAGGGAGTCTTGTGTCAGTCATGCGGGTGACATGTCCATCCTACTGTAGCCAATCAAGGGTGGTCAGTGCCTCGATGCTGGGGCTGTTGGCCTGGTTGAGGGCGCTGATGTTGGTGCGTCTTTTTTCACAGCAGATTTGCAGGATCTTATGCAGGCAGCATTGGTGACACTGTTCCTGCACTTTGAGATGTCTGGTGTAGACAAACCACATCTCAGAGGCACATAGGAGGGCAGGATCGACAGCAATACAAACCATGGTCTTGATGTCAGATCTGATGTTGTTGTTGTTCTCGAATATCCTTTTCCTAAGGCAGCTGAAGGCTTCACTAGCACACTGGAGGCGGCTCTGGATCTCTCCATAGAGTCATTGAGTCTCATAGAGATGTACAGCATGGAAACAGACCCTTCGGTCCACACCATCCATGCTGACCAGATATCCCAACCCAATCTAGTTCCCCCTGCCAGCACCTGACCCATATCCCTTCCTATTCATATACCCATCAGATGCCTCTTAAATGTTGCAATTGTACCAGTCTCCACCACGTCCTCTGTCAGCCCATTCCATACACGTACCACCCTCTTCATGAAAAAGATCCCCCAGGTCTCTTTTATATCTTTCCCCTCTCACCCTAAACCTATGGCCTCTAGTTCTGGACTCCCCCATTCCAGGGAAAAGACTCTGTCTATTTACCCTAATCATGTCTCTCATGATTTTATAAACCTCTATAAGGTGACCCATCAGCCTCGGACGCTCCAGGGAAAACAGCCCCAGCCTATTCAGCCTCTCTCTTTAACTCAAATCCTCCAACCCTAGCAAGATCCTTGTAAATCTTTTCTGAACCCTTTCAAGTTTCACAACATCCTTCCGGTAGGAAGGAGAACAGAATTACATGCAATATTCCAAACGTGGCCTGATCAATATCCTGTACAGCCACAACATGACCTCTCTGGCTGACAGGACAGTCCTGAGGTATTAGATGTGGTCGATGTTCTCTAAGGCTTCCTGGTGGACCTTAATGATCAGGGCTTCATTCACAGTGCTGGGCCAAGTTGGTGGAGGATCTTGGTCTTGTGGATGTTCAGGGTGAGAAACATCTCATTTATCTCTGTAAATGTACTGACGATAGTTTGGATTACATCCTCTGAGACTGCACATACACATGCATCATCTGCGTACTGCAGCTCGATGGCACTGTTTGAGGTGACTTTAGTTTTGACTTGAAGGCAGCAGAGGGTGAATAATTCTTTTAACTACACCTGGGATACAGAACGATGGTCACGTGACTCACTGCCCTGCTGCAGCTTCTGAGCAATGAGGGCCATTCTCTCCTAAATCCCTGTCTGCTACTTCTGTTCCTCCATCTGCCTGGGGGTGAAGTCCCTGGTTACAGACATCACAAGGTCCTCTCCTGCCTGGGCCTGAGAAGGTGTCTGGTCTCCAACAGACTTTTGAGTGCCAGCGATCTCGGGCATTTCTTCCACAGCCAGCTATCACTGTGAGGTACCCATCAGCTTGTACTCTCGCCTTCCCTGCACCAAATGTTCCCACTGAGGTGCCAGGATCTCATCTGGTGCAGGTTGCAGGAGACAGACTTGCCAATGCTTCCTCTGAGGGCCTCAATATTTTCATCCTCAGAGTTGGAAAAGGTGTCTTTTGGCAGAACTGGGCTGGTCACCATGGGTGTGGTAGATGCGTTAGTAGTGCCTGGCCAGACACAAGAGAGAAAAGCTGTCACAGCCAATGGTTAGAAATAGTGTGCAATGAATGGCACTGACTGCAGAGGTACTGTGAGAGATGCAGTGAAATGAAAAGTGGTACTTACTCGGTTGGTAGGATGTGGATGTTCCGACGTCCCCGCAGGTATAGTGTCGGTCTTCTCTGGCAAAGGCCAGGATTCTCTCTGTATCAGGGAGTGAACACCTGAATGTCAGAAACACCCATTCCGCCCATAGTCTCGCTCTTCCCTGATATTGGCTATCTTCTCCTCAAATGAGAGAAAGGGAGGGATTGAGTGAGATCAAAGTGAGTGTCACAGCTTTCAGCACTATTGCATGTGGTGGAATGTGGTGAGGTATCCTGAGACAGTGAGGAGACAGCACACAGTCCATACAGAGTTAGTTGTGTGGGAAGAGGGGTGAGAGAGACAGAACAAGGGAAGATGTTTTTGGTGACAGTGAAAGTGCTAGAACATGAGTCTTGTTGGGAAGTGGGTGCAGAGATAGAATGAGTGTGAGGTAGCAGAGAAGAGTGTTTGGCACTTAACTTGGTGCAGTAGAGAAGGTCAACCACCTTCTAGTGACACTGCTGACTATTCTTCCTCACCATAGCACTGGGCTATGTGCCAACATCAGACCTGGCTCCCAGGATCTTCTGGTGCAGTTTCCTTTCCTGGTCCTTGTGAAGAAGTCTTCTCTCTGCTCCATCCATAGTGAGCACTAAATCCCTAATGGGGAATTGCAGTAATATATTTCCCTTCCCCAACATGTTAAGATTCCACGTTTGAGCGAACAGGGCAATTTCAAAATGCCAGTGTTCATCTGGCTGCACAATAGTCTTTTAAAGGTGGCAAGATGCAAGGAATATTGGTAACTTGGCAGATATCCATTGAGGAACAAGTTGCTCCTGGAATGGTATCTAGAAAGATGGGGCTGGAATCTAATGTGGTCAATGCCATTGGGGCAGAGAAAGGTAATAAATGTGCACAGTTTGGTCAGATACGGAATGGAAACTCGCTAGACCTCATATTGAAAAGAAAAGTTGTACTTAGCAACAAAAACATGAGTAATCCCCTCATCTTGAAACCTCAATTTTATATATTCACCTGTGGGACATGGCTGTTGCTGGCTGGTCCAGTATTCATTGTCCACTCCTAGTTGTCCATGAGGAAGTGATGGTGAGCTATCTTCTTGAACTGCTGCAGTCCTCACACTGTAGTTAGACCAACAATGCCATTAGGGAGTCAATTCCAGATTTTGAGTCGGTGCCAGTTAAGGAACAGCAATATATTTGCAAGTCAGGATGGTGAGTGGCTTGGAGGAGAAATTGCAGTTGGTAATGTTCCCATTTATCTGCTGTGCTTGCCCTTTGAGTTGGAAGTTGTGAGTTTGGAAGGTATAGTATAAAGATTTTATAAGGTTTCTGCAGTTCATCTTGCAGATAGCATAGGATGATGCTCAGTGGAGGAAGTGGATGCTTGTGCCTGTGGTATCAAACAAGCTGGTGCTTTGAACTGGACAGTGTCAAATGTCTCGAGTGTTGTTGGAGCTACACCTACCCAGGCAAGTGGACAGTGCTCCATCACACGTTTGACTTATGCCTTGTAGATGGTGGACAGGCTTTGGGGACACAGGAGGTGAGTTACTCACCGCAGTATTCAAGACTTCTGATCTGCTTGTGTAACCTCTGTGTTTATCTGGTGAGTCCCGTTCAGTCTCTAGTCAATGGTAACTCCCCAAATGGTGATAGTGGGGAATTCAGTAATGGTAGCATCATTGAATGTCAAGAGACAGAGGTTACAATATCTCTTATTGGGACTGGTCATTGCCTGGTATTTATGTGGCACAAATGTTACTTATCAGTCGTCAGCCCAACCCTGTCCAGATCTTCTTGCATTTATACATGGATTGCTTCAGTAACTGAGGAGTCATGAATGGTGCTGAACATTGTGCAACCATCAGTGAACATCTTGACTTCTGACCTTACGATGATGGGAAGATCATTGACGAAACAGCTGAAGATGGTTGCGTCTGGCACACTACTCTGAGGATCTTCTGCAGAGATGCCCTCGTGCTGAGATGACTGACCTCCAACAACCAGAAAAGAGTTTATCCCCTGATACTTTCACAAAGATGGCCCTTTCTCAAAGCTGCTCCTTTTTCTCAAAGTTACTGTGTCCTTCAATATTTTCAGAGGGATCATAAAACAGCCCAAGCTATGAGTTGGTGCAGAGGTAAATGGTTTATTGGGGTCCTTTTTGTTTATCCCGGAACAGATGATACCTCAGGCCAAAGGCTTCCATGTTTTAGAAATAACTGGTATAATGAAAGGGCAGTGGCCATTCCTGTTTTTTTTGGTTCAGTTCAGCAATTGTGTGTGAAACAGGCTATTGACTTCTCTCTCTCCTTGCAAACTGTAAATTGCCTGTGCCATGTTTTATTCTTTGCGCTAAAGGATGTGTGTATTAGGACTTTTGCACATATTTCCAGAACAGCATCATTACGTTGGGTTTGGATAGGATAAGTTAGCACTATTTTATGTTCTTTGTTTTTCATTCCATAATTTTGTAAATAAATTTTGTTTGTTTAAAACTTGGCAGTTGACCTAACTAATTTATACTGGGAAAATCCACTATATATCTAACAAAACAGCTAGCAAAGTTATGGCCTGCTTAAAGAGGTTTTGCGGGGTCTGGCCTAGTCCATAAAAATGCCCATTGTTTCCAGTTTTACTCGGACTCCTTGATATCAAACTCAGTCAAATGTGGTCTTTTTGTCAACAACTGTCACTCTCACCTAACCTCTGGACTTGAGCTCTTCTTTCCATTTTTGAACCAAGGCTGTAATGAGGCCAAGAGCTGAATGGCCCTGATGGTACCCAAACTGGGAAAACTGAGCAGGTTGTTCCTGATCATGTGCTGCTTAATAGTACTACTGATGCTATCTTCCATCACTTTTTTGACAATCAAAAGTAGATTGATGGGACAGTAATTGGCTGGGTTGAATTTGCCCTGCTTTTTACGTATAGGACATACCTAGGAAATTTTCCACATTTTGGATTTATGCCAATATTGGAGCTGTACTGGAACAGCTTGATTAGGGATGCAGCAAGTTCTGGAGCACAAATCTTCAGCACTGTTGCTGGAATGTTGTCAGGGCCTCTAGCTATTTCAGTACTCAGTACCTCCAACTATTTCTTGATATCATGGGGATTGAAATGAATTGGCTGAAGAATGGTGTCTGTAATGCTGGGAACTTTTGAAGGATGTCAAGATGGATGATCCACTTGGCAGTTCTAGTTGAAGGTTGTTGCGAAAGCTTCAGCCTTATCCTTTGCGCTGATGTACCAGGCTCTTCCACCACTGAGGACAGGGAATTTGTGGAGCCTCTTCCTCCAGTGATTTTTTTTTTAATTGTCCACCAGCATTCATGACTGAATGTTGTAGGACTGCGGAACTTAGGTCCGATGCATTGGTTGTGACAGCAAGTCCTACCCTCATTATGTCAGAAATGATCAGCTGTCTTTGCTGAACTCTGTGGCACAAGGGAGCGTAAGATTAGATTGGCAGTTTGGATGAAGGACTGGGAGCAGCGAGAATAACTCAGGGACCAGGGAATTGGGTGGGCAATGCAATACAAGTCTTCAAGGGAGAACAGCATGTGATGTCCAGCCATGTGTATATTGGGAAGGGCCAAGCATCATGCCTGTGATTGGGGATAGTGGAGGCAGATAATGAAGATAAATGGAATGAGATACTTAAAGCGTAGTGTCCAAAGTTAGGTCCTGTGTGTTGAACTCAGAGTGTTAACTGGCAAAGGGAACATTCACAGTCACAGGATGGAACCTGATTTGGGAGAGAGGTAGGTTCAGTTGGAGATGGCAATACTCATCGGTCTCACAAGATCTAAAGAAGACTCAAAAGAAGATGTGAGGGATTCACGGATCGGAGGAAGAATGTTAACAGAGGTGGCGTAGGTCGGGAAGAGATTGCATATCCACTTCTATAATGGCAGGGCTCAGAGTGTGGGATGGAAGTTCCTGGGTTACACATGGAAGGTAGAGAGTGTTATTGAGACTGTGCTAAGCAGAAGAACGTAATGACATAATTAGATTTCTTGACTAACCAACTTCTAGGAACAGATAATAATGCATACCCTTATGCTATATTTGCGCTCTATAAATTCCTAATTCTTCTTTTCCTACATCTTGGTATTACCCTGAGATCAGCAGCTGATCAATGTGATGCTTTACTGCCTTCAGGTATCCTCTGAAGATCAGATAGGTAATTTAGCAGTGCAGTGACAGCTTCTTTGCCCATGTTGACTGGGGGTAATGGGAGAGAGGCTGAGGAGAGACAATTGACTCTGAGTACCCAGACAGAAAGTCCAGGATTGTTGATTCTTGCTTCCTCACATATGAGTGTGCACAATAGCAGCTTCCTGCTTTCCTGAAGCATTTGATAGGAAGCACAGGGTCTTCAGCACTTCTTTCCTAGCTGAAAAGAGTCCATGATCAAAGTGATGAGATATTGCTCAGAATGCATATGGCTCAATCTCTTAATGTGGGACTCCATTGCAGTTACTAAACTCTTCATATAGGAAGCCATATGCCTGAATTGCTGCAGAACTCATGGTAATAAATGAGCACCTTTATTGTTCACGAATAGTTGAAGATTGCTCCTGACATTCCCTTCATATGTTTCTCTAACTTCTTTGAATTTCTTAAGCAATGACCAGAAGCCATTTTTTAGCATTGGCCTCAGTAATGGTCAGTTCTCCAAAAGTCTTCTGAAGGTCTGGGACCATGGTTGTCTTAACTTCTCTCAACTGCTCAGATCTAACCATGCTGTACTCACAAGGAAGTAGAACTGAGTCTAAATAGAAAACTCCCATGACTCAGGCATGATTCCCTGCAATGATGGTGGGTGCAGAGAGGCAGAAGACAGAGCATCCTCTGGGTCCTTGTTGTCCCAGGGACAAGTAAGGTTTTAAAGACTGTGAGTACAGTACAATTGCTCACAAGATACTGAACAGCTACATGGCAACGCAAGATTTGATGTCTTCTTACTCTGATCTCTTTGCAATTTGGCACACCATGTGGTCAGCAAGGTCTCCTGCAATCTTGAAGGATTGTTCTTCAGTTGGGGTGAGGAGCCAAGCTTGGGCCCTCTACCCGTCTTCAGCTTATGGGTCTGCTTTTACTACAGGAGGAAGTGAAGACTAAGTGGCTTGACAAAGCCAATGTTCCCCTTAACCTCTTATGCCCAGACGAGAGACAATCCCATGGCATTGTTTTCAAGTGAGGTCATTGCCCTTTTCCTGCATTGGATCCAGGCTTTTAGGTCAATATTGTAGTTGCTAAGCTGGTCTGTAATTCACATCCAAGCCGCTTTGCTCAGAGAGGTGTTCATCACTTGGGAAGGTCACCTCCCGCTTTTCCTTAATAGCTTGGAGGAAAATCTGGTCTAAGTCTTTATTCTGACATTTCCAAAGTAATGTGGAAAGAGCTTGGCCATGATGTGGGTGGTGGGGTGGTTAGGTTGAGGAAAGCAAAGTTTATTAAGAGAGGGAGTGATGGGGCAGATGTTTGAGGGGGATAAAGGATTGCACCAGCTGAACTGTCATGCAGTGGTGGGATCGACCATAAGAAACTCATCTCCATTGCATTATTGCATGTGTTCACCAAGCTCATAGCCAGTCCTTTGACTTTTCATAGCAATTACTTGAGAATCAGCTTCCTGATGGAAACAGTGCTACTCCAGTGTTGCTATCAGAATCATCATGCCAATGGTTTAGTTCTACCAAAGTTTTCTTTGATTCTGTGTCCAGATATAACAATTAACTGCAGTGAATAGTTCCATTAGATTATAGTCAAATTTAAATTTTGAAGAAAACAAACTTAAAGCGACAAACACATTGGGAATGAAGTTGCACTT
This sequence comes from Chiloscyllium plagiosum, assembly GCF_037043375.1. Lineage (NCBI taxonomy): Eukaryota > Metazoa > Chordata > Chondrichthyes > Orectolobiformes > Hemiscylliidae > Chiloscyllium > Chiloscyllium plagiosum. The sequence goes on from NW_028270148.1 coordinate 64,722,299, forward strand.
TCTGTTGTTGATTGCTTAGAATAAATTAGGTTTCGGTTAGACCTTGAGAGGTTGCAAGCTTTGGCTATGCCAAATTTAAAATCGAAGCAAAGTCATTCAGTTGTTTTCTTAAAATATTATATGTTCTGCTTTAGGTAGGAATCTAATGATGCAGAAATCAATGTCGAAAACGTATTGTCATTGTTTTGCCAGAAATACATGTGTGAAATTATAAACAAGAGCAAAGGATACAGGGCCTGGGGTCAATTTCAATAATTCACAACATCACAATTCCATGCTCAGAAAAATTCAGAAAAATAGCAACTGCTCTCATTTCTGTAAATATCTAAAAATGCTGACATTCTCTCAAGTCCTCCACTGTTTTTAACATAGATTGTTGCATTACATCATTAGTCAGATATTTAATTAATAGCCGAAGACAATCAAATCTTCTGTGCAAGTGAAGGCTGAATTTATAAGATATGCAAGTCTAACTATAAAAAGATAAAACAATATTCTTGCTGTTAGGCATGACTGAGCATGGAATGATAATATGCATGACCTACTCTATAAATTGTTTAAAAAAATTATTCTGGCATAAAAGTTAAGCAGGTTGAAAAGCATGCCAAAACATTTCAGTTACTGGGCAGAAGATAAACAAAATGGTAAGTCTGTTGACTGTTTCTTCAAACATTGGAGTGGCTCTTCAGTCTCATCATATTTCACACCACATGCAATACTTCAGCTGCCCTTATACCCATAAGGAAAGACAGCAGAATGTGACAGGCAGATACTGAATAATGAACGTGCAGCCTTTCAGGACAGTCATTTTCACTTAAGGTTATGAAGCTCAAAATGAAGAAAGAGCTTCTAATGCCAGTGAAGATGCAGCATCTTCGAGCAAGAAGGAATTCCAAAAGCTAGCACTACTCTGCTGGGTGAAATTTTTGCCCTGATATTGCAGCCAGTGTAGTGATAGTGTTTGATAAATATGCAGATAAGCCGATGAGGATTCAGTTTGCATGACTGGTGGCTCTAGTAAGGAAGTGCTGCATGTTTAAAAAATGCTGGAATTTCCAAGACTTGTAGCTTTCATGGGTGGACACGTTGCTATTTCATTTGGTAGAATATAGGCTGTACCTGTTCAGTTTGTCCAAGGGTATGGGGAACAATATTTGTGATTGTCAAATGAGGTGGGAAAAGAACTCTTTTAAAAATCAACGATTGTGGAAAGGATTACAGTATCTTTTTTAAAAAATGTTACCTGACACCCATTGTAAGTGCTGTTTACATTGTCGTTTGTTCAAATATTAAGAGAGGTTTTGTTGCCGGTGAGCTGGAACAATGGAATGTGTACAAAGTGAGATTTGGCTGGCATCAAGTAGCTGATTTGTCTGTGGAATGGTGACCAGTGTCGATGCCAAAGGTTTTCTATCTGACAATAACAGTGAATTTGGCTTTCAGTTGGTTGAACAGCTTGTGGATATGAATGCTTGGTCAGGAACCATTGGGTCTCCAGTGAAAAACACACCAAACCTGAAGCAAACCAGTTTCCTCCTCTCATCATTTGCAGTAAGCTGTGTCTTTTAACGAATAGGTCACAGACTTTATAAGCATGAACCAGTCACTCTATGCATCCTGTAAGCAAGTGAATGTATCTGAAGAAGGAAGATCGAGCAACAGCAAGTCCTGACAAACTGAAAAAGATCATCTCCATGAGCCCTGTGCACAGGAACCATTGAATTGCTTGTTTTAAGGGGGTCAGTGTTTTAACATAGAGTTATATCTTGATGGTTCACGCTTTTTACCTGTGGAAAAAACATCTATTAATTTTTCCTAAACAGTCATTTTTGTTAAGTACAGAAACCTGGTCAGTGCTTTCTGTAAATTTAAGTCCAAAGGATGAGACATATTGGGGAATTTGTGTACTTTTATAAAATCTTTAACTTTTGTGAGAACACTGGGAATAGTGGGGTTTGATTTCCAGTGTGTTTCCTCATTGATGCGTAAACAATATTGTGGGAAAACTCTTCTCTGAAATTGAAGCATGAGAATGATGTTCTATTTTTGTATGAGAGTCCAAGAATGTTTTTTGCCTTCATCTGGTGATCTGGAGGCACTGTCAGATGTGACAATAAGCAATTTTGAAGTCCCTGTTATGTCATTTATTCATCACAGAGACTCCAAATGTAGTCCCAATAGTCCTGACTGTGGATCTTCCAGTAAAAGCAGCAAACTCTGAAGAGATCTATGAATTATTTTTGATTTTTGATTATTTGCAATCCTTGTGTGAATCCCCTGAATGAATGAGTCCATAATCTGCAATCTTCACAATTATTTACACATCTCTCTGCTTTAGAATTGAAAATGTGTCACAGGAATCACAAGATAATGTTCTCTTTCTATTTGCAATCAAATGGTGTTACTCCTCAGTTCTTCTTGATTGGTGCAGCTTCACCATTCAGTACTTTTCCTTTGTCAGATCTTCAATTCACCAAGGGATATTGTGAAAGAGACTATATAGCTGATGTTCAGTCAATGGAACATTGTACCATTTTGATGACTATCCACCAGTCTTCACCTTGATGCTGTTGCTATTTTTTTGTTGCTTCTCCTATCTTTCTTTCCTGCATGACTATCCCTTTAATCTCATTTAATCGCTCCTGCTTTTCAACTCATTAAAGACCTTTCCTGTTATCCTTTACCTGAAATCTCACCTTTCCAGAGTCTTCTTATTTACTTAAATCTTGTGACATGTGACATTTTTAAATTATGTCTGTTTCTCTTCCCATAGAATCTGCCTGGTGTGGTGTGAACTTTCAACATTCTCAGACTTCTGACATCCATAATATACTGTCCATTTATGTGTGTAGTAAACATTTGATCTAATATATTGAAAGAGATGGCATAGTGGCTCAGTGGTTAGCACTTCTGCCTCACAGTTCCAGGAGCCTGGATTTGATTCCAAACTTGTAATTGAACTAAATTGAATCATTTATTGTCACATTTATTTAACGTAAAACACAGTCAAAACTTTAAACTGTAGGCAAGCATTGGCACTATTTTGAGTAACTTAAAATGCAAAATAAATTTTAAAAACAAAAGGAAAAGATAACTTAACAGAGTCCAATTTTCCACCACTGTCGGTAGCTGCCTCTTTGATGTTGCCATCAGAGTCCTCCTCTGGGCTTCACCAGCCACCGCCATGTCCATGCCAGAGTCCCACTCATGACTTACTAGCCGACCAACTCTGTAACCACTCAGCCATAAGGGCCCGGGCCCACAATGCTGCCATTGCAAAACCCATCTCTAAAACCACAGAAACTGCCACTGCACCTGACCATGTCAAAGTAGAAGTGAAAACTAAAAAAGAATAATAAAACCAAGAAAAGTAGAAGAAAAAAAGGAAGAAAAGCAGACAGAGTGGACATGCCCCAGGCTTGTATTTGTATGTATATCAAGTTCAGTTTCTGGTCAATGGTAGGATGTTGATAGAAGGAGATTCATGATGGTCAATAAAGTGAAAGTCTATTTTTTTCCACCTGCTACTTCCTATTAATCAAAATGTATATAGCTAATCCTTGTTATGCGTTGTTCATACTATAATTTCGCAACAAATATTTCTAAATTTTTAATTAAAAACATAAGGGAGATTTCATCCTTACTTCACCTTCATTGCAATCAGTGGAATGAACATATGGCAGGTTCCATAATAAGCAGAACATCCACTCAATATCTAACAGTCCAGGTGCTGCAACAGAAAATGTATCCCATTGAATTTAGCAGCACAGACGGAAAACTTTTGGCTGATTATAATGTGTTCATTCTCCGAAGAATCTATTCATCTGTCCTTTTACTAGCACATTCATTTTATTTTCATGTATTTACCTGCATGATACTGCTCCCATTTGTGGTTTTACTTGAGAATTTGACAGCCCAGCAACAAAAGACTGTTTACTGGCATACCTCTTTACTCATTTGATATTGAACTTAAAATCATGTCATTTAGGTTCTAGCCTTTTGACTTCCCACTGAAAATAGTTTTTGCTGTTTATTTTATGAAAATCATGAATAATTGTTGATACCACTATAAAATTTGCTTCAATCTTCTTTGTTCGACTGAAAATCATATTTTTGTTAAATTTCTCCATGTGAACTTTTAACTTGTAACATGGTCTCTATTTTGTGGGAATTTTCCTCTTGCACATCCTTTTCTTTGCTTTGAGTTGATAAAGATATTGTTAACTTCCAATATTTTCTGAAGGATCTGAACTGGCCACTCTTATAGCAGAAAACTGCCCCTGCTGGATGTTCTTACACTTGTGATTTTGTTTGGAGCCACATATTGTTCAACCTAATACGGTCTACTATGTTGACACTCACACACTTTTCCCAGTTTACTGTCTTAAGGGGGGGGGGCGATGATGCCATCTTACACTAACCTATTGGACCAGATCAGTAGAATCCCTAATATTCTTTCACTGAACAGAATGGTTTTAGGCCTTGATTTCTGCCTGTGTAGTGAATTGGATTACCTGTTCCAATATAAATCCTCCTTGTCTTGAAGAAATTCTGATAAATTCTCATCCCTCACATCAATTACTATTGGTTGTCTAATTATTTCTTCCTTCACAGCTCTATGACCACATCCTATTAGTTGATATAATTGACTTACAAAAGTTTCTGTTGATATTCTCAAAAGCTAACATCACCAATTAAATGTCACCTTGTTCAGAGAATCCCTACAGTGTGGAAACAGGCCACTTGACCCAACAAATCCACACCAACATTCTGAACAGTAACCTACCCAGACCCATTCCCCTATTCTTTTACTCTACATTTACCCATGAATAATGCACCTAACCTACACATCCATGAACACTATGAGCAATTTATTATGGCCAATTCACCTAAACTGCACATCTTTGGATGTGGGAGGAAACCAGAGCACCTGGAGGAAACCTACCCAGATACGGGAAGAACGTGCAAACTCCACACAGACAGCAGCCTGAGGCTAGAATTGAACCCGGGTCCCTGGCGCTGTGAGGCAGCAGTGCTAACTGCTGAGCCACCATGCTGCCCAAACTTCTTTTGGGGGCTAAGGTTTCTGCTGAATACTATAATCAACGTGTCATTCTCTATAATACTTTATTCCATGTTTTATCTTACCAGAACACGATCAGCTATTGGTCCTGCAGCATATTTAAAAAACATGCTGACCTGATGGTACTGCTGTTTTGTAAGTAAGTCTGAAGTTGTTGAATAGCATAGAAACTGCTACTCCCAGAGTTTACACATCTGACTCCATTGTCAGCTTTCCGTGCTATCAAATGGTTAAGATAATGGCAAGGTCTCTACTAGAGTTACCACCACAACAAGACTAACATGTCTCACTGACTTGAGTCAGTGAGTATTTGGAGGTTTCATTCTTACTATCAAAGTGTTCTGATCCTGCATTTTTCCTCTTCAGAGTACTCCCAGTCTTTGACTAGGTTTTGAAGTCTTCCAAGACTTTTTCTTTCTGATCCTATGGAATGTTCATGCTTGTAGACCTTTGTTGTCAAAGTCTTCTGAGTACTTTTGCCTGCTTTCTGAGTCTTCTCTTTTTCCAGCTGTTCTTTTCTCTCCTGAGGTCTTGACCTACTGTTGGGATCTTCACACTTTTTACTAATCTTCACCTTCAAAGTCTTGAAAGGCTCTGTCACATCTTTAGAATCATTGCTTTTCATTTGTATCCCTTTGGATTCTTTAAATCCTGGCTATAAAGCTTTCTTTCCTTAGCTGCCACCTTGCTTTATTTTGTAATTTCAGTCAGTGCTCTTGCTTGCACATTCAGATACCAGTCTGGAGTTTCTCAGACTGTGGGTGGCTGGGCATTCACTGCTCCTGAGGCTGCTTGCCCTTTATCACTAAGTAAGGCTCTTCAACTCCTGTAATTAATCCAGTAATGGACAGGGGTCTTGCCTTACCAGGAGTATAAAAAGCAAACCTTTACAGGGTTACCCATGGTTTCTGGCATGTAAATATCTGTTTTTTTTCAAAGTCACTTAGTACCTGATTGAGAACCTGGCATTTGGAAGTAAGGGAAATTCTGACAGTCATTCCTCTGCAGCTGGGCCTTCCCTACGCTCCCCCATGTCTCACACTCTTCAACCCAGACATCTATCATTACTCAAATCAGATCCAGTGATTTACATCTTTTCTGGGTGTCCTAATAGCAGTAGCCAAACACTCCCAATGATACTGCCATTCAGTAGAACTGGCTGATTCTGATTGGCTGGCAGATCTCATAAGTCAGTTCTTCGCCCTATATTCTTGATCAAGAAGGACTGTCTGTCAGCAGCCCTGTCAAATGTCTAAGTGGCACAAGATGAGTCAAGCCTTCCTGAATTGAGGCAACACTTGGCTCTCGCCAGTTTTCTAACTGGTTCCCAATATTTCCACTGCTTTTACAAGATTCTACATGTTGAGACTAAATTTATACACAGTGCTGCCAGATCTGATCTCACCAATACCAAGGTATAATTGTATCCTGACTTCCTTATTCTAGAATCCCCCTACACTAAAGACCAGCATGATTTTTGCCTTCCTCTGTCCTTGCTGTGTTCCTTATAAGAGTACACCCAAGTCCCTTTGAAGATCAACATTTACAAGTTAAAAACCTTACACTTTTCTGATTTTCTAGTCTTACTAATAAATTGAATAGATTTACTTTCCATCAATAATACATCTGCCAACTGTTGCCAACTCACTTAACCAGTTTACATGCCTCCACAGCCATCTCACATCTTTCATTCCACCTAGCTTTGTATCATCTGCAAACTTAGTTATATTACTTTCTGTCTCTTTATCTAAATGTAGATTGTTAATAGTCAAGGACCCAAGACTGAATATTATGGCTCTCCACTATTCCCAGCCTGCTGATTTGTAACAGTTCTGTTTATCCCTATTATTTCTATTAACTTCCTATTAATCAATCCTCGATCCATGTTAATGTGCTATCTAAACTCCATGAGTCCTGATCTGGTGTAATAAATAACTTTTCTGTGGCATCTTAGTGAACGCCTTTTGGAAATCCACATATGCCACTGAATGAAATACACGCAAGGCCTGTAAATGGAGCAATGATATATATATATATATATATATATATATAGAAACTACAATACTAGTTGTTTGTAATTGGACATGAAGGTGGAATTTCATGAATTTTACTTGAAATGATTGATGGTATTGACCTTCTTCAGTATTTGTGCCCTACCAGTCAAACATAGGGTCCTTTCGAACCACAAGTATGCTCACGAACAATGTGCAACCTGTTTTAATCATTACAATGATAAATCTCTATCAAGTGATTGTTTCCTATGGCTACACTCACAGTGTGCACAGTGTGAAGAATGGAAAAGTATCTCTTATTTCCTGGAGATATATTAGAAGGGCTTGTTTCCTTCATTATCTACTGTTTTACTTGATTTGTCAGTCTTGTGAGGAAAAAAATGATCATAGAATTCACACTTTCAAAGCACAGGGAGGAGTTTCCAACTGAAAACCTGGAAGAATCCATTTCCTGCATATCCCACAACTTTTAACACTTTTCTTCAGGGTGCTCATTGGACAGCAAGACAAGTCAGGTTAGCTGCATGGCAAGTGAAACAGTCTGCAGCAAAAGGATGCAGCACAGGAGGAGATAGGGAAGGACCGCTGACAGCAGTGACTGTTGCAGCACCGAGGGATGAGCTCAGTGAGCATGGGAATGTGGTGGGTATCACAATTGGGGACTGACTTTGGGGTGAAAATGAAGCTTGGAGGATTTACAATTGGTGGCTGGTTACCACCCTCAACAACAGTTACTGGTTTGGTAGACAGAAGAAAAGAGTCAAGTCTGCATCAACAAATGATCGATTTTATTGGTTAGTTAAAATAGACATACAATTCACACCATTTTGGTTAAGAAAGGATTAAAAACAGGCATGAAATTCATACAAGATTAAAATCTATGCGCACACCCACTAGGTTTCTCTGATGTTCCCTGGACAGTCACAGAAAATAAAGGCTAATACTTGAGAATAGGAGCTCACACTGGCCAGGCAATCTCCCAGGTACTCTGTTTAATCTCCACATTTCTAAGCATAGGGATCGCTTCTTCAGAGAATGTTGATCACTGGAGTTTTCACTCCAGAGCCTCGGTCACACCTTGTTTTATCCTTGATCCCCTTATCAGCTTCTTCCAATCAGGGACATTCATGTCATGTTGCTAAGCTCCAATCTTCCAGTCAGGTACCAGGTCTGTTTCCCTTTCCTTATTTTATCCAGGTAGCAGCAATCGTGGACTTGGCTGTTACCATGTTCAGCTTGAGTAACTCACAGCTTCTCCATTCAAGCTTTAACCCTTTCCAGCCCTGGCCGACACAATTCTATCTAAAGAGAATATGCAATTGATGTACAAATGTCATTGAGGAACCAAAATGCAAAGCAGCATGTGACCAGCAGCTAGCTGCAGTTACTATGAGTAATGGCAGTTGTTGAATCACTAGAGTAGGCCTATTTTGAACTAGCTTTAGTTAGTAGTTGCACTTTTCAAATAAATCAAACCTACTTATAGATTCCCAATTGTATCTGTATGATTGGTGAGTTTATGTAAATAAGCAAGAAACACAACAGGGAGATGTGAGTAAGATGGGGAGATGGAACCTGCAGATAGATGTGACTATGTTGGAAGAGACATGCCTTCTCTGCTTGACCCTAAATCAGTGTCATAAAAGCACTCGCTTTATGAATTCTAGACCTTCTCATCTAATTTTATCTGTCTGGTTTTCTAAGTCCCAGAAAACTCAGCTGACTGGAATTAAAGATAAAAATGTTGGTAAGATCAAAGCATATTGCCTCCTTGAAAAGATTTTAATCGTTAACCTGCCTCCTGAGAACAAATTGCTAAAATCAGAATGAACTGAGTTGCAAAGACATTGGACTCAAGTTTAAAATGTGAAGCTTTCATTTCTCCTACTGTCCAAAACTCCCAGTTTTGGAAGTTAAAGTTATTCATATTTTTCATATTTCTTGACATAATAATAACTGCTTCTGATCGTTGCTTGCCAAGAGATAGGCTTATAACTAGGTCTCTGACTGCTTGAATGAGGAAGAAAAAGGAAGCTGATCTCTCTGGTTTGCTACAGATTACAGATAAATCATTGAATGAAGTTTTTTGCCAATGCAGTCAACGCGGAACATAAAAGAGCCAAAACATAAAAGAGACAAAGCACAATGATATGTACGCAAAACAAACTAGTTCAAAACAGTCAACTCACTATTGTTATCACAAATGCTTGGGGAGAAATGCCTGCTGTTAATTTCAATCAAGAAAGTCAAAATGAGGTTACAGTAGGATATCTGGCTTAATCCTTCAGCTGGAATCATTGAAGGAGGAATTACATCCCCATAAGTCCTTTTAACTAAGTTCTAAATTAGTTCTTTCAGCAATCTTCTTTTCTTTTTGTTGCTGGTTGCATTAATTGAAATTCAAATTTAATGAGCCAACCAATTTGAATTCAATTTAGAAAATACTGTAAATGGGAACATTTTGAGCCTTAATTAGCTCCATACTTTCTTTTAGTGAAGACTATCAATTCTATTGTTTCAGGTGAATCTTAAGTCTGTTACCATTTCCTGTATGTTAGTCCAACAATATTTTCCCCAGAACTTTTCAACTTTAACAGAAACGCATACAAGGCAAATATACCACAAGAGTGTTATATTTGTAGTTTCTGTCCAATGAATAGTGAAGTGTAATTGGGTACTGGTTTTGCCTTCAAGCTTCGTAGCTTGAATGTGATACATTATAATGATGAAACTGTAATGTGAAAACAGATTAAAAGGGACTTCACAAAGTTTATAAATGCTCAGAGGAACAGACATTGCAGAAACAATGCATTTATATTAGCTTGTACAAATTTACTGTTTATAGTCTTTTCTGCCAGGCTGGGCTTGAATAAGTGATAGGATTTTGGCTTCAAATTTGGCCTGACACCAAGACAAGTGGTGCATGAGAAAACACACACAGAATAACCATGGTTTTTAATTTTCCTTAATCAAAAAACTAAAAGATTGCATGAGTTATTTTAATTTAGAAAATGTAAAAAGAAAGAGAATTGAGGTAAAAATATTCCTTCCAACGAGAAGTGTTTAATTTTATCATTTTTATTTTGATGGATTCCAATTATTTGCTTAGGACCTGCATTTCTGTCATAAAACTATTGATGACACTTTAAGATACTACAACCTTAAGGATTATTCAGCATTGCTATTTCTGAACTGAAAATTAGAAAATATGTCAAAGTGACAATAAGTGTAAGGTTACTCACTTCTAAAAAGTGCAGCAATCCTTTAACAAACATTTGTTTTTGAAATAGTTATTTTCTCATGTCAGTCTACAATCGGAAATACAATAAAAAGGTCTTCACATTTGGATTTTCTTCTCCTCATTGTTGTTTAAATTTCAATCCACCCCACTGCTCACCATGTGTTATTGCCTCATGGTATCTAACGCTTCTGCCAGTATATGGTTCAGAGTAAGGGTTGTTTAATGTAGTGCAGTATCATGAATTCTCCTTTATCAATAGTTTGACTGGGGTCTGTCCAATGATCAATGGTAAAGGATAATAGAGTTTAACAGAAACAGTTGTTCCTAGTTAACAAGATTGCTTATTGCATGATTGCAATAAGTGCAACTACATTGTTTATCGTTCATAATTCATAGAACTATCAGGATCTGTGCAGAATATATCTATTCTCTAGGAAAGCTGGTATAGAAATCATTATGTCTAACCAAAATATGTGTGACAAACAAAACAAATAGATAGAAGTAAATGGAAAATAAACAGTAAATCTTTCTGAGCAATTACCTCATACAACGTAAGTTTTATTCCCTGTCGGGACATAGAAGGCTATGGATCTAGTGCAGATCATTGGGATTAATGAAGTTTGGTGTTGTTGGTCAACATAGACATAGTGAGCCAAAGGGCATTTTTCTATGCTGTATGACTCTATGACATTGCGATGCCTTATGGTTCCACAGAATTGACACTGATTTTTAGCATCAAGTGTTTGGCCTGATCTCTGTATGAATTTGTTGCTCACTATTTTAGAGTGTCCATGCTTCCTAAACTGAATAGACCCCGTTGGCCTCTTGAGTTAGGTTTAGTCTTCCCCACTGAAGATCCATCTCTGAGTCCTTTTGGGTCTGCTTCCAGCTCAATTTAAATAACTTTCCCTAAAGTTTAATCTTCTTTGAGGAACTTGATTTCCATTCTGAGAATGGGATGCATTGTTTGGGAGTTTGACTGAGGCGGGTAACCTCACAACCTCTTAAAAAGTGTTTGGAGGAACACCTGACTGGTCATAACATTCAAGGTCTAGTGCAGGGAAGTGAAACTAATGTGGGTAGTAGTGGCAGTACAGACTCAGTGGGCCAAAAGGCCTCTCCTGTGCTGGATATTTTATGATCAGACACATTGAATATATCAATCTCTCAACCCACTCAGCTTCAGACTTGGTGTTTACCATCTCAGGAAACACTGTACCTTAACATCTGCTGACCCCACAATATCCAATTTTGTATGCTGTTGGTCTTTCTTTAAACTTGAATCTTTAGGGAAATATATATTTTACTATTTCTTCACAGTGACTTTCTTCATTCTTATTACTGCAAATTGGTTTTACATCTGTATCACCTCAATACTTCATGTCATTTGCTGTTCGTTAAGTTTGTAACCTTGCATTCAACAATGCTTTTTTACATTCAATTAGGTAAAGTTTACTAGACCACGTTTGCATTTTTGCTACTTGCCAGTCTTGTTAAACTCTGTATTGCAGTAATACTCTATTAAAGTCTTCCATTGAGCTTTAAGTTCTGGTTACTGCTGTTTGTAAAGATTTACTGCTTTCCAGTTTTGAAGTTCTATTTATTTGCTATATAATTTCTCTGTACTGATTACTGGGTTGTCCTGCCTTCTTCAGAGAGGCACTGCGAAGAGTATTAAGGGTTCCTCCACAGCTTGTACTTGCTTCGTAAATTTTGGCTGTTCACAGAAGTTGGTGTATTGCAGTTGCATCAAGTGTACAAGAATCTCAAGGAAAAGAACCTAACACTGCTGCCACATAGACAGTTCTCAATGAACATATCAAGTGCAGGAGAAGTACAAGAGGGAGGGGTCAGGTGGAAGTAGAGTGTTGGAAGCAGCTGAAGGGGTCTATGGAATGGAGAGTGTACTCTTGTCCAAAGAAAATTGGAGTGGCACAGTGACTCAGTGGTTAGCACTGCTGCCTCACAACCCTTGGGACCCAGGGTCGATTGCAGCCTTGAGTGACTGTGCGGGTTTCCTCCGGGTGCTCCAGTTTTCTCTCACAATCCAAAGATTGCAGGTTAGGTAAATTGGTCATGCTAAATTGCCCATAGTGTTGAGGGATGTGTATGTTAAATACATTAGTCAGGGGTAAACATAGAGTAGGAGAGTGGGTCTGGGTGGGTTACTCTTCAGAGGGTCGGTGTGGACTTATTGTGCCAAAGGGCCTGTTTCCATATTGTAGGGATTCTAAAAACGAAGTTACCATATTTTTAGTCCCCAATGTGGTGGTGCACACCTTTTCCAGCCTTGTTCTTTCATCTGCGGTCAAGATGGAGTTTTTCACTTTTTGGTGCCATTCGCCTCAGTGGTTAGAGCTATAGTCTCACAGTGCCAGAACCCAAGTTCAATTCCAGCCTTGGGTGAGTATCTTTGTGGAGTTTTCATATTCTCATCATGTCTTCATGGGTTTCAACCGGGTGCTCCAGTTTTCTCCCACAGTCCAAAGATGTGCAGATTAAGTAGATTGGCCATGCTAAACACAGGGTTACTGGGCTAAGTGGGAAGTCTAAGTCTGGGAGGGATACTCTTCGGACACGCGGTGAAGACTCAGTGGGACGAATGGCCTCTTTCCCCACTGTAGGGATTCTATGATTCTGCCTTTCCTGGTCCAGGACAATGAGCACATTCTTCTGCCCAAAGTTTTAAATATGCTTCTCTGGCTTAGCACTTATAAATCTTCTTGTGTAAGTTGTAATTTATTACTGAGTCACATTCCTTTTACAGCTTTAGTTTCTCCTGACTTTACTTCTTCTGCTCGACTCTTGCACAAGGCTTCTATAAGATAACTCTTTTCCAGGTTATATTATTTCTGAAGCCTTCCCAGTTCTGCAGCCCCTATATAAATTTCTTTTCTGGATTTTTTGCAGTATTCTTGCGCCCGTGTGTAATGGAGCCTAATTTTGATGGCTGTGGTACTTGTTGTGAGAGGTGGGAACTCTCTTTTATCATTTCTTTGGCTTCTTTTTCTGATTTTTGCACAGTATGTAAAGAATTATTCACCTTTCTCTTTGGAATTTCTAATGCTACTTCTTAAGACTTATTGTATTCCCTACAGAGCCTCCTTTGTTGAGACCTCTCTTTTTGTTCCGAGGATGACTGTCCTTTCTTTCTCTTCCTAGGCCACACTCTTGCCCCTGCACTTCTTACCAGCTTCTTGGTAAGGTTTGTGTTCCAAGCCTGAGCTTGCTCTGATGCTGTTTCATTCTCAATTGCAACTTTTTCAGTCACTAGTTGAGTTTCGGCTGCTGACTGACTGTAAAAGCTCTTCAAATGGTAAACTCATTTGTCTTCAATATTTATTCTGTTCGGCATTACATCTCACTGCTAATACTCCCAGAGTTGTAACAAAGGCTAACGGTTTTATAAAGTGTACATAATTCCCCAATTTACCTGTCTTTTAGATCTGGTTTCTGTTGTTAATACAAATGACTATTTATAACAAATTAGTAGATTCTAACTACAGAAAAACTTTTATGAACTGTCAATTTATAACTATACTATTTAAACTCTAACTCCTTATATATGCGCCCTCCATGCACACATACAGACAGATACAAATAGAAATAGAAATGGTGGTTACGGCTGGAGGAAAACCCAGGGAAGGGAGCTGTATGGTCCCTGTCCACTGGGTTTGCTGAGATGAATTTTGTGATCTCAGAACATTGTTTTTTGATCTTCCTTCTCCAGATACTTCTACCTATTTGCAGGAGGCACAGGCTGACTTATCCAGATTTTAAATGTCCTGGACTTTTCACGGCTTCCAGTTAACGACAATGGGAAATAAGCAGGCTATCTTCAGGGTCAAGATTTATTTCAGAAAAAAGAGACAGCTCCTGCCTTTGTGGAGATTTAATTGCTTCCATAAAAACATTCAGAGTTCCCAAGTTGTTCAACTAACTGGGAAGATTCACGTAGTTGTGGCAAGCAGAAGGCCTTTGTCATTGATAATTGGCCACTAGTCCACAGACCAATCAGCCACATGTTGCCAGACAAATCTCCATTTGTACAAACTCCTTGGCTCCAATTCATCTAGCACCAGGCTTCCACAGCTGCTTAACTCCTCCAAAATGTCCAGCATTACAGATGCTAATGTTTGCTAAGTTCAGTTTACTACACATTATATGAAGAAATGGTTGAAGGCACTGGATATTGCAAAGGTTAAGAGTCTTGATAATATTCCATCAACAGTACCAAAAACTTGTGCTCCAAAACTTGCAGCATCCCTATTACAGTTCCATTACTGTTGCAACACTAACACCTACTTGACCTTGTGGAAAATTGTCCAGACGTGGCTTATACACAAAAAGCAGGACAACCCATTGCATACAGTTCTGGTCACCATACTACCAGAAGGATGTGGCTGCTTTGGAGAGGGTACAGAAATGGTTTGCTAGGATGTTGCCTAGTACAGAGGATTTTAGCTATGAAGAAAGATTGGATAGACTGGTTTTGCTTTTATGGACGATATGAGGTTGAGGGGTAACCTGATGGAAGTTTATAAGATTGTAAATGGCATGGATAGATTGGAAAGTATGAGGGTGGAGGGGTCAATTACTAGGGCACACAGGTTCAAAGTGCAAGGGCGAAATTTTAAAACAGATATGTGAGGCAAGATTTTCACACAAAGAGTGGTGAGCACCTGCAACACATTGTCAAAGAAAGTGGTAGAAGCAGACACAACAGCTGCATTCAAGAAGCACCTGGACAAATACATGAATAGGAAGGGAATTGAGGGATACAGGTTCTGTAAGTGAAGTCAGGTTTAGTATGAAAGGGCAAAATATGTCAGTGCTGGATTGGAGGGCAAAAGGGCCTGTACCTGTGCTGTATTTTCTTTGTTCTTTTTTCTTTAACCCAACCCAGTCAACTTCTGTCCAATTAGTCTACTCTCAATCATCAGTAAAGTCATGGAGGGTATTTTCAATAGTGCAATCAAACACCACTTGCTTGGCAATAATCTGATCACTGATGTCCAGTTTAAGTTCTACTAGGTCTGCTCATCCTCTGACCTTATTAAAGACTTTGTTCAAGCATAGACAAAAGAGCTAAATTTCAGAGGTGAGGTGAGAGTGACTTCTGCAATTGACTGAGTGCAGCATCAAGGAGCCTGAACAAAATTAGAGTCAATAAGAATCAGAGGGATAATTTCCTGTGGGTTGGAGTCCAGCCTGGCACATAGGAAGATGGTTCTGATTATTGGAGGTCAGCAAATTCAGTTCCAGGACATCTCTGCAGGAGTTCCTCAGAATAGGGTCCAAGACCCAACCATCTTCAGCTGCTGCATCAATGACTTTCTTCCCTTTATAAGATCAGAACTGGGAATGTTCACCAATGGTTGCACAATGTTCAGCACCATTTGTGACTTTTCAGATGATGAATCAGTCCATATACAAATGAAGCAAGACCTGGACAATATCCAGGCTTGGAAGTAGGAAGTAACGTTTGTGCCAATGCCAAGCAATGACCATCACTATTAAGAGCCAGTCTAAACATTGCCCCTTGATATTGAATGGCGTTGCCATCACCAAATCGCTCACCATCAACATTTTAAGTGGTTACCATTAACCAGAATCTGATCTGGACTTGCCATATAATTATAATAACTACAACCGCAAGTCAGAGGTTGGGAATCCTGCAGCGAGGAACTTATTTTCGGACTCCACAAAGCCCTTCTGCCATCTACAAGGCTCAAGTGAGAGTGTAGGTGATACTCCCCCTTTGCCTGGATGAGTGTAGATCCAACAAGAAGCTGGACACCATCCAGGACAAAGCAAAATGTTTGATTGACATCATATCCACAAAGTTTCACTCCCTCCAACACTGACACTTAGTAGCAGCACTGTAGAAATTCACCAAAGATCCTGAGAAAGTATCTTCCAAAACCATGACCACCACCATCTAAAAGGACAAAGGTAACATACACATTGGAATGCCATCTCCTACAAGTTCTCTTTCAAGCCACTCACCGTCCAGACTTGGAATTATATTGCCATTTTGTGTCGCTGGGTCAAAATCTTGGAATTCCCTCCTTAATGGCATTGTGGGTCTACCTATAGCATGTGGACTGCAAGAAGGCAACTCACTGATACCTTTTCAAGGCAACTAGGGATGGGCAATAAATGCTGGCCAACCAGCAATCCCTATACGCCACAAATGAATACAAAAAGCGTCTGATAGATGAAAGGGCCTAGTATTTTTCTATGATTGTATCCTTCCTTATCTTTCTGCAGCCAACATAATATTCTTCTCTACTCCACAGACACCAGGTATCCTTCAGTGTCATACCAGGTGACCATTCTATAAGTGTGTGCTTAGACAGTTAATCCCAGTAGATTTCCAGGAATTAATATCACATGACATTAAAGTGGTGATCTTTACTGCTTTGGCTGGATTTAAACAGAGAAAATACAACCAAACTGACCAAATTTATCTTTCAAATATCAAAATCTTTTTCAAAGTAATCCATAGCTCCAGTTTAATTCCTCTCAAATCAATCAACCCTAATAATCAGTTATTTTTTTTTAAATTGAGTAGCAAAAGCAAATAAAAATGTGCAATCTACAACTGCTTATGAGAATACAATCCTCTGTTTAACTGGCAGACAAAATTTTCAATTACTGAAATGTTATTGAATGTGCTAATATGAATTTATAATATGATAAACAATATGAATATTAATGTTATAATTCATCAGTATTACTGGTTTAAACAAAACTATGTGTGGGTATATTTATGGGTGGCACGGTGGCATAGTGGTTAGCACTGCTGCCTCACAGCGCCAGAGACCTGGGTTCAATTCCCGCCTCAGGCGACTGATTGTGTGGAGTTTGCACGTTCTCCCCGTGTCAACGTGGGTTTCCTCCGGGTGCTCCGGTTTCCTCCCACAGTCCAAAGATGTGCAGGTCAGGTAAATTGGCCACGCTAAATTGCCCGTAGTGTTAGGTAAGGGGTAAATGCAGGGGTATGGGTGGGTTGCGCTTCGGCGGGGCGGTGTGGACTTGTTGGGCTGAAGGGCCTGTTTCCACACTGTAAGTAATTTAATCTAATGTGGTTTTGACTGCAGAGAAACAAAATTGTTAAAATTAAGGAGATAGATGCTCACTAAGCAGAACAATGAGTTGTTCTTAGGCAATACAATGGTATAAATTGAACAAGCTTTAACCATTTCAGGCTAGGATTCTCATTCAGAATGCATTTTCTAAAAGTGTTGCGAAAAGCAGGACTTTAAAAACTGAGTATGCAAGAAACAAATATATAAATGGAGACTTAAATTTGAGTGGTTGATGAATGTCCTTCAGCTAGAACCATCTCCGTTGTGAATTATACTCCTTTTAATAATCTTAGAAGTGCCCAAACAAGCTGTTCAACAATAATATAATTGTCTGAACAGGCAAAATTATTTGCTTAAAGCTAATTAATAAAAATCAATATCATAATATTAAAATATGTTTGCTTATATCAATGACAGATGTTGAAACTTTTGCAAAGAATTACCTTTCCAATTGCTACACTTTCATCAGGAATCTTTGAACAGTAGAGGGCAGTAAAACACCATTTTTAAAGAATATAACTAAACAATAATAACAGTTTTAGCAATCACTCATAGCAGCTTTACCTAGCTGATTCTTACATTTCTGCCATTCCATTTTACTAGGCCAAGATAAACAATCTATTCTTCTTTAGAATTTAAAATAAGGAAGAATTTATAAAAATGTAAAAAATAAAATCCTTTTGAGCAAATAATTAAATACGCCCTGAACTATTTTATTATATTGATTTGTAAATGCATACCACTGGTTGTAACAAATTAGAACAATTCCTCTATAACAATAGATATGAGGAAAAATTTCATTTTGTCCTGCATCAGTATGTGTACTTCAGACCTTTTCTTAGTTCATTTGTAATTGCAAAGAGATTGGAAGAATTTCAAAGATTCATGGAACTAAGAGGATATAATGATGTTTGTAAGTATGAATATTCTGATGTATGATTTCATGCTATTTTATATTTGGTTCTTTAACATTCTTTAATTTGGTATTTTGTATACCCTGTCTTTTGTAACCCCATCATGTTGAAATTTAAGATCTGCATGAAGGACCTGGTCTCTCTAACGGACAGCTAATATTAAGACTGCAATACTGTATTTTATCTTTTGATATTAACATGCCAAAGAATACCTTTTAATCCCTTTGTTTACTGTCACATTACTGTATTTAAACAATAGTATACAGCTTGTGTCCAGTGCCAAAACAAATCTCTTGTATTATTGTGCTGTCAGTTTTATAATGACATGCACCTTCAGGATTTGGATTGCTAATAGCTTTCTTTTTCTTTCACCTACTTTACAATGTCCCTACTATACACAATGTGCATGCCTTCATGATAATATATTTGTTTTGTTTTAAAGATCAGAATGAACATGCATTCCAATAAATAAAGAAATCTGCAAATTGTATGTATGAGAGATGCATTACATTTTAATTTCCTAATTTCAAATGAAATGAGACTCATCAATATTCAGTCAGGAAGCTTTTCTTTGCAACTTAGACAACTGACAGGAAGGAATCATTGGTCAAGCATCCATTCCTGTGGAGGAAGCCTTTTTCTTTAATTTTGAACTTTCGAAGTGAATGTGGCAGCTAATAATGGGGAAGGTGAATGGGGAAACTGGTACTGGATGAGGGAAAAGTATTGATGCCTCAGGCAGATTCAGACTATTTTGTGGAGATATTGCCTGTTCTGTTCATTATACAGAGTGCTGTTGCACTTCATCTACATTAATCAATTAAGGCTGCAATCAATATTTGAAGATGGATACTATAGATTTTGAACAGTTTGTCAATTAATGTAAGATCCATCTGTGATTTCACATATCTTTGAGCTTTACTCAATTGTCTATGGACTTTGTGTTTTTGTGGCCCTTTATCAATCTTTCAATTTTTTGTGAACATGTATGTATTTCAAATAAAAGAATGCAAACAGAATGAATCGAAATAGAAAGACTACGTAAAATTTTTAAAAAAGAAATAACAAATCAGAGGCACGGAATTGTACTGTACCTTTTATTCGTGAGGGACAGTTAGGTGAAAGTCATTTATTAAAACAAGTCCACCATTACACCTTGTGCTTTTGGAACCTTCTGATGCTTTTTTTCACCAAGTATCTGATGGTTTCATTTGTCTGTATCTAGTGGTCAACCAGTGCCACAACTGGTGTGAATTCCCTATCCGTCTCCCACAATTGAGGACTCAGGACCGTAGGAATAACTAGACAATGGGAAGCCAAGTCCTTCTGGTTTTACCTTTTTGCAGTCTGGCCATTGCATGATACAGTAGTCATGGAGTTGCCTGATTTTGGCAGCCATTCTAACTGACACATTAGAGGTGCAGTAGTTGTTCAGGCTTTGATTTCTGTGGAACTGCAGAGCCTCCTGACCTTATAAAAAAAAAGCCCCAGGACCCTGGATCTGGCAGACTCACATTATTTCAAACAGATCCTATTATTGCAGGAGTGGAAATGTGGTGAAATTTCAACCACATAGATTTAAACTCACAAGGACCAGGTTTAAACAACTAATTTTCACTGGAGAGAGGTTTATCTCCTGCATTGTGTGACTTACAGTTATTAAGAGTGAATGTGAATGCCTGTAAAAAGTAAGCAAGAATTTCAGAAATGCCAAGCTTTTTCAAAAAAATTTTAATCATTCATGGGAAAAGGTTACAAGATTTTGGAGTAGAAGTGGTGGTTAGCACTGCTGCCTCACAGCACCAGGGACTTGGGTTTGATTCCAGCCTCGGACAACTGTCTGTGTGGAGTTTGTGTATTCTTCCTGTGTCTGTGTAGGTTTCCTCTGGGTGCTCTAGTTTCCTTCCACAGTCCAAAGATATGCAGATTTACATGAATTAGCCATGCTAAAATTGCCCATAGTGTTCAGGGATGTATAGACTAGGTACATTAGTCAGTGGAAATATAGACTAATAGGGGTAGGGGAATGGGTCTGCGTTGGATACTCTTTGGAGGGTCGGTGTGGACTTGTTGAACCAAATGACCTGTTTCCACACTGTAGGGATTCTATTCTATGAAGTAGGCTATTCAGTCCATCAAGTCTGCTGTGTCATTCACTGAGATCATGACTGAACTGGTAATCCTTAACTCCACTTTCTTGTGGTTTCCCCATAGCCCTTGATTGCCATACTGATTATAAAAGAGTATGAGGGACCACACAGGCTTATAGGCCATAAATGGCATTGGGTGGCATGAATGTGGTCTAAGTGATCTTTTATGTTACATTCTATTTTTAAAAAAAATGCCTCCACATACGACATCCTCTTTTGAGGAGACTTTGAGAGTCACATACCCCAGATTCTAATATAGCTTACCACGTCCAGAATGAAAATCTGACATCCAGGCAATCATTTTAAGAAGTTGTGTTAATAGACCGAGTCTTGGCCTCATCAAAACTGGTTTATTCATAAAGAACCCCTGTAACATTTTGGGCATGAAATTCTCCTGTGGAGTGGTGTAAGAAAGCTTATCTGGGTTTCCCACAAACAAGCTGCGTTGCTGGCCTTGAGCTGCCCAGCCTATGTGACAATTCTGCAAGAAAATTGGAACTCCCAGAATGAGTAGGAAATCACTGAAATTGTGCTGTCCTGTTGACAACGGCTGAAATGGTGCCAGGATCCTGAATTGGGGCAATGCAGATTCTGGCAATTCATGAACCGTCCACTGATTAAAAAATGTGGGAAGCAACAAAGTGGATCCTGTAGTAATACTACTTAATGGGTTTGCTGTACAGTTGGGGCAAATTTGTGGGAATATTTCTATTGGAAAGCAAGTATTTTGATGTATTTCTTGGAGATGCCATGGTAGATATCTACAGATATTTACCCATTTTCCTTAAGGTTTCTGCAGCATCCTTGCAGTGGCATGGCTGGTCTGGCCTGGTCTGGGATTCCTTTAGGCGGCTTCAGTGACAGCCTGAGACTTCTTCCAGTGGCTTCGGTGGCTGTATTCGTAGGTGGCAGTCTGGGTCTCCTTGTGGTGGCCTCAGTCAGTCTGTGACTCCATGCATCGATTTCTTTGGCATCATGGTGAGTCTGGCCTGACAGTCCAACTGGGGTCAGGCCCTTTGGTCAGAGCTGTGAAATAGACTAAGTAATTTTTGTCTCAACATCTTTTTTTTAATTTCTTTTTTGATCCTTTACTATTTTATTGTGGAAGGGCTATTATTCTGAACTTTTAATCTCATTATTTTTCTAATTTATGCCTATGATTTTATGACTTTGAAGGTTTGTAATGCTAGACTTGTTATTTTTTATTTTCTAATTTTCTTTCCTAAGAATTTGTATTCAAGAATCTGTACTTAGGTAACTTTGTACCTAAGATGACACCTGTAAGTGGCAACTGTAAACTTTTCATTGTACGTCTGATTAGATTAGATTCCCTACAGTGTAGAAACAGGCCCTTCGGCCCGACCAGTCCACACCGATCCTTTGAAGAGTAATCCACCTAGACCCATTTCCCTCTGACTAATGCACTTAACACTATGGGCAATTTAGCATGGCCAATTAACCTGACCTGCACATCTTTGGACTGTGAGAGGAAACTGGAACACCCGGAGGAAACCCACACAGACAGGGGGAGAACGTGCAAACTCACACAGACAGTTGCCCGAGGCCGGGTCCTTGGCGCTGTAAGGCTGCAGAGCTAACCACTGTGCCACCGTGCCATCCCTGAGCTACCGTGCCGTATCCTATGAGTATATGTGACAATAAAGCTAATTCAATTCAATCAGTTTAATTGTCACAGAGCAGTCCCTAGGAAACCTGCATTGGGCAATAAAGACTGTGCCTCTGGTTTTACAGCATTGGCAAAGAACTGGAGCAGGGACTGTGATTGGAGAAGCTTTGACACATTGGAGATAAATAGGAGGGTGGGTGTGGGGCTGGGGCAAAGGTAGCTGGGAAGGCGATAGGTGTTATCTCTTAGCCCCTTTCCTTATGCCCCACATTCTTGGTGAAGGGCTCATACCCGAAACATCGACTTTCCTGCTCCTTGGATCCTGCCTGACCTGCTGTGCTTTTCCGCACCACACTTTTCGTCTTTGACTTTCCAATATCTGCAGTCCTCACTTTGTCTCAGCAAATTAATGTGAATCTGCTAACTCTAAAGCACTAGGAAGACGCATGATTAGGTATGAGGTATATATATTTATCTTAACACAATGAGATAGATTTTGACCAACAAGGAGTTGATCAACAAACTGTGTATCGTCAGGGCCCACCAAGTGAAATAAGCAGATCGTTCAGCTGATCAGCTATAATATCCTTACAGGATGGCATCTGCAAGAGTGTCAGCATGATGAAGCTAGTAAAGACACTTTAACAAACATTATTGGAAATTGCTGGAAAAGCTCCGCAGTTCTGGCAGCATCTGTGGAGGGAAAGCAGAGTTAAATTTCAGGTCCTTTTTCAGAACTGATTGTAGCTGGGAAAAGATTAGGACTGTAGATGTTGAAGATCAGAGTCGAAATGTGTGGCACGGCAAAGGCACAGCAGGTCAGGAAACGTCCAAGGAGCAGAGAATTGATGTTTTGGCCTAAGCCCTTCATTCCTGAGGTCACCTGCTGTGCTTTTCCGGTGCCACACTTTTCAATGCTAGGAAAATAATATATGCTGAAGGTGGGCTGGGGGTGGGGGAAAGAGTATGTGATAGTTGGAAATAGAGCCCAGAGAGAGAGAGAGAAAAAACACAGTCAAAGGCATGTGTAAAGGTCAGCCTGGGAGAATGAATAGCTGCTAATAGGGTCCATTAGTGACTGACAATGCATTGTTTGTGGTGGCAGCCCATCGATGACAAAGTCTGGTAGATGGAGCCTGGGGTAAGGAAATGGGAGAAGGTGCTCAGGCTCCTAAAATTATTAAACTTGATATTGAGTCCAATAGGTTACAGGGTTCCCAAGCAGAAAATGGTGTTCTTCCAGCATGTGCTGCAGCACTACAGCAAGCCCAAACCAGAGATGGTGGCCAGGGAACATGTTGATGTGTTGAAATGGCAGGCAACTGGCAGGTCAGGGTCATTTTTGTGGACAGAATGTAGGTGTTTTACAAAGTGGTTGTCCAATCTGCACTTTGTCTTCCTTGTGTAGAGGAGACCATATTATGAGCAGCGAATACAGGAGACTAGATTGAGTGAAGTGCAGGTAAATCATTGCTTCACCCTGAGAGTGTGTCTGATGCCTTGTATAGTGAAGAGGGATGACACTTTAAGGCCTCTCCTATCCACTCTCTATCAGACAGCCTACTTCTAATTCAAATCTAACCCAATTTGGGAAATTTCTATTTTGGGCAATATGTACATCAAATAAGCTAGCAATGGAAATGGGAGTAATGAATAATGAGTAACTCATCTTATAGAACCCAAAATGACCCCCCAGTGAGCCCCAAGTCCTGATGGAGAGATGCCTTGGCAGGCCTTGTACCTAAAAGCCTGATGCTCGTGAATTTCCTTAGAGCTGTTTCTTCTCTATCAGGATAACTTCAGAATTAGAATAAAATTAGAATTAGATTTTATTATCATGTGTGCTCAAATACGGGCATACAGTGAAAAGTGTACAAAGTTGACATTTTATGATGCCATTTTAAAATACAAAATATAAAACGAGAATTTAAAAGAAAATAAGAGGTGAATTAAAAGAAACAGAGCCAAAGGATAAAGAAAAACATCCAGATGTTAAAGTCCGAATGGAAAAAAATGGAAAAATATCCAGATTTTAAAGCCTTATGTCACTGGGCCTAGCCCTGGCCTGGAGCTTTGTTCAGCCTCCTCCTGGGGTGTGTTCCACCAATTGCCTTTGGTGCCACCAATGCCCTCACCAATCACCAGCACGAGCAACCTCTGCTGCCACCTGCTGATTGTCGGGAAGAGCCTCCTGTTGCAGCCACTGCTGCCTCTGCTTGTTGGAAGGATTCGGTTACACATGTTATCAGGGTGTCAGCTGCACTTGTGGTATTGGAAGAAAGCTTTGGGCAACAATATATATGGATGTGTATGGGTGAAAATGAGACTTTGGCGCTGGTAGTCCTCAGAGTTAACTCATTACTCCACAATATTCAATGCCAAAGAATTGCTAACAAAGTAGGATCAACAATCTTGATAGTCTTGCATGACAAAGCAGCTTTGCAATTTATAGGAAAATGAAAGGAGAGGCTGAATGAGATCAGTTGCAAAGATATCAATGACCAATTGTCTGAGGCAAGACAAGGTGGTCTGCAGGCTGTTTCAACTTTATATTGATTGTCATTATACAGCAACAGCAATGCACACAGGCACAAATTCTTCAAGGAATTATATAGTTTCACAGGTAACTACCTGTGAACCTTCTGAGCTTCTGAACCTTTTTAAAAATCCTATAGGCAAATTAAAGAAAACGTCTGGTCACTGAGATCAAAGACAGGGCTTATGCAATACACAAATCTTAGGTCTTCCATATCAACCCCAATACCTGCCCTAACAACGAGAAAGTTGTAATTGAATCAGAAGGGTTTCCACTAGTTGAATTTTGGAGCCCTAATAAGCGTGAAGACCTGAGAATGGAAAAGTTAGAGCACGCCATTCCTTACAGAGAGTGGGATAATAGCAGCTTCTGGATTTGGATTTCAAGGTGACATGAAAAGAAAATCATTAACCCAGAGTCTCAGATCTTATGCATCAGACATGAGAGCAGTTTCAAAGCACATGGTAAAGATGATGGAGTATTGAATGGAGTCCAATGAAACACACTGAAACACACAGCCTGAAACATACTGTGGAATTTTTTTAATGAATTGCAGAATGCCAAGGAGAAAGTGACAGTCCAGTCGATTTATATAGCAACAAAGTATCAGGAGGAACTTCCAAGAACATGACTATCTCCTGCAATTACTCCAATTTATGTTTTGATGGTCAACCTGAACATGACACTTTTACGTTGTTTCCAAGACTTGATGGAACTTGTAATAAAGTCAAAATGTAGGTGCGATAATAGGGTCCTTCTCAAAATAGCAGCTAGTGACAAGTAGTGTTCCGCAGGGGTCAGTGTTGGGACCATAACATTTCACTTTATACATTAACCATCTAGATGATGGAACTGAGGGCATTCTGCCTAAGTTTGCAGATGATACAAAGACAGGTAGAGGAACAGGTAGCATTGAGGAGGTGGGGAGGCTGCAGAAGGATTTGTGCAGGTTAGGAGAGTGGGCAAAGAAGTGGCAGATGGAGTACAGATGTGGGAAAGTGTGAGGTCATGCACTTTGGTAAGAAGAACAGAGACTTGAACTATTTTCTAAGTAGGGAGAAAATTCAGAAGTCTGAAGTGTAAAGAGACTTAAGAGTTCTCGTCCAGAATTCTCTCAAGGTAAACTTGCAGCTTGAGTTAGTGATTAGGAAGGCAAATACAATGATGGCATTTATTTTGAGACAACTTGAAAATAAAAGCAGGGATGTACTTCTGAGGCTCTATAAGGCTCTGGTCAGACTACATTTGGTGGTTTGTGTGCAGTTTTGAGCCCCATATCTCAACTAGGATGTACTAGTCCTGAAGCGTGTTCAGAGGAGGTCCAGGAGAATGGTCCCAAAAATGAAAAGCTTAACATATAAGGAAAGTTTGAGGAATCTAGATCGTTACTCAATGGAGTTTAGAAGAATGAGGGGAGATCTAATTGAAACATACCGAATACTGAATGGCCTGGACAGGGTAGGTGTTGGGAAGATGTTTCCATTGGTAGGAGAGACTAGGACCCAAGGACACAGCCTCAGAGTAAAGGGAAGACCTTTTAGAACAGAGTTAAGGAGAACCTTCTTCAGCCAGAGAATGGTGACTCAATGGAATTCACTGCCACAGAACGCTGTGAGCAGGTCATTGAGTATATCTAAGACTGAGATAGATAGGTTCTTGAGTATTACGGGGATCAAGGGTTATAGGGAGATAGCAGGAGAATGGAGTTGAGAAACTTATTAGCCATGATTGAATGTTGAAGCAGACTTAATGGGCTGAATGACCTAATTTCTGTTCCTATGTCTTCTGGCCTTGTGGTCTTAGATTATCCATGCCATGAACAGATATTTTACATTTTTTTCTCTACTTCTTCCTTAAGGTCCCCTTTTATAGCAACCTCAGTAAAAGCTTCAAACTTGAGGCCTACCAACTCTGTATAATTGTAGAATAATAACTGGAACAGCAAATTTATCCAAACAAAGGTCAAATCAGCTCATGTAGATTCCAGAAGAAGCTTCTCACCACTCTCAACTTTATCTTATTCAGGGGAAAAAAAAACTCTTAACTTTGTTGATTTAAAGTCAAAAAGAAGTATGCAGGGAGGCTAAAGGGTCAGTTATTTTGTAGTTGCAGTTGGTTCGCAGGAAATCATTCTAATGTTTTGCTAGTGATGTTTCACAATGTAAAAATTCCCTGGCCATGAAATGGACATGAATGATGAGAATATAACTTTTGTTTTATGAAAGCCCACGCTAAATAAAGAAATATCTCCTCATCTCAGGCTTAAATGGTTGTTCATTGATTCTTAATCTAAAATCCCCTCATTCTAGATTGTCCAGCCAGGGGAAGTGTGTGTCAGCATCTACTCTAAGAATTCTATGTATTTCAATACGTTATCTCTAATTCCAGCGCACTGCAATACTCCCAGTGCATAATTGTAAAGATTGGTTGTGTACATTGGGCTGCTTTTTGTGCAACTGTGGCACCACCCTGACTGAAGCTTTGATTGTCTTGAATTTGTGTTGAAGCTCTGAGACCTCTTCCTCGCAGAATTGAAGATCTCTTTCGAACTCCATAATTCTTGATATCACAGATTCTGTAGTCACTTAATTTGCTAAAGAAATTTCCGAAGCTTCATGTGCTTTCATTACAGAGGGATTTAACACAAGCTTACTTTCCTGCTTTCTAAAATGATGGAGGAAAAAAATTCTTCATTCAACTATGACAGCAACTGCTGTTGATGAATCTCCAGGATGCAATAAATGTACAACTTTACTTCTTTATCTTCATCAAGGAAGGACTCATTCTCTTGAAACAGATTCCTCTCAATCCAAAGGTACAGGATGTTGTGAAGATTCGAATGCA
The DNA here is from genome assembly GCF_037043375.1 of Chiloscyllium plagiosum. Taxonomy (NCBI): domain Eukaryota; kingdom Metazoa; phylum Chordata; class Chondrichthyes; order Orectolobiformes; family Hemiscylliidae; genus Chiloscyllium; species Chiloscyllium plagiosum. The sequence continues at coordinate 64,749,800 of NW_028270148.1, forward strand.
TGTAAATCAATGACCTGTATACTGGCTTCCTTCTTTGTAAGTATATTCTGAAAAAGCAAATCCCTTCCAGAACGCCCTCTGTTAGCTGATTGCTGCCTTTTAAGCATCTTCTTTTTCTGCCATTTTGAGTTAGGGTCATAGAGTTATAGAGATGTACAGCAAAGAAATAGATCCTCTGGTCCAACCGGTCCATGCCGACCAGATATCCTAAACTAATCTAGTCCTATTTGCCAGCACATGGCCCATATCCATCTAATCCCTTCTTATTCACATACCTATCCATATATTCATATTCATATTCATATACCTACCCTTTCAAATGTTGTGATTGTACCAGCCTCTACCACTTCCTCTGGCAGTTCAGTCCATACACACACCACCTTCTGCATGAAAGAAATGCTTCTTAGGTCCCTTTTAAATGTTTCCCTCTCACCTTAAACTGATGCCCTCTAGTTTTGGACACCCTTTCCTGGGAAAAAGACCTTAACTAGTCACCGTATCCATGCCCTTTATGACTTTATAACTTCTAAGTGGTCACCCTTCAGCCTCTAAAGCTACAGGGAAAATAGCCTCAGCCTATGCAGCCTCTCTCTTTAGCTCAAACCCTCAAACACAGGCAACAGCTTTGTAAATCTTTTCCAAACCCTTTCAAGTTTCACAACATCTTTACTATAGCAGGGAGACCAGAATTGAATGCATTATTCCAAAAGTGGCCAAACCAATGTCCAGTACAGCCATAACATGATCTCCCAACTCCTATACTCAATGCACTGACTAATAAAGGCAAGCAAACCAAATGCCTTCTTCACTACCCTGTCTAACCTGGGACTCCACTTTCAAGGAGCTATGAACCTGCACTCCAAGATCTCTCTGTTCAGCAACACTCCCTAGGACCTTACCATTATGTGTATAAGTCCTGCCCTGATTTGCCCTACCAAAATGAAGCACCATGCATTTATCTAGATTAAAGTCCATCTGCCACTCCTCGGACCATTGGCCCATCTGATCAAAGTCCTGTTGTACTCTGAGGTAACCTTCTTCACTGTTCACTGCACCTCCAATTTTGGTGTCATCTACAAACTTAGTAATCAAACCTCCTATATTCACATCCAAATCATTTACATAAATGACAAAAACCAGTGAACCCAGCACCAATCCTTGCTGCACTCTGCTGGTCACAGGCCTCCAGTCTGAAAAGCAACCATCCCCCACCATCCTCTGTTTCCTACCTGCGAGCCAATTTTGTATCCAAATGGCTGGTTCTCCCTGTATTCCATATGATATAACCTTGCTAACCAGCCTACCATGAGGAACCTTGTCAAACACCTCACTGAAGTACATATAGATAACATCCACCACTCTACCTTCATCAATCCTCTTTGTCACTTCTTCAAAAAAACTCAATTAAGTTAATGAGACATAATTTCCCACGCATGAAGCCATATTGATTATCCCTAATCAGTCCTTGCCTTTCCAAATACGTATAAATCCTGTTCCTCAGAATATCTTTCAACAACTTGCCCACTACTGATATCAGGTTCACTGGTCTATAGTTCCCCAGCTTTTCCTTACCATCTTCTTTAAGTAATGAACCCACATTAGCTAACCTTCAGTCTTCCGGAACCTCACCCATGGCTATCAATGATGCAAATATCTCAGCAAGGGGCCCAGCAACCACTTTCCTCACTTCCCACAGTGTTCTAGGATATGCCTGATCAGGTCCCATGGATTTATCCACCTTTATGCATTATAAAATGTCCAGCACCTCTGTAATATGGATACTTTTTTCAAGATATCATTATTTATTTCCTGAAGTTCTTGAGCTTCCATATCCTTCTCCATTGTATATACTGATGCAAAATACTCATTTAGTATCTCATTTTCCACACATAGGTGGCCTTGTTGATCTTTAAGGAGCCCTATTCTCTCCCTAGTTACTCTTTTGCTCTTAATGCATTTAGAACAAAGAACATAGAACATAGAACAGTACAGCACAGAACAGGCCCTTCAGCCCACGATGTTGTGCCGACCACTGATCCTCATGTATGCACCCTCAAATTTCTGTGACCATATGCATGTCCAGGACTCTCTTAAATGTCCCCAATGACCCTCCCTCCACATCTGCTGCTGGCAACGCATTCCATGCTCTCACAACTCTCTGTGTAAAGAACCCGCCTCTGACATCCCCCTCTATACTTTCCTCCAACCAGTTTAAAACTATGACCCCTCGTGTTAGTCATTTCTGCCTCGGGAAATAGTCTCTGGCTATCAACTCTATCTATGCCTCGCATTATCTTGTATACCTCAATTAGGTCCCCTCTTCTCCTCCTTTTCTCTAATGAAAAAAGTCCAAGCTCAGTCAACCTCTCCTCATAAGATAAGTCCTCCAGTCCAGGTAGCATCCTGGTAAACCTCCTCTGAACCCTCTCCAAAGCATCCACATCTTTCTTATAATAGGGCGACCAGAACTGGATGCAGTATCCAAGTGCGGTCTAACCAAAGTTTTATAGAGCTGCAACAAGATCTCACGACTCTTAAACTCAATCCCCCTGTTAATGAAAGCCAATACACCATATGCTTTCTTAACAACCCTGTCCACTTGGGTGGCCATTTTAAGGGATCTATGTACCTGCACACCAAGATTCCTCTGCTCCTCCACACTGCCAAGAATCCTATCCTTAATCCTGTACTCAGCTTTCAAATTCGACCTTCCAAAATGCATCACCTCGCATTTATCCAGGTCAAAACCTTTTGGATTCTCCTTCATTCTATTTGCCAAAGCTATCTCATCTCTCCTTTTTGCCATCCTGATTCCCTCTTAAGTGTACTCCTACTGTCCTTATACTCCTCCAGGGATTCACTTGATCCCTGCTGTCTATACCTGACATATGCTTCCTTCATTTTCTTGACCAACTTCTGTAGTCATCCAGCATTCCCTACACCTACCAGCCTTGCCATTCACCCCAGCAGGAACATAGTGTCTGTGGAATCTTGTTGTCTCATTTTTGAAGGCTTCCCATTTTCCAGCTATCCTTTTTATCTGTGTTTACTGTCAAAATTGGCCTTCCTCCAATTTAAAACTTTAACTTTTAGGTCAGGTCTATCCTTTTCCATTAATTTTCTTTTAAAAAATTATTAGAATTATGATCACTTTCCCCAGAGTGCTCCCATACTGATACTTAAGTCACTTGCCCTGCCTTATTTCCCAAGAGCAAGTCAACTTTTGCACGTCCTCTAGTATATACATCCACATGCTAAATGAGAAAGTTTTTTTTGTGCACACTTCACAAATTCCTCCCCATCTGATCCCTTAACACTATGGCATCTGTTATGAGATGTAGATGGTTTACCCCACCTTCTTCCAATGCTAGGACTGAAGCTTCGTTAATGCCTGCTAACCAAACTTATACAAGCAGCTCCACTTAATAAAGTCACCGTGACGAGAAGATATGTGCAAATTTGGTATAATATTTCTACTATTATAACACAGTGTAGCATATATCTTGCCTCTTATTCTAGCTGTTGCATTTGAGCCTCAAAGTTTATTGGAGGATATTCTGAGGATTCTTGGCATAAACCATGGTCTGGTATCTGATAGTATCGATACATACAAGAAAACTCCAGTATCCAATTTTAAACTAGTTTCCCTGTGACTTACATTAAACCCCATAAACTAAAATGCACGTCTGAATCATCATTGAAGTTGAATTGTTGCTGTGAGACTATCATCTTCCAGGAAAGGTCACCAGTCACTGGGAGTCTCACAGAATGTTCTAATCTGTGTTTAATTCTCTGGGCTGTCACTGCAGCCTTATCCAAATGTCTCTTTCTTCATGCTTGGGACTTTCTATAAAACTGTCCAAATTGGACTCCTACCAATGGAGTTTGATCATGGCTTAGACTGTGCTCCAATTTGTGACCCTATTCTTGGTATATTTCCTGAATGTTCATTTCTTTCCCATTGCTGTAGATACTTTCATTCTCTGTAATACTCTCCTGACTGTGACCAGTTGCTTTGTTCCTGTGGTTAACCATTTACTGACACAGGCTTTCTTCAGCTTTCAAGTTCAACAGTTCAGTGGCTAGATATGTCTATCAATGCCTATCAATAACAGACCCCTACCACTACTAAGCTTTATTTCCCAGCTCTGGATTTGCGTTGTTGGGCTGGACTCCTCATTTACTATCATTGATCTGCACTCCACGCTGTTACTGTTTGCCTTCAGTCCTATTGGTCTGGTCACCATTGTCACCATGGAGAGATGTCAGATATACACTACTGACTTGAAACTTCAGATTTAATTTAACTTGACATGCTTGACAACAAACTTTCTTGACCATGAGTGTATATCTAGAACAAAAGGTCATAGTTTTCAAATAGAAATAGCAGATTTAAAGTGAAGATGGTAAGAAATTACTTCTCTCAAAGGGACATTACTCCATGGAATTCATTATCTCAGTGTGTGCTGGATGCCAGATATTGAGTAAATTGAAGGATAAGATAGAAAGATTTTTAAATAGCAATATTTTGAAGCGTTATGGGGAGTGGGCAAAAAAGTGAAGTTGAAAACGAGGTTAGGTCAGCCACGATCATATTCAACAGTAAAGTAAGCTACTCCTGCTCCTCATTCTTATATTCTTATACAGAGGTTGTTAAGAGAAGCCATTTTCCCAGGAGACCTGTGTATTCATGCTGTAGTTCCACGTGATCTGATGTTACTGTGACTCGCCTCCATTTGCACAGACTCAGGGCTATCCGCAGATTAAAGATAAAGTTCACTTTAGCCTTGTCTTTTCACAATCCTGGTTCTGGGGCTGTCCAGTAGCATGGTGTAACAGCAGTTTAGATGTAGTGATAGTGATGGGGGTTACTCCATGCCAGTTGAGAATGAGAATGTTGTTCTTGTCATTTCTGTGGGGTGACCTGAAGCTGTTCAGGCCTTCCACGGAAACCAGCCCCTCAGTCACTGGAAGAACATGCCCCTAAGAGCTGCTAGTCCACCAGAGGTTGGCAGCTGTCCATTGTCGGGATTGGTGGTATAGGTCTGAGACTTAGCCCAACAGTTCCCAGTGAAACCCTGATCACAGATGAATGGGACATGACAGGGAGGCTGGGGAGGATTGGGATGTCAGTTACATTAGAGACTAGGATAGGGGTGTCGATTTCAACATTTCTGCCCTCTCCTGATGTAGGGTCCCTCAATCTGATACATTCTGTGCTTGAAAATGAGGACCACCAATAAGAGAACCCAAAAAATCGAACAAGTTTGTAAGCTAATAAAAGAGAACTGGGAAAATAGTTTTTAATCTATGACCTACTGCAAAATTTCTGTGAACTCGGACAATTACTCTGAAGTGGTTCATAAGTGAGCCTTATTGACATCCTACTGTGTGGGTAGGATTACTGCACTGGCTCCTTCCTACCCCCAACTTAATTCGGGATAGTTTTCATGTGATTCCAATGCAAGCACTCGCATGCAATTCTCCAGGAACATTCTCCCTCCATAACCATTTTGCCAATTCAAGACTCTCTGAAATCCTGACCTATGTTTCTTACACTGGCAATCATTGTCAACACTTTCTGGGTCTATGAAATAATCATGTGCAAATGAGGAGTGGCTGGAGACTGGGTTAATTGGGATGAGCTGGGAGGTAGTAGTGAGGTATTATTGCTTGTGCAATTAATATCATCTGGTTCACGAATCGCCTTGAGGGAAAGAAAACTGTCGTCCTTACCTGGTCTGGCCAACATGTGACTCTAGAGCCACAGCAATGTAGTTGACTCATAATTGACCTAATAATCCATTCAGTTCTATCAATGGATGGATTACCAACAACGGCTATGGCTCTGGACACAGCAACAGCAAACATAGCTCTGTTGCCTCTGCTAAGTCTAACATCTGAAGGTTAGTGCCAAAACTGGGAGATCTGTCTCATAAACTGCTCAAGCAACAACCTGACATAATTATACTCATGCCTTACAGACAACGTCCCAGAAGCCATCATCGCCATCCCTTCTATGCCCTGTTTTTTTTAAAATTCACTTATGGGATGTGGAGATCGCTAGCTGGGTCAGCATTTATTGCCTATCCCTAGTTGCCCTTGAGAAGATGGTGGTGAGCTGTCATCTTGAACCGCTGAAGTCCATCTGCAGTGGGTTGACCCACAATGCCATTAGGGAGGGAATTCCAGGATTTTGACCTAGTGACAGTGAAGGAACGGAGATGTACTTCCAGGTCAGGATGGCGGGTGGTTTGGAAGGGAAATTAAAGGTGGTGTTGTTCCCATATATCTGCTGCCCTTATCCTTCTGGATGGAAGTGGTCATGGGTTTGGAAGGTGCTGTTTAAGGATCTTTGATGAATTTCTACATTGAGTTTTATAGATAGTACATCCAGGTTTTTGGAGTCAGAAAGTGAGTTACTTGCTGCAGTATTCCAAGCCTCTGACCTAATATTGTAGCCATTGTGTTTTATGTGGTGAGTCCAATTGGGTTTCCGGTCAATGATAATCCCCAGTATGTTGGGGGATTCAGTGATGGTAACACCATTGAATGCCAAGGAGTGGTGGTTAGATTGTCTCTTATTTGTGATGGTCATAACCTGGGATTTGTGTGGTGTTAATGTTACTTGCCACATGTCAACCCAAGCCTGGATGGTGTTCAGATCTTGTTGGATTTGAACATGGACTGCTTCAGTATTTGAGGAGACCTGAATGGTGCTGAATATTTTGCAATAATTGTTGAACATCCCCATTCCTGACCTTATGATGGAAGGAAGGTCATTGATGAAGCAGCTGAAGGTGGTTGGGCCTAAGACTTTACTCTGAGGAACTCCTGCAGAGATGTCCTGAAGCTGAGATGACTGACCTTTAACAACCATGACAATCTTCTGATGTGTCAGGTATGAAGCCAACCTCTGGGGAGTTTTGCCCCCATTACCAATTGATTCCAGTTTTGCTAGGGGTCCCTGATGCCACATTTGGTCAAATGTGGCCTTGATGTCCAGGGCTGTCTCTCTCACCTCACCTCTGGAATTTAGCTCTTTTGTCCATTTTTGGACCAAGGCTGTAATGAGGTGAGGAGCTGAGTGGCTGTGGCGGAACCCCAACTGGGCATCACTGAGCAGAGGAGACAACCTGGGGGTTGCAGTGAGAGAGAGACTCACTGAGATTCTTGTAGAGAGAGGAGGAGACCTTCTTCAAGGTAAGCATCCTTGGAAGAGGATTCGCAGTAAGGTTAAAATCAACTAGACAAAAGCGAGGACTGCAGGTGCTGGAGATCAGAGTCTAGATTAGAGTGGTGCTGGTAAAGCACAGCAGCTTAGGCAGCATCCGAGGAGCAGGAAAATCATTCCTGATTAAGGGCTTTTGCCCAAGACATCAAGTTGCCGATAGGTCTGAATTGGATGGGTTTTAGGGCCAATTTGATTATAGCTAACAGATACTGCCTCAGGCAAAGGGCTTTCAAATAAAAAAACACACTTGTACAATGAAAGGGGAGTTGCCAGTTCTCCCAGCTCAGCTTTCTCTGGTTTGGTTTAAGCTGGTCCAAGAAAAAGCTACTTGGAAGGAGTCCCTCTGCCATCTCTCTCTCTCTCTCTCTCCTGTAAGACCCTGTGTTTGCTTTTATCTTTTGTGCCATGGGTTGTTTATCGGGATTGTTCCAAGAATTTGGAACAGCATCATTAAGTTGGGATAATATGTTAGGTTTTTGGATAGGTTGTTATGCTATATTCTGTTCTCTTTCATTTGTGTTTCATTCAGTAATCTTTCAAATAAATTCAGTTTTGTTTAAAACTAAGTGGTTGAGTCAGCTCCTAGAATATCCACTCTACACCTGCTTAAAACAACTAGCAAAGTTAGGGTCTCGGCTACTTTTTTGAAATATTTTGAGGGGGTCTGGCCTGGTCCATAACAAGTTCCAATCTACACTCTGCATTCCTGCACATTCAGTTGTGAATGTTAGTGGACAAGTAAATAACGCATTGAAGGAGAAGGATCCACAACTATCACCAATGGGGAAGCCCAGCACATCAATACAAAATATAAGGCTGAAATATTCACAGCAATCTTCAGCCAGAAATGCCCATCTCAGTGGAAATATTTCACTAGAAGTTCCCAGCCAGTTTTCAGCCAATTCAATTCACTCCACATGATATCAAGAAAAGGCTGGAGTCAGGAGATATTGCAAAGGCTGTGCATTCTAACAGCATTTCAACAATAATATTAGAGGCATGTGCTTCAGAAATTGTAGCATCCCTCACCATGCTGCGCTATGGTAACAACACTTACAGCAGACCAAGTGGGAGAAATGCCCTGTACACAAAAATCAGCACAAATCCACCCTGTCAATTACTATCTCATTAGTCTACTCTGGATCATCAGTAAAGTAATGAAAGATGTCATCAACAGTGCTATCAAGCTGTACTGGTTTAGCAGTAACCTGCTCACAGATGCCCAGTTTTTGTGTTTTGTCACAGTCACTCAGCACCTGACTGGATTACAGCCCTGGTGCAAATATTGTTAGAAGAGCTGAATTCCAGAAGTGAGGTCAGAGTGACTGTCCTTGACATCAGGACCCAATTTAACTGAGTGTGGAACTAAGGAGCCCTGCCAAAACTACAGTTAATGGAAATCATGTGGAAAATTCTTCAGTTGGAGTCATATTTGGCGCAAAGTAAGACAGTAATGCTTGTTGAAAGTTAGACATCTCAGCTCTAAGACATCTCTGCAGGAATTACTCAGGGGAGGTATTTCTAAACAACTCATCCAGGTGAAAGAACTTGATCCCAGGTCTTCTCAGCGATAGGGACATTTTCACTGTGACGCAAAAAGTCCCAGTTCCTTCAAGTAAGTTCATGGCCTAACCATCTTCAGCTACTTCATTAACAAGCTTCCCGCCATCGTAAGATGTGCATGTTTGTCGACTGCAAAAGGCTCCTTACCATCATGACTCATCAGTAGTCCATGATCAACACAGCAAGCCTTGGACAGTATCCAAGCTGAGCTAACAAGTGACAAGTAACATTCACAGCACACAAATTCCAGGCAATGACCGGCTCCATCAGGAAAGAATCTAACCGTCTTTACATTCAATGAATTACCCTCACTAAATCCCCCATTATCAATATCCTGGGAGCTACCATTTACCAGAAACTGACTGGGCTCACCACATAAATGCAGAGCAGGTTAGAGGTTAGAAATACTGTAGTGAGTAATTCACTTCCTGATACCACTACCCTGTCCACTACCTACAAGGCACAAATCAGGAGTGTAATGGAATATTTCCCACTTGCCTGGATAAGTACAACCCCAACAACACTCTTGAAACTTGACACTATCCAGGACAAAACAGCCCACTTGGTTAGCACCACATCCGCAAGCATCCACTCCTTCCACCACCGACGCTCAGTAGAAACATATGCATTAGCTACAAGATGCACTGCAGTAATTTACCAAGGCTCCTTAAACAAAACCTTCTAAACCCACAACTACTTCCATCCAAAAAGACAAAGGGAACAAATACATGGTGACACCACTACCCTCCAAGCTACTCACTATCTTGACTTGGAAACATATAGCCCCTCCTTCAGTGTCATTGGGTCAAACCCCTGGAACACTCTCCCTTACAGTATTGATGGTCTACCTATAATAAATAGACTGCAGTGTGAGGGAAGCTCACTAGCACTTTCTCAATGGCCATTAGAGAAGGGCAATTAATGCTGGCCAGGACAGTGATGTCCATACATGGTTAAATAAATATGGTGGGCTACCTATCTTACCTCAGAGGGGAGAGTTTGTGGAGGAGTTCTGAGATTATGAGGATGCCCATATTTAGCTGGGCTGGTACTGATTGCCAGAATTTAACTTTTCTCCATACAGGCAAGTTTCTAAAGTATTATACACTGTAATATTTAAACACAAAGAAAACATACCAAAAATATCGGGTCAATCAGACATTAATGAGTTTGATATTGTGTTATTATTCAGCTAGGGTAAGTTGACCACAATCATTTATTTATTTGTAAAGTTATCTTTCAACAAAAAAAGTCTGAGAAAAACAGGTCAATACTGAAGGTGTACACCTAATCAACAGTGTTTTCATGCAGAGTGTGCAGCGATATTTGGGTATGGCATCTCATTGCAGAAATTTACCCATTCTTTCACCCGATGCCTGGAAACATTAGCTTTCCTTATCTACATTAACAGCACTTCCTACTAACCAAAGATTCTGTCTAGCAGCATCTCTTCGGCTCAGGTAAAAGGTCATCAGAGTAGGTGTGACCAAGACAAAGAAACTGGGAACAGGAAAAATGTTCTGAGAGGAAACAGATGTCTGAAGATTCAAAGCACCTAACATAAGGATGAGCACCAAAGACCATGTGAAATTCCTCTCTAGGATAGAGCTAATATGTGCTAAGTCTGTTTTAGTGTGAAATGATTTAGCTGGGAGAAAATATTTTCAAAATCTTGCCCAATCTGCCGAAACTCTCCTGAATTGTAAATTGATTTAATGGGCAAATCCAATAAAAACTTATTTTCTCTTAAGGGCTTGTTAACACCAATTATGCTCAACCACGTAAACATGTTTACGCTTGCCTGCCAGCTGTAGCATGTCAATGGTGCTTACTATATGGGTGATTACACAGTGAAAAGAGTTAACAGAGGTCTAGACTCGGCCATAGGGAAGATTATGAGAAATGATTTAACTGTTTCAGTCTACAAAACATTATGAGGAGAAAGTGAGGTCTGCAGATGCTGGAGATCAGAGCTGAAAATGTGTTGCTGGAAAAGCGCAGCAGGTCAGGCAGCATCCAGGGAACAGGAGAATCGACGTTTCGGGCATAAGCCCTTCTTCATTCTTCATCAAGATGAAAGCACTTTTCAAAGTGCATATTCCCTGTTAAGTGAGAAGGAATTAATGCAATCTTATGTTCCAAGTTCTCGCTAGAAGACTAAGTATGCATTACCAGAACTATAGAGCACTTGCACAAAAATATGGCATTTGACTCCATCTAAGTTATTAGTGAAACTGCAGTTAGAAAATTGTGTTTATTGATTAGTGATTAACTGAGCAAAATGTTCTTTTTAATCTTTTTTTTGAGATATTCTGCATTCTTTGCAGATTTTCCCTGCATCAGGCCGCAGTCCCTAGATGGTTCTGTACTCATTAGCACAACTGCTGATTCTCTCTAGATCCCTTTGAATTCTATCAACCTCCAATAAGCAGGCAAACTGGAAGAATTATCCGTCCAAGGACTGATCCCCAAGGAACACCAGTCCGCCACTTTCCCTGGTTCAAATGATGCTCACTTACTGTAGCATTATATTACTCTAACTGACACATCCAGTAGATCAGAAAAGCCAAAAATAGACATAGATGCAATGTCTTACTTAACAGTTAATTGAATGAAAACCCTCATTCCTTTACTTATTTTAATTGTAAAAGACATACCATAATGTAACACTATAAAGAATTGGATATATCTCCCCAAGCAATAATATGAACACAGGACTTGGTCTTAGTACCTCTCTCTCCTGCCTTAACAAGTGACCTTCATTTTAACTGGCCTCCCCACCGTCTCCATATGGGTGAACAATTAAAATCAAAATGGAAATGTACCATCACCATTTCCAAATGTAGTTTTAAGCAATTAGATCGAGTGAATCCTCAGAAGATTATAAAGGCAGTAGGAGTTTACCTAAGAGGGAAATCAGGAAGACAAAAAGGGGACATGAGATAGCTTTGGCAAGTAGAGTTAAGGAGGATCCAAAGAGTTTTTACAATTGTATTAAGGACAAAAGGGTAACTAGGGAGAGAATAGGGCCCCTCAAAGATCAGCAAGGCGACCTTTGTGTGAAGCCGCAGGAAATGGGGAGATACTAAAGGAGTATTTTGTATCAGTGTTTACTGTGGAAAAGGATATAGAATGGAAAGAAATAGATAGTGACATCTTGAAAAATGTCCATATTACAGAGGAGGAAGCGCTGGATGTCTTAAAATGCATCAAAGTGGATAAATCCCCAGGACCTGATTAGATGCACCCTTAGAACTCTGTAAGAAGCTAGGGAAGTGATTGCTGGGCCCCCTGTTGAGATATTTGAATCATCAATCGTGAGGTGCCGAAAGACTGGAGGTTGGCTAACGTTGTGCCACTACTTAAGGAAGGTGGTAAGGACAAGCCAGGGAACTATAGATGGGTGAGCCTGACGTCGGTGGTGGGCAAGTTGTTGGAGGGAATCCTGAAGGACAGGATGTACATGTATTTGGAAAGGCAAGGACTGATTAGAGAAAGTCAACATGGCTTTGTGCATGGGAAATCATGTCTCACAAACTTGATTCAATTTTTTGAAGATGTAACAGAGGATTGATGAGGGCAGAGTAGCGGACATGATCTACGTGGACCTCAGTAAGGCATTTGACAAGGTTCCCCATGGGAGACTGGTTAGCAAGGTTAGATCTCACGGAATACAGGGAGAACTAGCCATTTGGATTCAGAACTGGCTCAAAGGTAAAAGACAGAGGGTGGTGGTGGAGCTACTGGGTCCATTGCTTTTCATCATTTATATAAATGATTTGGATGTGAGCGGAAGAGGTATAGTTAGTAAGTTTGCAGATGACACCAAAATTGGAGGTGTAGTGGACAGCAAAGTAGATTACCTCAGATTACAACGGGATCTTGATCAGATGGGTCAATGGGCTTAGGAATGGTAGATGGAGTTTAATTTAGATAAATGCAAGGTGCTGCATTTTGGGAAAGCAAATCTTAGCAAGAGCTATACACTTAATGATAAGGTCTTCGGGAGTGTTGCTGAACAAAGAGACCTTGGAATGCAGGTTCATAGCTCCTTGAAAGTGGAGTCATAAGTAGATAGGATAATGAAGATGGCATTTGGCATGCTTTTCTTTATTGGTCAGAGTATTGAATACAGGAGTTGGGAGGTCATGTTGCAAGTATACAGGACATTGGTTAGGCCAGTTTTGGAATACTATGTGCAATTCTGGTCTTCTTCCAATCGGAAAGTTATTGCAAAACTTGAAAGGGTTCAGAAAAGATTCACAAGGATGTTGCCAGAGTTGGAGGATTTGAGCCAAAGGGAGAGGCTCAACAGGCTGGGGCTGTTTTCCCTGGAGCATCAGAGGCTGAGGGGTGACCTTACAGAGGTTTATAAAATCATGAGGGGCATGGATAAGATAAATAGACAAAGTCTTTTCCCTGGGGTGGGGGAGTCCAGAACTAGAGGGCATAGGTTTAGGGTGAGAGGGGAAAGATATAAAAGAAACGTAAGGGCAACTTTTTCACGCAGAGGGTGGTACGTATACGGAATGAGCTGCCAGAGGATATTGTGGAGGCTGGTACAATTGGATAGGTATATGAATAGGAAGGATTTGGAGGGATATGGGCTGGGTGCTGACAGGTGGGACAGCCAGACAGTTGGCAGGCCAGGGCCAAGTGGGATGGCCAGCAATCGGTAGGCCTGAACCGAGCGGGTTAGCCAGCAGTCGGTCCACCTGAGCCGTGCAGAATGACCAGCTATCAGGAGACCCGAGCCAAGCGGGTTAGCCAGCGATCGGTAGGCCTGAACTGAGCGGGTTAGCCAGCAGTCGGTGGACCTGAGCCGAGCCGAATGACCAGCAGTCGGGAGGACCGAGCCAAGCTGGTCAGCCAGCGGTCGGTAGGCCTGAGCCGAGTGGGTCAGCCAGCGGTCAGTAGGCCTGAGCTGAGTGGGTCAGCCAGCGGTCGGTAGGCCCAAGCCAAGTGGAGCAGCCAGAGGTCACATGTCTGGAGGAGAGCGGCCAGTGGTTTTGTGATCCAGAGGGTTTCGCCAGTAGACAGAAGCCTTGTATGAGTCAGCCTGTCAGAGATCTCAAACCCAGCAGTGTGGTGACAGTGAGATCATTTGTGGGAAGTCGACAGCGTGGAGAGACGGCAGACTGTGGAAGAACTGTATTCTGGGTTAGAGTGGTGCTGGAAAAGCACAGCAGTTCAGGCAGCACCTGAGGAGCAGGGAAATCGACGTTTCAGACAAAAGCCCTTCATCAGGAAAGAGGCAGAGTGCCTGAAGGGTGGAGAGATAAATGAGAGGAGGGTGGGGGTGGGGAGAACATAGCATAGAGTACAATAGGTGAATGGGGGTGGGGATGAAGGTGATAGGTCAGAGAGGAGGGTGGAGTGGATAGGTGGAAAGGAAGATAGGCAGGTAGGACAAGTCATGGGGACGGTGCTGAACTGGAAGTTTGGAACTGGGGTGAGGCGGGGGAAGGGGAAATGAGGAAACTGGTGAAGTCCACATTGATGCCCTGGGGTTGAAGTGTTCCGAGGCAGAAGATGGGGCGTTCTTCCTCCAGGCGTCAGACCCTGACCCTGACATTCCACTCTGACCTTAAATCCTGGACCATCTCTGACACCTCCCTCCCCTTCCTGGACCTCTCCATCTCCATTAATGACGACTGACTTGACACCAACAGTTTTTACAAACCCACCGACTCCCACACCTACCTGGATTACACCTCTTCCCACCCTATCTCCTGCAGAAATGCCATCCCGTATTCGCAATTCCTCTGCCTCCGCCGTATCTGCTCCCAGGAGGACCAGTTCCACCACAGAACACACCAGATGGCCTCCTTCTTTAGAGACCGCAATTTTCCTTCCCACGTGGTTAAAGATGTCCTCCAACACATCTCATCCACATCCCACACCTCCACCCTCAGAGCCCACCCCTCCAACCGTAACAAGGACAGAATGCCCCTGGTGCTCACCTTCCACCCTACCAACCTTTGCATAAACCAAATCATCCGATGACATTTCTGCCACCTCCAAATGGATGCACCACCAGGGATATATTTCCCTCCCCACCCTTTTCCACCTTCCACAAAGACCGTTCCCTCCATGACTACCTGGTCAGGTCCACACCCCCTACAACCCACCCTCCCATCTTGGCACCTTCCCCTGCCTCCACAGGGGAATTGAAAAACCTGCGCCCACACCTCCTCCCTCACCTCCATCTAAGGCCCCAAAGGAGCCTTCCACATCCATCAAAGTTTTATCTGCACATCCACCAATGTCATTTATTTTATCCATTGCTCCCGATGCAGTCTCCTCTACATTGGGGAGACTGGACGCCTCCTAGCAGAGCGCTTTAGGGAACATCTCTGGGACACCTGCACCAATCAATCACACCGCCCTGTGGCCCAACATTTCAAGTCCCCCTCCCATTCTTCCAAGGACATGGAGGTCCTGGGCATCCTTCACCGCCACTCCCTCACTACCAGACGCCTGGAGGAAGAACGCCTCATCTTCCGCCTCGGAACACTTCAACCCCAGGGCATCAATGTGGACTTCACCAGTTTCCTCATTTCCCCTTCCCCCCACCTCACCCCAGTTCCAAACTTCCAGCTCAGCACCGTCCCCATGACCTGTACTACCTGCCTATCTTCCTTTCCACCTATCCACTCCGCCGTCCTCTCTGACCTATCACCTTCATCCCACACCATCCACCCATTGTACTTTTTGCTACCTTCCCCCACCCTCCTCCCTGACCTATCACCTTCATCCCCACCATCCTCTCATTTATCTCTCCACCCTTCAGGCACTCTGCCGCTTTCCTGATGAAGGGCTTTTGCCCGAAACGTTGTTTTCCCTGGTCCTCAGATGCTGCCTGAACTGTTGTGCTTTTCCAGCACCACTCTAATCCTGAATCTGGTTTCCAGCATCTGCAGTCATTGTTTTTACCTTGTGGAAGAATTGTAACATTTATCTTTTAACTTGTATTTCTTTATCTTCCTAATTTATACTATGAAGAACCGTTATGTGGAAGTTATAGCTTTTCTCTTTATTTCTCTACTTTTGTGCTTAATCTATTTTATTAAGATCTGTACCTCGGTACTTTGTACCCAAGGTGGCACCTTGTGTGGCAACATGGTACACATTTCACTGTACTGCTGTACTTTTCACATGAGTATAGGTGACAATAAACCTAATTCTAATTCTAATTCTATCCCATACTAAATGGGGCAAACTTCAAACAGACCTAATAACTTGAGACCAGGCCTCCATGAGGTGCTGTGGACCATCAGCAACAGCAGAATTGTACTTCAACACAATTTGCAACCTTGTGGACCTGCATATACCCCACTTCACCATTACCATCAAGCGAATGGATAAGCCCTGGTTCAACAAAGAGTGCAGGAGTGCATGCCATGAGCAACACTAGGCAAACCCAAAAATGAGGTGTCAACCTGGTCAAGTTACAATATGGATTACTTGCGTGCCAAGCAACATAAGCAGCAATTGATAGATGGAGCTAAGTGACTCTAGAAACAATTATGAGATTAAGCTCTGCAGGCCTGCCACATCCAGTCATGAATTGTGATGGACAATTAAAGAACTCACTGGAGGAGTAGGTTCCACAAATATCCCCATCCAAAATGATGGGGGAGCACAGCACATTAGACAAGATTGAAAAATTACAAGCAGGAAGTTCCAAGTGGATTAACCATCTTGGTCTTCTCCAGAGGGCCACTCTCACAGATACCAGTCTTGGTTCAAACATGGACAAAAGTGCTGAATTCCAGAGGTGAGATACGAGTGACTGCCTTTGACCGAGTGTGGCATCAAGGAGTCCTAGCTGGTCAATGGGCTGGGAAGTGGCAGGTGGAGTTTAATTTGGATAAACATGAGATATTGCATTTTGGTAAAATAAAGAAGGGCAAGGTTTATACAATTAAAAGTATGCCCTTGGGTAGCATCAGAGAGACTAGGGATTCAAGTACATAATCTTTTGAAAATTGCATCACAAGTTGACAGGTTAGTTATGAAGACTTATGCATGAATGCTTCCATTGCTCAGACCTTTGAGTGTAGGAGTTGGGAAGTCATGTTGAGGTTGTACAGGATATTGGTGAAGCCTCTTCTACAGTACTGTGTCCAGTTCTGATCACTCTGTTAATAAGAAGGATATTATTAAATTGGAGAGGGGAGAGAAAATATTTACCAGAATGTTGCCAGAAATGGAGGATTTAAGTGATAAGGATAGGCTGGGACTTTTTTCACTGGAGCATGGGAGGTTGAAGGGTGACCTTATAAAGATGTTTAAAGTAATGAGGGGTATAGATAAGGTGAATGGCAGGTGTCTATTCCCTATGGTGGCGGATTTCAAGACTAGTGGGTGTACTTTTAAGGTGAGAGGAGAAAGATTTAGAATGGAAGTGAGAGGCAATTATTTTACACAGGGAATGAACTTACAGAGGAAGTGGTGGATGTGGGTATAATTAAAATGTTTAAAAGACATTTGAATGAGAATATGAATAAGAAAGGTTTAGAGGGATATCAGCCAAGTGCAGGCATGTGAGACTAGTTTAGGGTGGGATTATGGTCAGCATATACTAGTTAGACTGAAGGATGTGTTTCCATGCTGTATGACATTATGACTCTGTAACTCTATGAAGCCAATCAGAATAAAGCCGAAAACTTTCTGCTAGATGGAATCATAATTGACACATAGGAAGATGGGCATGGTTGTTGGAGGTAATCAACTCAGCTCCAGGATGTCTTTGCAGAAGTTTCTCCATCTTCGGTTGTTTCATCAATGATCTTCCCCCCAACATAAGGTCAGAAGTGTGATAGTTTGTTGATGATTACGCAATGTTCAGCACCTTTCACAATTCCTAGGATACTGATGCAGTCCATGTCTAAATGCAGCAAGATCCGGAGAATATCCAGGTTTGTTCTGAAAAGTGGAAAGTAACATTTGTACCACATTAATGCCAGGTAATGACCATTGTCAGCAAGAGAGAATATAACCATCATCCTTTGATATTTAATTTAATGGCATTACCACCACTGAATTCTCACTCTCAGGGAGTTACCATTGACTAGAAACTGAACCAGGCCAGCCATATAAATACAGTGGCTACAAGAGCAGATCAAAAGTGAGGAATCTAGCAGCGAGTAACTCATCTCCTGACTCCCCAAAGCCTGTCCACCCATGTACAAAATGTAAGCCAAGAATGTGATGGAATATTCCCTGCTTACCTGGTTGAGTGCAGCTCCAGCAACACTCCAACTTGACACCATTCAGATCAAAGCAGCTCATTTGAATCCCTCCACATTCACAAACATTCACTCCCTCTACCACTCATACGCAGTGGCAACAGTGTGTAACATCTACAAGATGCACTATAGAAATTCACTAAAGATTCTTAGACAGCATCTTCCAAACCTATAATGACTTCCATCTATAAGGAAAAGGACAGCAGATATATTGTCACGGCAGCACGAAGCCACGCATTATCCTGACTTGGAAATATATCGCCATTCCTAAGTGTTTTGGAATTCCATCTCTGGTGACATAATGGGTCTACTTACTGCATATGGACTACAGCAGTTCAAGAAGGCAGTTCACCACCACCTTCTTACAGGCAACTAGAGATGGGCAATAGATGTTGGCCCAGCCATGACATCCACATTCAGTGAATAAATAAAGTAAAAATTATCCCAGGTCTCGGAAGCTGCAAGAGGTGTCATGAGTAGTACTCTTCAGAGTACATATCAACAATAGCAGGCCTGTTCCCTCTATGTTCTAAAAGACTACCTGGTAAATACGTGACACACTTGCTTCCCTCTCAAAGCCATTGAACAACCCAACATCATCAAGTCTGATAACCGTCAAACATCGATCTGGCTAATCAGCACTCACTCAATAGTGTTAGAGAGTCTCTACTCAAACTCAGGCAGCCTCACCGAATGTGACTGGACTCCTCCACTGCCCCAGCTTACCTTACTCCTAAAATTGCTGGAAAACAACTTCACTCTGGGTGTGAATGTGACAGAAAGGAGCCCAGCAGTGAAAAAGGGAGGAGCACTTGGGAAACCTATACTTTTGTGTTTCTGAATAGCTCTTAGCATGGAACCTTACTCCAATATCAAATCCAGCTCTTTATTTTCCAAATGTTACTAAAAGTATTGTAGATATGGTTAGTCATGCTCTGCATACTCAGCTTCAAAGATTGATCTACTATTTAATGTTTCAGCCATTTCAATTTAGGTATCTGCTTTTATTCTCTAGTAGATTTGAAAATAAGTGAGAGTAGCTCATAGTAATTAATTACCTGATTCCAGTAGTCTTGAAAATGCTAGTAAATGCTTTCATATTTCTCAATTTGGAGGTGCCAGTGTTGGACTGGGGTGGACAAGGTTCAAAAGCACAAAACACCAGGTTATAGTCCAACAGTTTTATTTGGAAGCACTAGCGTTCAAGGCACTGGTGTTGTGTGATTTTTAACTTCACATTTCCCAACAGTGTGGAAATTTCTTGGGATATTTGGTTTTAAAATAGGATTTTAGTGTCCTTCTACATGAATCACTAAAACTTAGCATCAAGTTCAGCTAGTAATTAGGAAAGTAAATTACAAAGAGGGTTGGAATGTAAAAGCACAGAAGTCTTACATACATGTTTTGGCTACCTTATTTGAGGAGGAACAAACTTGTAAAGGAAGCAATAAAGGGAAAGTTCACTGAGCTGAGGAATTCCCTTCCTCAGAGAGCTATGGAGTCTTATTCATTGAATACAATCAAGGCTGAGTGAAATATTTCTTAATATAAAGGGTCAGTAAGGGAATCAAGATTATGGAGTGTGGGGGTGAATTATACAACATGATAAATTGTTAGGAACCCGAAAAAGAGATTAAGCAATAATTTATTTTCACGTGTATGCGAGGACACATAATTTTATCAGCATGAAGTGCAAAACCTCTTTTTTGGAAGACAGGCATATTTCAGCTTTTTACAAAATTTCACAACATTACATATCGCAATTTCCATTTTTCTCCTGTTTTCCCACAGTTTAGGCTGGCACTTTCTGAATTTCTTCCGAGGCCACCGCTATCATTCTGATTGCTTGGGTCCTGCACCCTTAGCTCACCTTTGTACATCTGTGGTTCCATTTTGTCTTTACTATTAAAATGTAACCTTTAACCGACTGAAACTGTCTTAAATCCCTATGGAAAGGGAAGAACTGGTGGGAGTTAATTGGCAGAAAAGTTGAGTTAAAATCACAATCCAATCAGCCATAATCTTATTGAATAGTGAAACAGAATGGATGGGCTAAATGGACCACCCCTGCTCCCATTTTTTACTAACTAATGATATTAATTTCAGACATACACAATTTGACCTTTAGGATTAGATTTCTGTCTGTTGCTATTAACTATCCATCAATAATGAAAAACCTTCAATGTTCTTAAAGAAAATGAAGGATGTGTAATAATAAACTATCCAGAAATTTATCATCACATTCACTTTATTCCTTTAAGAATTCTCAAACAGACATGGTCAAAATAAAACAACTTTGATTTATTAATTTCTATCTTTTCTCAACAATTGCAGAAATGTTCTGGGTGTCTCAGTCAATCCTTTCCCATTCAACAGGAAGCATCTTATTGCTTGTGAATTGCCATTGACAACATTGGATATTAACTGCAGTTTGTATAGAGAAGGGGGTTCATCCATGACCTGATCATTTGCAATTAATCTGTCTATCTCAACATTTTGAGGATCAGCTTGTCTGATTCTCTCACTTAGTATGAGCAAAAATGAATATCAAGTGACATCTTTTTGATGCCAATGAATGTAAGTTATTGATCATTTGACGGGCAGAGGAATATAATGAGGATATTTCTGGCGAAGCCACAGGGTTATTTATTGTATTGTATGTATTCTAATCAGGTGCCAAGGTTTTCTTGATGCAATGGTGTTGAAGTTGCAAGATATTTTGTCATTTAAGCAGAAGACGACATCATCAATTTTAATTTAGGATCAAATTGAACATATTATAACACTTTGATGGATTGGATTTTCTTTAAGTTCCAATACATTTATTTTTCCTGAGAACTTGGCAGAGAACAGCAATCTGATCCACCACTCCCCCAGGTGCTGGATATGCCATTTTCAATCTGAAAAGAATTATTTATGACTGTAAAGTGGATATCAAGGAAATGTCAATAAATTTTCAGTAAAATGCTTCTGTTGTTTTTGAAACTGTAACATGTGCAAGAAGCAAGAAGAAAAGGGGGTGATTGTCACCCACTTACTCAAAGGGAATGCAACTTTGCAGCAGTTAAATTAGAGCAGCTCCATTTCACATTTTGGTTCTCGCTGAGTTCAAGTTTTACCAGCATAGCAGAAGATATACACATTGTACTTACATAGCTGTGAATGTATGTTCAGAGCTTCATGACCTCAATGAGACCATGATTGCATTTTAACCCAGGCCTGAGCAGGGAAACAGACACAGAATTTCCAGAGATGAAACCCAACCAGAAGCTGTTGGCAAGGAAGAAAAGACCCAACAAGTAATTGGATGTCTAAGCCAACGACCAGGAGGTGCTGGAGTGGGTCAAAGAAAGTTGAGTTTCCTCAGCTCTCCACTCCTCAATCCTTCTTCACTGCAGGATCATGCTAAAATTCACCGTCACACATCACATATGAATCTGGTAGGTTAAGAGCGATTGAATCTTCAGTAGGCAACAGTCCCATTGTAATAGGAGAGAAATGGACCAGAGTACCAGACAATTTTCAGCTGGCAATCCACTCGAAATTAAAATCCACCCTGTATTTCAGTTAAGATTTCACTTCAAAACCTCTACAATACTAAGAAGTTAATAAATGAAACCATCTATTGCTAAAAAAAAACCCTTATTATGAAAAATGAGTTTGTTTTGATTATTGTCCGCTTCTCGACTTTTCAACAGTATCTAATCATTGTGATGCAAATCATGGGATCACCTCCTTAACTTCTTACTCTGCCTAGACAGGCTGTATTTTGTATTTAGCTCATCAGAGATTGCAATAGTATTTGTTGAACTTAACAACATTAGTAAAGGAGGACTTGTTAACCTGTAATGTCACAAACAGTGGAGAGTGATAGACCTTGTATTCCCCTCACCTTCTATCCAAACACAGTGTATTTTACTTTTGATAACATTGAGGAGCATTTCCCAAAAACGTGTTTTAGTATAAAGTCAATCTTGAAGTGACTCATCAAAATGGACACTCCTTTAGTTTTGAGCAATATTTACTCTCATGTTAATCAGATGCATACAAGGATCAGTAATGGCTTGCTGAAAGAAGACAAAGGGTGGTGGTTGATAGGAAATATTCATCCTGGAGTCCAGTTACTAGTGACCGCAAGGGTCAGTGTTGGGTCCACTGCTGTTCGTCATTTTCATAAACGACCTGGATGAGGGCGTAGAAGGGTGGGTTAGTAAATTTGTAGATGACACAAAGGTCGGTGGAGTTGTGGACAATGTCGAAGGATGTTGTAGGTTACAGAGAGACATAGATAAGCTGCAGAGCTGGACCGAGAGGTGGCAAATGGAATTTAATGCGGACAAGTGTGAGTGATTCACTTTGGTCAGAGTAACCGGAATGCAAAGTACTGGGCTAATGGTAAGATTCGTGGTAGTGTAGATGAGCAGAGAGATCTCGGTGTCCAGGTACACAGATCCTTGAAAGTTGCCACCCAGGTTGACAGGGTTGTTAAGAAGGTAAAAACAATGACTGCAGATGCTGGAAACCAGATTCTGGACTAGTGGTGCTGGAAGAGCACAGCGGTTCAGGCAGCATTCAAGGTGCAGCAAAATCGACGTTTCCTGATGAAGGGCTTTTGCCCGAAATGTCGATTTAGCTGCTCCTTGGATGCTGCCTGAAGGGTTGTTAAGAAGGCAGACAGTGTTTTAGCTTTTATTAATAGAGGGATCGAGTTCCGGAACCATGAGGTTATACTACAGCTGTACAAAACTCTGGTGTGGCCGCACTTGGAGTATTGTGTACAGTTCTGGTCACCGCATTTATAAGAAGGATGTGGAAGCTTTGAAAAGGGTGCAGAGGAGATTTACTAGGATGTTGCCTGGTATGGAGGGGAGGTCTTATGAGGAAAGGCTGAGGGTCTTGAGGCTGTTTTCGTTGGAGAGAAGAACGTTGAGAGGTGACTTAATAGAGACATATAAGATAATCAGAGGGTTAGATAGGGTGGACAGGGAGAGCCTTTTCCAAGTATGGTGACGGCGAGCACGAGGGGGCATAGCTTTAAATTGAGGGGTGACAGATATAGGACAGATGTCAGAGGTAGTTTCTTTATTCAGAAAGTAGTAAGGGTATGGAATGCTTTGCCTGCAACGGTAGCAGATTCGCCAACTTTAAGTACATTTAAGTCATCATTGGACAAGCATATGTATGTACATGGAATAGTGTAGGTTAGATGGGCTTCAGATTGGTATGACAGGTTGGCGCAACATTGAGGGCCAAAGGGCCTGTACTGCGCTGTAATGTTCTATGTTCTATAAGGAAAATAAAGAAAAAAGCAGTTTCGCAGATCAGAATCTTAAAACCAAAGTATGCTGCAAGGTGAGTCAGCAATTCCTGGCAATAGGATTAGACAGAAGATCAGTTTGTTTTCAGTTCATTCAAGATCTTTCAGAAGCAGGTTTTGAGGCTTTATCTTTCAGACAGGTGCAGCTGTTAGATTGGAGTCTGCAGCTTTCTTGTCTGGTGGTGACAGGTTGATTGAAAGTTTTAAGAATGTGTGATTAAAAGCTCTCCAAAATCGAAAAGGAATTTAATCATGTTCCGCTGGCCATCCAGGACATACTGGGTGGCTATTAGTGAGTGATTAATGCAAACAAAGGAGTTTTCACCCCTGTTACTCAGCCAGACCCATTGTGCAAACTTCAGGAGATGGGTAATTACTTTAAGCATCAATAGAATGAATTCTGACCGTCCTATCTGTGATTGAGCCAGGCTTGGAGACCAGAGGCCGAATCTTACATTTTTTTGGCTAAGTGGTAGTTTTGTCAAGTTTCATGGGATATCTTGCCACAAATCCAAGTAATATATCTTGCCATATATTATCAAACCTACCCCATCTCTATAGTGCACCTGTTTCCCAATTCTATCCCCATTCTACCAGTAGTCATCACTGCTGGGATATCCTGGAATGGACCAGAATCCTTGGCGCCATCTTTAAAAGTCCTCTGTGCACTGGGACATGCACTGTCTGTCCAGAGCTGCCCTGCACAGTTCCTGATATTTGCCCAGATATGGCAGACAAAGGGAAATTGACACTTTGCTTTGCAGGCAGTGATCTGGATGTTCTGGAGGATATGGTGGTACAGAGGTGGGACATCAAGTACCGTCGTAACTGGAAGTGGAGACCAGAACACCAGGCCATGCCAACCTGGTCTGAGTCTACCATCTGCAGTCTCCGATGTCTGGAGGAATACACAGCAATGTGGGAAGACCTTCTCCAGTCCACCAATGAAAGTACCACCATCGCCTTTCCAATATCGCTCACTCATTCTATCTTTGCTTCCATATCCACCTGGCACCAAGGCCAATGTCATTCTCTTTGACCACTACAACCTTGACAGCACTAACCCTGCATGCACACTGCACAGCTATTCACTCACTTGAGATCCTTCCCCACCAGCATCAAAGGTAACACCTTTGCCACCTGGTGGGAACCCTCATGGAACAAGCTCTGAGATGTAGGTGCCTAGTGTGGGCGGCATGGTGACACAGTGGTTAGCACTGCTGCCTAACAGCGCCAGAGACCCGGGTTCAATTCCCGCCTCAGGCGACTGACTGTGTGGAGTTTGCACGTTCTCCCCATGTCTGCGTGGGTTTCCTCCGGGTGCTCTGGTTTCCTCCCACAGTCCAAAGATGTGCAGGTTAGGTGAATTGGCCATACTAAACTGCCTGTAGTGTTAGGTAAGGGGTAAATGTAAATGTAGGGGTAGGGGTATGGGTGGGTTGCGCTTCGGCGGGTCGGTGTGGACTTGTTGGGCCAAAGGGCCTGTTTCCACACTGTAATGTAATCTAATCTAATCTAGTGTACAACATGGAGGTTCTTTGGAACAAGTGGTGTGCTGAAGTTGCCAGATACCCACTGTGATTTCTATGTCATGAATTCTCAGCATCTAGTTTGCACACAATGAGTGGAAGGATAGACAGTTGTATTTTAATTAGATGAGATGTACAGTTAATAATGTTATTAATAAATGTTATCTTAGCGAATGGACAAGTCACTCCTGTCTAGAGAGAACCTTGCCTCCATGCCTGGGACATA
This sequence comes from Chiloscyllium plagiosum, assembly GCF_037043375.1. NCBI lineage: Eukaryota > Metazoa > Chordata > Chondrichthyes > Orectolobiformes > Hemiscylliidae > Chiloscyllium > Chiloscyllium plagiosum. The sequence continues at coordinate 64,774,923 of NW_028270148.1, forward strand.
TTCAAAAGATGCAGTGAATTGATCTTGATGTCAAGGTAGGCTTCACTGAGTCTTAAAATGTGATTTTGCCACAGATCTCACCTTCGAGCATGCAGTTCAGGACCCTTTAAGACCCTGACCCAATGGTCTGAGCTCTCTTTGTTTCAATGATTTTGAGTATAGCCACACAATAACAGGTGAGAGATTCCACAAGGGTTATTCTAGCCTTGTCCTTTTTCAATGTGTTGTTGAAAACTTGTAGAAATCTGGCCATTTTGCAATTCAGTTGATATGTGGCAGCTATTTTAAAGGTCCAGCAAAATCAATTTTATCAAGAAACAGAAAGTAAGTTTTTAGCAATTTGTGGTCCCTTTGTTTCCCCACACACATGACTCTTATAATATTTAATTATGAATGGTACAGCTGTTCCAGCCAAACAAAATCAGTCAAATTGATGAGTGAGGAGAAGAATTTGAAGATTAGAGGTGATAGCAAGCAATTCAAATTCTTGTTCAATAAAAGCAAGTTGAGTTTTCCTATATATTGCTATCAATTTTAGTGAAGATTTAAAATAAGTAGTATTTTGCATTCATGTCTATCTTGAGTAACATTTCTGCTCAATCCTAGTGACTTTTTGTTTTCTTGGAAGATAATATACTTTTATTGGTAAGGGAATACAATACTGATATTTACAATTTATATGAACATGTAATTACCTGCAGTTCCACATAATAATTTATTACCATGGCAATTTTGTAAATTAAATAAAGATATGCTTTTTTACTGAGAATCAACCAATTGGCCACTGTTAACAAGCATGATTGCTTTTTTCCTCTGGCAATTAAAAGGGGAAAATTGGCATGGCAAACAAGTTAGTATTTCGATATGATAACTACCAGAAAACCATGATAACTTCAACTAAACCACATCAGCATCATAAAATACTTTGGATTCTGTTGCCAAAAGGTGTCTTAATGTTAAAAAAAGAGTAAAACATAGTGTAAAAATCATACAATGGCCTTAAAAATCTGGCATCACTGAGAATAATATAAAAATCACAGGCAGAATAGAACCACAATGGTCATAATTTCATGACAACAGATGGGCTTAGAACCAGGGAGAACAATCATGAGTTGAGTGCTTCTCCTGTTTTTGGTCCTTTACTCCTTTCCCAACCCTGGCATGTCACATGCTTTCCACTTCCTTCGGAATTGGAAGCAAGGATTAAAGTATATTTTCCTCTCCTCAAGGGTCCTCATGAGATTTTCTCAAGGGCTACTTTCTGATTTTTGATCACTAATTTTGCTTTCTTACTAGCTTATTTATTCAGTAATGTAGTTTCATAGTAATAACACCCATATTTTGTTGACATACAAGATATTTGGTCTCTCACAGAAGCAGAGGTAGAAGAATGCATCTACGCGCTGAGTACTAACCAACCTATCATTAAACTCAAGGCCACAAGACTCAAGGAAAGCATTAATCTCATATTCTCTGCAGTATTGAAGTTGACACAAGACAGCTGACAGTTAATAACATTTATTTTCAAATTAACTAATACATCTCTATTGGCAATTGCCCATCACTCTAAAACTACTTCCATAGAGTCATGAGGTTACATCACACAGACTCAAAGCTAGAAGATTTTAACCATGCCATGTCCTAACAACACTTTTCGCTGCATTTCAGATTTAAATGTAATAACTGTCACAGTGCTCATTCCAATAGCATCTACTGCATATTGCAACTACTGAACATATGCAACCTTAAGCTAGAGATTCCACATTCACTTGCAAGGAAACAATTACCTGTATTCCCGGCTCCTTGTTAGCTTAATATTCATTTGTTGGCAGGTTTAAAATTGTTCACTGTCATTTGTGTCTCCCTCTCCCTGTACCCTAATCTTCAATACCCCAGCAATTGAATTTTCTGCGTGCTTTGCTCCTCTTTGCCCTATGCTTCATTTGTTTTAGTGCATTTTAGATGGCCAATAAGCCCCTAGAGCATGGAGATGAGCGATTATCACCATTGGGTTGGAGGATGATTTATACCTTGAGACTAGGGCCAACATTTGGTGAATTAGTGGAAGCTCTTGTTTATTTCCTGAGAGACTTGATGCTATTATGATATAATTAGGTACTTAACAGGATATTATTGGGCCTCCCATCAAATTAAAGCTACAGTAATGTGGATATCACACTTCTGAGATTTTCTCACCAAAGGCCAGTTGTTGTTCAATGCTCACACTACAATATTAGTACTAATGTGGCTGCACCATATGGCTTACCAATGGATCCCCATATAGAATGTAGTAAAGGTGAAATTTACACTCTTGTGAATGAACACAAGAAAACTCTATTAAACTTAATTAATATGTGTCATGGTAAGAAAGGACATCTTCAAAATCCCAACAGACTCAGACTCCAGCTCCATAAGATGGGGTCTGCAGGACATTAGTAAGTCATTAAGGAGGGTCAGATGTATGAGGTGTCCCAGTATGATGTCCCTTTCATCCCTAGCATCAGTCAATGGATGCTAAACCTAACAACCTCTGCTGGCTAACCCTTCTAGCAAACACCCTGCTCACCATTGGCTAAATACCAGTGATGGCAGTGATCAGGCCTTTAGGTGGCCACCTAAGAGTTCAGTTGACCTCTGGTGGAAGGTCATCTGCTGGCCTTCCAGCTCTGGACATGATTAGCAGGAGTAAGGAGGGATCTCCACACCTCACCCTCCCGCTTAATCACATGACCCTCACCACTTCCAAACTCACTTTGAACGAAGAGAGCATTAAGTTCCATTCAAGAGGAATAGATGTCTCTCTGCAGCCAAATTAGAGTCATTGATACTTTCTGGAGACAGTCAGGTTTCTTTAACTTCAATCAGTACATGGCATTGACCATTTACACATGACCTATCAATAAGGCCCAATTTGAGAATGACTGATCAGCTGCTTCCTTTCAGTTATATTGAGATTGATGACTATTAAAGCCAAGAGTGTGGTTCTGGAAAAGCACAGCAGGTCAGGAAACATCTGAGCAGCAAAAGAATCGACATTTCGGGCAGCAGTCCTTCATCAGGAGTCAGTGTTTTCTGTTTAGGTCCAAATTATGCTGGTCTGAATGTAATGTGGAGTCCATGCGGGATCAGTGATTCTGTAGGCAGGCCCTGGGGAAGGAGATGTGGTTGTGGTAGCAAGATTGCTTCAGGACGTGGCTGAAGCGCTTCAGGGCAGAGGAGATGACCTGGGGGGTGCAGTGAGAAAGAGACTCACTGGGATCCTTATAGATAGAGGAAGAGAACTTCTTCAAGTTAGGCATCCTTGGAAGATGCTTTGTTTTAAAGTCACTAAGAAACACAGCTAAACATAGATCCAATCAAGTTTACCCCATTCAAGAGTCGGATATTTTCACTTGTTAGTTTGATCAATTGTCTAATTCTTATCGCAGCATTAGATATTACCATGATGGGCATGTTGAGACAATGCTTTGAATCATTCACAACATTTATAAGTTTATTGTCATTAAATGTCCCAATAGACTATTCATCATCTGTAGCTTGAGTTCCCTCTGTTGGAACAACATTATACTGTTCTTCTTGAAACTCTTCAAAGAAAGGTAGATTTAGCATATGCCAGTCTTGTCTAACTTTGTTTTGTTAGTCACATTAGAACATAGAACATAGAACATAGAAGAATACAGCGCAGTACAGGCCCTTCGGCCCTCGATGTTGCGCCGATCCAAGCCCACCTAACCTGCACTAGCCCACTATCCTCCATATGCCTATCCAATGCCCGCTTAAATGCCCATAATGAGGGAGAGTCCACCACTGCTACTGGCAGGGCATTCCATGAACTCACGACTCGCTGAGTAAAGAACCTACCCCTAATATCTGTCCTATACCTACCCCCCCTTAATTTAAAGCTATGCCCCTTGTAATAGCTGACTCCATACGAGGAAAAAGATTCTCACTGTCGACCCTATCTAAACCCCTAATCATCTTATATACCTCTATCAAGTCACCCCTAAACCTTCTTTTCTCCAATGAAAACAACCCCAAGTGCCTCAGCCTTTCCTCATACGATCTTTCTACCATACCAGGCAACATCCTGGTAAACCTCCTCTGCACCCGTTCCAGTGCCTCCACATCCTTCCTATAGTATGGCGACCAAAACTGCACACAATACTCCAGATGTGGCCGCACCAGAGTCTTATACAACTGCAACATGACCTCAGTACTCCGGAACTCAATTCCTCTACCAATAAAAGCCAGTACGCCATATGCCTTCTTCACCGCACTATTTACCTGGGTGGCAACTTTGAAAGATTTGTGTACATGGACACCAAAATCCCTCTGCTCATCCACACTACCAAGTATCCGACCGTTAGCCCAGTACCCCATCTTTTATTACTCTTACATTAGAAGACTTCAGAGCAGATGAGGGTGCATTTGGAAAATGTTCCACAGGAGCAAGAAAGGAACTAGTGACAATAAATTAAATGTAAACATTAAATCTCATTTCAGAATTGATCAAAATTCTGTGAATTCACACAACTCAATTTAACTTAGGAATGCAGCTAGAGACAGGCTATGATTAACAGATTTCGCTGCTCCTTGGATGCTGCCTGAACTGCTGTGCTCTTCCAGCACCACTAATCCAGAATCTGGTTTCCAGCATCTACAGTCATTGTTTTTACCTCATAAATTAGCCATGGTGAAGCCTAAAGAAATTGGCTGTGTCCTATAGATGCTGAGCCATAACAAAAGCTTACATCAATCAGGACTGATTCCTGGATAGGCAGCCAGTGTATCGATTGTAATGAGCAATGATTGACGTCTTGTAAAAACGGATATTAGCTAGTCGGTGAGAAACCCAATAAAATGAAGTTACAATCATACATTTTTAAAATGATTTTAATCATGATGCTGTAAGTAAATGTAAAGCAGAATTGGAAGGATAGAAGGAGCGCTTATGAAAAGGAAGTATAAAAAAGAAAGGTGGAAAGAATGCATTCAAAGTCCTTCAAGAGAAAAGACAGGCTGACCTTTTGAGTCTACTTTTTAGAAAGATGGTAATAATGATTGTTTTAGTTTGACTCAGAATAATTTTAGAAGATGGGAATTTTGAATAAAGGAAAAATGGCAGTTATACAGACTCTATTACAACCTCAGAATGTCCTCTTACGATAAAGAATGACCAAACAGTCTGTTTTTAACAGTGTTGGATGAGGAATGAATACTAGTTATGACACTAGCAGAACTCCCTGTTCTTCTTCAAAAGCTACCACAACCTAAAGGATATACTCACATCTCTGGAGGCAGAGGCTGAATTTCAGAACCTGTTTTAGAAACTGTCCCAGTGTGCAGGTAATGGGTTTCATGAATGAAGTAATTACGGTAAGACCTAGAGGGAGAGGATTAGAAAGAGCTGAAGAATATGGAATAGGGCAGAAGAAGGAAACATTGCAGATAAGGATTTTCATAAAGGTGTATTACATCAAAATGAGAGATACACTCGGTATGGCTATGGAGTCCAAAAGGTAGAGTCATAGAGTCATAGAGATGTACAGCACAGAAACAGATCCTTCAGTCCAACTAGTCCATGCCAACCAGATATACCAACCTAATTTAGTCCCACTTGCCAGCACTTGACCCATATCCCTCCAAACCCTTCCTATACCTATACCCATCCAAATGCCTTTTGAATGTTGCAATTGTACTAGCCTCCAACACTTCCTCTGGCAGCTCATTTCACACATGCACCACCCTCTGTGTGGAAAAGTTGCCCCTTAGGTCTCTTTTATATCTTTCCCCTCTCACCTTAAACCTATGCCCTGTGGTTCTGGACTCCCCCACCCCAGGAAAAAGACTTTGTCTATTTATCCTATCCATGCCCCTTATGATTTAGTAAACCTCTATAAGGTCACACCTCAGCCTCTGGCACTCCAGGGAAAACAGCTCCCTGTAGCTCAAACCCTCCAACCTTGGCAACATCCTTGTAAGTCTATCTGAACCCTTTCAAGTTTCACAACATCTTTCCCATAGGAAGGAGACCAGAATTGCATGCAAGTGTCTGGAGTTAGAGAAGCCATTCAGAGGTAGTTAGTTTTAGTCTGAGAAAGAAAGAAGAACAAAGACCATGGTGTCAGTCAGATACATGGGTTAGAGTAAGCATGGGACCAGCAAGGACTTTGTGAAGTAAGAAGAATATGATTCAGCTGCTTAATATTTTCTCTCAAAATTTAATTTGATTGATTTGATTTATTTTTGTCACATGTACCTAAGTACAGTGAAAAGTTTTGATTTGCATGCAGTACAAGCAGATCATAACATGCCAAGATCATAGGGTGATTGAACACAGTGAGGAATAATTAAGGTTTAAAAGTGCAGAACGATTGAAAGAAATGTGAGAATAAGATCTGCTGTAGAGAGCTGGCAGAGTCGCCCTGTATCGGTGCCATCTTGATATGTACATATTCTGTTACCAAAAGTCATTTATCTTTAATAAATATGCTGATATAAATTGCCTAATATCAAAAAATCTGTCTAAAATTTCCTACAATTCTTAGGCTAGGAATTTGCTCTGTAATATTTGTTTAATTACACTCCTGTGTTAAAGGTACATTTCTTATTAAACTTTGCTGGTTTTCTCTAAGGTACCCTCCAGTAAGTTGCTGTGTGTGTTGGGAGAGAGGTGGTTTGGGGGTGGAGAGTGATCTGGTGAATAACCGCAATGTGTTGGTAATTTAATTGCTGTGGGATTAGAGCTAGCAGCTGAAGGTGTAATGCTGTGATTCTCCTTCATATCAAATGCTTTGCAAAATAACAAAGGTTGCCATTGTTACAGTCCTAAAACACAAATCATACACATTTATAATTGCCATTTCCTGTGTCTCCTTTCAAATTTAACCAAAAGCCAAGTGCAGAGCTTTGCCAGGAGTTAGAATATCTGAATATTCTGCAAGTAATAAATCTTCTATTACTTCAGTGCAGTGAAACAAGTTCTGCATATTTGCCACTTGACCTCTGCTTTTCCCTTGTGATATCATTCCTGGAGACAGTACAGTCCACTCCAGCACACAGCTTCCCACTCAGGTAATATTTTACACGTGTCTCATCCGCTGCTTTACTGAGGTACAATGATTACAGTCTGTTAGGACAGTTTAGGCTTAATTGCTTTAAATGGACTAATTTGGACAATATGAGGCAGAATATTCCCTCAGCTATTTTGAAATTATAATTTCCCATCACAAACAGATATCATGCTGTACAATTCTAATTCATTTAAATGTATATATGCTGCTTAAAACTCGATACACGTGTTCTTTTAACCCTTTTGATGCCAATGTGATTTGCCATTTTGAATAAAATGTTGACATATTCTCCAGCCTAAGTAGCAGTTGGAAATAAGATTTCTCCATTATACTGTGCATTGTGTGATCTTGTGCTAATTAGGAAATATAAATTGCTGAGGGGAGGGTTTTGCACATAGGGCCTTTGTCCAGTGGGAATTCTATGGAGACTGACCAAACTAATTTCCTTTAGTACCTTTAACAGCTGTCAAAAAGAAAAGACTTTCATCCCATTTCCAAATCCCAAAGGTGAAAGGACTACATTTTAACCTCCCACCTCTGCATTATATAGTCCATGCCTGCAAATTTCTGATACTCAGTAAATAAAGTTAAGCACCAAAACGTAATGGGTCACTAATCACTTCTTAAAGGAGAGACTAAATCCCAGAGATCAAGTAATTCCTTCCATCCTACTATTATGAATCTTCTCTTTAATTACTGTGAATATTTCTCATCTGTTAGTTAAACCTTTGGTCCTGCATCCCTTGTTCACTTATTAAGTCTACCTCAATTGTCATAATATCCTGTTCCTGCTCAGGATTATGGGTAAGTAATATAAGTGAGGGGTTTTTACTTGTCATACAAAATTCCCATGGCTGTAGTTTAATTGCCTGATACTTTCCTACGGCTTGGAATTTCTTCAAACCCATTTCCAGAGAATGTATGCTGATTTCTATGCCATGTTGGTAACAGAGTCTTATACCTAAATCACCAAGTGATCTTATTTGTCAACAGCAAAACATAACAACAGACAGAAGATAATTGAAGATGGAACCTTATAATGCAGGAACGTAAGTCTCAATATGCAGCAGAGAACTGTGGATTGAGTACAAAAGATTGATGTTAATCTTTCTCCTTTTGCCTCAACACCACCACCCACAGTCTGTATCTCCTAACTGTCGGGCACCATTCTTCATGACACTCAGTTATGATCTTTTGCCATCAATTTTCATACACAGCATCCAGCCAAGTTATCAACATGGGTAGCTGCTGAGCAGGAAATGAAGAAAGGAAGTGAAAATGAGACCTGGACGTTAAATTCAGATCGGATTCTACATCGCCAGCATTTCTGTATGCTTCCCCGCTAATCTCCTCCCATTTTACCTCCCACCTTTCCATAAAAACAACAGTGGGTCATTCAGCTTTTCAAACCTTCTCCGCCACTTGTTTAGATCATGGCAGATCTTATCTTAACACCATCCAACTGCCTTATCTCTAGATCTGTTCAACTAGATGCAAACGATAAACTATCACTTATAGCTGTGAAATTTTCAAGTGGCCTAATCTCAATAGCCCTTTGGGAGAGAGTGGGCTAATGTCTTCTGACAAGGTGGCATGGTGGTTCAGTGGTTAGCATTGCTGCCTCAGAGTGTTGAGGATCTGAATTCATATTGCACTCGCAGATGACTATCTGTGTGGATTTTGCACATTCTCCCTGTGTCTGTGTGAGTTTCCTTTGTGTGATCTGGTTTCTTCCCACAGTCCAAAGATGTGCGGCTAAGTGGATTAGCCATGGGAAATGTAGAGTTACAGGGATGGGGTGGGTCAGGGTGAGATGCTGTTCAGAATGTTAGTGTGGACTCAATGGGCTGAATGGTCTGCTTCCACACTGTAGGGATTCTATGAAGTCAGCGACTTTTCCCTCTTTTGTTCCTTTTTGGTTATTTTATAAAACATCATTATGTCTATTGGAAATGTCATTCTTGTTGCTTAGACCTTCTGAATGAACAAGTGGGAGATGGAGCTAAGGACCAAAAAAAGTTTGAATACAAAGGTATTGATAGCACATTAGTTAAGTATAGTATAGTAGAACTAAAAATTAGTTTTCTAAAAAGTATTAACTTTTGATTTTATTCATGTTAAATGGGATTGCCACAATGATAGTTGATTATGCATCATACCGACAGACTAAAACCAATACAAACCCAGATAACATGTTCAGAACCTTGACAGATAGTCCAATAAAAAAAGTGTGCACGGCATACTGAGGTATATGGAGTTGATAATATTGTCCCTGTTGTCTGATGCAATATATGCAGAAAAGTGTGAGGTGATCCACTTTGGAAGGAGCAACAGGAATAAAGAGTAGTAGACTAAAGGTAAGATTCTTGGTAATGTAAATGAGCAGAGAGATCTCAGTGTCCATATATATATCCTGAAAGTTGCCACCCAGGTTGATAGGACTGTTAAGAAGGCAAGCAGTGTGGCAGTGTGTTAGCTTTTATTGGTAGAGGAATTGAGTTTCGGAGCCACGAGGTCATGCTGCAGCTATACAAAGCTCTAGTGCAGCTGCATTTGACTTATTGCGTACACTTCTGGTCACCACATTATTGGAAGGATATGGAAGGTTTGGAAAGGGTTCAGAGAGACTTACATGATGCTGCCTGGTATGGAGGGAAGGTCTTAGGAGGAAAGGCTGAGGGACTTGAGGCTGTTTTCGTTAGAGAGAAGAAGGTTGAGAGTTGATTTAATTGAGACATATGAGATAATCAGAAGGTTAGATAGGGTGGACAGTGAGAGCCTTTTTTCTCTGATGGTGGTGGCTCACATGAGGTGATATAGCTATAAGTTGAGGGGTGATAGATACAGGACAAATATCAGAGGTAGTTTCTTTACTCCAAAAGTAATAGGGGCATGAAACACACTGCCTACAACAGGAGTAGACTCACAAACTTTAAGAGCATTTAAATGGTCATTGGATAAACATCTGGATGATAATGGAATATTGTAGGATAGATAGGCTTCGGATTGGTTCCACAGATCAGTGCAACATCATGGGCCGAAGGGCCTGTACTGTGTTGTAACGTTCTATGCTCTATATAAACAAAGTCTCCATTTCTTGCATTATATTGATTGTAGACATTGAAAATAAACATAAGTGCAACATTTAAGAACATAAGAACATAAATTATTATGCTCCTCACATTCATTTGAATAGAGTCATAGAAATGTACAGCATTGAAACAGATCCTTTGGTCCATCTTGTCCACGATGACCAGATATCCTAAATAAATCTAATCCCATTTACCAGCATTTGGCCCATATCCTTCTCAAACCCTTCCTATTGATATACCCATCCGGATCTTTGTAAACGTTGTAATTGTACCAGCTACCACCCCTCCTCTGGCAGCTTATTCCATGCCACCCTTCGTGTGAAAAAGTTACCCCTGAGATTCTTTTTAAATCTTCCTCCTCCCACCTTAAACATTTGCTCTCCAGTTTTGGATTCCCCACTCTGGGGAAAAGGCCTTGTCTATTTACTGTATCAATGCCCCTCATGATCTTATCAACTTCTATAAGGTTACCCCTCAGTCTCTGAATCTTCAGGGAAAACAGCCCCAGCCTATTTAGCATCTCCCTATATCTCAACCCATTCAGCCCTGGCAACATGCTTGTAAGTCTTTTGTGGACCCTTTCAAATTTCACAAAATCCTTCCTAAAGCAGGGAATTGCACACAGTATTCCAAATCATTGCTAATCTGTACCACAACACTATTTATTTGCTTTTGGGTGGGTTGTCTTATGGGAATAGTTTGGACAGGCGAGCCTCATTTCCACTGGCGTTCAGAAGAATGAGGAGTGACTTGATTGCAGTCAATAAGATTCTGAAAGATTTTGACAAGGTGGATGTGGAAAAGATGATTCATCCTGGGGTCCAGGCCAGAACCAAAAGGCACATCTTTACAGTTAGAGGGTCACCTTTCCAAGACAAAGATTAAAATAATTTCTTTTTCAATGAGGGTTGTGCAACTTTGGAACTCTGCCTCAGAAGGCAGTGTAAGCGGGGTCATGGAATACTTTTCAGACAGAGGTGGATAGATGGATATATGGATACATTCCTTTATGAGGCAAGGGAATCAAGGATTATCAGAGATAGATGGGAATGTGGAATCCGAAACACCAACTGATTCGCCATGAACTTTCTAGAATCTTAGAATTCATACAGTGTGGAAGTAGGCCACATGACCCATTGAGTCCATACCAATCCTCTGAGGAGCATCCACCCAGATCATTGAATTATGGAACAGACTGGAAGGGCTGAACGGTCCACTTCTGCTCTATTTTGTATGTTCATATATCTTTCAATGCCTTTTCCTCACAGCAATTGACTGATGTTAGTTTTGAAAGTATCACTTGACCAAGCATCCATAGCCTTTTGAGGGAGAGGTATCCAGATTTTCATCATCCCTTGTGTGAAAAGCAGCTTCCTAATTGCTCTCGTAGATGACCTAGCTCTAATTTTCAGATTATTTATGTACAGAAAATAATTTCGCTGTTACAACTAATACAAGTCAAATTGCCATCTGCATGAACATATTAAGGACTACGGGAGCTACAGGACAAAAGAGCACCATCTGTGCCTGAACAGTCCAGAAATAGTTGCAGTTAAAACAGGTGTTGTGCTGAAGGCATCCACTTAATGAATGAATTTGGATTTTTAAAAAAAGCATAGCCAGAAGAAAAACAAAGAAAAAAGACAGAAGTGGGAGAAATAAAAACCATTCAGCATGAAATCAATAAGCTAACATAAGGTTTAATTTATATTTTCAAACAGACATGCCGAGCAATATATTTGTGTGCCCTAATATTTCAATTGGAAAGAAATAGAAGATGAAGCTTTTGTCTTTCTTGCAGATCCATGAAAAGCAGTCTCCAAGTCTTTGTGAAAATCAAGGATGATGTTCTAAAGGCAAGTACTTTGCATCATAATGTCCTAAACTAGTCTGGCAGTTGAAAACCTTGATTTTCTTGAAGGGATTCTGCATTGTAACCAGCCAGACAGAGTGAAGCAGGGCTGTGACTTTTTTTTTACTCATACAGTGAAGCGATTGTCAGTCAAACTGTTCTGCCAGTTGTGCCCAACACTATATCATACAATTATGTTAGGTACCTACGTCAGTCTGTCAACAGTCTGGAGTCTATACATTGGACTGCATTTTTCTAACTAGAATGATGCTGGCTCTTTAACATTTATCCAAATGTTGAACCTATGGACAAAAATAATCATGTGGCTTGTCTGCTGGCTTTCATCCTCAATAACTCATAAAGTATGACCCAGGGAAAGTCTGTGAAAAATCCAGCTGGTCTCACTACTTCAGGACTCTGTTGTTTCTCACAAAATGTTGAACTTGCTCCTGTGTCCCAATTCTCTAAGGTGTTGCTCATTACTTAAGAGTGATACAGCTATTTCCAGGTGAAGAGATCTGAGAAGACAGGACATTGATTGATTAACTGCATTAGTCTACAAATGACCATTGGATCCCTGGGTGCAGTCAACCAGGAAAGACCCACAGGAGAGATCAAATGACCATGAGGAAGTTTGATTTAAATTTAATCAACAGGATTGCTGGATTTTGAACTCACTGGCATGGGGAATTTGGAGAGAATCGCTTTCAGAGCACAGCTCTCCATAACCAGATTTGAGATTTGTAAAGAGTAATGGGGAGAAGAGTTGAGAACAAACCTTTCTAAATCAGTCCTGGAAGGTGCTTTGCTAAGTCTAGAGCTGCATGATTGACTGATGAACAAAAGTCAACGGTTGTTTAATTAAAAGTGGCTCAAGCAAATCAGCACTTTAGACCATAATCTCATAGAATACAGGGGTACAATAGCCTATCCAGTCCTTTGAGACTGCTCTTCCATTTAATGAGGCAATGGTTGATCTGATAATCCTCAACTCCATTCTCCAGCCATAACCCTTGAGTCCCTTACTGATTAGAAATCTGTCTACTTCAGCTTTGAATATACTTAATAAGACAACCTTTACAGCCCTCTGTCCTAAAAAAAAATTTCCATAGACTTACTACTCTCTGAAAGAAAAAAAACCTTCATGTCTGTCTTAAATAAGTGATCCCTTACACTGAGATTATGCCCTCCTCCAAAACAACCTCTCCACATCTACCCTGTCAACCCCCCTCAGAATCTTACATATTTTAATAGCTTCTCCTGTCATTCTTCTAAACTCAATGAGTACAAGCTCAAAGGATTCAACCTCTTCTTATAAGAAAAGAGGCTTCACTGCTGGTATATCATTCCCGAATCAAGATTGCTCAAGTATTCAAGGTGTCGTCTGACTAGAGCTTTGCATGGTTTTAGCAAGGCCATCCATTTTTATACGCTATTTCGTTTGAAATAAAGATCAACATCCCATTTTGCTTCCTTATTACCCCCTGAGATAGTTTGCTTGATTTTTATGATTCATGAAGGAGAACCCCAAAATCCCTCTGTGCCACAGCTTTCTGCAGTCTTTGTCCATTTAAATAATATCCAGCTCTTTTATTCTTCCTGTCAAAGTGCATAACTTCATACATTCCCCATATCATATACCATCTGCCAAACTTATTTTGCTCACTCACTTCACTTGTTTATATCTGTCTGCAGACTCTTTGTATCATTCCCACTACCTGCCTTCCCATCTGTTTCATGTCATTCACAAACTTGGCAATTGTATATTCAGTTCCCTCATATATTGTAAATAATTGTAGGAGAAAGTGAGGTCTGCAGATGCTGGAGATCAGAGCTGAAAATGTGTTGCTGGAAAAGCGCAGCAGGTCAGGCAGCATCCAGGGAACAGGAGAATCGACGTTTCGGGCATAAGCCCTTCTTCAGGAATGAGGAAAGTTTGTCCAGCAGGCTAAGATAAAAGGTAGGGAGGAGGGACTTGGGGGAGGGGCGTCAGAAATGTGATAGGTGGAAAGAGGTCAAGGTGAGGGTGATAGGTCAGACTGGGGTGGGGGTGGAGAGGTCAGGAAGAAGATTGCAGGTTAGGAAGGTGGTGCTGAATTCGATGGATTTGACTGAGACAAGGTGGGGGAAGGGGAAATGAGGAAACTGGTGAAATCCGAGTTCATCCCTTGTGGTTGGAGGGTTCCTAGGCGGAAGATGAGTCGCTCTTCCTCCAACCGTCGTTTTGTTGTGGTCTGGCGATGGAGGAGTCCAAAGACCTGCATATCCTTGGTGGAGTGGGAGGGGGAGTTAAAGTGTTGAGCCACAGGGTGGTTGGATTGGTTGTAAATAATTGTAGCCTCAGCACTGATCCCTATGACACTCCACTAGTTGCAGGTTGTCACCCTGAAAATACATACTTTATTTCAATTCTCTATCTTTTATTAATTAGCCAACTCTTTATCCATTCTGATATACTAACCCCAACACCATGGGCTCTTATCACATTAAGCAGCCATACATGTAGTACCTTATCAAATGCAAAAATATTACATCTACTGCTTATCCTGTATCTATCCTCTTTGTTACTTCTTCAAAGAATTTGAATGCATTTGCCAACTTTGATTTCCCTTTGAAAAAGTCATTATAACTCTGCTTGACTAGATTGCATATTTCTAAATGGTCTGACATTACATCCTTTGTATTCGACAAATTTTCAGATATGGAGCTAACTTGCCAATAGTTACCTTTCATTTTGGTCTCCCTCGCTTTTTGAATAAGGCTGTTAAATTGGCAGTCTTCCAATCCTCAGGGTCTTTTCCAAGATTCTTGGAATTTACTAGCAGCGCATCCATTATCTCTGTAGCTACATTCTTTAAAATCTTAGGATGCAACCCATCAGGTCCAGGGGACATACCAAACCCATTAGTTTCTCTTGTAGTTTTTCTCTCGTGATCGGTATTATGTTTAATTTTCTTATACCATCTCCCAATCACCCCTTGATTAATTAGTATTTTTGGAAGGCTGTTACTGTCGTTTACTATGATGACAGATGCAGAGCATTTGTTCACCTCTCTCACAGTTTCCTGATTCTCCATTGTTATTTCCCCAGCCTTATTTTCTAAGGCCAGAGAAACAGTTATTGTTTTGAGTCTTCAGTACTGAAGAAGAGTCGTACTAGACTCAAAATGTTAACTCAGTTTCTCACTTCATGGATGCTGTCAAAACTGTTGAGTTTTTTCAACATTCTCTATCTTTATAGAATCAAAGAATCATAGAATTCCTACAGCGTGGAAGCATTTTGCCCATCAAGTCCATGCCGACTCTCTGAAGTGCAGCCAACCCAGACCAACACCCCACCACTACCACAACCCCGTCCCTATAACCCTGCATTTCCCATGAGTAATCCACCAAGCCTGTATATCCAAGACATTGTGGGTAACTTAGCACAGCCAATTCACCTAACCTGCGCATCTTCGGATTTGAATTTGTTTCAAACTTCCAGCTTCAGCAGTATTTTGCCTTCATTCTCTCAGGGGCCTTTGCTTAATCTAGCCTCTCTCTTCTTCTAAACAGATGTAATGAAGCCCTCTCTCTCTCTTTACTATTTTGATCATCTTTTGTTGGCTTTTAAAACTTTTCCAATCCTTCGATTTACCACTAAACTTCTCCATTTTTTTTTCCTTTCAATTTGATTTTAACCATGTCTTTGGGGCTTTGGGCTGAGACACTCAGATAATGAGGAGCTTTTGATGTATCATTGACATATTACCCTAATCCTTCTTTCTGCTCTGCTTTACTCTCTTAACCATACATATCCTCAAATGCTACCTTCCCCCACCCTGTCACAGGTTGCCTTCCACTCTTATCTTGTTACACCATCATGTTCAACTCATGTCTTCCCCCCCAGCCTGTCACATTCCCTCTCCACCAAGTCATGTCACCTCGACTCTACCTCCCCCACCCCCATGCAGGCACATGCTCATACTCTACCTCACCTTCATCATGTGTTTACATTCCGACATGCTGCTTCACTGACATGTGCATGTATTAAAATGTCCAAATGTCTGACTCAATCTTAAAGTCAGGAGTTGATACCAAAGACAGCATATACTCCAGCACCAGCGCTTAAAACAGTCAGAACCTAATTTCACACAGAACATGGTTAAAAAAATACATTAAGCAGAGGGTTTTTAGAGTGTAGTGGCAGCTGGATACTAAACTGTACTTAGTGGTAAGTTCACCAGTGGCCAGAAAAATAAACAGCATCACAACCTGAGTGTGAGAGTAAGGACAGGCAGCTGGGACAGGTGTGTGTTGTAAATCTTAGTCCTGCTGAACAGTGTTTTGCATAAGTCAAGGCATATGTGAGGTTACAGTAGATAACAATTCATTGGGAATTGTTTTGTCATGTTTTTGAACAAGAGGCATTCTACTGAGGACGCTGTTTATTGAACTCCCTTAAAGAACCAATGGCTTCTGTAATCAAGTATCCAAAGTTCTTTGGAAAGCTCCAAGTCCTATTAAAATATTCTGGTGTACTGTAAAGCTCATTGTCTGAAGATGGTGTTTTTGTAGCTAACTAAGATCATCTTTCCTCTCTGTGTTTTCTGTAAACACTGAGCATCTTGGGAGTAGCCCATTTAATGTTGAAATATTTTGACTAAGTTAACTAATATAATGAGGGGGGTGCTGTAAACAAAAGCAGCAAGCAGAAAAAAATGTGTAAATAAATAAAACTAAAATGGCTCTGTGCAATGTTACCAATCTAATAATATTTACAGAAATTTTAATTCGCAGTTTTGTTTTTGTGTTGTTACATTTCTTTCAGAAGTGTAGTGATGTTTCAATTTTGCAATATTTGGAATTTCAGAGTTTAAAATACAGATTTATCGGAAGAATGAGATACGATTAACAAAATAATTGTTAAAGATTTAAATTGCTAGCTGACAATTCATAGCATATAAGTATATAAATTGACATATATCTCTATGTATGAATACATACAGTACTGAGAGAAGTGGACTGAATATTTTCTTCTATACAGGCAGTCCTGAGGTTATGAACAGGATCTGCTTTGGAATCCATTCGATTTGTGTACAAGTCAGAAAACAATACAGAACAGTATAAAGGAGCCGTTTGTGAGTACAGAGAATGTTCACGTCAGGTCTATAAAATTACACCCCTGCGTTAGATCGGATTCGTAAGTACGTGTGAGCATACGTCAGACGTTTATAAATTAGGGACCCCTATAATCTATTTATTTATCTAGTTTCCAAGTCATCTAATGTGCACATCGCCTAACAGCAACTTGTCGGTATGGATTACTTCATGTCAGTAAATCATTAGCCTGAACTTGTATAGTTTTGACTATTAACAATATCTTTTTGTGCTGACATAGCCTTGATTGTGTTATAGGAGGATTGGCGTTTGGATTGATGTATTTATCCTTGCTCAAAAACAAATTACAGACTTGAACTATGAATTTTTTAAAAATGCTGGTAAGTTAGCAGGCCAAGTAATATCTGTAGAGAAACAAAGTTAATAATGGTGGCAATGGTGATGGAAAGGTTAACTTTAGCCCTCAAACAAGAATGAGTTGAGTCAGGTTAAAAAGTTAAAAATTTAAATATCTTTAACATGCCTTCAAACTGCCCGATTTTGATTGAAAGCTGAGGTAAAAAGCAGGTAGCTAACCATCCCAATTGAGTTGTTTATTTAAGTACTAAAACAAGAGTGGGACCCCTCCCACCAATCTAATTTGTTTGGTGCAGACAAGTACAGCTTTGAGAAAAAGTGAAGTACTTTTGTAACATTTCCTATGAAGAGCTTCCTCAAAGCAAGCCAAGATATTGTCCTCCAGATGAAGGCAAAATTGAGTGGATGCTGGAAACGGGCACAGTGAATGTTTGAGAAACTCAACAGGTCTGCCAGTACCTGTGGAGAGAGAAACAGAGTTAATATTTTGAGTCTGATATGACTTCTTCAGAGCTGGAAGCTGTTGGAACTTCACTTTTCACAGAGGCAAAGGTTCAAAGCAAAAGATAAAGGAGTTGTTAATGGAGGAGAAAGAGAAAAAGTGATTTAAAATGTGCATCAGTCAAGGTTTGAATGCTTCTTTTGATTTAATATACTGAATCCACTACTCACGATATGATCTCCTTTCCATTGGCGAGACCAAGCACTGAGTGGGTGATTACTTTGTGGTATACCTCCACTCTGTCCATAGGAACAACCCTGGCCTCACAGTTCCTTGGTATTTCAGAAAACCACCTGGTTCTCATGCTAATATTTCCATCTTGGGCCTGCTGCAATGTTCCAAGGAAACACAATGCAAGCTCTAGGAACATATCACTTTCTGCTTTGGCACTCTACAGCCTTAAGATCTCAATATTGAGTTCAATAGCTTCAGAAATTTATGTCTGTTCTGCATTTTTCAAACATTGTCCCCAACCTAATCCATGCATTCTCCTCTTGTTTATGCCTTGTTTACTTAGTTGTTAGTTCAGAGGACCCACTCTCTCCTTTTCGCACCTTGATTTACACTCATTTTATATCTCTTTTTCTCTTCCACCAATAACAACCCCTTTGTCTTTTGATCAGCCTCTCTGATGATGATACAGAAAAAAAACATTTTCCAATACCTCCCTGTTCTGAAGAAGTCACATTGGATTTAAAATGTTAACTCTGTTTCTCTCTCCACAGATGCTATCATACCTGGCCAGTTTCTTCAATATTCTCTTTATGGTGTTAAATTCCTGCCTACTATTGGAACCCTAACTCAAATCCCACCCATATGCCTCCCAACCACAATCAAGATTGCTCTCTGGGACATCAGGAAAAGAGCATTCAGGCTATTGACCTCTCGTCAGACTGAACAAAAGTTAGACATCAAATAGGGATTAAGGAAGTACAGAGGCAGTAAAATTAGACTTGGGGGCACTGGAATGAAGAACAAATAGAAAGATCTGTGATACTGTGAAAGGCATGAGTGAATAAGGGATAAAAGGGATGACACTACAAAACAAAAAGGAGTGCAATGAGAAAAATGAAGGAATAGGGTAAGGATTTGAAGGAGGTATAAATGGCAGGAGCATTAGCAGCCGCCACTGTCTAAAATATAAGGGAGCAGAGATTTTAGCATCTGAGATTGCTGACTGTGATGTTGGGTTCAGAAGACTGTAAAATGCCTGATTGAAAGACGAGACGCTATTTCTAAAGCTTCCTTGAACATCATAAGAATGGTGTATGAGGTTGAGGATAGATTTGGTACAGTAACAATAGAGTGCAGAATTAAGATGGAAAGCAACCAGAGGCTCAGGCTCATGTTTGAGGACAGACAAAGGCACTCAGCAAAGCAGTGACTCATACAGTCATAGAGTCGTACAGCACGGAAACAGACTCTTCAGTCCAACCAGTCCATGCCAAACATAATCCCAAACTAAACTAGTCCCACCTACCTACACTTTGGCCCATATCCCTCCAAACCTTTCCTATTCATGTACTTATCCAAATGTCTTTTAAACATTATAACATGCCCGCATCCACCACTTCCTCTGGAAGTTAATTCCACACACGAACTACTATGTGTGTAAAAAAGCTGCCCCTCATGTATTTTGTAAATCTTTCTCCTCTCACCTTAAAAAATACACCCCCTAATCTTGAAATCCCCCTCTCTAGGGAAAAGACATCTGCCATTAGCCTTATCTCTACCTCTCATGATTTTATAAACCTCTTCAAAAAGTTGGTCTCAGAAATGGAAAGCTTAACAAATGAGGAACGTTCGAGTACTCTGGGTCTATACTCGATGGAGTTCACAAGGATGAGGGGGGATCTTATTGAAACTTACTGAATGGCCTGGACAGAGTGGATGTTGGGAAGATGTTTCTATTGGTAGGAGGGACTCGGGTCCAGCCTTAGAGTAAAGGGAAGACCTTTTAGAATGGAGAAAAGGAGAATCTTCTTCAGCCAGAGAGTGGTGAATCTATGGAATTCACTGCCACAGAAAGCTGTGGAGGCCAGGTCATTGAGTAAAGTTAAGACTGATCTAGATAGGTTCTTGAGTATCAAGGGGATCAAGGATAACAAAGAGAAAGTGGGAGAATGGGGTTGAGAAATTTATCAGCCATAATTGAATGGTGGAGCAGATTGTTAGGCTGAATAAAAGATTTACAAAGATGTTGCCAGGGTTGGAGGATTTGAGCTACAGGGAGAGGCTGAACAGGTTGGGGCTGTTTTCCCTGGAGCGTCAGAGGCTGAGGGGTGACCTTATACAGGTTTACAAAATTATGAGGGGCATGAATAGGATAAATAGACAAAGTCTTTACCCTGGGGTCAGGGAGTCCAGAACTAGAGGGCATGGGTTTAGGGTGAGAGGGGAAAGATATAAAAGAGACCTATGGGGCAACCTTTTCATGCAGAGGGTGGTACGTATATGGAATGAACTGCCAGAGGAAGTGGTGGAGGCTGGTACAATTGCAACTTTTAAAAGGCATTTGGATGGGTAGATGAATAGGAAGGGTTTGGAGGGATATGGGCCAGGTGCTGGCAGGTGGGACTAGATTAGGTTGGGATATCTGGTTGACATGGACAGGTTGAACCGAAGGGTCTCTTTTCATGCTGTACATCTCAATGACTCTATGGATAGCCTAATTTCTGCTCCTATGTCTTATGGTCTTATAAGGTCATCCCTCAACCTCCTCAGCTCCAGTGAAAACGTCCCAGCCTATCCAGCCTCTCCTTATAACTCAAACTCTCCATTTCTGCAACATACTGATAAATCTTTTATGAACCCTCTCCAACTTAATAATATCCTTCCTGCAACAGGTTGACTGGAATTAGACACAATATTCCAGAAGAGGCTTCACCAATATCCTCAACATAATGCCTCATCTCCTATACTTAAAGGTCTGAGCAATGAATGCAAGCATGCTGAACATTTTCTTAACCATCCTGTCTACATGCGATGGAAATTTAAAAGAATTATGTACCTGAACTCCTAGTTCTACAACACTACCCAAGCTCTACTTTTAATGGTATAAGCCCTGCCCATGTTTGTTTTACCAAAATGCAAACCTCACATTTATCCAAATTAAACTACATCTGCCAATCCTCAGCTCATTGATTCAATTGATCATGATCTCTTTGTAATCTTAGATAACCTTCTTCACTATTGACTATATCACCAATTTTGGTGTCATCTGCAAACTAACTAACCATCTAAATCATTTGTATAAATGACAAACAAATGACTCAATCTGTGTCAACCAATATCTTCTCACTGTCCCATGCCCCAGACACTTCATTCAAGCAAAAGAATGAATTATTTAGACTTCTTTCAATTTAGTGTCCTGTACTGGATGCGCAAGTTGATGATTCTTTACATTGAGGAGTTGACACCTAGGTTGGATCATTGATTTGCAGAACACCGTGGGCAGCACGGTGGCACAGTGGTTAGCACTGCTGCCTCACAGCGCCAGAGACCCGGGTTCAATTCCCGCCTCAGGCGACTCTCTGTGTGGAGTTTGCACATTCTCCCTGTGTCTGCGTGGGTTTCCTCCGGGTGCTCCGGTTTCCTCCCACAATCCAAAAATGTGCAGGTTAGATGAATCGAACATGCTAAATTGTCCGTAGTGTTAGGTGAAGCAGTAAGTGTAGGAGTATGGGTCTGGGTGGTATACGCTTCGGCGGGTCGGTGTGGACTTGTTGGGCCGAAGGGCCTGTTTCCACACTGTAAGTAATCTAATCTAATCTAATCTAACATATTTATTCAGTCCACAAGCATGATCCCATTACCAGTAGCATGCACTTTTAATTCCTGATCTCACCCCCAGTTATACACACTCCACAGTCCATCTCAACTTAACCTTGAGGAATAACACCATATCTCTTGAGGATGTTCTGCAGCTATTTACAGGTCCATTAGATCCATATTTTGAAATTTTACTTGTCACAGTACCACTCATTCTTTCACTGTGCTATCATCTTTTCTGTCAATTAATCTCTCCAATGATTCACATTACCAGCCTCTCTTTTGTGCTTTCCTCTATTCCCACTTATCTGCCCCTTTAATTGGTTAAAGCCTGTTGCATCTGTAACATTTCACCCTTGATCTTCTGGGGTATTTTCAACACTTCCTCTTTTTACTCATATTGTTAATTGATATAAATGCAATCTCTGAATGAACCTGCTTCAGTTACCATTTACCCTTGAAGTGCTCAGAATATTTTGGCTGCCCAAATCCCAGGTAATGACAGCGACCAATCAACACTATTCCTTTTCCATTTTCTTTCCCTATGTGGACAGTCCTTGACACTGATGCAGCTCCCTCAGAGTCAGCTCTCAGAGTGAACAGAACCCCTGGCACTCCTGTTTTTTTATCTTTTTTTTTTCAAATTACCCCCACACTCCCGCCTAACCACGATAGTGCTTATTTTTTCCCCAGCTCCCATGTTGTTTGTGTGCAGGTGTGAGACACAATGAGAGACACAAGGTGTACAAATCTTTATTCAATTTCCACTGCAGGGAAGAAAAGAAACACCCAAGTGGCCAGTGACAAGCAGTGCCCTTCCCATCAAAGGGCAATGCTGTGTGATTAAACAGTGAAGGGGAGGGCATGGATTAAATCAGAATAGAGTTGGAGGGGGAAATAATGCACTCCACTCCCTGCGGCGCCCACCTCTCCCTGAACAACTCCAGGGTGTTGGTGGACACCGCGTGCTCCTTCTCCAAGGACACCCGGGCTCTAGAGGGGCAGGCAGTCGGCTCTAATGAGCCACTATTCCTTTTCAATTTTGTAAATGAACTAAATTATTGCTAATGAACGTAAGGAGATATTAAGGCTTTATTGCTCTCTTATTCCCAAATAATACTGAAAGATAAGTTAAATGCAAAGGAAAATTAGGGTACAAATCTTACAATCCCATTTGGTCCAGAATATCATTAAAGACAAATTTCATCAAACTTACCAACATAAAAATGGGGCGGCATAGTGGCTCAGTGGTTAGCACCGCTGCCTCACAGCACCAGGGTCCCAGCCTCGAGTGACTGTCTGTGTGGAGTTTGCACATTCTCCCCGTGTCTGCGTGGGTTTCCTCCGGGTGCTCCGGTTTCCTCCCACAGTCCAAAGATGTGCAGGGCAGGTGAATTAGCCATGCTAAATTTCTCACAGTGTTAGGTGCATTAGTTAGAGGGAAATGGGTCTGGGTGGGTTACTCTTCAGAGGATCGGTGTGGACTGGTTGGGCCGAAGGGTCTATTTCTGCACTGCAGGGAATCTAATCTAAAACCTACTGGTAAATGCTGTTAGAAGCTACTGCCTTCAAACTTCATCTAAGATAGCACTGTAGATAGTTGATAGGAATGCTGCGGCCAGATAAATCTGTTGCTACTGATCTCAAACCTACTGTTTGGATATCTTAAGATACCGACTGGTATTGTCAATGATGATTGTTCTCTGTGTAACTTTGAACTGAAGAAATGGTGTTGATGCTTTGGTTGCTAAATGCTGTTTGCATTTTTCACTTTGTGATGAGATGATGTTCAATCCTGTGCCCCTTCCCCAATTCCCAAAAAGCTCTTTCAGGCTCCTTTTTGTGATTAATTGATATAAAGGTCAGCAAGGGGCTAACAACCACCAGCTTGTCAGTTGCCAAAGTCATTTGCCTGGGGAACCTCTGAGTAACTGACAACTGTTCCCTGATCACAAACTAGGAATTCCCCGGATACCTGTCCTCTGCCCTTTTCCAACTGGAATAAACCATCAAACATCACAGGATCCTCAAATATTCCTGCGCCCAGCATCCTTTATACACCACGTTCGAGTTTTCAGTTCCTTCAACAACGGTCATCTATCCTCCTCCATAGCTCCACAGCTATGACACACACAGTCTCATAAAAAGTACACCAGTTAGTTGGAAAGTATTATTTCTGATTATTAAAAAAACAGTCAATTTCAGCCAGGTGAGTGAAACATTTGGTTATAATGCTTGTACCATCAGTGTCATAATAACTGTTTTATGTCCAGAGTGTGCATAGTACTGGTGCTAATCACACACACCACCTTTTGGTGATGTCATGGGCAGATTGCAGAGTCTGTCAATGCCTTACACTGCCCTGAGGGGCTCTTGTGGTACAGTGATCGTGTCCCCACCTGGTTCAAGTCTCTCCTCAAAAGTGTGTAATACCATCCCTGAACAGATTGGTTAGAAAATATCCATATAATTCCAGGTCTCTTGAATCACAGTGCTAATATTCTTATTTTTGAGCTGGGAATGTGGGTTCAAGTCTCACCTATTCCAGAGGTGTGGAGAAAGTGAGGAGTGCAGGTGCTGGAGATGAGATCAAAACGTACATCGCTGAAAAAGCACAGCAAGTCAGGCAGCAACTGAGGACCTGGAGAATTGATGTTTTGGGCATAAGCCCTTCATCAGGAATGTGGTAGTAAAGTGGTAGTTGGGGGGGTGAGGAGTCTAAGGGGCTGAGAGATAAATAAGGGGGGGCTAGGGGGAAGGTAGCTTGGAAGACGATAGGTGGATGAAGGTGGGAGGTGATGGTGATAGGTCACAGAGAGGAGGGTGGAGCAGATAGGTGGGAAGGAAGATGGACAAGTAGGACAGTTCAAGAGGGCGGTGCTGAGTTGGAGGGTTGGTTCTGGATTAAGATGGGGGAGGGGAGATGAAGAATCTGGTGAAATCAACATTGATGTCATGTAGTTGGAGGTTCCCAAGGGAGAAGATGAGGCATTCCTCCTTCAGGTGTCGGGTGGCTAGGATTAGGCAGTGGAGGAGGCCCAGTACTTGTCTGTCCTTGGCGGAGTGGAAGGGGGAGTTGAAGTGTTTGTGCATGTGTCCCAGAGATGTACACTGAAACGTTCCACAGGTTATTTGTATCCCAAATGTATGTGGGGAGATCCTGGACCAAGAGGTCAGGATGGTGTCAAGGTATGAGGAGATAGGTTTGGTGAGGCAGGAGCAAGTGGAGATAATGGGTCGACTGGGACAGTCAGTTCTGTGAAGTTTGGGTAAGAGGTAGAACCGGGCGGTGCGGGGTGTGCGTCTATGAGATTGGAGGCTGGTGGTCGGAGATCCCCTGAGGTAATGAGGTTGTGGATGGTCTGGGAGATGATGGCTTGGTGATGGGAAGTGAGGTTGTGGTCGCAGTAGGAGGAGGTGTCCATATTCTAGAAGTGTGTCATACCATTTCTAAATGGGATGATTGAAAAAGGTATATATACATAACACTGGTGTCATCTTTAAACTCAACGCAGCAACTATTGCCTTCCCTTAACCTTCCACACTCAAACAAGCATTCAGCACTAGGAATGAAACACCAATGCTATTTAAAGTGATAATCAATTATTTTCAACTGAATTGCCGAATGATTTTACTCAGATTTGTTTCTGATTTAATGGGTGTGTTTGGAAGTTTACACTGATATTAAAGGTGCGCAAGTTAACATATGACAATGCCATGGCTTTAAGAGGTATATATTATCTTGGTTTTGTTTTTGAAGAGAAGTTGAGGCAGGGGTGCCAAGCAGTCTGTTCCCAGCCAATGGACTAAACAGGCTGTGAGGCCTTGGTTTTTTTTAAAGTTGGAACAACAGAAGCAACATAAGGGATGGTGTCAATCTCCTACAGAACCAGGATTTTAGGTTAACTTTCAGTAGCTGTTGAGATTTTGGAAACTGCCATACGTTTTGCCCTGCTACAGCAAAATGTTTGAGTTCTCTCTCTCTCTCTCTCTCTCTCAGAGTTTTCTCTTGATGTTCTTTCCTCCTGGACTAGAGAATTACATGTGAGACGATCTATTTTACTGAATTTGCCTTTGCCAAGGGTGCGTTTGTGGGATGTTACTATGTTGGAACAGTTGCTGTTTAGTAATTAAATTATCTATTATTGTGTTAAGTTTTCCAGTAGCGTTGTTATTCTAATTCTTCTTTCTTTTGTTTGTATTTTAACTACAGTATAAGAATAAAGTCTGTTTCACTTCAAGCCTGGTAGCTTGACTAATCTAATTGCATCCAGAACACAATGCCTTACATTTGCCTTTAAACATAAGGAAAAGTTGGGGTCAAAGCTATTTTCTTAATATATTTTGAGGGGGTTTGGTCTGATCCAGAACAACAATAAGTGATGGAGGGCTTCTTGTAAATCATTTCTAGAATTGTTTTGAATTATGTTTTGTTGTCACATGTAGTCAAGCAGAGGCTATGGGAGTACAATGAAAAGTTTACAATGTCACCATTCACAGTGCCATCTCAGGTACAACTTATCTAGATACAAAATCTTAGTAAAGAGTAGAAAAATAAAGAAATCAGTTAAAAGTTCAACATTACACTTCTAGTCAGTATAAAGTAGTAAACAAGAAACAACGTTAGAAGTTCCAAATTACAGTCCTTTTTAGCCATTGGCATGCAGTTTGCTCCGTTTTGGCTTACCCTATGAGGGCTCAATTTCTCAATCCACGCACCTCCACGGTGCCATCCTGAGCTCACCAGCTGTATCACCACAGGCTGCCAGAGTCCCCCTATGGTGCTACCATGAGCCCCCAGCCACATCCCTGATGCCACTGATTGCCAGAGTTCTGCCCAGCCACACCAACCCCCCTCATGGCTGACAGGCAAAGTCACCGCTCTGGCCCCCAGTCTCTGCCGTCACTGCCTCTGCCTCCACCACTGAGCTCCCTCCAGAAGGAAAATAGAGCATAGAACATAGAACATTACAGCACAGTACAGGCCCTTCATCCCTCAATGTTGCACTGACCTGTGGAAACAATCTAAAGCCCATCTATCCTACACTATTCCATTTTTATCCATATGTTTATCCATTGACCATTTTAATTCCATGAAAGCGAGTCTACTACTGTTGCAGGCAGTTCCATACCTCTACCACTCTCTGAGTAAAGAAACTACCTCTGACATCTGTTCTATATCTACCACCCCTTAATTTAAAGCTATGTCCCCTCATGCTAGCCATAACCATCTGAGGAAAAAGGCTCTCACTGTCCACACTATCTAACAGACAGGTTTTCCTTGATCCTGTCTGCCAACGACTTCTCATGTCCCCTCCTGGCTCTACTTAGCTCTCCCTTTAGATCTTTCCTGGCTAACTTGGAGCTCTCATGCATCCTAATTGAGCCTTCACATCTCATCCTAACATAAGCCTTCTTCTTCCTCTTGACAAGAGATTGATTTGAGGGTGCCGGTGTTGGACTGGGGTGTACAAAGTTAAAAATCATACAACACCAGGTTATAGTCAACAGGTTTAATTGGAAGCACTAGCTTTCGGAGCGATGCTCCTTCATCAGGTGGTTATGGAAGACACAATTGTAAGGTACAGAATTTATAGCAAAAGTTTCCAGTGTGATGTAACTGAAATTATACATTGAAAAATACCTTGATTGTTGAGTCTTTCATCTATTCAAATACCATGACAGTTTCACTTCTTTCATGTGTAAATCACAAAATGTTTTTAAAAAAGTTACATTCTCAGGTTAACTGTAACAATTGGTGCTACCCAGATAAGATGTTGAAGGTGTTACCCACCTGCGTTCTCTATCTGTGCCATAATGTTTAGACTGATTCTAATCTAAAAAGTGACATAACAGAGTCTTACATGAATTCATGCAGTTTTTGAGCAAAGTACAATATAACTCTGCAAGTACAAATTCACCCCACAAACGTATATGTACATGTGTGCATGTGGGTCTTTGTGTGTGTGTGTGTGCCTGTCTGGGGTGAGCGGTTGAGTGTGAGAGTGTATATGTGTGTATGTGAGTGCAGAGTGTCTAAGTCTGTGAGGGGGTGCATGTGTGAGTGTGGGAGTGTGTGCATCTGTAGGAGTGTGTGTGTGCATATGTGTGGGGTGGGGGGTTGTGAGTGTCTGTGAGAGAGACTGTATATGTGTGTGCGTAAGTATAGAGTGGTCTAAGTGTGTGAGAGGATGCATGTGAGAGTGTGGGAGTGTGTGTGTCTCTAAGGGTGTGTGTGAGTATCTGTGTGCGTGTCTGTGTATACGTGTGTCCGTGTGTATATTGGAGTGCCTGTGTGTGTGTGTGTGTAGGAATGTCTGTCTGTGTGTCTGTATAGTGCCATGGTGGTCACCTGTAATGTGACATGAACCCAGGGTCCCGGTTGAGGCCCTCCCTATGGGTACAGAACTTAGCTATCATCCTCTGCTCGGCCACTTTTCGCTGCTGCCTGTCCCGAAGTCCACCTTGGAGGATGGTCACCCGAAGGTCCGAGGTCGAACGTCCTGGACCACTGAAGTGTTCCCCAACTGGGAGGGAACCCCCCCTGTCTGTTGATTGTTGTGCGGTGCCTATTCATCCGTTGCCATAGCCTTTGCTCGGTTTCCCCAATGTACCGTGCCTCAGGGCATCCTTGCCTCCAATGTATAAGATAGACAACGTTGGCTGAGTCAGATTCATCTTTTTTAGTAAACCACGGCTCTCTCACTCAACCACTTCCTCTTTGTCTTACAGATATATACTTATCAAGTAGCTGTTCATTGAATAAGCTCCACATTTCAATTGTGTCCATCTCCTGCAGTTTCCTTCCCCATCCTATGCATCCTAAATCTTGCCTCGTAATTGCCTTTCCCATAGCAAGAACTCTTGCCCTGGGGTATATACCTATCTCTTTCCATCGCTAAAGTAAAAGTAACTGAATTATGGTCACTATCACCAAAGTGCTCACCTACCTCCAAATCTAACACCTGGCCTGGTTCATTACCCAGTACCAAGTCCAATATGGCCTTGCCCCTTGTTGGCCTTCTATATACTGTGTCAGGAAACCCTCCTGCACACACTGGACTAAAGCTGACCCATCTACAGTAGCTCCAGTAAATATTTGGAAAGTTAAAGCCCCCATAACAACTATCCTATTACTCTCGCTCTTATCCAGAATCATCTTTGCTATCCTTTCCTCTACATCTCTGAAACTATTCGGAGGCCAATAGTAAACTCCCAACAGGGTGACTTCTCCTTTCCTGTTTCTAACCTCAGCCATACTACCTCAGTAGACAAGTCCTCAAATGTCTTTTCTGCCACTGTATTACTGTCCTTGACTAACAATGCCAGACCTGGCCCTCTTTTACCATCTTCTCTGATCTTACTGAAACATCTAAATCCTGGAACCCACAATAACCATTCCTGTCCCTGCTCCATCCATGTCTCTGAAGTGGCCACAACTTTGAAGTCCCAGGTACCAACCATGCTGCAAGTTCACCAGATGCTCCTGGTGTTGAAGTAGACACACTTCAAACCACTTTCCTGCTTACTGGTGAACTTGAGTGACCTTGAAACCTTATTTCTGACCTCAGTATCTCAACCTCCTGGACACTGGAACTACAATTTAGGTGCCCATCCTCCTGCTGAATTTGTTTAAACCCTCCCGAAGAGCATTAGCAAATATCCCCCTAGGATATTGCTATCCCTCTGGTTCAGGTGTAGACCATCCTGTTTGTAGAGGTCCCATCCACCCCAGAATGAGCCCCAATTATCCAGGTATCTGAAACCCTCCTTCCTGCACCATCCCTGTATCCACGTGTTCAACTGCTCTCTCTCCCTTTTCCTCGCCTTGCTAGCACATGGCGCAACTAACAAATCAAAGATAACAACTCTGTTTGTTTGAGTTCTAAGCTTCCACCCTAGCTCCCTGAATTTCTGCCTTAGATCCCATCCCTTTTCTTACCTATGTGGACCATGACTTGGGGCTGCTCCCCCTCCCCCTCCCCCTCAAGGATCCCAAAAACATGATCAGAGACATTACAAACCCTGGCACCTGGTTGGCAACACATCTGTCCCCCTATCTGTCCCCTAACTATGGAGTCCCCAATGACTAATGCTCTGCTCCTCTTCCCCCTTCCCTTCTCAGCAACAGGGACAGGCCCAATGCCAGAGACCTGTACTCCATGGCATGCCCCTGGTCAGACCCCTCCCCTCCAACAGTATCCAAAACAGTTTGCTTGTTATTGAGGGGAATGGCCACAAGTAGAGAGAAAACTAAAAAAAAACTAACGAATTGTTGAAAAAAAAGAAACAATTGGAGCAGTTGAGTTCTGGCTCAGGAGTCCTATTCCACTGCCATTTGTAAATAGCAGATCATATGGCACTCTTTCCAAAATATTCACATCTTCCCATAATGTAGCACCCAGAACTGTACACAGTACTCTAGCTGAGGTCTAACCAGTGTCTTATACAACGTCAGCATCACCTACAGCCAGCTATTGACAGCACTTCCAGGGACTGTAAAGATGATAGTTTCCATGAACTTCTTTGCACTGAGCTCTCTAACATCTAGAGCAGAGAGTATTTCTAATATTTTGCATTTTGCTCAAAGGGAGGTGACTTGACAAAGCATGTGAATTGATGGAAATACTTTACTTTCTCTCTTTCCAAAGGGAAGCCGACAGACGGAGTGCACACCGATTTACCAGTCTGACGGCTTTCCTCACATGTTTCATCATGTAGAGATACTGCCTTTTAGCTCTCGTCTCAAATATGCATTGTGTCAGAATCGGAGCTATCAGTTATGAATGTCAGGATGAATTATTGAGTTTCATCACCCTCAGTTTCTTTATCCTCTACCATCTCTTGCTTCTGCAACTCTCCTAGTCAGTTGCGAGTATCTGAAAGGGAAATAGCACAAGGATCAGGTATGGTGAGGAGAGTGTGCGGAAAAGTAATGTTCTGCAAACAGGAGAGATTGCGGGAGACAGAGAAGTAGGATATGAGAAATAGCATCTAGTCTGAAGACCCCCTGCCATGGTTTCTGCCTCTCCACTTGCTACAGTTTCAGTCAATACCACTCTCATGATGGGGATTATTTGTTCCATCAGCAGGAAGACTTGCAAACACGCCTGTCCCCAGCTGGTTAGTTCCAGCTGCCTCTAGTTAAGCACCATATTGTCCTGTAAGAATGAGGAAAGTGTGTCAGTAAACATAGTGCAATGTGATGTCCCAGACATTGTGGAATAGATGGTAATATATGCGAGCGTGAAATGTGAGTGTGAGGCTAGTAACAGTGTTAGGTGTATGAAGATAAAATGAAGCTATAAATGAGAGGTGTAAGTCATGATGGATGAGTGACCTGTGTGAGGCTAGAGTTTCAGTGAGATGTTTTGATAATTGAAAACAAATTCTATGAATTTGACCACTCACACGAGGGTCATTAATCTCTTCCTCTCGTTCATCCAGATACTCAGAGTTACACTGATGTGTGAAGTGCTATGGCTATCTTTCCCATTGCCTTTCCAACAGTTGTTTGTTGGGTCTCCTGTTAATCTGTGGATAGAGAATCTCTATGCACTATCCATGTCCTCCACCAAGGTCTCTAGTATTGTGTCAGAGAAGCTCAATGCATATTCTTTCTACCCACAGTCCCTCTTATTGCAGATCTGCACACTCCTGTCATTTCCATTATCCACAGCAGCAAGAATGCCCCTTGCAAGTTGGCTTTAAGTAGTGCTGACCTCGCACAGAACTCTGCTGGAGACACGCTGTTTAACAGACAGATATATTTAAATGAAGACATTGCATGGATTTTGTGCGCTGCTGTGTTAGAAGAAATAGGCATGGATCAATCACACATTGTGATCTACACACCTGAGTTTGGGGCTATCAAATTTTGCTTCCATTGACTATATTAAAATTTAGTGGAACTTCAAGCAGCATTAACAACAATGTCAAATTTTAAAATTGTCAACTTGGTGTTCAAATGCCATCATGAACTCACATCTTCTTATCTCTGCAATGCTCTCATTCCCTTCAATTCCCTGCAAAGTCCACATTCCTTCATTCTGGCCTATTTTTGGTTAAGGCTAACAAGGGTTTTGGGGAAATTCAAGAAGGTAAAGTTAAGACACAGATCAGTTATTCTCTAACTGAATGCTTGAGGTACTAAACATCTTACTTTTATTTCTCTAGTGCATCCTATGCTCCTCCACTAGTTACCCCACGCCATCAGCAGTGGAACTGTATCTGTCAGCCTCTCCATCCCTCTACTGTACTAACCTTCTTTACAGCAGTATGAGCTAAACTTGGATTCACCTCTTCTCCTATCTCCTTATGAAGTTCAGTGTCAAACTAATTCTACTGGCTGCTCCAACAAATTATCTCAAGATCTTTACATTGTTAGTAGTTCAATATAAATGATAGTTACTGTGGTTGTACATTAATCAATTCATTAATACTATGCTAAGAGAACAATTTAAATTCTTATTACTGATTAATTGACAAGTGATTAGTTTGCTTGCTTCCAATTTCTTCTTTTCTCTCAGGAGAGTTCTAAATCATACTGTGATATGGTTCAATGGCTCCTCTCCAGTTGTCAGCATTCATGTGTATTTGCAACTACTTCAGTATTGGAATCAGTGCAATTGGTCATATCTTCCACAAACATATAATGTGGGTGGACTTTTCAACAGAAGTGACTATATGTTAGTCAGGACCAGAAAGGTGTGCTTACCACTACCTCCGGCTCCCAGCGCACTGAGCTCTTTCAACACAAACAAGGAACAAAACCTGGGATGTTCCTGGTTTGTATCATTCAGTGTCACTATGGGCAGTGGAGCTGATACTGACCCAGTTCAACCTCAGCAGTTCCAAATAGTCCAGGAAGTTTATCTAGTTAATAGCTTAACGACATTGTCTAAAAGTTTGATGACAGATGGGCATTAAATTAATTGATTTCAAAAGGCAATGTCATTGTAGCAATTAATCTCAGTCACCCTTCAGTTAAGAGATAGTAAATCTGGACCAAGAGTTTATGTGTGAATGTGGAGTGAGACCCAGATCAATTACATTCAATTATGATGTTCATCATGGTCAAAAATCCTCCCTATCAAGGTTGAACACATGAATGATAGTGTGGGATAAAATAGTGGAACACACACCCTCAGAACTTTACAAGAAATTACCAACTGGCTATAGAGAAAATAAAACAAAATGCATTCCCCATCCGGAGAAGAGGGAATCTATTTACCAATTCCTAATCTGTTTTTGGACATACTTCTTCAGAATATCCTAGATAATAGAGTATGAAACACAAAACCATAATGCTCTGCCTTGTGCTGTGTTGTCGTCGGCTGGGATATAGGTAAAACATCTAGAAACATGCATCACCTCATACCTAAATCAAATAGCTGTGTGCTTTCTGCTTTGTACAAGTTTCCAATGACTCTGTTGTGCTCACTGACAAACACTCCTCAGTAATTGTCAGGGATTCTTATTCAAAGTATAGACCCCAATGGAAATTAATTGCTTGTGTGCAGTCTGAACCACATCATAAATGTCATGTAGAAGTTGCAGGGAGTGAGGCAGCATTGACAGCTCTATCCTCACTGTATCATTTAACTACCGGTAAAACATTCTGCGACAGAAGTGCTCTTCATTAATAATTTACTCTGCAGTATACAATGAGCCTTGCCAACGATGCCAGGGGAACAGCCACCTTCCTGTTTTAATGACACAAGCAGTGAAGGGGGAGGGGGACTTGCTCATATCAGCATTCACAGCACATCTGGGCATGTCAGTGTATGAAGATATCAAGGACTGAGTCGACAGGACAAAGGGGAGAAGAAAGAGGTGTCACCCAGAAAACCTTGCTTTTAATGCTTTGCAGAATAATGCATTGGTGATGACAGTTCAATCCCTTCGTTTCTAGATTAAAGGTGAAATGATCTACATGGAATCCAAACAGCTTTTTATATATATATGTTAGGAAGAAAAGGACAGTGGCTGCATGGAGACAGTATATAAGCTCAAGAAAGCAATAAAACAAATCACTGTCTAAAGACCAGAATCTAAAAGTGAACTTTTCAGCCCCTCTCTCTGCCTAGCCTGCCTTTGTTTTTTTCCTCAAATGGGCAAACTTTACATGCTGAACTCTGATATCACTGCACAAATATTCAACACTCTGCATTTGTTCAGAGAATCCCTACAAGGTAGAAGCAGGTCAATCAGACCATTGAGTCCACACTGACCCTCCAAAGACCAGCCAGATCCAACCCCCACACTATCACTGTAACCTTGCATTTCCCGCCTAACCTGCACACATTTGCACTGTGGGAGAAAACCAGACTTCCTGCAGGAAATCCATGCAGACACAGAGAGAACATGCAAACTCCACACAGACACTCACCCAAGGCTGGATTCAAACCCGAGTCCCTGGCACTGTGAGGCAGCAATGCTGACCACTGAGCCACTGTGCCACACAACTCCAAGCCCTTCATTAGGAATGGGGTACTGGAAAAATCCAAAATTCCTTTATACAATTTGTTATGTTCCATTACAATAACTTTCTGAATTAGGATTTTGAACAAAACATTTGTGTTTGAGGTGCAGGGGCTGTTGAGTAGAAAGGAAGGTTTGAAATGGGCAGGAAGAAAGCTTGGTAATTTGAGTGACAATGAGCTGCAGCCCCAATGAGAAGGCTTAAGGTCACCTCGGAGCCTCAGTTGTCACTTACATTCTAAGCCTAAGAATAAAAATGAGAGGAATTCTTCTCAAATTCTTCAATGCAACAGCCAAGGAGACATTTGGATCTTCCAAGTTTCCAGCTCAAGGAAGGCCAAAAGTGAAGTGTCAAGCAAAAAGAATGAAGGGGAAATAAGACTCTTACTTTCTGACACACACTGTTACATTATGACAATAATATCATGATAAAACTGATGATCATACCAGCATGATCCAGGAGAAGAATGGAGTTCTTGAAAGGGCTGAGAAATCTGTGTCAGAACCAACTGCAAGATTGTGTCAATTCCATGTCTTGTTACGCTAATGCAAATAATTTGGAGTGAAACATGAGGCTAGATTTAATACATTTGGCTGGAACAGGTTAGGGGGGGGGGCAGGCTGTGCACGCCATCGCAGCCAATAGGAAAACTGGCTCCCATCAAGCTAGCGGGAAAGGGCTGATATGGGGAACCTGCCCGCTGGCTAATTAGGCTCATGATGGAAATTGATTAATGCTGACCCCATCGGAACTAAATGGTGGCTCAGGGATAATCCTGAATGTGGATGGTACAGTGGCTCAATGGTGAGCACTGCTGCCTCACTGCAGCTAGGCACCTGGTTTGATTCCAGTCTCAGTGACTGTGTGAGTTTGCACATTCTCCCCGTGTCTGTGTGGGTTTACTTTGGGTGCTCCAGTTTCCTCCCATAGTCCAAAAGTGGGCAGGTATGTACCCACACACATACACACAGTCTGATTATGTACTAATGAACTGCTTCTTGATTTTAAAGAAACTCTTTTTATACTTGTTTTGCCAAAACTTTACATCCACCTCTGAACATTGCAGACACTATAATGGACACATTGTGAAATGAAACCATTGTCAATTGTTGTAAAAATCCATCTGCAGGTTAGGCGGATTAGCCTTGCTAAATTGCTCAGTGTCCAGGGATATGTAGGTTAGGTGGATTTGGCCAAGGGAAATCCAGGGTTACAGGGATAGGGTTGGCAGTTGGGTGGGTGGGATACTCTTCAGAGTGTCGGTGAGGGTCGATGGGCCAAATGGCCTGTTTCCGCACTGTAGGGATTCTATGAATTCACATGGCACCTGAACGCAGACATGTCGGAATTGTGGTCTGTTTCTGGAAAATCAATGAAAATCAACAACAATGAGAGTACCTCACAGCCACTTCATCTTGATGCTGTAGCTGTAAACATGGGCCAGAACCACTCCTTGAAGGCAGGTGAAGTACTTACGCTGACACTGAAAACGATTATTTATTTATGCTAGCAGTGGAAACAAAGACTATGCCGTTCTGGTGACAAAGAAAAGGGTTAGCACCAGACACTGCCCCACTGCCTGTGTAAATTGGGACTAATTAAAAGGCTGTTGTCAAATTGCTTCAATTTAGAAGAGCTGAGGATTATTTTTGCTGA
The DNA here is from genome assembly GCF_037043375.1 of Chiloscyllium plagiosum. NCBI lineage: Eukaryota > Metazoa > Chordata > Chondrichthyes > Orectolobiformes > Hemiscylliidae > Chiloscyllium > Chiloscyllium plagiosum. The sequence continues at coordinate 64,810,810 of NW_028270148.1, forward strand.
ATGCCACAATATGCACAAAGGATGTGACAATTTTTTCAAGAGTTCAAACTCTACCATTAGTTTTCTGGTTTACAAATAGAGCTGAAAAGATCCCAGAAAAATTTCAGATTCAGGTGATGATGCTGATTTAATTTCGGGAGCAAATGATGTAATTATATACAGATAAATCAATAAATGACCAGAATCATTCTTTAGGCTACAGGCTCCCCTCAAAGAAACAAAGAACCATGTTCCTCTAATAAGTTAAAGTAAATCCAAACTCAGGTTAATCTACCAAATAATTTAGATTTTGGAATTAACTGCCTGGCAATGTTGCTGCAAGTTGATGTTGCCTTGGAGCAAGATTACATAACGTCTCAAAAACTTTTTAGCAAACTTACATATGATGCACTAAATATTTGAAAAGCTTAATCAGTTGTGCACTCAGCAAAGCAACTTTTAAAACATATCACATTTAAATCAGATTTGAACAATGTATATTATGGGTGCGGGACTTTCATGTGATTTGCAGTATACATAGCTAGTTGGCAGGCAACAAATATTTGAAAGCTCCTTACATACATGGAACGAAACCCTAAATATTGCAGATTGTATTGCAGTTCACACTTTAATTTCTTCATACCTGTGATATTTCATTTTGCAATGCCTTGCTATGGAGTAAGCAATGTGCCGTCGACCAGCACCTTTCAGGGTACTTTCCATTGTAGCAAATGGTCTCACATTGTATTGACCAAAAATATATAAAATCTGCCTCATTTTAATTTCACCAGGATAAACCCACAGTAGGACTAAATATGAATTTGCCTCCATTGTAGCAAGGGTCAATATCATTGAACTTGCACATTGTGTTTCCATTTGCATCAAGGTAAATGTTGCAAATTGTTTCATGCATAATTTCCTCAGATAAATTCTCTGCATTAGTTCCAAAATCAAGTCTGCTAGAATATTGCTGTGATCTTACATTGTTCTTTAGGTAAGGCTTAGGACAAATTAAACGAGTAGCTTGATTTACAGAGGTTGCCATGAATTTTATGTTTATTCTGGAGTTTCATAAGTACAATCTTCTTTAACTGGAATCTGCATTTTTGACACTCTCCAGCCCATGGACTTGGGTTTTGATTGTCATCAATCTGATTTGTCTCTGAATGTTTATGAATAGGAAATTCTAGTTGCAAAAAACCATCAAAATGTCATATGATCTATAGCATTAAAGGTTTACTTTATTTTTATTAATAGGCAAAATCATAGTTACATTTACTCAACACAAATAGAAAATCTGAAGACATGACTTGACCAGGAATAGTATGCGTGACTACAGCAATTCATTGTCATTTGCATGCATAATAAAACTAGGCAATGGATTAACATGTTGGCTATCAAAGTGTTCTGTCATGGAGTGCTAAGACATAGATTTATATTCACCATCTATCACATGGGGTACATGCAAGTTTCTGCTGTCAGAGGGAAATAATGAACTGAGGGGAAAAGCAATCAAATATGGAGAGAGAGGATCTATCTCACACAGCTCAGTGTGTACGTTACTAACACATGTAAACTTGCCAAAGGCCTTGGAGTGAATCTGCTGCCCGCAGTCTGAGCTGAAAAATGGCAATGAAATGGGGCTGTTAAAGGTGTGGTTGGCAAAGAAAAAACTGAATAAAATATGAATGTGAGTATATCAGATTAAAAGGAATAACTGATTACTGGAAATCTGAAATCAAAATAATCGAAAGAAGAGTGGTATATACAAGAGAAATGTAAATTGCTTCAAGTTTGACTTTTCACTAGAAATGCTACACCAAAAATATTAAGCAATCATTCTTTCATAGAAGCAGCATATTTCTAGCATCCATATGCTTTGAAAATTGTGAAGCAAGTTTTTTTCTTTTTCTTAATGCCACATTTGCTTTGACAGTGTGGAATGCTTGGTGAGGTACTGTTTGCTCAGCACAGGTTACCCTCCAACTCCTTGCCCTCATGATCACTGTTCACCTGTGGACTTTAATTGTGATAACCAACATGGTCTACAGCACTGAAGTATCATGCTGAGCTTATTCCTTTTCCCACCAAATGTCCCCATGACACATTTTCGCTAGGAGTCACTAGATAGCAGTAAAGAATAGGGGCCCTGGTTGCTTTTCTCTTTTCTACCCAAGGGACACTGAAGCCATTTGCAGACAGCCATTAAGACCAGCTAATTGAGCATCGGGAACAACTCACAACTCTTCATTGTTTCTTTTTCAAAAGTATTAGCTTATCATGACAGTGGATAACAAACCTCTTTAGGCTAACGAGTGTACATTTATCTTATGAAATTGGACTTCAGGAATGGGTTAATGCAGTTTAAAATTCACCTTTAGCATTGTTTGGCTCAAGTGCATATTTTCATTCCTGGAATGTGACAAGGCAGTATTAGGCTGCCAGCTTACTTTGCAGTTGAATTTATTTTCATCTCTTAGAACACTGATAAAAATGTCATGGTATGCTGCATTAGCTATCCTGAGTAGTTCCCACCTACAGCTGCAGGGCTTCATTTGGACTGTGAGCCAACAACACCATAAGGAAAGCGGGCTGTAACCTCCACCACCCCTGCTCTTTGCACGCTGCTCATTTTCCTGCTAAATGATGCAATATGACCCCCCTCGGGGATTTGGAGCCTGATCTTGTATATTTTTCCCCTCTTTTCTCCCCTTGACCAATGTGAGCTGAACTCCTGAATTTTTCATGAAACAGATAATATCTTTTTATGCAAGATAATGGGATCCAAAAGCAAATTCTTCAGCATTTTAAAAGAAGCACTTTGTATAGTCCATTATAATTCTTTGCAAAAATGGGTCTTGAAAATTTAAATTTTTTTCATTGCAAACCAAAACGTGAAGCTTCATTAAGCATCAGCACACTTACATAAGCATTTATTCAGATACAGCCTACCTGACGAGCTGAAAGCCAGAGCTAAGATCAAGAGGAAGGAATTAATGCCGAGGTCTGCTTTGAAATTCAACACGAGAAAGATCTGACATGTTACTATCTGCCGGACTGTAAGAAGAAAGCTGCTTTTGTGGAGAAAGGTTGTCTGGCTCGGTGCCAAGTTATAAAATCTGTCAAGCCCATTTGTGGCACTCGGGTGGGCAATGCTGAAAAGGTCTTGAATGTTAAGAAAAGACAAATAACCTCAGGTGGTGTTTGAACATTGATTGATATTGCTGCCAAAAACAAGAAAATAAATATGCAGGTGATGGATAAACACCTTTTGAGTGAAGGTGGTATCCCGCGGGTATAATCGGTGCCAGCCGCAGAAGAGCTGTGGGTGGCCGGAGGTTAGCCATTTCATGCCCGCTCACTAAAGTAGGCTTAATCGCTTCCAATATTTTCTGTTAAAAAGGATGCTTAATGAGCCAGTTTCACAAGCCCAGAGAAACTGATTATTATCTGTGAATACCTACAGAGTTGGGTATTTTCCAAAAAGACATGTTGTGAAGAAGGAATACCACCAGTAGATGCCACTGTTGGCCTTTTTCAGATATATCTGAGTGACTCGGCTTGGCATTTTCAATTAGGTCTACATTGCTTTTTCAATTTATCATTCGTTTCTATTCTGAACATAATTTTATGGTTTAGAGAAAGTATTTCACTGCAGTGTATGAGTACACTGACACTTCTTATCATCTTTGTATGATCATTAGAATGAAAGAGGGAACGAGAAGTGTTAACTTAAACAAGAGGTGCAAACCGTACGATACAAGGCAAGAGTGAAATCTTACCAAGTTGCAAACACTGTGTGAACAGCTTCCACTTCTCAAAAACACATACAATACTCATTTTTAACATTTGTGCTAATTTTCTTACTGCTTAGAGATAGGTGGATGCACTGAGTATGATTGAGTTATTGAGCTGTTCATTAGGACAACTGATTTACGAGTTTGTCTAAAAGACATATGACAAGAATTGTATCATAATGAAATACTTAAACTACAATTATTGATTTATTGTTAACTTCAGTAACAGTACGTTGAAGTGCAAAGTCTTCTATGTATTTTGGGAACATAGTCTATGTGCTATTTTATATGTAGCCCTTACATGCAGGCACATCTTTTTAAAAACCTTTTCTGCTTTAATTCATTGCTTTCCTTTTATGGGCTTCAGTATTTGTCTGAGTAACATGATATTTCAGTTTCACTTCTTAGTCTCTATATTAAGTTGTTACCTCAAGGAAAGAAAGCAATTGCTTGTCTGAATTCTTTATATGAATGCTTTCCCGCTTATGAACATAACATTAATCAGGGTAGTGTGAGCTGCAGGTTTTTCATTGTTAGACGGAATTTTTATATGCACTATTTAAGAAAATGTCTTCATTTCAAAGTTATTCTGTGAGCATTTTCCCTCCTCAACCACACCCTTCAGCTGAAGACATTGATCAACCTATTGGTGGACAATTTCAAAATTCCACTACCTTCCCGTATTTCCTTAAAATGACTGCAATTCCTGTCTTACCTAAATAGTGTGTATCAGCAAGCTGTACAATCTCAGTGGGCATCACAACTTGACCCTGTCATTTTTTCAATAAATGTCACACTACAGCAGGAATCAAAAACTCTATAATTGAATGCAAGTACCTTGTCAATTTGCCCTTGCTTTTCTCAGGTCATTAAGATTAATGTTACAATAACTATAGCAAGGATCAGTTAATTCAGCATGGAAAGTCTTCGACTTTCTTAATTTCTGTGGCATAGCTCCCCATTAGATATTCTTCTCAAAGCAAATGCTCACTGCTCAAACCACAAGGCTAGCCGTAAATCTGGTGTTATAGATTGAAAAGCAAATTTTACAGACTTCTTTGTGCTCATCTCTATTGATATCAATGGAAAGAAAAATCAAGCACATGCTGTAATCAGTAGCTACTCACCAAAGCCAGTTTTCTGCACAGGCATCTAGTTGAAAATCTACCCCATAATGTCTGCGGCACATTAACATTGCTGCGACTTTATGGTCAAATTTTATGAATGCAACCATTGTGACCTTATGAAGCTAAACTGACTAATTTTAGATTTAAGTTTTAAAACTACGAAAGTTGCTACGTTTCCTGCAGTCATGTATGGACGCTGTTTAAAATCATTTGAAAACGATTCTTATATCCTTTCTCAGAGGCTAGATGAATATCTAATCCACAAGGTATCAAACAACAATGAAATGTTTTCTTGACCTGTATGCTTAACTTGGCAGTCTGTAATCCTGTGTGTGCTTTTTATGAACATAATTAGGTTTGGTAGATACTTATTAACTTTCCATTTTATTATTTCATGCACAAGAACATGAAATCTATAAACACGTGCATATCTAAGTAACAGTATTAGCTCTTTGCGCTTGTGTGATACATTACCCTCCACCTCCTCGATTGTGAAGCTTTTTATTCATCTTTACGGAATCTAATAGGTGTTAAATTCAGGAGTAGCACTATTTTCAATCAAATGCTTGAGTAATTTAAGAAGTGATAAATCATTTTGAACATTTTACTTCATATTTTATGTTTTCTAATTTTCAACATAAGGGAATGCAGAAGTGAATAAGTAACTGTGCGAATAAGGTCACCTTACCATTTAAGTTTTCGGTATATAATGTCCCTGTGAGGTATTTGAAATTATTCCCCAGTAATCCTGCACTAATGGCTTGTCAAAAGGAATGATTCCCATATTGTGTATGTCACAGAACGAAGCTATTGCGGTTTTTACAATAGTGCATGAAGAAGTATAAAAATGAACCATGTAAATTGGAATATCTAAAATCTGAGTCAAGAAAACAACAATTCTGCAAAACCCCTTTCAATTGAACAACCTACAGAAATAATTTTCTGTTCTTTCAATTTTCTTTTAAGTCTGTTAAACTGGACTTTAAACAGTTAGGATACTGACGTTTGAACATGATTACATCCAATAATTGCAATAGAAATATATTGGCTATATATAAAAAATAAAAATATATACATATAGAGCCCTTAAAATAAGAAAACTTCAAAGTACTTCAGAGAAAGCTAAATACAATGAGACAACTTTAAAGTAATGGACAGTTCAGATAAACATTATAGCACTGGAGATTAGAGAGGGGTTGTGGGGATTCCTCATTCAGATTTAAATACAGGATAAGACAAATAAATTTGAGATGGTTGAGCATTGGAAGCCAATGCCAATCAGTGAGTGTGTAATAATGCGTTTGCGGCGAGATGAATTTTTAGAGGATGTTGAATGGGAGACCAATTGCAAGAATATTGGAATAATCCAGTTTGGTGCTAGCGACAGGTTGAATGAGGGTTTGGTTAGCAGTTGGGCTGAAGAGACAGGCAGAGGCATACTATGTAATGAAGGTAGAAGCTGGGTAGTCTGTTCTGAAAATGGTGTGGATTTGAAAGTTCACTTTATACAAGTATGTGTGTATAAAATGGGCATTCAAGAAATGTTTAATTTCTATCTGATTGTTGGAAATTACTGTCACAACTGGAATGTCTGAGACAAAAACAAATATCTAATTGCTTCACTGATTTTTTTTTACTTTAGTAAACATCAGCCTATATCAAAGGGCTCATGGCTTTTTGATATAGCATAATTGAAACCAAAGATTAAAGTAGAGTCCATTCATATTTCATCATTACCCATAAGAGCCCAAAGGTACTCTGAGTGAGGGGAGGGTTAATGTAAAAAATAATTTCCATAATGGTTTAAAATTATGTTTCAGGGAGGACATTTGCAAAACATTACATGTTGTACTCCTGAGAAAAACATGACAGTTATCAATGGCGCCTTACAAAACTATAATTCAGCCGAGGGATTGGGATGATGTCATAAATCATATAGTTGGATCCCTCAGTTGAATTAAAGGATCCAGATATTACCAGATATGTGTTACTTACAAACTGAAGCATGTCATTCGGTATACAATACAAGTCATTTAACACTATAAAATGGGCTGACATCTAGATTTGTGTTGAATGCAAAAAATATTTACAGGGTAAGGGAATTGTAGGGCTGGGAGTAATGATAACTGTGGGTGTCCGCACAAAAATTGTGCACAAACAAAATATAGGGCTGAATATTCCTGGCTGCGAAACAATGTGAGCCATAGCGAGAAATTTGGAAAAAATGGATGAGAATTTGAGTGAAGACGTTCTTGATGCTGTGTGGAAAATGTCCCATTTTCCAAGCAAGTGTTGAACTTCAAGATGAGTTTCTCACTAATAAGAAAGGAGACGCCTCTGAGCGTGGATTATAACTCATTAACAGCCTCATTATAATTTAAGATTGCCTTATTAATGTGTAGTTTCCCATTCCACCACCCGCTGGATAGACAGTAGATGTTAAGAATTCCCAACATGAAAATCAGAACAAACCCAACCCGTCACTTGCTCCTCCAGACCTCCATCTTGGGCACCCGGCACCAATATCTCAGGACACATTCCATGGACAGCAATTGCATGCACCCCAAGGACACTGGCATCTAAAATGTACCAAGCACACCACATCATCCCCAGTCCACTTAAAATACAGTACTCTGCTGCATTGCTGCACTTTGCAGTTCACCAGCCCCTTTCATTGCAACATTGCTGCCAGGAACATTGAGCATAGAAAGAGGCACCCCGCTCATGGATTGGAGTAAGGTCCTTACTCGCTCTCTTATTGACAATCACCTTGTCTCTATTTCAGTGCTATATAATGTCCCTGTATTGCCTTTTGTGCTTTTCCTCTTCAGACAGAGCTAGTAGGTTCAGAGTACATTTTCTTTCACCTTGTCTTTCAGAGCAGGCACAAAATCCAGAAGCTTGTCAGTCAGTCATCAGTCAAGGTGGACTGATGACTGGTTGTGTTGGTGTTATGCCTGTTGCATAAGCTAGTTGCAAATGTGCCAAACACATGCATGAGTATTATGCAAATATCCATGTCTCAAAGTCTGAGAAAAGTAGTCCTCAGTCAAAGCAAGGGAGATATGCTTCATGCAAGGCCCCAGCACAGTAAGTTAAGGGCAGTCTCTGATATCAATCCAAGGGTTTGGACACCATCACTTGGCCACTGTGGACAGGCAGAGTTAGGGGGTCTGTACCTCTACAATCCAGGGTGTGGGCCATGGTCAGTCCTGTGGACAGTGTAGCCAGCTGAGGAGTGATGGGAGGTCAGTCATTGTTGAGAGTTATCTGTCAATGTTATTCAATGGGGTAAACTTGGAAAATAGCTGTGATCACACCCACAGTGAGTAAAGTATTTATCCTGTGAGGGAGGACTTTCAATTTCCAGCTATATGAGGCCCTTCAAAGAGCAGCAACATTATATAGGCACTGATATTGCACAGGTAAAATACACCGAATGGCAGTACATGTTAAGTGAGCCTCAGGCATTATCCTGCCACCTAGAGCCCAAATCCTGACCCCAAGCAGTCTTGACTTCATCATGCAGTTTTTGAAATCAATACTCATGATCCCTTAACAATCATTGACCACCAGGAGTGCAGCATAAGCTCCTGATGAAACATCGATTTTCCTGCTCCGCAGATGCTGCCTGACTGGCTGTGCTTTTCCAGCACCACATTTCTTGACTCTGATCTCCAACATCTGCAGTTCTCACTTTCTAGTTGCTAAATAGCAGTTACCTGAGTTTTACCCATAGCCTGTACATGGTGCAGGGACTGCTCACTTCATATCAAATATTATATAGTACTAAGGATTGGCAGGCTGTGTACCTACAATTTGATAGTTGCTGCTCGTCACATATTCACACACACACAGCTGATGAAGAGGAGGGAATATATATTTATAAGTTCAATAACATATTTAGAGTGGCATGTCACCCTTACCACCTATGTTCTCTCCTTCCCACTACATCTCAGTGCAAAGGTGGAAGGAGCCTGCCCTACAGTGAACCGCATTAGCCTTGGAATTTTACTTAGGCAACCAAGGAGGGAAGGGAAATTGCCTCCAGGGCCCAGACATGTTGAGTGCATTCTGCCTAGAAGGACACATGCCTACTTTGGCTTTAGCAGATTTAAGAGTGACAAGAAGGGTGGAGGTTTTGGCAACCTCTGGAGTATCTCAAGAAGAGATTTCTGGGCGACTGTGGGTGGACAGGCATTTCCCTATCTACTTGTGAGGAAGGGCACCTGGAGTGAGGCCAAGGCCCCTCACTCCTTGCTATTGATGCCAAGTACAAATGGCTATCGCGATGAAGTTCAGGTCAATGCACTTACCCAGCAGACTTTGAGACTAATTGACTGAGCTATCCAATGCAGCTGCCAACCTGTCCATGGAGGCAGCTACAGACTTGCAAGCCTGAGGAGGTAGAGTCCTAACTTCTCGAATTCTAAACACTCCTTACCCGTTGCTCCTGTGACTGCTTCTAAGTGTCGATGGAGTAATGAATGGGACCCACTCCTGCCTAAGGCTGAGCTGAGGCCTGGTCTCTGGTAGTCCTCTGAGTGACAGTGAACTGGGCCATTTCTTCCTCAGCCAGCTGTAGAGATGTGGCAGTGATGTATTCACCAGCAGATACTCCTGACTCTTATCTTGTACTGACCCGTCTGGGCTGGTGAAGGGTACAGGAGGAAGGCTTGCCAGTGTTTTCTCTGAAGCATCCACACTCCATCCCTCAGAGATGAAGGGCACCATGTTTTGTGGCATCATCCTCTTGATTGCAGAGACCATGGTAATGTTGTTCATATCTGGGGGAGACAAAAAGATAGAATGCATTGTGACCAACAAATCGAAGTTCTGGCATGTTAAGAGTACATTCACGGTGAGGGTAATGGGCCAGAAACAGTGAATGCTAAGATACGGATGTCTCTGTATCTTTACAGACCAATCATCTTCAGTTCCTAGAAACATAGAAGATGGAAGCAACAGTAGGCCATTTGACCTCTTGAGCCTGCTCCGCCTTCAATATGATCATGGCTGATCATCGAGCCCAATACCCTAATCCTGCCCTTGGCTTATATTCCTTGATTTCTTTAGCCACAAGATCTATGTCTACCTAGAATTATTGAATCCTTAAAGTGCAGAAAGAGGCCATTTGGCCCATCATGTCTGCACTAACCTATTGAAGAGCATCCTACCTAAACCCACTTTCTACCCTCCCCCCTCTATCTTATCCCGATAAACCTGCATTTACCATGGCTGGTTCACCTAGACTGGACACTATGGGTCAATTTACTTCCTTCACACTCACCATTACGTTAGGAGCAGATTCATATTGACCGTGAAAATCCTACTGAGTTTATTAGTTAGTCTGTGCAGATGGTGTACACCTTTGTTATTTCTCTCAAGATCTTGCAACATTAATTTGTAGAAGTAGGTGATAGAATATCAATTTATGGGCCTTGTGAAAATGTCATAAAACCAAATCCTATCATTTTATTTTTGAAAATAATTATATTTTGCAAACAAATCAGTGCAAGTACCCCGTCTACTGCAGCAATTTCCCAACCTTAACATGCAGCTTCCAATACTTTCATGTACCAAAGGTCAAGAAGTTCTACCTGTGCTCTTGGAATGACAGAAGGATAGTGTCAGACTAATGAAGAACGCAGGCTCAGAAATGTATCCCGACTCTGCCTCTTTCAATGTGCATTAAACTGTCTTCTAAGACTCCACTATTGTTTGGCCATGAGTAAATGTTTATTACAAATCACAAGTACATTATATAAAGAGATATTTGGACAAATGACCAATAGCTTGACCAAGAAGATAGATTTTGAGGAGTGCCTTAAAGGAGGAGAGCACAGCAGAGAGATTAAGGGAATGAATTCCAGAACTTTAGGCCGAGGAAGCTAAAGACATCGCTAATAAAATATTGGAGCAATTAGAATTGGGGACATGCATGAGGAACAGAGCTGAAATCTCAGAGGCTTTCAGTGGCAGGGGAGGATATAGTGATAAGAGGGTGTCACAGGGTGATGGGGGGACAAATGGGATGCAAGTTAGGGCATGGGTACTAAAGCTTTGGATGAGCTAATGTTTGTGGAAGATAGGACCTCTTTTTATGTATTCTACCCTCACAACCAGCACCTCCTTTTAAACTGTTCAACTACCCCTTTAACACAATCACCTACCCTCCTGACTGATCATCTACCGTCACAACCAATCACCCATTCTCCCAACCAAATACCTACCCTCCCGACTAACATCTGCCCTCACAACACATCATGTATCCTCCCAACTGATTACCTATCCATCTGACAAATCACTAATTGCCTGATCACCTACCCACATGACAAATAACCTATCCTCCTGACTGATTAATTATCCTCCTTACCAAACACTTACCCTCCTGATCAATCACCAACCCAGCTGAGGAGCACCTAACCTCCTAACCTATCCTCTTGATTGATGCACACTCCTGACCATTCAGCAAACTCCTGATTAATCACTCGACTAATCCTCTACCCTCACAACTAATCAACTACCCTCTCAATCTGATCACCTTCCCTCCAATTCAATTACTTAACCTTTCTCTTTCTTGAAGACCCCTTTATCAATTGGCACTCTCCCCACTTAACTCCTTCCCTTAACCAGTTATCTGAGACTATCGCTGATTTCACAATGACCCATGTTCAATTTTCCTTTGCCACTCAGTTCCTGTTAAATGTTTTCAGCTCAACAGCTAAATGATAATAAAACCTGAAGCCTAATATCAGGTGAGCTTAGGGCCTATCCATTCAGACAATCCTGGATTCTCTACAAGACCAAAAATAGGCACATTTAATTTTGTGGCTGCTATTGTTAACAGGCAGGCTTAATTCCTTGAAGTAATTGTTAACAGGAGTTTTAGTTTATTGTTACTGCCTTTTCATGATCTGATATTAGCTGATAACCATCATAGCTGCAACTCTACTAACCTTCAACGGCAGGATTAGTAGAACCGAAAAATTTCCCCACAGAGTAGGTGACAATGCAGCTCTGTTAATCCATCAGTTTGGCCTGATGGCCATCCAAATTCACGCATGGTTGAACTCACATCCAGCTCTATCTGGAGGCTGCAGTGTTATTTCCCTTTTCAGTGGGATGCAGGTGGAAACTGAGGGAACTTACAACACATATGGCAGACAGGCTGGAATGTCAGCCTCCTCCGGATTTTGAGTCAATGGCCACAGGATGTCAGCAGGTAAGCATCTTTATGCGCTCCAAGGCTGCTCAAACTCATTTCACTTGGGATCCTTTACAGCCGTCACAAAGTCACCCTGTTCTGGGCTGCATTCCAACCGCAGTCTCCAGAGAAGAGACACAGTGGAGCTCCTAAAGACTACTGTCTCCGACCAGAACACAAAGAGGCAGGTGGGGAGGAGCTGAAGGTCATTCAAAGAAAAACAGGCCAAATTTCAAATGGCATGACCCTGAAATCTTTATCCTTTTCAAGAGTATCAAGTTTCTGAAATAAATTGACAGAAAAGAACATGATGCAAATTTGTCAACATAATTGTTTTTTCTCGAAATACAGAATGATGCTTATTTTGGATTTGATTGATTATATCTGTCTTGGCTTCATACAATAAAACAAGCCTCTGGTTTGCACATTAAATGTTGATTTGATGAAACGTTTGTGTGGAGCAATGATTTCTGACTCAGCAGCATCTACTGCCAGATGTTTTATCCTTGCTTCTGATGCACTTTAATTTTTACACATGTGGCATGAGCAGTAATAATCAATTGAACTATAAATAAAATGCAATCACATTTAATTGCATTTTTCACTCTGATTTTTACCCAAAGGCACTGGCTTTTACGAAGGTTTAAGTTTCAGTTGTCTCCAGCCTTCTGGTGCGAACCTTGCCCCAAGTGACCATTATTTAACTATGAGGCCGAGCAGTGAGAGTCCAAAACTATTCAACCATGGAAGGCACTACAACCAAGCCAAACCAGCCCTCAGATAATGGACTTGTATACCCAGACCAGCAGCAGTGATTATCTCGTTCAGAAGCACTGATGCCAATTGTAAGAGCCCAGCTGCTACCTTGGGTTGGGATCAGCACACACTGGAAACTGAACCTAGCTTTTAATCACATTGTACTTTGTACTGATCCATCACTGAGGAATCTTCGTTTCATCATTTTGAGATCACTATGAAAGTTCTCCCACTTGGATGATGTTACTTTGTGAAGAGCCGTGGGCACCCAGGAAAAGACAACATAGACTAGTTTTCAGTTTTCTTTCCAGGATATGCACAGATGCTCCGCTGGAGTTGTATCAGCCATACAGGGGAAAAGACAAAATGGAAATTCACTTGCCTTGCATCATTTCTCCTCTCTCTCCAAAAGGAGATTAAAAGAAAAATTGTAAGGCCGTGTAGCATAAACTCTACTGTGCTAAATAACTGATTTCCCTACACATAAGCATTGAGTTAGAATAGTCGATGTTTATCTAGCAGATGAAATTTATTCAAGCTTTTACAATTAATTTTGGTATTGGTATTAAGGAGTTTAAGGCATATACTTGGACGTAAAAGGTGGAGGTCAGTGGAATGCATGCACAAAGAAGTCCTTGCCGAAATTGATCTTTGCTACAAAAAAAATTAACACAAGCAGATGGTGAGATGCTTACAATTTATTTATGAGGTAGGTACTTAGCTCTTACCTATACACAAAGTAACTTTAATTACAGAGCCCAGTGGGGCACTGCAGAAATACATTCACCTTGGTAAGTAGATGCCTGTTAGCAACATGGTAATCCAGTGAGTTTGCTTTGCGCTTTTTCTGTTTGTCAGTGATAGAATGGAAATTGTTTGCAATGAGGCAAGTACTTGCCTGCAGTTTGTGCTACTGTCAGGTCAGGGGGAAGGTTACCTAATAATTTATGAAATGTCCTTTCCAAACTTGGAGGCCGTTCCACTCCACATTTTAGACAAGCCTCACAGACATTTATTTCCTGATTACTTCCTAGTCTCTGGAAAATTTTATCTAAATTCAATTTCATAAAGTATTTGAGTTGTTTGTTTGGCTGAAAATGTTGAATGAATGGGAGTTTTGATTGTGACTTGATTTTATTCATGGAGGGTCATTTCCACAGCAAGTGGCTGGAGGAGAAGTTGGGGGACATCTGCAGCTAATTTCATTGCAGGCTAAGCAATTTCCATTTTTTTTTTCACAGCATTGAGGTAACCCTATGTAATCTATGCATGCAATTATTTGGCATGTTTCTGTGGTCTCCCTGAATTGGTCAGCTACTGGTTCTCAGAATCTGGTATAGGAATCTGGTATAGCTGAATGGTCTCCCATTGCGCTGTATAGTTCTGTGATCCACTGTGGGGAATATTCCTCAGACATATTCTCTTCCTTACTTGCACAGTTATTACAATCTCCACAGCTATATTGTTATAGCATTCAGTGTATAAGAATATTGAGCCCCATTTACTGTTGAATACAAAGTTTACTGCTGATACAAAGTTGGAATTTCCAGTAATTACAGTAACTCTTCAACGTCCTTCGTTCATGTAGTATTAGGCATAAGTCGAGAGTCTGGTGCTGGAAAAGCACAGCAGGTCAGGCAGCATCCGAGGAACAGGAGAATCGACAATTCAGGCATAAGCCCTTCATCAGGCCTTATTCCTAATGAAGGGCATATGCCTAAAACGTCAATTCTCCTGTTCCTCGAACCCTGCCTGAGTTGCTGTGCTTTTCCAGCACCACTTTCTCAACTCTGATCTCCAGCATCTGCAGTCCTCACTTTCTCCTAGTATTAGGCATAACTTAATAGAATACAGCGTGTTGATAAAACTAACAATGAAGACAATTACAGAGACAGATCTTATTTGATTAAGTAAGACTGATACTTTTCACTTTTGGGTGAGGTACAATTTGTAATGAGTTATTTAATACTTCATTTATAATGCAAACAGAAATACTTTCCATTCTGATGCAACTTGCTTCACCATTCAAAGCTTAAAGCCTTAAGCAGTTCACAAAAGAAGCTAAATACTCACAGCTTTGCAATCATTGGCAGTCTATTTCAAACTACTTCAGGTGGAAAATGGAATTGTCTGGATCGATCACAACAGGCAGTAGTATAAATACACCATCAGTCATATTGAAAGTTGGGTTCAATATCTCCCACTGGTTTACATTGTTAGTTGATCACAATTGTTCTCTTTCTAAAATATACATGATTTTTCTATCGAAGATGAAACTGTAGGGCCTTATTAATATATGGTAGCATGCCATGCTGATGCATTTTTATTTAATTAAAAATATAATCCTTCTGATTACATTCTGTATGTTTGAAAAGGGCACTAACAATAATGATTTGAATGTGCACACTATGCAACATTTTTGTGCTAATTAATTGGCACCAACCAAGGCACCTTCAACTTGCATAAATTTTGAAAATGAGGACCCAGAGGATAAAACAGTGCCACATGTGCCAAGATGCTTCAGAAAATAAAAGTGCTGCTCGCAAGGGAAGGGGCAATCACGCTATATGGGCTTTACATCATTTTTAATATGATTTTTGAAAAGGTAACTAGCTAGCTTTGTGGCAAAATAGTGAACTGGAAGAGGAATTTGCAAAAATCAATGGTTAATTTAACACCTTCAAACAAAAACCAAATGAAATATATTTTCATTTCTAGATTTTAAAAATCCAAATGCAAATTATTTAGCTCCTGACCTAGCCCAATTGCAAACATAATCTACAAGACTTTATTGATTTTACAAAATCAAATTCAATGTTTCATGAATGAGCTTCACCTTCAAAGAGAATGAACACGTCAGCTGTTGAATACTGAGGGTGGTCTTTTGTCTTGTACTAGACCGGCCATTAATGACTTACTTGAGTTCTGACTAGGGTAATCTCTGGACTGCATGGAGCATATTGTTGGGTTTTCGTTAACTGTTGTTAGCAGATGTTAAATCAATTTGTTGAGCTAAGTTGCCCCAGCCTCCAGAAGAGTTACCCTGTTTAAGGTGAGTGCTTTGAAGATTCAACTCCTAGTGATAGATATTCCAGTTCCTCTTCAGAGGTTAGATAGTTAGGAGAAAGTGAGGACTGCAGATGCTGGAGATCAGAGCTGAAAAATGTGTTGCTGGAAAAGCGCAGCAGGTCAGGAAGCATCCAAGGAGCAGGAGAATCGACGTTTCGGGCATAAGCCCTTCTTCAGAGGTTAGATAGTTGACAGTTTATGCAATTAGAGTCATAGAGATTTACAGCATGGAAACAGACCCTCCAATCCAACCTGTCCATTCCAACCAGCTATCCTAAATTAATCCAGTCCCATTTGCCAGTACTTGGCCCATATCCCTCTAAACCCTTCCTATTCATATGCCCATCCAGATGTCTTTTAAATATTGTAATTGTACCAGACTCCACCACTTCCTCTGGCAGTTCATTCCATACATGTACCACCCTCTATGTGAAAACATTGTCCTTTATGTCCTTTTTACATCTTTCCCCTCTCACCCGAAACTTATGCTCTCCAGTTCTAAACTCCCCCACCCCAGGGAAAAGACTTTGTCTATTTACCCTATCCATTCATCTCATGATTTTATAAACATTGGCTCATAACTCAATGGAGATTCATTTCTAGTGATAATTTCCAGTCTCTTGTGCGACTGTGGAAGTGTGGTGCCGGAAAAGCACGTCAGGCAGGTTCTAGAAAGCAGGAGAGCCAGCATTTCGAGCATGAGCTCCTCATCAGGAATGGGGGGAGGGAGGGTGATGGACAGGTAGAACAGTTCAAGAGGGTGGTGCTGAGTTGGATGGTAGGGTCTGGCATAAGGTAGGGGCAGGGGAAATAAGGAAACTGGTGAAATCTACATTGATCCTATGTGGTTGGAAGGTCCAAGGCAGAAGATGAGGTGTTCATCCTTCAGGCGTTGGGTGGCTAGAGTTTGGCAGTGTAGGAGGCCAAGTAACTTCCACACACATCATCTACAGTGACCGTTGCTCTCAATATGGTCTCCTCTACACTGGGGAGACAGGACGCTAACTTGCAGAACATTTCAGAAACAATCTCTGGGACACACACATTAAACAATCTGACAGCCCTGTGGCCAAATACTTTAAGTCATCCTCCTACACCACCAAGGACATGCAAGTCCTGGGCCTCCTCCACCTCCAAACTCTAACCACCCAACACCTGGAGGAAGAACGCCTCATCTTCTGCGTTGGGATGCTCCAACCACATGGGATCAATGTGGGTTTCACCAGTTTCCTCATTTCCCCTCCCCTACCTTATCCCAGATCCAACCCTCCACTTGGCATCACCGTCTTGAATTGTCTTACCTGTCCAAATCCCTTCCCACCTATCAGCTGCACCATCCTCTCCGACCTATCACCATCGCCCTTCATCTACCTATCGCATTCCCAGCTACCTTCCCCCCAACCCCACCCCACCTCCCATTTATCTCTCAGCTCCTTGGGCTCCCCACATTCCTGACGAAGAGCTTATGCTCGAAACATCAACTCTCCTGTACCTTGGATGCTGCCTGACCAGCTGTGCTTTTCCAGCACCACACTTTTCGACACTGATCTCCAGTACCTGCAATCCTCACTTCCTCCTCTTTTGTGATACTGTTAAATCCAGTGATATTTTTGCTAAATTCCACACACTTGCACAGTTTTAAAATCAAATCCAATGGCCCTAGTTGTTTTTAAAATTTATTCACAGGATGTGGGTTCCACTGGCTCGGCCAGCATTTATTACCCATCCCTAATTGTCCAGTGGGCAGTTAAAAGTCAAACACATTGCGATGGGTCTGAAGTTATATGTAGGCCATTCCAGGTGAGGACTGCAGTTTACTTCCCTGAAGGACATTTGTGAACCAGATGGGGTTTGATCAGTTCATGGTCATCATTAGACTCTTAATTCTAGACTTTTATTGAATTCAAACTTCACCATCTGCGGTGGTGGGGTTCAAACACAGGTCCCCAGAACATTACGTGAGTCTCTGGAATAATCGATGAAGATAATACCACCATGTCAGTGCCTCCTCAGCTGAGATTAGATCCCCTACAGTATAGAAACAGACTGTTTGGCCCAATAAGTCCACACCCACCCCCCACAAGGGATAACCCACCCAGACCCATTCCCCTACCCTCTATTTTCCTCTGACTAATGCACTTAACACTATGGGCAATTTAGCATGGCCAATTCACCTGGCTTGTGAGGAAACCCATGCAGACATGGGGAGAACACACAAACTCCACACAGACAGTTGCCCGAGGCTAGGACCAAACCCGGGTCCCTGGTGCTGTGAGGCAGCAGTGCTAACCACTGAGCTACTGTGCTGTGAGCTTAGAAGCAATCTGCCTGTGAATGTATTCTGTCTTCAAAACCTTCAAAGTTTTTTTCTTCTGCTTCGATAAAAATAAGAAAAAAAACACCTCTGCCTCTGACACCATTTGTCATCCGGTGTACATGAATTATGAATTATGGTAAAATTATATTTCCCTCATATCAAATCAAACTCCATGTAGTAGAAATTTGCAGTGTGAATGCAAGATATTGTCTGTGCATTCTAAACAAATTTCCTGGATCATGCAGGAAACAGTTCTTTAAGTTCTTTCCAAATACAATTTGTTGATATTTTTGTCACTTGCCTGTTTTATGTCATTAGGGTCATGAATGTCAGTTTGGCTTTTGCTATGACTCACTGGGAAAGTGCACTATAAATCAAGCTCTGCTCTTCCGGGAAGTGTCACAAAAGTTAAAGAAAAATTTAAACATACAAAGTTTCCAAATTTACCTGACTTTCAGTCCCAGATTTGTAAAAAGCATGAATCATGTTTCTGTATCAAATAAGTACCACTATTTTTACAAATAACTAGACTGTACCTACACATAAACAATAATATGATTAAAATACTCTAACCCCTTATAAACATCCCATTACACGCACACTAATCAACAAACAAACAGGATAAAATAGGTTGTGGACAAAGGGGAAAGTCTGAAAAGCCAGTTCAGTAGTCTTTGTTCTCAGGCTCTGTTGCTGAGATGATCCTTAAGACTGTTCTGCTGGCCAGCATATTATTTCAGGCACCTCTCTCTGGATGTATCACTGGTTGATAAAAGACACAAGCTGGCCAGCTGACTCTGCTACATCAGTTAAAATTCAGGGTTTACAAAAATGGTTACAAGAAAGATAAATTTACTTGCTTTAGGTTCACAGTGAACTTTGACTGCAGCGAACAGAGAAACTTCTCCTGAACTGGGGAAGAACAGCATTTCTTCTCTCTGTAACTTTGTTCTCTGTAACTTGCTCCCAGCGTTAAGATCTTAAGTTACTTGAGAACTAATCACACGGTTGTTAGCAGGCAGACAGGTCTCTGTCATTGATAACTGGTCCATAGACCAATCAACGTCTTGTAGCCAGGAAAAGCTTCATCTGTATAACCCCTTGGTTCCAAACTGTCTGTAACTCAAACTTGCCATACAACTTGTCCAAACAGCTTTTACATGGTGACTGCCTTGGGTGTCAGGTTACTTGCTTTTCAAAACATCCTTTCAAACATTTGTTTTAATACTGCTCTTTCTCATTTCAGTTCACAGTCAAAAATATGCAAAATAAAAAGATACAGTCCTTACACTTTCTCTGATGTGAGTCAGGAGCTGGTGATTTCATGCCTCAAGCCAGCACAGTATGAGGGACATGTGCATTGTCAGTCAGATTAAATATTGAGCCAAACGTATTTAGACAAAACCAAAAAAAAATTAATAATAATATTCAGGGAAAGGCAGAAAGGTTTCCAAAGGTTTGAACCAATATTCTGCCTTCAATTAATACCACTAATACACGACTCATTCATTTAAAAAAGAATTACTTATTCTCAGGATATTGGCAAACCTAGTTTATTCCCCAATTTAGCTGCCCTGGGAGAGTGATAATGGTCTTTCTTCATGAATATTTTGAGTCCTATCACTGATGGTGCTCCAACCATAATGTTAGGTGGAAACATCCAGGGTAATGAATTATCAAGCAAGGAATGGCAATATATACCCAAATTTGCATGGCATGTGACTAAGTCATGGATTTGGAGCTAGTACTGTTTCTACAACATTGCTGGTCCTTTCCTTCCTGATGATCAAAATCACAGGATTGGGATATGTACAACAATGAGTGGTGTGGTACGTCCTGGAGATAGTATGTGCTGTAGACAGTGTCTTGACAGTGGAAAATGAATGCTGATTAGGATTTTTTGGGCTTGCTGTCTGTAGACCTTTGCTGTAGATAAATTGGCAATTACTTTTTGTCTTCAAAAGTAGCTGGAGGTATGGTGGTTCAGTGGTTAGCACTGCTGCCTCACAGTACCAGGGATTTGGGTTTGATTCCCCCTTGGGTGACTGTGTGTGTGGAGTTTGCACATTTTCCCCATGGGTATGCTCTGGTTTCCTTCCACAGTCCAAAAATATTTGGGTTAGGTGGATTGGCCATGATAATTTGCCCATAATGTCCAGGGATTAGCCTGGGAAATGTGGGGTTGCAGGAATAGGTTGGGTCTGGGTGGGATGCTGCTCAGAGGATTGGCATAGACTTGATGGGCTGAATGGCCTGCTTCCACACTGGAGGGATTCTATAATTGAGAATGATATACCTCAAAAGTAATTCATTGGTTAGGAAGTACTTTGGAACAGCCTGATTATTTTACTGGATGACAAATCAATGCACTTTCCTCCCCGAGTCTTAATAAATGATTGAAATAGGATTCCATTATTTTACACTTTATTAGAAGACCTCATTAGTAGTTTCTTGTTCCTTAGTGACTGTGTGCTTAAAGGACACTTCCAGGAGAATCAACAAAGGATCATGAACAGAGTTAATAACTGTTATGAAGGCGTTCAGGCTTGCTACTGGCTCAAGTAAACAACACAATAGCAGCAGCTATACTGAAATAAATGTTGCAATGGACCTAACGTCTTTGGGAGTGTGTTCTCAGACATTTGTTATTGATCAAGAAATGCTTACTCACATCATGACGGCAAGTTGTTACTTTAGCAGACCAGAGCAATGACTTGGTACTCAACACAATGTCAGACTACAATAAATTTCAAGTTTATGACACAATTGTGATCTTAATTCCTTTCCAAAGTTTTGAAAGCTGTCAATACATTTCACAAAACCATCACAAATCTATCATGCTTATCAAGTGGCAAGAACAAGAAGCCAATCGGGAGGTGCTGAAATGTGGGAAATCAAAATATTATGAAAGCATTGCTAAAACGGAAATGGACAGATCCTCTGGGATGTTAAATGGATGGCAATAACATTTTGTAAGTATATTCTATGTGACAGATGCAAACACAACAAAGATTTCTGGATTTTAGGGGTTTCTCAAATCGTGACCCAAAGTTGTGTTGTTTTAACATAAGAACATACGAGATAGGAGAGGGAAAACACCACTTAGCTGTCCCTTATATCCCTTGATTCCCTGTATGATGACAAATTTTCTATCTCAATACATTCGATGATGGCCAACTACAACTCTCTAGGACAGAGAAGTTGAAAGAGTCATAAACGTTTTAGTAAGGAGATATTTCCTCAAAGACCTTTCCTCCAGGTTCCCCAGCCAGGAGAAACATCCGTCACTGTATTCCTTTTCTGCCTTCATCTTGAATGTTTCAATGAGATAATTTCTCATTCTTTTTTAACATCAGGGAATATAGACCCAGTCCACTCAGTCTCTCAATATAGGAAGACCCTCTCATTGCCAGTGACCAGTTTAGTACCTGTTCTCTGTACAGCCTCCAATGCAAGCATGTATTTCTTTAAATATGGAGAGTAAGAGATGTACACAGTATTTCAAGTATGGTCTCTTCAAAATCATTAGAATTGTGGCAAGACTTCTTTATCCTTATATTCCAATCTCCTTGTAAAAAAGAACATTCCATTTTCTTTCCCTTTGTTTCACATTCCTGCATGCTAACTTTTGAGTTCCATGTACAAAGATATTTAAGTTTTTCTTTAACTTTAATATTACTAATTAATCATTCCTCATTGCACAATACTAGATCTAAAACAATTTACCTCCCGAGTAGACTATATCTTCTATAATGTTGCTGTATATTTGATTGTGGACTGAAATGGAAAAAAGACTGCTTTAAACTCAAGGATTATGAAAGGAATTGCTGCACTTTTAAAAAATAACAGGTGGCTGAAAATCATTGCAAGCTGTGTTTGTACTGCTGCTTTGTTCAAACCATAGGGGTGGCTCTTTGCACACTGGCTGGCATCAGGAGTTTTGCACAAAGTGAGATTTGGCAGGAAACAGTTTACTAATTGGTTTGTGGGATTGTGATCAGCTGTGGGTGACAAAGGCCATCGACCCGACAACAACTATCTGATTGGCTCCTAAATAGCTGAACATTTTGTAAATGTGCACAATAAGCTGTCAGACAGCTCCAAGGGCAGACGGTGTGTCTTTCTCCACAGTAAAGTACCCAAAGCCTGAAGAAAAACAAATTTATTTTCTCTCAGCAGTTGCTGAAAACTGTAGCCTTAAACCAGTAACTAAGAGACTTTGCAGTTTGTGTACTAATCATCTGTGCCTCCTGCAGATAAGTGAAGAGAACTTGAAGAAAAGAGGTTGAAGAACAGAAAATTCTGGCAAGCAAAACTATCATCGTAGTGGACAATGTGGACTGAGGTAATTGAAATGCTTCGCCAGCACTTTTTCCACTTCATAAATAACATCATTTTTTTGTCTGTTTGTTATGTGTGGGGTAGATGGTTGTAAGTGGATTAGACATGAATGAGTAGACTTTATGCCAACAGTTTATATTTGTTTACCAGTGGTTACAACCAATGTTTTTGTAATAAATGGACACTCTTGTTAAGTACAGAAACATGGATGATATTTTCTGTTAGACTGCTTCTAGCTGACAGGAAAATTGGGAACTTAAAGTACTTTGATAAAATCTATTCCTTTGTGATGACTTTGGGAATAATGGGGCTTGATTTGCCCCAGTGATCCTTGATACTAGTTTATTGCATAGCATAAAGAATAACGTGCTCTGGAATGTGGGTGAAAGGTGAATATGTTGCAGGGAGATATCTGGAAAGCATATAAGGTACCACAGCAAATATATTGCAGAATATAAATACTCAGGGTGTCAAGAGTAATGTATTGACGCAGGGAAAGATTGGCTAATGGTTTGCACTCCGTAATTTGCTGATTTTGTTTGGTAGTTTGATCACCCCCAGATCCCTAATTCTAGACACTGGTCTTATTTAGGGAAGGTGAAATGAAGAAGGCAGTAGACAAGTATTACAGGGCAAAAGAATCTCTGTTTTTTAACAATAGAAAAGTTAAGTATAACACAAGAAATAAAGGTAAATGCAATAAACAGTAAAATTAATACAATTAGTTATACATAGGACAATAATACTATTAAATATACAATTAGCTACATTAACCACTATTAGAACTTAAAGCAAGGTTTGAATCACAGAAACTTTAATCAGGCTTCCTACTCTTGGAGTCCCATTCACTGTCATGACTTACCTTCCCCTCCCTGATAGCTAGGTTGGAAACTTTAGGATCTTGAGAATTTCAGCTCACCAATGAGGAAAATGTGATTTTGAAGTACAGCTGACTGTTCCCGCTTGCTGTACCAGGTGTCTGGATTCAGACTGCATAGGCCTTCAGTCTGCGTTGAGTCCACTGATGTGGCAAATTGAGTAGTGGATCTATTGGTTAAGTGCTCGGTTTTCCTTGCTTTCTGCTGGTTTAACAGGCCCAGTTTTCACCTCAGGATGTGTCTGAGGCCTTGTGGTGTTGGTCAGGTCAGTGGCTTTTGGAGTTCATCGGTGCTTGGACCTTCTGGTTGTGGTCAGTTGCCGTTGTTTCCCTAATTCGGAACAGGCCTGTGTTGGTAGCTCTTGGAATTGTTCTTGGGAATTGTTGCTGGGATCTCTCCTGGGGATTGCTGCCTCAGGTGAGTTTGGGGCCTGCAAGTATACAGATTGCAGGCTCCTTATCTTCGTGACAAATCTGTGCTTGTCCTCATGTTACTGGTGTTCCTTTCGAAGTCAATTGGTTTCCTGATCGTTCCCTAGAAAACACAAAAAACATAGAACAGAGCCTTGCCCTTCACTTGCCCTCAGGCTTGGCCACATATTAGAGCAATCCAACAGCTCACACCTTACACTAACTGTAGTCCTGAACTCTAAGTGAACTATATACTCACAACTGTACAATGTTATCTGTCTCCAGATGGCAGGGTTAGAACCTGACGGTCTGTACCTCCTATGGCCTCTGGGCAGCCATTATACTGGGGACCTCAGGATCCTCAGCCTCTGGGCTTCGAAGTTTCTCCACGGGAATGGTCCCTCTTTATGGGGCCATTCCCCTGTCCCAGACTACAGGTGGACTGCTCTGGCTTGAGGGGGTCTTGGCTGCCCCTAGCTCTGTGGGCCTATGGGACCATGGTTTCCTCTGGGGTCTCTCCACTGTCTGTGGCTACTGCCTGGCTTGTGGTGTCCCATCACTGTCTGGGGCAGGTGTACACTTCCTGCCACCTCTGGGCAGCACATACACCAGAGAGCATAGTGTCTTCAGCTTCAGAGCCCAGAGTGTTCACTTCAGTACTCCCCCTTTCTAATGGGGAACCCTCCCAAGCCCCAAACTATGGGTGAGCTAACCTGCCCTGCGAGGCAGTTCATCAGCTCTGGTCCTGCAGCCTGTAGAACTATGGCTTCCCCCGAGGACTCTCCACAGTCTGGGGTCATTGCCTGGTTGCCCTTTTGTATGGGCCCTCTGCAATCTCTCCCCAGTCAGCGTTCCCTGGACGGGGTTAAGGATGAGATCCTGTGTGTGGACTGTCTTCAGGTCTGGAGCCAGAGCTACCCTTGTACCCCATCTTCACACCCCCTCTATCCCTGGTTTTGCTGTCCAGCCTGAGCCCCTCAAATCCAAGAAGGTGTGTGTATATATATGGGCACCTTCCTTGGCCGTGGCTTGTTTACTAGTGTAAACAAGCCACGGCCTTTCCATGAAGGCCTGCGAGGTTTCTCCTGTGACCTGTAGGGCATTATCTACCCGGAAGTTTCCAGGTTCTCTTCCTCGATGGCTACAAATTTACTCGGGGGTGTGCTGTCAGCTGAGAGGGCCTTGTACAGCCTGCTGTCCAGGAGAACAGCATCAACTTGGCCATCTCCACATTATCACAGCTACTTATTTCTCCCCCTTTCCACTTCCATGAAGTTTACAGACGAGTCCTCTTTAGACATCACATTATACAGGTGTGCTGTGTTCCATGTGGGGACATGAAATGACTCTCTGGATTTCCCCTGCTCCTGACCAAGCCAGGGCACGCCATACTTGCGCAACTGAACTGGGCACGTGGGCCCTGGCCCCAACACTTCCCAGCCTGGCCCTGTGGCCCCATCTACCTTAACTTCACTTCCTGCATTTTTACTTGTTTCCCCAGACAGGTATTCTCCCTTTCAGTGCCTGTTCACTTTCCTTAGCTTCAGTAATCTGACACCGCAGGTAATCCCACTTGTTTCTGAATCTTTTCTCTGCTTGCCACCTCTCTCACTGCAGGTCTGCATCCAGCATTTCTTCTACCCTGGTCCTCCTGCTCAAGCCTGCCTCTGACTCCCTTAACTATGCCTTCAGTTCCCTAACTTTCCTAACCAGTATCCAGATCTGTCGCTGAAGGCAGTGGAGCCAGATTGCCTTCTTTGTGGAGGGTTTATGCTCCTTGCTGTCAGCCACCGGGGCTGCTGCCTACCCCAGACGCTCAGCTCTCAAGAGATCCAGGTCCCACTTCTTTGATATTTTTACCTTTTTAAACAGATCCTTTCCTTCATCAGAGACTTTGGTTCTAAAATATCCTCTACCACATCACATTCCTCTGCCGGTGTCCTGCAGTGGTCACCCTTCTGTAGGGTTCTGGTTTACAAACAGTAATTTGCTGATTTTAGGTGGTTCAAATCACCCCCAGATCCCTGGTTCAAAATACTGGACTTATTTAGGGAAGGTGAAATGAAGAAAGCAGTCGACAGGTGTTTCAGGGCAAAAGAATCTCTGCATTTATTTACAATTAAAAGTATAATACAAGAAATAAAAGGCAAATGCAATAAACAGTGAAATTAATACAATCAATTACACAAAGGACAGTAATGCTATTAAATGTACAATTAGCTACATTAAACATTATTTGAATTTAAAACAGGAGTTTTAATCACAAACTTTAATCAAACTTCCTACCCTTGGGATCCCATACACTGTCACCATCTGCCTTCCCCTCCCTGCTAACTAGGTCGGAAACTTTGGTGTCTCCGAAGTTTCAGCTCACCACTGAGGAAAATGCGGTTTTGAAGTACTACTGGCTGTTCCCACTTGCCATACCCGGTATCTGGATGAAGACTTCGGACTGCGTAGGCCTTCAGTCTGTGTTGAGTCCAACATGTAGTGGATCTATCAGGTATGTACTTGGTTTTCCTTACTTTCTGTTGCTTTTGCGCGCCCGATGTTCACCTCCAGCTGTATTTGAGGCCCCATGGTGTTGGTCAGGTTGGTGGTCTTTGAAGTTTGTCACTCCTTGGATCTGCTGGTTGTGATCAATTGTCATTGGTTCCCCTGGTATGGAGCAGACCTGTGTGGGTAGCTCTTGGAAATACTGTTAGAATCCTCCTTTTTGGAGATAGCTGTTGGAAATGGATGCTGGAATTAGCTGTTGGAATTCTTTTTCTGGAGATCTTTTTTTGGAATGTTTCTGGGGATAGCTCTTTGTGATTCCTCTTCTGGAAATAGCTTCTTGGAACACACCCAGAGATTGCTGCCTCAGGTGAGGTTGGGGCCTACAATAATACTGATTGTAGGCCCGTTCTCTTCGCCCCAAATCTGTGCTTGGCATTGTGTTATTGGTGTTCAGTTGGTTTACTGAACATTAATAACATGTGTGAATGGATTTTGATTTAAGTTGAATGTTCGATAGTAGACCCCATACTATCTGTGCCAGGTAGCCTGAGGCATAAAAGTTAGTTTTGGTGTAGAGTGTTAGGTTTGGTTGATTGTTCTCTTAGAGTGGAGTTGTAAATTGGAATTGCAGGCTGAAAGTCATTCTGGCTCTGTTGTGTGTTTGCCGCCTGAGCCCGAGATTTTGTCCAGTATTTTAGATGATGGGGATTTTTGCTCCATCCTACACTAACAAAGAGGAAACAAAGGAGGTATAAGTCGAAGAAATTTCAGTGGATACTCCATGCAGTCAGATATAATAAACTCGCAAATGTGTTCTTTTCATTATGATTCTGTGCATGGACCTTGCTCTGTGTTGCACAACTAACATTAAACTTTTTGTCCCTTCTTGTCTGACACAGCATTACAACTGTCGTAAAAACGGATGAGCAGTATCCATCAACTGATTATTATACCTGAGGCCACTCAGATTACAAATGGTTTTAAAAATTACAAAAACTGACCTAAAATAGCTGCTGTGACTATCTAGACAGATTTAGGTAAGTCCAGGGAACTGACACAGAATGTTAATACTTTTTTTATTCATTCATGGGACATGGATGCTACATTTATTGTCTATTCCCAACTGCCCTTGAGAAGTTGATGGTGATCTTTCTTCTTGAACTGTGCCCTCCTTTTGATGTCGGTACACCTTCAATGTTGATGGGGAGGGATTTCAGGAATTTGACCCAGCAAATTGAAGGAGCAGCAATATATTCCCAAGTCAGGATGGCGAGTGGTCTGGAGGGAAGTTGCAGGTGTTGGTGGTGGTGGTGGTCTATGTATGTGCTTCTCTTGCTTTCTGACCAGGAACATCAGGGAGGTGATGGCCCAGCAGTGTTATTGCTGAACTGCTAATTCAGAGACCCAGGTATTGTTCTGGGCATCTCGGTTCAAATCCCATCACAGGAGATGGTGCAATTTGAATTTGATAAAAATCTGGTATTAGGAATCTAATGATGACCATGAAACCAATGTTGATTTTTGGAAAAACCCACCCCGTTTACTAAAGTCCTTCCAGCCAGAAACCGCCAAACTTGCCTGATGTGGCCTACGTGTGACCCCAGAGATACAAAAATGTGGTTGCATCTCAGCCATCCATTAGGGATGGGCCGTAAATGCTGGCCAACCAGCGATGCACTCTATGAATGAATAAAAAAAGACAAAACGTGGTTCAAAAGACCTAGAGGGAGCAGCAAAACCCTTGATGGTTAGGGTGACCATGGAATTCATTCAAATTAATTCAGCAGGAGCAGCAAAGAGTGAGATCCAGAAAGCTAAGATGGGGCTGTAAACATGTTCAGGAAAGATTGCTGAAAGGTCACAAGGCTTGAAATCCAGCCTAAAGTTTCAGAAATAGTCAGGACAGATCCCAAAAGGGTTAAAAGTTCCCGAGCCAGGTCAGTAACCAAAAAAGAGAACCAGAAGGTGCAAGGGAAGCTGATAAAGAATGACAGGCTAGAGCCAGCGATCTGGTTATCAAATGGCTTCATGGTAAGATTACAAAAGACTTGGTGGAGCTCTCAAAAACGTGATGAGGAAATGCAGACAAAGCCTCACTTAATGTAAGGGTCACAGACATGCAGAGCAGATGCTGAACAATCACTTGATAGCTACCCTTTTAGCAGTAAGCAAATTTTAAAATAAAAGCCATGGGATACTCAATATTCCATGTTTGTGAGTTAAACACAGAATTACCCATTGAGGAATCCAAGAAACAGGACTCTAACTTGGGACCTCACCGGTCAAATCTGGTTGCAACAAAGTTTAAATGGGCCATTCCGAACCATTAAACATCATTGAACTTCTTCCGACAACGCTGTGCCTTCTTCTGGACATTTGAAAGTGCACTAAGCTAGGTAGGCAACCTCAGAGCAGGCTGGCAGAGTTCTTCATCCCCTCCCCCACTCACCTATTGTACTTTATGCTACTTTCTCCCCACCCCCACCCTCCTCTCATTTATCTCTCCACCCTTCAGGCACTCTGCCTGTATTCCTGATGAAGGGCTTTTGCCCGAAACGTCGATTTTTCTGTGCTTGTGGCCTCCGCTGCCAATCTATGGAAAAGGACAGCCCCCCCTGTGCAACAACACAAACACCAGGACCTCCAGGTTGCTGCCCACAACATGAGGTTCCAATATCCACTTATCTGCAATGTCTGGGGCAAATATCGCATATTGTGCAGGACAGCTTCGGAATGAAAGACTTGCCCAGATGCAGAATGGCTGTTTAACGATGGTGCCAATGCCAGGGATACTGGTCCATTACAGAATATTCTCGCACTGGTGGGTTCTAGGTATGGCAAGTGATACAATCAGGCTAGCATCAGATGAGAAGATCACCATTGGGATGGGGTAAGTAGATGATGAGGTGAGCTTGAGATGTTGCTCACTAGGCCTCATTGAGAGAAACTCTCCATGAAACATGATGCAGTTGACAAATTGCCAAGAAGCATAAGATTCAGCCCCTATCTCTCTCAACCTTGACATCAATGCCCAGCAAAAATACAAATTCGGATAACAGCCATTCACTGAGATTGCAATTTGTTTCAAATGGACCAGCCTAAGACTTTATGGCTAGTTTAGGGTTTAAGTAGTTGCTTGATCATGCTTTTCAACTTTGGTGCCATCAATGAGGTACCAGCGTAATGAATGTTTGGGAGAAGTAGAATAAATAATGGAACAACTTCTGAGTTTCTGTATTTAACTTCTCACGATGCATAGTATTATTGTTCAATTTATTCCATAATAACAGCGAGAACACTAATAACTTCATATTACTCCTACTGCAAAAGTCAGGCCATTAAGCAGTCTGGACACAAGTGCAAGTTTTGAATGGGCTGAACCAGCTTGAAAACTGATATAACCCATTACTAAACCTACTTCTTTTGCAGTTCCATTTAAATTTATGGGAGTGCCAATGTACAGCCTTCAAATACAGGTGGCAGATCTATAATGTCAGTTTTATGCCAAACCTTAGAATGCAACATGTATCAAGAAAAGTGCCACAATTGCTGTAGAAACAGGTGGCTGGAACAGCTAACGTTTCAAACCCTTCCCAGTATGTTTTGGTTTTGCCAACCCAATGCATGAAGTAATGAAGATCACAGAAGGGCCTGTATTCTATTTGCCTCTCTTTCGGTCAGAAGGTAATGATGCAAAGATGAGTAGATTTTAAGAACTAGGCAATTGAAGGTGGTTGGGAAAAGCATAACCTCTGTAAATGCTAAATATCTCTGAAAGTGTCACTGATTTAATTTCTCAGATTCTGGCATTTGTACAAAGGTACAACAGTCATCCCCATGAAGAGAGACGATTTTTCATGATTAATGGATTCCAAATGTACAGTCAGTTCATCTTCAGTACAAAGTGAATGCATTAACATTCTACAGTGCCTGCAATTGCCCATCTTTCTCACTGAACACACTACTGTAGAATCCCTGTACGGTTCAGTGCTGCCTTGTTGCACTGACAAGCTTTTACATTATCTCATCATTGAGGCCAAGACTAATCAAAGGAATATTACACACTGACAGGTGCATTCATTCTGTCAATTAAATCAGATGGTTAAGTCAAAATTTGCCCCAAATCTCTCTTGTTTGTGATATCCATAATGGCACTCCTTGGCTGAAGTTCAGTGACAATTGGCAGCAGGCCAAATGCATATAGAGTTGTTTTCCTGTATTTTGCCAGCAAATTTCCAGGAGCATGTGGTACTAAACGCAGATGTTGCAAGGGATGCTCTGTAACAAACTCTTAAACATCAACAACAATTCATTGATGTCCTTTTTAACAATAGTTAATGGCCTGCCCAGACATATGTTCCTGAAAAAGGTAATAATTTGAACAAATTAAAGTAATTCATTCATGTAGTTTTGTTGCTCTGTATTGAAATAGTAACTTTAATAAAGCAATTGTCTTAAATTTACAGAAAGGGTGGTTAGTTTACCATGTCCATATAGGTGGATTCAGAGTTGGAGATGCAGTCGGGTGACAACGAAATTTTGGTAAACCGTGTTGGATAGGAATATTCCCATCTCCTTGCATTTGCTGGTCACTTCTGTGCACTGACAGCAGCCCATCCAACAGTGGTCAGAAGCCAATGGTTCATGCAGCAATCAACAGGCATTTTCTGAGGGCAGAGCACTTTCACTACCAGAAATTTCTTTTCACACTATTACAAGCTTTTTTTTTTTTTTAGACCTTTTTTCAGTAGTGTCTTCAGTTTGTCAACTCACAGCAGAGTGCAGAGTTGGAGATTGAGCACCATGAAACTAATACGTAATCTGCATACAAAAGGAACAAATCAGCAAGGGTGAGGTTATCTGCTCTTGGACGCTTGCATTTGTAAGATCACCTCCTGGAGAATGATCTGGAGATGAATATCAAGGACAGCACTGGTGGTGAGGAAACGGTTGCCATTTTGTCATTGCACTTCATCTCACCCTACCTCGTCCCTTTCAGCTCAGCAGCTCTGTCTCCATTTGCAGACTCAGTGAAGGATGCCTGCTGCTCATGCCAGCCCACAGCCTGAATCACTTTTCTAATCCTCAGTCTGTCTCCATCCCAAAATGGTCAGCAGGTTTGCCCATTTAATTGGATACCTCCTGGAAGATTGAATTGGGAGTTCTGTCATTGCAACAAAAGGGTTTACACCTTGAATCTGGTCTGACGTTCAAGAAATGAGCCCTTTATCTCTCAAAAATGCTTGTAATACTGTGAAAAGGAATTTCAGCTAAAATATAGAACTGTTGTCCTAATAAAGAGAAAGCCAAACAATAGCCTTCCACTTCGTTCTCATTGTGTGTAAGTGAATGTTATTAATTCCTTGCGGCCTTGAACTGTTCCCTGAATGTTGTACTTTTATCTTTTTTCTTGGAATTATTCATAAATATTTTAGTTTTCTTAAGTTTTTAAAGTGGTTTTGTATTGTACAAAGTACCTGCAGTGCAACCTTTCATACCCAATGTAAGTATCATACAATGAGACTTAAATAATTGTGCAACTGAATGAAGAGCTACACTTCCTTCACTTTGTTCCAGAAACACAGCTCTACAAAATATCAAAAGAACACTATTCATATTTTGATTCTTGAATTTATCACTAGGGGCAAAATAATTACCCATGTATGATTTTCCATAGAGACAGCAAATTGATGGTCAGAGAGGTGGTTCATTGTTTCAGTAAGGATTCCAGGAAGGCTGTCAACGCTAAATGGTTTGGAGGAGCTGGTTCCAGAATGGAGTGGACAAAGTTAAAAATCACTCAACACCAGGTCAGAATCCAACAGGTTTATTTGGAAGCACTAGCTTATGAAGCATTGTTTCTTCATCAGCTGGTTGTCACTTGATGAAGAAGCAGCACTTCGAAAGCTAGTGCTTCCAAATAAACCTGCTGGACTATAACCTGGTGTTGAGTGATTTTTAACAAAGCTAAATAGAGCAGCAGGCTGTGGGAAAGTAAGAGGGCGCATCATCGTAGAGCTAGTATCTCTCTAATATTTATAAATTAGTCATTGAAAAATAGTTTCATGACCCGGCCAACCAGTTTTGGGGAGGGGATGGGGAAGAGTAAAAAGTGAGGAGTCCATCGAAAGGGTCCTCTGCAGCTGCTCTTGCACACGGGCTGGTTGGGGTGAGAGGGGTCTTCAAACCTGGTCAGAGTGCCAGCCCTCTGGCCTCTCACTGGATACTATCCTCCAAGCACCTAACCTGCTGGGAAACTGGAAGCAGACTGGAAAATTCCAAATGGCCTCTTTTACTTGGCCCAAATTGTGCTATTAATGTAATCAGGAATCATATCAGAAATCAGCCCAGATTGTGCAGGTGTATAGCCCCTCCCAGTCCAATTTTGCAGATATGACCTATAGATGGGATGCATGGTACTTTCCTGGAAGACCAAAGTTAGCCTTATGTGTTATTTGCCACATAGGGAAAGGAAGGTTTGAATTAGACTGGATGGGCTGGGACTTTTTTTTGCTGGAGCATGGGAGGTTGAGAGGCGACCTTACCAAAGTTTATAAAATATTGAGGGGTATACCTAGGGCTTTTTTCCCCTAGGATGGGGTATTTTAAGACTAGGGGGCACATTTTTAAGGTGGGAGGAAAGAGAATTAAAAAGATACGAGGGGCAAATTTTTCACACCGAGGGTGGTTCATAGATGGAATGAATTTCCTGAGGAAGTGGTGGATGTAGGTACAATTACAATGTTTAAAAGACGTTTGGATAAGTACATGAATAGGAAAGGATTGGAGGGATATGGGCCAGGAGCAGGCAGGTAGGACTAGTTTAGGTTGGGATTATGTTCAGCATGGACTGGTTGAACCACAGGGTCTGTTCCCATGCTATATGACTCTAAATGTTTGTATGTGCCATTGTTTAAGTGTTGTTTGAGGTAGTTTGCCACTATCAATCTTCCTTTGCTTGTGCTTTATCTTTGGCCTATCTCGTGATTATTAGTGAAGGATACACAACTGGAGAGTATCTACAGAATATGCACTGTGCTTAGATAACAAAAAGGTTTGCTACAAAATAATAATAAGTACAGCTACATTTGGGAAGCATAAATACTCACAAGTTAGGAAGCAACAAAGGTATCTCTGCTCTCTCCATACGTAAAAATAGAACTTATCACAGATTGTGTGTGACATCACAAAAATGGACAGAGCCAATGTAACATTAACCCCTTCAGGGCCATCATCTTATATAACAGAATGGAGTTCGGGAAAAGTCAGTGGGGTTGATTTTCAACCTCACCCTCCTTGTGTACCAGGTTTGGCTCAGGGAAGTTTATATTTGCCTATCAGAAAAATTGTAATGTATAAATTGATGTTTTGGCATTCAGTAGCACGGTGTAAAGAACCCCAACTAACAGCACCATGATAAAAGAAAAAATGATTTATATTTATATAGTGCCGTTGACAACCCATAAAGTCCTGGAATGCTTTACAACCAGTGAAGTGTCAGTGCTGTGGTTAAGTAGGATATCCAGTTGCCATGGCATTGTCTGTAAACTGCAATATGATTATGACAAATAATCTTTTTTAGTGATGTTAGCTAATGAATAAATATTGGCAAGAAAACGGAGGAGAAATCCCCAAATCTTGCAAGAATAGCACCATGGAATCTTATACATTCTTCAGAGATAGCAAAACGATACCAGCTTTAATGTCAGACTTTCCATACACAAGTCTTGCTGAAACAAGTTGAATTTGTAATCATCTGTATCATATTGTATCTGATATCCATGCCATGTCTTGCATGATCACATGTGGTGACATGTTAAAATGTTTACTTGCACTGGACCTATAGCACAGCTTAGACCCACTCTGATGAACGTTTTGATTTAGAATAACGTAGAACAAAATAGAATGTTGATTCAATCCCAGTGTCTGACAAGTTAATTTTTAAACTGTGTTATCTAAATCGTTGCTTTTATTAAAATACCTTTTTATTTTCTCCAGCTTTCTCTTCTCTCCTATCAAATGGATCTTGAAAGGTCCTGAAAGGCTTTATACTAAAACATATTAAAGAAATTCTGTGACATAACATATGGTACAATAAATAGATATTCTGACCTCAAAGATTCCTAGAAAGGTAAAATGAGCTAGTTTGTATTCCTGAGTTTCCTGAACAACACTCTTGAATTTTTTGAGCTTCGATTTTTAACAAAGCCCTTCTGACAGGAAGGTTCCTGCTCACAATGCACTGTTTCCTGTTACCAGCTGAACTGAGCAGTTTTAAAATTTGGAACAGATTCCTGTCCCAGACTGGCAGGGACATCATGGGTACTTTAAAATCTGAGTCGTGTAAGACACTTAGACCACAATGTCATTTTAGCTGAAACTTCAGGAGCCTTGCCCAGTATCTGACACCCCCTCCAATTAAAAAAAGATGCATTTGATCACGACTGAGATGGTGTTTAAAGGGCTGTTCAATCACAAGGAAATAGATAATAGGAGCTTTTGCGTGTTTTCCAGGAATGATTCTAGTCTCTGCATTGCTTCTTTTGCACTTTAGTTTGGTCATGACGCAATTTGTTGTCTGCTTATTATTATAGGTGGTTTTATTGCTGATTCCATTGAGTTGGAGGAATACTTAGAGAAGAAGGGGCCTGACAAAGCAGACGGCATTTTCTAAATTGGCTGGAATATAAGCTATTTGCTCACCTTCTGCGCTGGAGACTAGTGTGGGATAGAGAGCTGTGGCAACAAAGTGGAATGATAATATTTGTTTGTGTTAAAATAAATACATTTTTGTGTTGGAAATATGATTTTATTTGAATTTCAAGCACAATGCAGCGTGATCATTAATCCCACAAAGAAGGGAACATTTGGAGGCCTTAATTACTTGTGACAAGACATATGACATATTAGATTCTGTAGACCACACCTTATAGGTGAATGAGACCAAAAAGATATATCCATACTTTAAATAGATTTTAGCACAGACTTGGCAAAAACATTTGTGTTTGGGAGAGTTATAAGGATATTGAGGCGGTTGGAAAGACAGCCTGTCGTTCAAATGGGACTGAAGCTCAGGAATTTAAAACAGCATACAACTCCTCTCTTAGGTCTTTACTTAAGGGGTTGTTAATCTTTTACAAATTGCCCATTTACAGTGTGCTCTGAGGAAGACAACCCATTTATCTTCTAATGTAATATCTCGATTTTATTCAATTTTGCATTGATACAAATAGGTTATTTTAATTTTGCCTGAAAGAATGGTAAAAACATTTGCCAATTTCACAGATAAAAACAGAAATTGCTGGAGAAACTCAGCTAGTCTGGCAGCATCTGTGAAGAAAAAACAGCATTAATGTTTTGAGTCTAATGACCCTTCATCAGAAGTGATAGCAGCTAGGAAAAGGTAGCATTTATGCTGTGCTGAAAGCAACCTATTTCATGACAGGACCTGGGATGGAGTGATAATAGACATGGGATACATGAAATCAACAATGATAGGGTCCCTCTGGTCCTCAATTTCTATCTCACCAGTCTCCATATCCAAGGAATCATAAGCTGCCATTTCATCCACCTCCAATGGGATACCATCACCAGACATATATTCCCCTTCCCTTCCTTGTCAGCATTCTGCAGGGACTGTTCCCTGCAGGACACCTTAGTCCACTACTCCTCTACTCCTAAACCTCCCCAGAGCACCTTCCTCTGCAATTGCAGAAGGTGTAAGATTTGCCTGTTTACTTCCTATCTCCCCACTATCCAAGAGTCCAGATTCTTCATTCAGATTAAGTAGTAATTTATGTGCACTCACTCAATCTAGTCTACTGTGTTTGCTGCTCACAATGTGGTCTCCTCTACACTGAGAAGATGTAACATAGACTGAGGGACAGCTTTGCAGAACACCTACGCTCTGTCTGTAATAAGGACCCTGAGCTTCCAATCATCTGCCACTTCAATACACTATCTTTGTTCCCTGTCCACAATTTCTGTCTCAGATGTGCTGCAGTGCTCCAGCAAAGCTCAATGCAGGCTGAGATAACAGTCTTCCGCTTGGGATCTTCCAATCTTCAGGATTCAATATCGAGTTTAACCATTTTAGGATCTGATCGCCTCCTTTCATGATGAATACCCAGCCCAACATTCAGGCCCGATTGTGAAATGAGTTGCTTTCAGTGCAGCTTTTCTTCTTCCCTAGCTTGCTGTCAACAACCCCTTTGTCTGTCCACTTTATTTCTCTCTCTCTCTCTCTCTCTCTCTCCTCACACTCACACACTGTGGGTTTCTTCTCCAACTATCCATTCACTCCTCCACCAACCCTCCATCACCATCCTGTCATCAGTTTAAATATCCCCTTTTCCTAGGGACTATCAGTTCCAGAGAAGGGTCACGGACTCGAAACGCTAATGCTGTTCCTTTCTTCACAGGCACTGCCAGACCAATTGAGTTTCTCCAGCAATTCTAGCCTTTGTTTGTTTCAGATCAACATCCACAGTTCTTTGTTTTATTTTAAGTCAAATTCATCAGTCATAGTGCAATATTTATGGCTAGATCAATTAATGCTATGACTCCAATTATACAATTTGACAAAACCTTCTGCATTTGACTTTCTTAATGGGTGATCCTCCATATCAAAAGCATATGGAAGGTATATGAAACCAAAAGTTACATAAGGAAATCATTCAGTGCAGGTCCTATACCAAATAACTGGATGTGGATTGAGCTTCATCCAAAGCATGATCCTTATTAATGGAATCTGGCCATTGTAAATGCAGATCTTCAGAACCAAGCAATAGCCTCTTTACATAGAACAGTACAGCATAGGAATGGGCCCCTCGGCTTATTTAGTTGTTTAGTTTAAGATGATAGATGTACTACTGAATCTGTAGAGGATGTTCTAAACCTGTATGTAGCAACATTTCTATCTCTCTGCAAGTACATAGGGGGTTTTCACTGTGGGCAAAGTGGTGGAGGCCATGGTTTATCTTGACTTGTATAAGGAGTACAATTCTTGCTGTGGAAGATCAAAATCTGCATTCAGCAGATGAGTCTTGTCAAAAGAAATTAACCTTTTGTAGATCTTGCTCGAGAATATTTGTCTAAATGGGGTGCGAAGATGAGAGTTAGTAGGCCGATTAAACAGGTCACCCTGAGTAGTAATTCAGAATTTGAGTAAAGGATAGACTCATTCGTCCAAGAAGGAAAGGAATAAGAAATGAATCCAGAGTTTCTTGCATGACTAAGATGTCTTATCTGGAATATTGATTAATTGATTGGACATATTGATGTGTCTTGGACTGTCTGGAAAGAATCCTTCACAAAACAAAGGAGACTAGTTGATGCAGGGAAAATGTTGCAGTTGCAAAGAACACCAGATGCTCAACAGGTATCCCTAAGTCTACAATACTTTCAGAGAGAGGTCATGTGACCCAGTTTGTGCGTGTAATAGAGCTGAAATTGAAGGGGGAATTCCAGAAGGCCACTATATTTAAATGTGAGTCTGATGAAGTGGAGATCTGCTCACAGGCTTACAGATGAAGAGTGGATGGTGACTTACCAGATAGTGTGCTGCCCAAACCATCATCAGGAGAGATTAAGGATAGACCATGAAATACCTACAGCAGAAGGTAGGATCTGAAAGAATCAAGCATGTGTAAGTCAAAGGTTTTACTGGCCTGGTCTTCACAAGGATATGTTATGGTTTTGTAAAATGTACCATACATGCCAAGTTGTGCGAAAGCTGTAACCTGCAAACAAACTGACACCTCCAGTTCCCATACTATTTTTGAGGATCCATTTGGTACGTTTTTGGTAGACCATGTGGGATCATTGCATCTCAAGATGTGGGACACCAGTATTTCCTCACTTTTGTGGCTACTTGTCTTCCCAAAGATCAATCCCTTGAGAACAATTTCTGCCAAGGTAGGGAAGGTAGGAAACTTAACTGAGTATGAATTACTGATTGAGATCCAGTTAGATCAAGGTTCCAATTTTATGTCTAAAATTTTGCAGGAAGTCATATCTGGGTGTAACATAATTAAAAATCTCAGCATACCATTCACAAATCCAAGGGTCTTTAGAATGATATAATCAAACCCTCTAAACGATGATCAGGGCAAACTATCATGAATATCCCCAAATTCTTTTTGTTTGCCACTCAGGGCATACTGAATGAGTCCAGCAGTTTCAGTCCTTTTGAATTAATTTATGGACATATTGTAAGAGGCCCTTGAAGTTAGTTAAAGGCAAGTATTGGGAACAGAGCAACAAACTTTCTTTAATAAAGAAAGCAAAGTGTTGTGAATACTGGAAATCTGAAATTTAAACAAAAACCAAAAATGCTGGTGAAAATCAGATATGACAGCATCGTGGAGAGAGAAACAGAGAGTTAATATTTCATGTCCAGTAAGACGTCTTCAGATGAATCTTCCATGTTGGATTACAAATCCATGTTCTGGGAGTAGCTCGTCAAGAGGCAGACAAGTTACTCTGGAACCCTTTAAAGCTTCATGAACAACTATGAAGAAATGGGTGCACAAGCATGACGAGAACTGTACATTTCAACCAGGTGTTGATGTATTTGTATCACTGCCTTGGTAGGGTGCAAGTAAAAGATTCATATAGAGTGGTCAAAAGGTTTAGCAAAGTAAAATTATTTAGATGACACTCCAGAAAAAGAATCAACTGTGACAGAAAGCAATGTCACTGTTTAGAGGGATACAGATGATGAGGCAGAAGGAAGCCGAAATAATTCCCAACTTGAACTTCCTATAATCTTGTTAACTAACACATAACTCTTAGGAAAGGTGAATACCATCCTATCATATTCAGATGGAGGACAGTGAGTAACCTTAACATGGTCGCCACAATAAGGAGTATGTCAAGATAAACCAAAGAGCCATACATGAAGTGGATGTAGGAAAATCTTCTGTAAAACAGTATAACCATCTAATCAAAACAGCTGGAGTTTCCCAATCATATTAATGCTTAAGCCTTCAATCAGATTCTACATAGACTACAGAAAGGTGTATACAGTAACAAATGTAGATTCCTATAGAACTCCTTGTTTGGAAGA
The DNA here is from genome assembly GCF_037043375.1 of Chiloscyllium plagiosum. NCBI lineage: Eukaryota > Metazoa > Chordata > Chondrichthyes > Orectolobiformes > Hemiscylliidae > Chiloscyllium > Chiloscyllium plagiosum. The sequence goes on from NW_028270148.1 coordinate 64,850,259, forward strand.
TTGTATTGATAGAGTTGGCACTGCCACATTTCTTACCATAAGAGATTTGTTAAAAAGATATTAACATTTGAAGCTAGAAAAATAATAGCATTTGTCCCATCAGAGAGTCTTTTCCAATACTGAGTGATAACAATTGGGCTAAAAGGAAATACACTGGCAACTTTCCAGATACTGATGAACCATGTAGTAGCTAGTGTTCCTGACTGTGTGGTTAACCTTGATGTGTTGATATCCAGTGATGCTTGGAAGGAGGCTCTGGAACAACTAGAGACTATGTTTAGATCATTACAGTGGACTGATTTGGTGACAAACATTGCCAAAGGTGAGTCTGCACAAAAGTGAGGAACTGACCAAGGGCAGACTGTAGGGTAAAGGCAAGTGTTGCTAACAACAACAAAAGCACAAGCACTGGTGGAGTTCATTGTCCCCAAGACCAAACCAGAAATATTGAGGTCTTGGAAATGTGCAGTTTCTACAAGTTTGTTCTGAGTCTCAGCAGTATAGCTGTTCCATTGACAGATCTGCTGTGAAAGAAGTGCTAGGGAGTGCAAAGAATCTTTTGAGAGATTAAAATCAATTTTGATCAATGAACCACTGTTGGCTGTCCCAAATGTCAATGTCACTTTGTCCTTCTAGGTAGGAACAGATGTTGTGTAGAACATCCTGTGTGTGTAAAACACTCTTCCCCCTACCCACAAGGTGTCCATGAGCAAAAGAATGAGTGGAGCTTAATGTTGCCTGAACATTAAATCTTTCAGAATAATTTTTTTTATATGACATACTCCCAAAATTAACACAACAGACAAACATGCATATAAATATTTTACCTTTACCACTCCCCCATTTTGCTGCTAGTCTCTGATTTCACAAATTTAGGCCATCTGGACAGAATGCACTCGCTTCAGATATGTAAGTGTGCTACATCTTTCATTTGAGAATGTTTGACCTTGGATCTAATTTGTGGATTATTTCATGGTGAGGTGATCTTTTATATCTTTACAGAGGATATGGTCCTTTGTAGGCCTTGTTCCCGGCTCTCAGGACAACTCCATACATCCCTGTCACGGTGGACGATGCAAGACGTGTCAGATTGTGGACATAGATACCACTATTACGCGTGGGAACACCTCCCACCTTGAACATGGCAGGTACTCATGTGACTCAGCCAACGTTGTCTATCTTATACGTTGCAGGCAAGGATGCCCGGAGGCATGGTACATTGGGGAAACCGAACAAAGGCTACAACAACGGATGAATGGGCACCGCAACAATCAACAGACAGGAGGGTTCCCTCCCAGTTGAGGAACACTTCAGTGGTCCAGGACATTCAGCCTCGGACCTTCGGGTGACCATCCTCCAAGGTGGACTTCGGGACAGGTAGCAGAGAAAAGTGGCCGAGCAGAGGCTGATAGCTAAGTTCGGTACCCATAGGGAGGGCCTCAACCGGGACTTGGATTCATGTCACATTACAGGTGATCACCATTGCACTACACACACACAGATATTCCTACATACACAAACACACACACGGACACAGGTACGCCCAGACGCGCACACAGACACCCTTATAGACACACACACTCCCACATGCACACATGCATCCCCTCACAGACTTAAGACACTCTGCATTCACTACACACACACACACACTTTCTCACACTCACAACCCCCACCCCAGACAGACACACACACACAGACAAAGACCCACGTGCACACACACATTTTGTGGGGTGAATTTGTTCTTGCAGAGTTACATTGCACTTTGCTCAAAAACTGCATACATTCATGTAGAACTCTGAGCTCAAAAACTGCATGAATTTATGTAAAACTCTGTTATCTCACTTTTTAGATTAGAATCAATCTAAACATTAGGTCATAGACAGAGAACACAGGGGGGCCAACACCTTCAACATATTGTCTAGCTATCACCATTGTTAACAGCTAACCCGAGAATGCAACCTTTTTAAAAAAAGGTTTGGTGATTTACACATGAAAGAAGTGAAACTATCACGGTATTCTAACAGATGAAAGGCTCATCAGGTGATTTTTCAGTGTATAATTTCAGTTACATCACACTGCAAATTTTTGCTATAAATTCTGTGTTACGATCAAGCCCTCCACAATCACCTGATGAAGGTGCGTCGCTCCGAAAGCTAGTGTGCTTCCAATTAAACCTGTTGGACTATAACCTGGTGTTGTGTGATTTTCAAATTTTTGGAGTGCTGATTCCAAACTACATAAATGTTTTCAACAGTCTTCAGCTCTTTCAACAGCCTTCAGCAGTGTAGCTTGTAATGTACCCACGTTATTGAGTTATTCCATCCATACCACATGATCTCATATCGGCAGGTTATGGCTTTTGCTTCATCAGCTATGGTAACTGGTCTGATGCATACCTGAAGCCTCTCACTTATCTCTCCACCCTTCAGACTCTCTGCCTGTATTCCTGATGAAGGTCTTTTGCCCGAAATGTTGATTTTCGTGCTCCTCGGATGCTGCCTGAACTGCTGTGCTCTTCCAGCACCACTAATCCAGAATCTGGTTTCCAGATTCTGCAGTCATTGTTTTCACCTACCTGATGCATACCTGGTTTGTATCAAGGTTAAATATAACAGGATATTCGTTAGCATAAACAAGTTCCGTGAAACATTAATCACAGACATTATCAATTTTCCCTATGAATCTCAGGTATAATTTCTAATGAAGTATGTCCAAACACTTAAAGCTGTTTGCAGGAGTAACCATTTGACTAATCACTGCTCTGAAACCTTATCTAACTTCTGCATTTCGATCTTGAGACAAGTGTGTATCTTAAGAGTGGCTTCCTCCAAGAATTCCAATCTTGTGGGAAACCACCATACATTTTTTCATTGCTTCCCAATTATTTAATTCCAATTACTGCAAGAAGAAGCAGAAATTGCTCAAGAAAGTCCAACATCAGAAAGCAGAGTTGACATTTCAAGTTGAGTTGCTCTTCTTCGGAAAAAATGATATGTAAGCTAAAGGCAGGGGAGTTGGGGAGGAAAGGAGTGAGATATAGGTGGACATGGAGCCCAGAGAAAGAACAACAGGGTTAGGAAAACAAAGGGATGGATGTTAATATGCCATGGAGAAAGAAAAGTGGGTAATGGGGAACTAGTAGCCCAGAGAGAATAACAGTTAGGCAGACAATGGGCTGGATGGTAATATTCCAAGGAGGAACATGCAGCAGAACATTGTTGGTATTCTGCAGTTTCCATATACCACAATTTCTGCCACTCCAGCGAGATGCCACCATCAGACACATATTCTCCTCTCCTCCCTTGTCAGCATTCTGTAGGGACCATTCTCTCCAAGGCATCTCGGTCCACTCTGCCTCCATTCACTACATCACCCTGCGTCACCCTCCAATGCAATCACAGAAGGTGTAATACTTCCTCCTTTACCATTCACCTCCTCCTTCCTCACTATCCAAGGCCATAGATACTCCTTCCAGTTGAAGCAATGATTTGCCTATACTTCATTCAATCTAGTCTACTGTATTCGCTGCTCACAATGTAGCCTCCTCTACACTGGGGAAATGAAACACAGGCTGGGTGACTGCTTTGCAGAATACCTACATTCTGTCTGCAAAGATGACCCTGAGTTTCCAGTTGCCTGCCATTTCAACACACCACAGTGTTCTCTGGCCAACATTTCTGTCTCATCCTATCTCAAAATCATTCGAGGACAAACTGATTCTGGCTCAGGGTTTCATAAGTAGCAGAGCAGCTACCTCGCTGCAATCTGTTGAAAGTCCTCTCTTGAGCCAACCCTTTGTGGGGGCAGCACAGTGGCTCAGTGGTTAGCACTGCTGCCTCACAGCACCAGGGACCTGGTTTCGATTTCCCCCCTTGGGTGACTGTCTGTGTGGAGTTTGCACGTTCTGTGTGTCTGCTTGGGTTTCTTCTGGGTCCTCTTATTTCTTCCTACAAAATGTGTGAGTTGGGTGAATTTGCCATGCTAAATTGCCCATAGTGTTAGGTGCATTAAGTAGCGGTAAATGGAGTGGAATGGGTCTGGGTGGGTTACTCTTCGGAGGGTTGGTGTGGACACTTGGGGCCAAAAGGCCTGTTTCCACACTCTAGGGGATCTAATCTAGTCTCGGGTTTGCTGCAGTGTTCCAGTGAAGCTCAGCGTAAATATCTCATTTCTGCTTGGGATAATGCAGCCTCTAAGACTCAATATTGAATTCAAGATTGTTAGAGCCTGAACACCTTGTTAAATACCTTTTAGCCATCCCCAAATCCCAGGCTCTGTTATGACATAGTTCTGAGCTATTTACATGGCATAGTTATGTTCTGTGCTATTTACTGCAGGGCACACCAATGACTGCAGCTACAAGTGCTTGGTGAAGTTAACCTTTTATGCTATAAGTTAGTTTCATATGGAACATCAAGTAAACCAGTCAGACTGTCATAAATTGATTAACAAAGCTCGTCACAGGTGCCATGTTTTCCAGGGGAAATACTTATACAATTCCTCATCAAAAAGGAACCAGCAGTTGGAGAACTCACATGTTTCTTTTACCCCCAGGATTCCAAGAGTGTGGGGCACCATCAATGAAATTCATTTGGCCATCACGTTTCCACATGTGACTCTAGTATTCCTAAAGCATTTAAGATATTTTTATTTGGTAGCCATCTCCTGTGTAATAAGGACATGTGAAACTAAATTAATGGATGGATTTTAGTTCAGGCTATCCATTCCAGTCCTAAGTTAAAAATCACACAACACCAGGTTATAGTCTAACAGGTTTATTTGGTTGCACTAGCTTTCGGATCATCAGGTGAAGGAGCAGCGCTCTGAAAGCTCATGCTTCCAAATAAACCTATTGGATTATAACCTGGTATTGTGTGATGTTTAAATTTGTACACCCCAGTCCAACACCAGCATCTCCAAATCATGCCTTCCAGTCCTGGTTTTGCATACTCATAAAGAACACCCACAAAGAAATAAAGCAATAATGTACCAGTCTTAATGTAGTACAAGTGGTTGTGATTGTCTCTCAACTGCCCTCTGAGGTGATCTAGCAATCACCTCAGGGGTCATGAGGAATGGGCAACAAATGCTAGCCTTGACAGCAACATCCACATCCATGAAAGAATAAGCAATACAAATACACCAGTAGAAGTACAAAAAGATATTCCAACATTTGGACCCCTAAGTTGTGCCCATCCAGGGTAAGGGAGGAGGGATGAAACGGATGGACAGTCACATTGAGTGGATCAAAGTTCATATATTTTCAACAACAGGCACTTCCTGCAACTACTTCACTGTGGTTGTGCTTTGAAAGAAGCCCCAAGATCATGGCACAGCCCCATCGCTCCCAACGTGCAGCGCCCTCGTTCTTCGCTGTACCAGCCTTTTCCACCTTGCCATAAACTGTGAGCAAAATAAAGTAATAACAAAGGATGTTGAGTTATTCTGTGCTATCGACATTGTGATGAGCACTTTAATTTCTATTTAGCTTGCAGACCTTTAATGTTTCTTGCAGTGAAAAGCTCCTCAGGATAAAATTAGTACTTACCTGGCCTGAATTTCTGTGATGAGTTTGGACACAGTTTTGCAAAGCAAAATTATTTGTGCCTCCTGACGGTCTGTCGAGTTGATTAGAAAACTGTATTTGCATATCCATTAGAGGATTTATTGGTGCAAATCCCATGTAAATTGGGAGTGATCTGTTGAGATGTTTGGAAATTACAGCGCAGCTTTTATTATAGCCGTCTGGCTGAAAATTGCAGCCACAGACCCGGACAGCAGCAAGTAAGTGATAATGTTCTCACTCACTGAATTCATTCTGTTAGCTTTGCCTAGATGCCTCATCAGAGTTTTAGTGCCACTGTTCAAGAATGTCTTTCACTTATATATCTGTCAAAGGATGTCAAAGAAAATAGCATGGTACAAAGGTATAAAAGAACTGCCCAGTTTCAACAAGACTACAAACTTCCTGATTTGTTGTGTTTTTGGGATTCAATTCTGTTTAGTCTCTCAAAGCAATGTTACAGGAATCCATGGAATTTTCTGCAAGAAATCTGCAATTACAATTTGATCTATACGCACACATTATCTGACATGAGATCAGAGCTTCTGCTCCCCTTACCTGCTCGACCTGATCATGTGACACTGACAGCATCATTGTCATTCTGTATGCTTCATCCCATTACACTGCATTTTACTCAAGCACTTTATTCATTGAAATACAGCAGGAGAGAGTCAAATTGCTATTTGTAGGATTATAGATGGGCAGCAAATACTGGCTTTGCCAGCAACACAAACATCCCATAAAAGAATAAATAGTGAAAATACTCTTGGGAAGGTACAAACAGCGCTTCCAACATTTGGACCACTCAAGACATGTCCATCCAGTAGAGATTGTGAAGTAGCCTGAGATGTATTAGGGAGCTACAGCTTCCTGGGAGGAAGGGCCACACAAATAGAGCTGATAAGCAATCCTGTCAAGTAGGTCAGGTCTGTGGCTGCAACTTTTAGCCACAAGTAGCATAAGAAAAGATTCACAATAATTTCCAAACATCCCAGCAAATGACTCCCAATTTACACAGGAATGAATATGCAAGTATAGTGTTTCAATCAGCTCTATAGACCGTCAGGAGGCTGTGCTTTAAAAGAAAATAAATTGTAGGCCCCAAGAGCAGGTCACAGTCCGATCGCTTTTGACTACCTTGAGGAATCCTCACTAACTGTCTACCATACCACGCAGGTGGGGATGTACTTGCAATGTCTGCCAAGGTTCTAATACTCACACTCCTGATCAGTGCAACAAAATATTGCACTGTAAGGAAGACAATATTGCATCCCTTCACTTTAAGATCCTGTCACCAGCATATTTTGTCTCATTCAGCATTTGCTGCACAATTAACCCCTCGTTCTGGTGAAGCAACTTGCTTAAGTTAGTGCTTAATCAAACATTAACTCAGAGTTCTATAATGTGAACACCTGTCTCCACCACCAGCAATTATAACTATGCACAATATTTAACACTTCTCCTCAATTGTTTCTTACTTCAGCTGTGCAACAAGTACACATGCCTCAGGAGCTAGCTAACATCCAATTCACACAACCAAATAATGGGATATAATTGCACATAAATCCCACAAGAGGCAGACTACCAGACAAAATTATCCCCAGTGCAGGCCAGGGAGCAGATGAGGAGAAATTTGACCTCGTCATGGAAGATGATGAGATTTGAAACATAGCCTGCAAGAGAAGTTACTGTACAACTTTAGAAGCACAAAGCCATAAATCTCTATCAACCTTTTTTGTCATTGTAATTCCAAGTTAGTAATCCCCTCCAAGTAAAAATGTCAAAAGTCAGAGTTTTATAGGGAAGCCAAGCAATGTGGGATGTAGTGACATTTGATGAGGTCACTCTCAGTGTTGTCAGCATCTTGCTCCATCTTTTATGCTCTCAACAAGGAGCATCGTGAGATTCTTGCTGGGCAGTGGCGATTCACCAATTAAGGCGGATTATTGCTTTTATAATGCTTTGTTGACAGCCTAATTTACCTCATTAATATTCAACTTTCTATCTTTCCAAACTCACCAAACAAGCTAGCCACCAAAAGAAAACTCAACATGGAAATCAGAACAAGCACCTGGCAGTTTCAGCTCTTTACTTGCTCTGATTGATTTGCACGTTGTATACAACTAAAGTGCAGCACAGGGCATAATCCACAAGCACCAGCCACATGTACCCCTTGTGCACTGATATTGGCATCTGGCTTTTGCTAACCCTTCACAAGCATCATGGCACCACACCAATATAATTGCAGGCAACTTAGGAAACAGAAAGCCACATAGCAGGGCACACCAGCAATGAGAACTGAAAGGCTGCAACAGGATAGTTAGTGTGCAAAGACAAGCTCCAGCTCAAGGATTGGATAAGGATTGCACCTCAAGCTGCTCATTTTGTGCCTACCCACATGTTCACAGCATCCATGCCTTGAATGGCTCTGGCCTCCCTGTTCATGTATTAGTGCTTCAGCCAGAGCTCAAGGCTATCACAACTGCTGGGTTGAGTGCTCTTTGAAGGAGGCAAACAGATGTGTGTGTTGTGAGAGCTAAGAACCTCTTTTATTCCTGTTTCCATTTTCCATCATTTCCACTGGGTCCTGGACCCTGCCAATCGGGGCATGCTGGTCACTATGGCTGCCTACTGAAGGTGGGAAAAAGGTGGATGCAGGAGGACCACAAGCTCAGGAACAGCAGTAGACCCCTATGAAGGACGCTGTGCCCCTCCCCCCCATTTCAAGGATAGTCACAGCTATAGGGCACGTCAAATGTTTGACAATGCTGACGTGCCAGCACTCAAACAGTGCATGGTGGACTTTTAAAGGTGCTGCAGGCACAAGGTATGCTAGTCCTTATTAGCTATCCACTGAGTGGCACATTGTTCTGTGTATTGTTTGTGGTACAATGGACCAATATTGGACATGAGGAACTCCATAGGGACAGAGTAGGTAGTTATGAAAGAAGTGTAGTAAGATATGATGGAAAAACTCATGAGGCCCCACAGCAGAAATCCTCCATAAAGCTCAATGCAACTGGGACTCGCTCAAAGGTGATAAAAAGGTGACCAATTCACCATCATCCATTTGTTTTGCTCCCTGAGCTAAATTCCACTACTTTCAATTCTAACAACATCAGGAAAACTCTCTCTTTACCACACCCATCAATGGAACCCATAACAGCTTCATTGTAATTTACAGGTCCATCATCTCAAATGCATTTGAGGACTGATCACTGCTTCCTTTGCATCAGAATCTCAGACTTCAGTTCTTGTGGCAATAAAGGAGAGGCAATTTTGTTCCTGTCAGGCTTCAAGATGTGAGAGCTGCCATTAAATCTAGATGTGGATGAAACCTGCTGACCCACCCGTATCTAAGTGGTCATGCACTGTGGGATCCAGAAAGATAATCTCCTGTAATTGGATACTGAAGGTTTTGATGGTGCCATTTACAGTGCTCATGAGAGAACTCCATTTGATGGTTGCTTTCTGAAAAATTTGTGGCTCCTTTGCAAATGATGGTAAACTTTCCACTTTCTGCACGTCAAAGTCTCTTGCATATCACTGCAGTGATGTCAGAGAGGTAATACTACCCATTCTCTGACAATTGCTGCAATCTACTCAAAGTGGTTTCAAAGTTAATTACAAATGCTTTTTTCTCCAGCATTAATGTCACCTAAACATAGTTCTGGTAGATTCTTACATTTACTCGCACTGTAGGCAAATGGCAGGGGCTTAAAGCTTTCTCAAGTCTTTCGATTCCTCACCTGTCATTTCCAGTGCTCCTCATGTGTTTTGCATTTCACCCAATGTTACCTCTTCAGACTCACTAACTGAAAGCTCAAAGGTTCTAATATTTATGTTTGAGCATTGGGCAAGTGAAATGATTTTTCAGAGTTTGTAGCTGGAAATAACCTACAAATTCAAACACACGCATTTAAAATCTATTCCTAAGCAAGGGCTTCCAAAACAAGTGAACTCTGACTATGTTAGTGCAGCACGGAGATAAGTAACTTTAGGTTCTGTTGCCAGAATTTCAGTATCTACTAAAAATGTAAAGAATCAGAGCAATTGATGACTGCTTTGTAGTTAACAACACAACAAGGTTCCTTGTCAATTGCTTTCACAATTCCCATCCTCATCTCTTCAGAGTTGGTAAGATGTTTCAGTATTACTGGGTTACCTCCTGTCCTAGTTCCCTTCTAATCATTGTGGTCACAATCTCTTGCTGCTAAGTTATGATTGAATTACATTTTACTGCTCTTTTGGCATATTCTGCTATAATGTATTGTCTTGGTATCTTTATCCAATTTTCTATGCAATGATATAACAATCCATGCCTCAGTAATTGTCATGAAACATAGAGGCAGTACAGTTGCACAGTGGCTAACATTGCTGCCTCACAGCGACAGAGACCCAAGTTCGGTTCCACTCTCGGGTGACTGTCTGTGTAGAGTTTGCACATTCTCCTTATATCTAATGTAGTCAGAGTATTAAATGGAGATTTTTCTCCACAATCACCTGATGAAGGAGCAGCGCTCCAAAAGCTAGTGCTTCCAAATAAACCTGTTGGACTATAATCTGGTGTTGTGTGATTTTTAACTTTGTCCACCCCAGTCCAACACCAGCATCTCCAAATCACATTAAATGCCTATCATTATTGACGGTTTCAGGATTAAATGTAATAGAGATCTTAATTTTTTTTCCTGTGTTTTTACCAGTCATTTTACAGAATATTTTTGCTGTAGTAATAGCAGATTCACCATAGTTATGGAAAATACCAAATTATTAAAAGATTGAGCTTTGCAGTCATCAGTTTGTGACAATTGCAATACTGAGCGTTAATTTGAACAATGTAAAGTTCCAAGTTAACCAAACACCTTGTATATTTCTAAACCATTATGGTGAAATCTCAATAAATCTACATTCCATAGCCCTGGAATATGGTCATTCACCAGGAAATTTTTAGAAATTTCATTGGAATTAATGTTTATTTAAAATGGGGTTAACAGTAACTAATGAAAGGAAGATCTAGGATCTAACACCCAAACATTTTCAAAGGTGGTTCTGTTCCTAAATTTGACTTTATACAAGAGCAGTTTATCCTTTGCCGCCAACAGTTTAATTGCTGGTTCAGAAAGCATTTTGTTTTGGATGTAAGATAGTAGGGTTGTAAGGGTAGAGGGTTAACCGTTATATATGCTATGAATCCAGCAATTTCTGTTTTGAGTTTAGCAATGTCTGCAATTAGCCTTTGATTCCAGTCAAACTGGATTTTCTCTCAGTTTCTGTTGTCTACCCCATAAATATACTAACTTGAAAGGAGCTCTAACTCTGCCTTTGCTCATCATTGCTGAAAGAAAAGCAAAGCTAAAGACCTACACCAACTTCCAATCACTAAATGTCAATAGTAAGCTTCAAAAGTATCAACCACTGGCAATCTTATAAATGACTACAAAAGAAGACAATGTCAGTGAATCATATATGGGAGTTTTAACAGGCAAGAAAGGGTGGGATCAGGTCAACTGTTGCTCATGATCTCTCCCTCCCTCTGTGCAGCTCCATGTTCAAGTAGGAAGCTCACCAGGGCAATTAGGGATGAGCAATAAATGCTGGCCTAATCAGCAATGTCCACAGCTTGTGAATGTTTAAAAACAGCACTGGCCCTGTGAGTCACCATTGCACATTTCCATTCAGCCGAACAAACAGCTGTTCATCTCTATTCCTTTTTCTAAAATTTCATGACAAAAGTTGTATCATTGTACCTCTTGTCCTTTTAATCTTATTGCATCAAATTTGGTAGAAAGCCTATTTTGTGATACTTTATCAAACAATTCTTGAAGGTTCATATGCACAACGTCAATTGCAACAGCTTCATGAATGTACTACTTCAAATAATTCAATCAAGTTAGTTAACACAATTTGCACTTAACAAATCTGTGCTGGCTTTCATTTATTAAATCATATCATCTGAATGCCAATTAATTTTGTCCCAGATTACTGTCTCTCAAGGTTTTTCTATTGCTGAGATCGGGCTCACTGTGTAGCTATAGTATCTGATATTTCCACCTCTATTTCCCTCAGCAACCACAGACGCATCCTATCCAGATCTCTCTACTTTGAATACTGCCAAACATATAAGCACTTCCTTTTTATTTTTAACCTTTTGAATTTTTCTATTGTGTCCTCTTTCCCACTGGCATTAGCAGCATCATTTTTTTTCCATGTGAATTTCATATCAATGATTGTAAAAAAACTTATCTATCTACTCATCTATCAAATCCACTAGGACAACTTCATTTCTACAATCCATAGTGTCCTCTGTATTCTGTTCTCTGATAGGATCATGAAAGTGGTCTAATCAAAAGAGTCCGGAATTGTTACCATTCTCACTGGTATACAGTACTAAAAGTGATACAGTCCTGGAGCATTCTTGCATTAACTAATTTTTGCTAAACTACCAGATGGTCACCACTTATTATTGTTATAAAGACACTTCATATTTAATATTGCTTGAAGTCTTATGTTTTGAATAAGTGTGGCAAAATTGATTTTTTCATGATTTTTCGACATATCTGGTGTAATTTATTTAAAAATAGTTTTTGACATTTCACTGTAGACATTGCAGAATTAAAAAAAAATCAATGTTTCCTATATTATCACATTACTGGTGATAATTCTTCATTTTGCTGTAGGACCAGGCTAGGGTTATTTTTAAACAGTGACTGGCTTGGAGAGTTTCTTATTTTATGTGGTTCAGTAGAAGGCAAGTTTGCTAAGAACAAGTGTAGTTAGAGGAAATCCTGCAAAGAACAAGCTGCCCTTTTCATTGCTCTCATTTCTGTAAAGAAGACCGTCTTACTGAGTTTGGTGTGAAAGAGTGATTGAAAATAAAGTCTCAAGGTTGTATTTCTTGAGCAAGCTGTGATTGTAAGATTTCTGACACAACCATGCATGACTAGTGACTTGACCAAAATACCATAGCAATACACTCTGGAACATTCTAGACTTTGGGCAAAGAGGTTTTTTTCAGAAAGCATGACTCTGCAGAAAAAAATGGGAATATTTTTCTCTTTTGCTGAAATGTGTGCGTTTAAAATATTTAGTGGGAAAACCATATAGACAACTTCCATATATGTAACTTTATATGCCCATCACACATCGAATCTCCATAGAATAAATTTTGTTTTGATAATAAACCAATAATTGTGTTATTGGTTGATAGCTATTGCTGTTTAGAACATAAGGTATTTAATTGGTCAACTTAATAAATGGATTTTTTTTATATGCCGCATGCTGTAACGGGTTTAGAACTACTAATGCGAGTCATAAGACCTTAGTCATAAGACTATCCTCCAAAATTCTCTCTGGGTGTAGGGTGACACTTGTACTTTGGTGCATGACAAATGAGCAAATGAAAGTTCAGTATCGTGTTAGTTGGTATTTCTGAGTGACTTTATCTTCATGTCTTGTCAGGTATTTATGGTGCATGGCAGGGACTCCCATACACATACCTTTCTCAGCATGAAGTGCTGCATTGAACATACTGGAATCTGCTGGAGGCGCAGCACTTCCCCCAAAGATCATTCAGCTTTCATAGCCCTGTCTTTGGTGAGTGTAAAGATTTGAATTATGTGCCCAGTGGGACTTCAACATCTTCAATTCAATAACAATAGGAAATATAGACTCTTAAAAGACTTGGTTGTCCATCTGACTAGTTTCATCTAATATTTTTCAGTTATATACATGCTCAAATATTTATTCAAGCCTCTTTTAACATTTTCCATACCATTTGTTCTTATTGTTTCCTCAAGTAGTCAATTCTGTGCTTACCACCCTCTATATAAGTGTTAAATCTATAAACCTGAGGAAGAAAGAGACTAAAAAGACAATTTTGATTAACAGCTTCATGGAAAAGGTGAAATGTGGATCACCAAGAAAGATTGTGGGCCTGATTACATTCAAAAATTCAAGAAACATCTGGTAAATAACTGGCTGCAATATTGGCTATGATACTCTTTAGACACTAGGGTTGGTCAGGTGAACCACATTGGTCTTTCTGGCTCTGTACACTCCAATGTCCTGTAGATCAAGAATGTGCCATTCACAAGCATATTTCTGCTGGTTTCATTTTAGCAAGCACTCTAAATCAACCTCGACTTAGATTGTACTTGAAAATGCCTCACTTTGTCATATGCGATATGCTGTAAAATTACTGTGGGTCAGTGCATCTGTGAATCACTTTTGGTAAACTGTCTCCTCCTTTTGATCTGAATGCTGTTTGATGTATTTGAAATGAAAATCCAAACATTTATGATGAGGACCTGTGATCTGATGCTACATTGTGTCATTGATGTTGCTTTTCATTTATTAAATGAAGATGGAGCTCACTAAAGAGGAAGCTGGGAAATAATCAGATAGTCCAGGGCACAAGAGAGGGCTCAGTGCTTAACAGCTGTAATAACCTGCAGCATGCACTAATCACATCGATTCTGCCAGGGATCAGGTGTGGAACTTCAGCAATAACAAGAGTAGAATAATTATACCGCCATATCTTTATAACCTAAATCCCAGAGTAACTTCTATATATGGCATGTTGTTGTGTGTTTCAAAGATTTCCTGAAATGTTAAATCGCTGAACTGGGAAAATTCTCAGCTTTAGTGCTGGCCAGTTAGAAAGAAATAAAGCCTGAAAACCTCCAGTGACAGTTCTAATGTCTTTGTTAATTATGAATTATATGTAAATGTTCAGGCACACAGAAAGGTTACTAGGGTGCTAAAGGACATAATTAATAATTCTCAAAAAGTCTAAAATAATTATGAAGATTGTATGTTCATATTATGGAATAAAAAGTAGATTGCACAGCCAATTACTTACAGATGTAGCCTGTCCCTTACAAAGTTTTATCCCTTTCTTTTGGGATACAAGGTTTGTAATCTTTCTTTAAATTATCTTCTTTAATTATTTTCTGCAAATCAAAGTCTGTGAGAAGATTTGTAGCTCGGGTGCTTGTTGTTGTGGTTCTGTTCACCGAGCTGGGAATTTGTGTTGCAGACGTTTCGTCCCCTGTCTAGGTGACATCCTCAGTGCTTGGGAGCCTCCTGTGAAGCGCTTCTGTGATCTTTCCTCCGACATTTGTAGTGGTTTGAATCTGCCGCTTCCGGTTGTCAGTTCCAGCTGTCCGTTGGAGTGGTCGGTATATTGGGTCCAGGTCGATGTGCTTATTGATTGAATCTGTGGATGAGTGCCATGCCTCTAGCCACAAAACGACATGACCAGCTATTCTTAGTAGCTACACACGCAGATGACAAGCAACATGAGTTCGACTGGGACAATATTACTATTATAGGACAAGCCAAACAGAGAACAGCCAGGGAATTCCTAGAGGCATGGCACTCATCCGCAGATTCAATCAATAAGCATATCGACCTAGACCCAATATACCGACCACTGCTATGGACAGCTGGAACTGACAACCAGAAGCGGCAGATTCAAACCACTGCAAATGCCGGAGGAAAGATCACAGAAGCGCTTCACAGGAGGCTCCCAAGTACTGAGGATGTCACTTAGACAGGGGACGAAACATCTGCAACACAAATTCCCAGCTTGGCGAACAGAACCACAACATTTTCTGCAAATAAATGCAACACCAAAATAGGTATGCAGTGGGGTTGATCAAGAACAGGTTTTGTCTCCCTGTAACAGTAGTCGGTAACATTTTATAAATGTTTCTCTTCTTTCTGAGAACACCTATTTAAATGAGTGACTGCCATCATATTGCAGTGTTACTGAGGAGGCAAGCATACCCTTTACTTATCTTATCCTTTTACATACCAAGAAAATCTAAACTCACATATGGAGCAGTGATGAGAACCTTTACAAAATGTTTTCAAAGAGTTCGGCTCCTGGAACCAGGTGTGTAATTAGTTCAGGTATTCACTTCACTGATACATCAGTCTCCATTGACTGAACATTTCGTCACTTGGAATTGCAGGAGCTTTTTGAACATTTTCTAAGGACTGCCATAAATACATTACCTGTATATAAACTGCAGGGATGTTGCAGTGTTATTAGAGTCAATACTGACTTTTCGTGGCAGATTATGGGCACATAAATGATGAAAGCTACTTTGTAATTTCTTTTCTCTTTCAAAGTGTTTCTCATAAATTTTCATTTCTCCTACTTACAGATTTCTGTCTCCCTGCAGCTACCTTTTTGGCATTCCTCAGAACTTGTCTTTATCACAAGATATCCCAGTCATAGTGTTGATAGAGCCTCTAACAGACATCGAATTAAAATGCAACAGTAGGGCTCCAATCTACATCCCCAGATCTAAAATTCACAAGTGACTCACAGTCAAATGGCACCATTTAAAAGGAGCAATGCTCCTTATTTGGTTTGTTCAAAGACTAAGTGCAGGTTTATATAACACATAAAAAAACAAAGAACTGCAGACGCTGGAAATCAGAAACAAAAACAGAAACTGCTAAAGGAACTCAGAAGGTCAGGCAGCAGATTTGGAGAAAAAGCAGAGTTGATGTGTCAACTTCAGTGGCCCTTCTTCAGAAACAATTTCTGGTTTTGTTTTCATAAAGTTGCAATGCTGTTTCACAAGTCCAGTACTTTTAGATCTACTCTATAAACATATCAGAAGACAAATGGTGGGAACGTATATCACCTTAACAGAATAGTATTAACACTTTGGAGCAGAACTAAAAGTTTACTAAAACTTGCATTAAACTCTGAGTCATCGAAACATTGCCAAAGGTTGAGGCAATGATGGTATATTGATTGCAACGAGGTCAGCCAGCTGGACCTCATAGAATAAAAGTTCCCTGATTGGGGCTCTTAACCTGGCCCAATCAGGGAGCCCTGGCTGTCAGATAAAAGGGGGAGTCTCAGAGATACTGCCAACTCTGAAAGCAGACTTGGTCTGAATCAAGGACTGTTCATGTGGAGGTAAGGACCTCAATTCAATTGTTATCACTAAAAGGGTAATATTGAGCAACTTGAGGGTCTAAAGGTAGATAAGTCCCCTGGTCCTGATAGAATGCAACTTAGGGCACTGAAATAAATGATGGAAGTTTTAGCAGATGCGTTAGTGATAGTTTACCAAATTTCACTGGACTCTGGGCAGGTCCCGGTGGACTGGAAGATAGTGAATGCCATGCCACTGTTTAAAAAAGTGTGTGGGCAAAAAACATGTAACTATAGGCCAGTTAACTTAACATCTGTAGTTGAGAAAATGCTAGAGGCTACCATTAAAGAAGACATAGTGAGACATCTGGATGGAAAAGGTTCCATCAGGCAGATGTAGCATGGATTGAGGAAGGGAAGGTCATGTTTGACAAACTTACTGGAGTTCTTTGAGGATGTAAGAAGGGCGGTGGATGGTGGGGAACAGGTAGAATGTTGTATACTTGGACTTCCAGAAGGTATTCGATAAGGTGCCACATAAAAGACTCATTCATAAGATAAGAATGAATGGAGTTGCGAGGAATGCACTAGCATGGATGGAGGGTTTGTTAACCAATAAAAAGCAGAGAGTTAGGATAAATGGGTGTTCATCTGGTTGAAGATTAGTGGTAAGTCAGGCGCCACAGCGGTTGTTGCTGGGCCCACAACTGTTTGTGATATATATAAATGATTTGGAAGAGGAGACTGAGTATAATGTATCCAAGTTTGCTGGTGACCCTAAACTGTGGAAGCTTTGCAGAGGATGTGGAGGGACTGCAGAGATAGGTGAAGTGACTAGGCAGGGTCTGTCAGGTGGAGTACAATCTTGGTAAATGTGAGGTTATCCACTTTGGAAATACAAATAGTAGGTCAGAGTATTATTTGAATAGTGAAAGATTGCAGCATGATGTTGTGCAGAGGGACTTGGGAGTGTTTGTACATGAATTGTGGAAACTTGATTTGCAAATGCAACAGATAATCAGGAAGGCAAACAGAATATTGGCTTCCATTGCTAGAGGGATTGAATTTAACAGCGGGGGGGGGGGTTTGCTGCAACTGTACAAAGTGTTGGTGAGGCTGCACCTGGAATATTGTGTGCAGTTTTGGTCTCCTTACTTGAGGAAGGATATACTGGCTGTGGAGGCGTTACAGAGGAGGTTCACCAGGTTGAATCCGGAGATGCGGGGTTTACCTTATGAGAAGGGGTTGAGCTGCCTGGGACTGTACTTACTAGAATTTAGAAGATTGACAGAGGATCTTATAGAAACATATAAAATTAAGAAAGGGATAGGTAAGATAGAGGCAGGGCAAGTTGTTTCCACTGGTGAATGAGATCAGGACTATGGGACATGGCCTCAAGATTATGAGGAGTCGATTTAGGACAGAGATGAGGAGGTACTGCTTTTATTAGAGAGTTATGAATCTGTGGAATTCCCTGCCCAAGGAAACAGTAGAAGCAGCTTCATTAAATATATTCAAGACACTTTTGGATGGGATTTTGCAATGGTTGAGGAATTAAGGGTTATGTAGAAGGAGCTGAGACAACAGATAGATCAGCCATGATCTTAATGAATGGTGGAGCAGGTCAATGGGCCAAATGGCCTACTTCTTCTGTTTCTAATACTATGGAAAATGTGTAAATAAAGGGTAACTTAGTGAGGGGATACTGGCCTCAGTGGAATTATTTCAGATGGATAAATATTTGAAGCAGAAAATGTTGATCAAGCCAGAGAGGGTAATTAGAAAACCCAATAACATTGTATTATTTATTGCAAGAGAAGTTGAATGTAAAAGTAGTGAGGGTTATACTTCAGTTACGCAGGGCACTGGTGAGACCACATCAGGGTTATTGTGTAGAGTATTGGTCTCTGTATTTAAAGAATAAAGAACGCGGTTGCAAGCAGTTCAGAGAAGGCTTACTAGACTAATACCTCAAACTAGTAAGTTTTAAGAAGAAACAGTGAGGCTAGACTTGGGTCTGTTGGAGTTTAGAAGACTAAAACATGGTTTGATTGAACTATATAAAAATGATGAAGGGACTTGATAGGGGGATGCAGAAAGAATGTTTTCTCCTGAGGGAGAGTCTAAAATAGCCAGTCACTGTTTAAAAGTAAGGGATCACTATTGAATACAGATGAGATGAAATTGTACCTCTCAAAGTTATAATCTTTGGAACTCTCTGCCTCAAAAGGCAGAGGAAGCAGAATCCTTGATTATTTTTTTAAGGCGGAGGTGGATTGATTATTGATAAGCAAGGAGGTGAAAGGGTATCACAAGATAGGCAATAATATGGATTTGAGGTTACAATCAGATCTGTCATGATCTTATTAAATAGAACAGCAAGTACGAGGGGCCAAATGGCCAACTTGTTCTCATAACTCTTATGTTTATAAGATCTATCATAGATCCAAAGGATCTTGACAAAGTTTGAAGAGAATTCATGGAAATCACTGACAAGATTTTGCTGCAACTTAAGGTAAATATTATCTGCCATGTAAAGTTTGGTTACTAGCAAGTGAAACAAAATGAAAACAGCTAGTTTGTAACTTAATTTTAGACACCATTTGGGAGATTGAGATGGTTGCACAAGCCATTTATCATTTCCACTGCTGTTGAAGTGTATCAATAAGACATTACAAGAGAGTGAGTGATTTTCAGACTCTAGTACAATTACAGAGACCTCTCCAGATGATTCTGACACTGAGCAAAATGATGCAGTTGAACTTACATAAAACAAATTGCAGAGGCCATGTACTAGCAAAGGGATTTCACCCAAATTCCGACAAGGTGAGAGCTGTAGCACAAATGCAGTTAAGTAGTGCAATGATTTGCTGGATTCATGAAATACTTAGCAAAGCTCTTGCCCAGTTTGTGATTATTGTGAACCTCAAAGTAAGCTTACTGCGAAAAACGTGCAGTGGCATTGTGGTCTTGTGGCACAGAACAAGAAGTAGCTTTTACTAGAATCAGCTTTTACGAAAATCAAACAATTAGTGATGACAACACACGTACTGATGGCCTACAATTTCAAAGTTGAAGTCACCTTGCAATGTGATATCAGTGAGAAAGTACTTGGAGCTATCTTGGTGATACAAGGACATACAGAGTGAAAAAGACTGCCTGGCTGCAGTCTTCACTTGTGTGTATTTTAATCAAAAGCTGTTTTGTAGAGGCAAATTGACAGTGAAGTTCAACCACAAGCCAATTCAAAGCATCTTCTTCAAACCACTTTGATCTGCTCCAAAGCATTTGCAAAGAATTTTACTTAATTTACAGACATAACATGTGGTTGTGGCATACAAGTAAAAGGAGCAGACATGCATTCAAGAGCAGCAGTCCCTATAACAATCTGAGGATGCTGAGACATGGTGTGAAATCGTCCAGATTCAACAAGAAGAAATGGACCAACCTACACAGGAAGTCACCAATCCAGCAGAGACAGAGACACTGAAACTAAAGACAAGCCAGTTAAGTAATGTCTGGCTTGTTGCACTCTACCATGCATAAGGTAACATTCCTCCAGTTCAATGTCATCATCCTCTTTAGAAGACTGTTGCTACTCTCTCAGCTCTTCAGGGTCCATCTCATCTCCTATCTGCCTGTTCCAGTTGTGTAGAATACAGCGTGCTAGGTTTCTGCAGTACATTCTGTCTGGCATGTACTGCAAGACACCCCCAGACTGATCCATATACCAGAACCTCATCTTCAGTGGACCTATAATTTGCTCCATGATGGCCTTGGTCAAAGGCCCACACGGACTCCGGACCACCTTTAAACCAGCAGAGTTCGGACCCGAACAGGACAAACAGTACAGACTACAGATTCAAAAACACCAGCAACAGTTCTCCTTCAAGATCCTCCGCTCCACGCTTGCAGCAATGCGCCGGCACCTAACCTCTCTACAGTCAGCCCTGCCTCAGCTGAGGGCCACACTCTCTCAGAATTGCAAAGGACCCACTCTGTACTACATCCTCAGGAGAATTCATACTCTCAACAAACAGTATTTCAACTCCATCTCAAATATCAAAAACTGTAAGTACAACAAACTTTTATCCACCCACCTCCATAACCAGCGCTCCTCAAACATTCCAAAAGATTCCCTTGGCTTCGGAAATGCCATTAGCCATGCGGCTGATGCAGCTACCACCCCCACGCTGATTGATGTCACTTCTGCCCCCATCATGGCCACTCCCACAACGACTTCCGCCCCTCACAATTCCTCATGCATCACACGTGACATCACCTCCACCCCTCACATCATCGCTGATGCCACACGCTCAGTGACTTCTGCCACTCCTACTACCGTGTCTGCCACCACTTCCGACCCCACCAGCACCACTCATCTGCATTCTGCTGACACGCCCCCCACAGACCCCACTGTCACTATCCCCACCCGCCAGAACCCCGAGGGGAACACTACCCCTGCTCATGCTTCCACCCCCATTCCCCCCACCATCACACCCACTCCAGGTACTGGCTCCGACCCCACTCCCAGCTCCACACCCACACCAGATCCCAGCTCCCAGCCCTGCCGAGTTTTCACCATCCCTCCAGACCTCCAACTCACTGAGGACGAACGATCAGTCCTCAGCAAAGGACTCACCTTCATCCCCCTCCATCCACGCATCAATGAATTTAATACACGCCGTGACATCGAACACTTCTTCCGTCGCCTCCGCCTCCAAGCTTACTTTCACAATCAGGACTTCCGCCCACCTTCCGAGGAGCCCTTCGCCCACCTCCAACACACTGCATCCACCTGGACACCCCGCGCTGGCCTATTACCTGCCCTCGACCTCTTCATTTCCAACTGCCGCCGGGACATTAACCGCCTCAACCTGTCGACCCCCCTCCCCCACTCCAACCTCTCACCCTCACAACGCGCAGCCATCCAATCCCTCTGCTCTAATCCCAACCTCATCATTAAGCCAGCAGATAAAGGGGGCGCAGTGGTAGTCTGGCACACTGACCTCTACACCGCTGAAGCCAAACGCCAACTCGAGGACACCTCTTCCTACTGCCCCCTCGACCATGACCCCACCCCCCCATCACCAAACCATCACCTCCCAGACCATACAGAACCCCATCGCCTCAGGAGATCTCCCACCCACAGTTTCCAACCTCATAGTCCGGGAACCCTGCACTGCCCGGTTCTACCTCCTTCCCAAGATCCACAAGCCTGACCACCCTGGCCGACCCATTGTCTCAGCATGCTCCTGCCCCACTGAACTTATCTCTACCTACCTCAACACTGTCCTATCTGCCCTGGTCCAGGAACTCACCACATACTTTCGAGACACCACCCACGCCCTCCACCTCCTCCAAGACTTCCGTTTCCCCGGTCCCCAACGCCTCATCTTCACCATGGATATCCAATCCCTCTACACCTCCATCCGCCATGACCAGGGCCTCCAAGCCCTCCGTTTTTTCCTCTCCAGACGTCCCCAACAGTACCCTTCCACCGACACAC
Organism: Chiloscyllium plagiosum; assembly: GCF_037043375.1. NCBI lineage: Eukaryota > Metazoa > Chordata > Chondrichthyes > Orectolobiformes > Hemiscylliidae > Chiloscyllium > Chiloscyllium plagiosum. The sequence continues at coordinate 64,872,231 of NW_028270148.1, forward strand.
TCATTCGTTTGGCCGAACTAGTCCTCACCCTTAACAATTTCTCCTTTGAATCCTCCCACTTCCTCCAGACCAAAGGGGTAGCCATGGGCACACGTATGGCCCCCAGCTATGCCTGTCTCTTTGTTGGCTACGTAGAACAGTTGATCTTCCGTAATTACACCGGCACCACTCCCCACCTCTTCCTCCGCTACATTGATGACTGCATTGGCGCCACCTCATGCTCCCGCGAGGAGGTTGAGCAATTCATCAACTTCACCAACACATTCCACCCTGACCTTAAATTTACCTGGACCATCTCTGACACCTCCCTCCTCTTCCTGGACCTCTCCATCTCCATTAGTGACGACCGACTTGACACTGACCTTTTTTACAAACCCACCGACTCCCACAGCTACCTGGATTACACCTCTTCCCACCCTATCTCTTGCAAAAATGCCATCCCGTATTCCCAATTCCTCCACCTCCGCCGTATCTGCTCCCAGGAGGACCAGTTCCACCATAGAACACACCAGATGGCCTCCTTCTTTAGAGACCGCAATTTCCCTTCCCACGTGGTTAAAGATGCCCTCCAACGCATCTCGTCCACATCGCGCACCTTCGCCCTCAGACCCCACCCCTCCAACTGTAACAAGGACAGAACGTCCATGGTGCTCACCTTCCACCCTACAAACCTCCGCATAAACCAAATCATCCGCCGACATTTCCGCCATCTCCAAAAAGACCCCACCACCAGGGATATATTTACCTCCCCACCCCTTTCCACCTTCCGCAAAGACCGTTCCCTCCGTGACTACCTGGTCAGGTCCACGCCCCCCTACGACCCACCCTCCCATCCTGACACTTTCCCTTGCTACCGCAGGAACTGTAAAACCTGTGCCCACACCTCCTCCCTCACCTCTATCCAAGGCCCTAAAGGAGCCTTTCACATCCATCAAAGTTTTACCTGCACATCCACTAATATCATTTATTGTATCCGTTGCTCCCGATGCAGTCTCCTCTACATTGAGGAGACTGGGCGCCTCCTAGCAGAGCGCTTTAGGGAACATCTCCGGGACACCGCACCAATTAACCAAACCGCCCCGTGGCCCAACATTTCAACTCTCCCTCCCACTCTGCCGAGGACATGGAGGTCCTGGGCCTCCTTCACCACCGCTCCCTCACCACCAAACGCCTGGAGGAAGAACGCCTCATCTTCCGTCTTGGAACACTTCAACCCCAGGGCATCAATGTGGACTTCAACAGCTTCCTCATTTCCCCTTCCCCCACCTCATCCTAGTTTCAAACTTCCAGCCCGCACTGTCCCCTTGACCTGTCCGGACTTGTCCGACCTGCCTAGCTCCTTTTCCACCTATCCACTCCACCCTCTCCTCCCTGACCTATCACCTTCATCTCCTCCCCCACTCACCTATTGTACTCTATGCTACTTTCTCCCCACCCCCACCCTCCTCTAACTTATCTCTCCACGCTTCAGGCTCTCTGCTTTTATTCCTGATGAAGGGCTTTTGCCCGAAATGTCGATTTTGCTGCTCGTCGGATGCTGCCTGAATTGCTGTGCTCTTCCAGCACCACTGATCCAGAATCTGGTTTCCAGCATCTGCAGTCATTGTTTTTACCTTACTGCATTTTTATCTGTGTTTGGCCTCAGTCAGGGCTTGCATAAGAGTCATCAGCCACAATTGCAAAGGAAGCTTTTTTTCCCAGTAACCATCCTTTTAAGGAATCTGGCCATTGAAATGTTACAGGAATGTGAGAGTTCTCGAGGAAATATGCATCATGGCAATTCTAGGGTACAAGACACAGGTTTCAAAGGTCTGGAAGCATTAATCACAGATTACTTGCATATTATAAAATGAAGCAGTATGACCTGGTACAAATTGGATAGGTATTAGCCATAATACATTTAGAATCATAGAATCCCTACAGTGTGGAATCAGGCCATGCAGCCCATCAAGTCCTTGGAAGAACATCCCACCCAGACCCATCCACTACCCTATCCCTATAACCCTACATTTCCTATGGCTAATCCACCTCGGCTGCACATCTCTGGATACAATGGGCAATTTTAGCATGGCCGAGCCATCTACTCTGCACATCTTAATAGTGTGGGAAGAAATGGGAGAACCCAGGGGAATACCACACAGACACAGAGAATGTGTGAACTCCACACAGACAGTCTTCCGAGGCCTGAATCAAGCCCAGGTCCCTGGCACTGTGAAGTAGCAATGCTAACCACTGAGCCACTGTGCCGGTCATTGTGGGTTGCTGGTTATAAAATCCTGCACAGGTCTCCAATGGGTCCTGAAAGTAGCCAGCTGCATAAAAGTTTAACATGGACCTTTGACATGACTTTACTCCAATGAATGCAGCAGTGCTTTCACACAAATACAGCAGGAAAGTGGAAGTACTGTGCAATTACTGATACCTTATCCTCCCAGCCCTGCATCCCTCAAGAAAGGAAGCATTGCATATATCAACATTTTGGTAATGCTTACAGTTCAAGGTGAGATGAAATCAGGTCTGTGTCCTTGTGTGGCTGATGAGATTTTGGATTGTCTTTGTGAATAATGGCTCACAGGTGACACCTACGAAGTCTGCTTCATAGAGATGACTATTTTCAATCAGCAATGATCAAATACATGGTTAAGAATCCTTGTGACTAGGAATTACACCCCACACAGATTACACACAATTTCAATCTGTACTGTGAAAGTGCCAGACTAATGACTCTACAGGGCCTCATCACTCGCCAAGTAAAATCACTTATGCCACCCATTGTGGGTGTGGTCGCAGCAACTTTCCATTTCCATATGGTTCACATAACGATAGAAGGCAACACAGGTCGCACTTGGCACGGCAAGTCACAGCCTGAAAATCAAATCAACCCTCCGAAATTCCAAGTCTCCTTTCTTTCTGACACTCCCATCAGTACTGAGCTTCCTGACATTTCCACACACCACGTTGAATTGCAACTTCTCAACATTATCCCACAAGCTGCAGCCCTACAGCCTTGTCATGTCAACAATCAAGCACCAAGGCTAAGGTCGTTGTGACCATTAATTATCCCCCTCCCTTATTAACCTATGTATCCTAATGCACTATCACCTCCCCCGCCTTATTAAGCTGAGTTGTTCTTTTTCACTATTGTTGTCCTCTCTGCATCCCAATGTGCTGCCTCCAACCCCTGGAACTGAATTTTCCAACTTTCCTACCACAGCAGTGGCCACTGATAAACCACTTTCACATTCATTGAGTTATCCCCCAGGAATGACTATAGTCCACCCGCTGACTAACTTGGACAGACAGCCTTGATTGATGTGTGACCAGAAACCTGACTAATTGCTATGCAGCTCCATTACTAACTTGCTGTGACTTCCTGGACTGGTTACATTGGGCCTGCAGGACTGACCAGAGTACATTCCCCAGATTGCAGTGATATGGGCCCCCTGAACCTGACCATTCCAAATAGCACCCGACCATGTCCAAGATCCACGACTGCTAATGGATACTGCCGTTGACTTACTGAGCTGGCAGAGGAAGCTGTCTCACTTGAATTGACTGAAGACTACTCCCCTTAGACTTGGAGACATGGTAATTTGGTTGAAACACATTTAGTGTGCATGTCACTTCATGTCACTTCAGTTGCTGACACATAGTACAGGTGTGAGAGTGAGGTAGCATGGCGCTATACATCCATTAGAACACATCTTCACTGATTACTACTGACACCAATGAAAAGTTTGCCTCCATTTTGTGTCTGTGCTAAAAGGCAAGTCAAGATAGAGAACTGGGAACCCTTAATCTCTGACTGAGGGCAGGAAGTGCAGAAGGCAAGGCAAGGTAGAGATGCTGTGAGCATCCAAATAGATCAAAAATGGTGAGCACTGAGAAAGTAAGCCAGGTTGAATCCATGGAGTGGGTACCTGTCGCTATTAGTTTCCTTGCAGCAGCATTCCAATGAAGGGTGTTGATACACTCCAAAATGCAGCAATGAAGTTCATAACTCTATTGTGAAGGAATCAGATTGTCCTATGGGATGTAGTGTGGCTGGTGCTTGTCCAATGCCAACATCCAGGGATGGGGGTGCGGGAGGCCATTGCCTGTGAAACATGCCCTGGATGTCTAAGCTGGAGGGCTGAGGAGCATACAGTGAGCTAGAATTGCCAGGTAACACTGAATTTCACATTGAGAATTGTCACTGTCTAGTTTGTATCTGGCAGGTGGGAAAATTGGTGGCAAATGTGGCAAGATTAGGTAATAATAACATGTTCATGCATGCAATTACTACATAAAAGTCTCTTACTAATTCTCGTTTTGATGTTCAACACTTTGTTGGGGAATCTGATTTTTTGTTCTCTATCGAGAATCTCATTAATGATGATCTCAGGCCATTTTGCAACTTTCTCACCAATGACTGTATCTCTGAGGGCAAGGGAGAATCTGCCTGCATTTGCAATAAATGAGTAGCAACTGATGAAAGTGAAACTTAACACACCATTTTGTTAATGAATGGTAATTTTCTTTATGATCAAGTAAAATGAGTAACTTTCACAACTTGTAACCTCAAATTATGGAGCATGCGATTTTCACTTTTCTTTTATGAAAAGAGGGATGGTTGGAGTAATATAATTTTATGTAGTGTACAGACTGGCTTGCCACAGTCATGTAACATATACCTCTCCTGTAACCACATGGCAACCATGACACAGATGACATGAAGACAGTATCAGTATCTTTCATAGTTCAGTGGTTTGATGGCAATTGTCATCAAGACATAATGAAGAATGAATGATATCTAATAAGCATTCCAGCCTTGAATAGCTTCCTAAATGTCCCATCTTACTTACTTTAAATCTTTTTAATTGAAATAAAGAAAATAACCACCAACACTTAGACTCATAGTCATAGAGATGTACAGCACAGAATCAGACTCTTCGGTCCAACTCATCCATGCTGACCACATATTCTAATCTAATCTAGTCCCATTTGTCAGCACTTGACCCATATCCCTCTAAACCCTTCCTATTCATATATCCATCCACATGCCTTTTAAATGTTGTAATTGTACCAGCCTCCACCACTTCCTCTGACAGCTCATTCCATACATGTATCATCCTTTGCATGAAAACGTTGCCCCTTAGATACGTTTAAATGTTTTCCCCTAAATTCCCCCACCACAGGGAAAAGACCTTGAAAATTATCCTATCCATGCCCCTCATGATTTTATAAACCTCTATAAGGTCACCCCTCAGCCTCTGATGCTCCAGGGAAAACCCCCCAGCTTATTCAGCCTCTCCCTATAGCTCAAATCATCCAACCCTGGCAACATCCCTGTGAATCTTTTCTGAACCCTTTCAAGTTTCACAACATACTTCCAGTGGGAGGGAGACCACAATTGCACCCAATATTCCAAAAGTGGCCTAACCAATGTCCTGTACAGCTACAGTGTGACTTCCCAACTCCTATAGGAGAAAGTGAGGTCTGCAGATGCTGGAGATCAGAGCTGAAAATGTGTTGCTGGAAAAGCGCAGCAGGTCAGGCAGCATCCAGGGAACAGGAGAATCGACGTTTCGGGCATAAGCCCTTCCTGAAGAAGGGCTTATGCCCGAAACATCGATTCTCCTGTTCCCTGGATGCTGCCTGACCTGCTGCGCTTTTCCAGCAACACATTTTCAGTTCCGAACTCCTATACTCAATGCTCTGACCAATAAAGGAAAGCATACCAAATGTCTTCTTCACTATCCTATCTACTTGTGACCCCACTTTCATGTAACTATGAACCTGAACTCCAAGGTCTCTTTGTTCAGCAACATTCCCCAGGACCTTACCATTAAGTGTAATAAGTCCTGCTCTGATTTGCTTTTCCAAAATGCAGCACCTCACATTTATCTAAATTAAACTCCATCTGCCACTTCTCAGCCCGTTGGCCCATCTGATCAAGATCCCATTGTACTCTGAGGTAACCTTCTTCGCCGTCTACTACACCTTAAATTTTGGCGTCATCTGCAAACGCACCTCCTATGTTCACACCTAAATCATTTATATAAATGACGAGAAGGCTATTTACATTTTAACATCTTTACATGTTTTGACATGTCCCTACCTGTACAGAAACCAAAAAGAAGTCACCTAACCACTTTTTAGTCCATTTTATCATGGTGCTTTGTCTATATCCTAGACTGCTTTTTAAAAGTAATGTCCTTCAACCAAGATGATTTAAGTGCAGTTAACACAGTACTGACAATTTGCAATGCAAGGAGGAGAAAGTGAGGACTGCAGATGCTGGAGATCAGAGCTGAAAAATGTGTTGCTGGAAAAGCGCAGCAGGTCAGGCAGCATCCAAGGAGCAGGAGAATCGACGTTTCGGGCATAAGCCCTTCTCCGGGCATAAGCCTCCCTCGTCAGGTCCACACACCCCCACCAACCCAACCTCCACTCCCGGCACCTTCCCCTGCATCCGCAAGAAATGCAAAACTTGTGCCCATACCTCCCCCCTCACTATCATGCAAGGGATCCTTCCATATCCGTCACAAATTCGCCTGCACCTTCACACACATCATTTACTGCATCCGCTGCACCCAATGTGACCTCCTCTACATTGGGGAGACAGGCCGACTACTTGCGGAACGTTTCAGAGAACAACTCTGGGACACCCACACCAACCAACCCAACCGCCCCGTGGCTGAACACTTTAACTCCCCCTCCTACTCCGCCAAGGACATGCAGGTCCTTGGCCTCCTCCATCACCAGTCCATGGCGAAACGACGCCTGGAGGAAGAGCGCCTCGTCTTCTGCCTAGGAACCCTCCAACCACAAGGAATGAATATAGATTTCTCCAACTTCCTCATTTCCCCTCCCCCCACCTTATCTCAGTACCAACCCTTAGACTCAGCACCGCCTTCCTAACCTGCAATCTTCTTCCCAACCTCTCTGCCCCCACCCCCTCTCCGGCCTATCACCCTCACCTTAACCTCCTTCCACCTATCGCATTCCCAACGCCTCTCCCCCAAGTCCCTCCTCCCTACCCTTTATCTTAGCCTGCTTGGCACACCTTCCTCATTCCTGAAGAAGGGCTTATGCCCAAAATGTCGATTCTCCTTCTCCTTTGTTAACTAAATTAACCTGGTTGAGTTATTTTTCACTTCATGCTATACACAGTGAAATATTTGTGTTGAAATCACCTCTGTCTTGCCATCAAACCCTGTTATAATCAACAAAGGAGTGGTGTGAAGAGAGGAATCAGTTCGTCCCTCCTAACTTAACTTATGACACTACACACAGTGCATTGATGAAATCAGCTTGTTTGCTTGTTAGACATTAATTCTGTTCAATTAGTTGACTATTGTGAGGATGCTGCTCTTTTAACAAAGTTTTGTTGTCCTTGGCTTTTCTTCAGAGCAGGCCCTAAAGACACAGATTTCAGGGTGTCGTGGTTCGAAAGGTTTTGGGCCAATTTGATTATAGCTAACAGATACTGCCTCCGGAAGTAGACTTTCAAGTTAAAAAACCACTTGTACAATGAAAGAGGAGTGGCCAGTTCTCGCAGCTCAGTTTTACTCTGGTTTGGTTAGGTTTTAGCAAGCAGTCAGTTGTGAAACTGCTGCACCCAAAGAAACAGGTCCATGCTGATCCTCCCTCTCTCTGACATCTCTCCGATAAGAACCTGTGTTGGATTTTTTCTTTTTGTGCCAAGGGATGTTTATGGGGATTGTTGCCAGTATTTGGAATGGCATCAAGTTGGGATAATCTGTTGGGTTTTTGGATAGGTTAAGTTATTCTATATTCTGTTCTGTGTTTCATTTGGTAATCTTGCTAATAAATTCTGTTTTGTTTTAAAGTAAGTGGTTGGGCCAGCTGCATCACTCCTAGAATATCCACCTCACATCTGGTTAAAACAATTAACAAAGTTGGGTCCGGGCCATTTTCTTGAAATGGTTTGAAGGGGCCTGGCCTGGTCCATAACAGATTGTTGGCTCGTCCGGGATTTGTTCTATAGTTTCAAATTGGATTAAGTTATTGGACTTACAGGCTGCGAGTGGCGGGGTGTTACTGTTTTTTGTTCTGGGTGTTGAATTAGGTTAGTTTAAACAGTGCTTGGAATAGCAATGGCTCTTTCAGTTTTCTCAGTGGAAGAAGTGACTTTGGGGGTTTTACCAAAGGTGAATAAGGCTGGAATTAGCAGACAAGCTGGAGTTGGAGCTGTTTCCTTCTGTAAGGAAAGGAGAGGTCATTCCGGCAATAGCTCAGCATTTAAATTTGCTGGAAAGACCATCCGAATCTTTAGAAATGGCTAAAATTCAATTGCAAATGAAGCAGCTTGAGTTAGAGGCAAAGGACAAGGAAAAGGCAACAGAAATGAAACAGTTTGCATTTTAACTAAAAGCAGAGGAAGGAGAAAAAGATTGAATCACTTTAGCAGAACAAAAAGAAAAAGAAAGAGGGAAGAATGAGAAAAGCAGAGGGAGCTTGAACTTCATAAATGGGCACTTAGACAGAAAAGTCAGCTTAACAGGATGGGGATGAAGGCTAAAGGTAAGCTTAGTGAGGAGGAGAGTGAGCATGAGCAAACCCATGGTAACCAAAGGCCTGGTGAGAACCTGTTTAAATATATTCAAGCATTGCTTAAAATTTGATGAGAAGGATGTGGAAGCCTTTTTCATCTCATTTGATAAGGTGGCTAAAAGAATAGTGGCCAGTGACCACGTGGGTTTGGTTGATTCAAATAAAACTTGTAGGTAGAGCTAGTGAGGTATACATATCACTATCAGAGGAGGTATCTGGGGCGTATGAGGAGGTGAAGAAAGCCATCTTAAGTGCATATGAGCTTGTACCAGAAGCCAACAGACAACATCTCAGGAATCTAAGGAGGGACCCTGGTCAAACCTACATTGAGTTTGAAAGCATCAAACAAGGCAATTTTGATAGGTGGATAAGGGCATTGAAAATAGAGCAAACCTATGATGCTTTTAGAGAGACTATTCACTTCCTGAACTAGTGTGAACTCATGTGGAAGAGCAGAGAGTTAAAACAGCAAGATTAGCAGCTGAAATGATTGATTGAGTTGGTCCCTAAATCAAAGTTTGGCTTCCAACATCAATTTCAATCCGTGAGGGATAGAAATTGGGGAAAAACAATTCTCACGTGGAAAGGGAAATGTAGATCTCGGTGAAGGTCATAAGGATAACTTAGCACTGGGTAAAAAAGAAACCCTTGAAGGGGAAAGAGAAGTTAAAAAGCTCCAGTGTTTTCACTGCAATAAAGTAGGCCACATGAAATCAGTGATGGTGGGTTAGGAAAAGCACTGGGAAGCCAGATGTAGGAAAGCAGGATATGCCAGTGAATTTTGTCGGAGTGGTAACACAGCACAGTGGAGGCTAGAATGCTGCACCAGAATGTATAAGCTGGTCCGAGGTTGGTTATGGAGGAAGTGCCAGATCTTCTTAAACCATATACCTGCGAAGGTAAAGTTTACTCACATCAGCCAGGAGCAGCAGGTAAAGAGGTTACAATATTTAGAGACACAGGATCCTCTCAATCTGTGATGCCAAAAGATGAAATATTTATCTCTGTCAGAAAAGGTACTAGTAATGGAGATTTACAGTGAGACATAAAGTGTTCAATTATGTAAAGTGAAGAGTGGAGAAGTCATGGTAGGAGTACTGGACAAACTCTCAGCTCCAGGAGCACAACTTGTCCTTGCTAATGATACAGCTGGTTCACAGGTAGAAGTGCTGCCTATTGTGGTTGAAAAAAAAATGCAACCAGACAGGACCAACACCCCATGATTCTATGGACTACCAAAAATCCATAAACCAGGAGCCCCCCTCAGACCCATAGTCTCACTACCCGGAACACCAACTTACAGACTGGCCAAAGAACTACACACAAAACTGAAATACCTAATAGAAGAGTCACAGCACTCCATCCACTCCACCCAGGAATTCCTAAAAATCATCAAAAACACCAAAATAGAGGAAGACAAAACAATGATCTCATTCGACGTAACAGCACTGTTCACCTCCATCAACATCGACCTGGCAAAGGAAACACTTACCACACTTTTAGAGGAGACCATCACACACCCCAACCGCCATCAATCACATTACTAACAAAAACATCATGAAGCTAGTGGACCTGTGCCTCACCACCCACTTCACTCTCAACAACCTAATCTACAAACAAACCAACGGCACACCCATGGGATCTCCGCTATCAGGATTCATAGCAGAAGCGGTAATGCAAAGACTAGAACAAACAGCCCTACCAACCATCAAACCAAAAATCTGGGTCCGCTACGTAGATGACTCCTTTGTCATCACAAAACGAAACAAGATAGAAGAGACATTTAACATCAACAACACCCTCACAGGCATAAAGATCACCAAGGAGGAAGAAACTGACAACAAACTCGCATTCCTGGACGTCACAGTCGAAAGAAAGGACAACGGAGAACAACAAACCTGTGTATACAGAAAACCGACAAACACTGACCAAATACTTAACTACACCAGCAACCATCCCAACACACTCAAACAAAGCTGTATCAGAACACTATTCCAACAAGCCACCTCACACTGCAGCATAGACAAACTTCGGAAAACAGAGGAGAACCACCTATACAACGTATTCAAGAAGAACGGATACTCAACAAATACAGTCCACAGATTCCTCAAGAACAAACCATGACAAGCAGACCAAACACAGCCAGAAACCCTAACCACCTTACCATACATCAAAGAAGTTTCAGAAATGACAGCCAGACTACTAAGACCCCTTGGAATCCTAGTAGCACACAAACCCACCAACACTCTCAATCAAAAACTAACAAACTTAAAAGACCCAGTACAACCCATGGACAAAACCAATGTCGTCTACAAATTCCATGCAAGGACTGCCAGAAACACTACGTAGGAAAAAACAGGAAGAAAGTTAGCCACCAGGATATACGAACACCAGCTAGCCACAAAAAGACATGACCCTCTCTCCCTCGTAGCCCTACACTCGGATGAAAAAAACCACCAATTCGACTGGGACAACACATCTATCCTGGGACAGGCTAAGCAAAGACATGCCAGAGAATTCCTAGAAGCCTGGCACTCCAACCACAACGCCATAAACAAACACATAGATCTAGATACCATCTATCAACTCCTCAGAAAACGAACAGGAAATGACATCACCACAAACCCCAGGAACCCCATCCAGGACAAACATATAAATAGAAAGCAGGAGACAACAGCTTCACTTCACTTGGAGGTCGCCACTGATGATGTTACCTACCCAGGTAATGAAACGTCTGGATATCAAACCTACAGCTCAGCAAGCAAACCTACACCCTAGACAGTGGAAATTCAGGCAGCAGAACTATTGCAGGAAACGTATCCTGGGATTTTACCCTACTGTGTGGTAACAATGTAACAAAGTCACCAGTTGAAACAGGAGAGATCAAACAGTATAGATAAAGTTGAAGTGGAATTAGTAGAGACCTTGTTTGATCAGATGGTTGAGACAAACCAGGAGCAGATAGATGACAAAGCAGACATATTTAGCTCAGATAAATTAACTGAGTTACAGCAGAAAGATGAACATTTAAACCAATTGTATCAAAAAGCATCCGCAAAAAAAAATCCAAATTGGTCCCTGAATGCTACTATCTTAAAAATGATGTCCTAATGAAGAGGTGGAGACCATTGCATATTCAGGCAAATGATAAATGGGCAGAAGTTCATCACGTTGTATTGCCAAGTGGGTTATAGAATGAAGGTGTTGCGAGGGGCGCATGAACTACTAGTGGGGGTCATTTAGGAGTAAGAAAAACTCAAGCAAAAATACAAAAACCTTTTTAGAGGCTTAGACTGCACAAGGATGTAGTTGAATTTTGCCAAGCATGTCATACTTATCAGGTAATTGGAAAACCACGGGCAGTAATAAAGCCGGAACCTGCATAATTCAGAGACCACGTATTTGGACTGTGTCAAACTTGCAGAAATTATTAAATAGAGCGGGGGAGTTGGCTAGATAGCATTTAAAAGTATCACAGCATATAATGAAAGAAGAAGCAGACAAGGAATCAAAAACTTTCAATTTTGCTGTTGGAGATAAAATGTTAGTGTTACTTCCCATGGTAGATGAATCTTTAAAAGCAAGGTTTGGTGGACAACATCAAGTCAAAGATATTGAGTGAGGTGAACTATTTGATAAGGACTCCAAACAAAAAAAAATCTGAGTGTGTCATGCAAATGTACTCAAAATACATTTTGACAGGGAAGTAAAGTCAAAAGAGGCTGTGGTATTGGTTATAACAGAGGATTCTGAATTGGACATTCCTCAAATTAAATTGGACAATAAGGAAGTCGTCAAAACTTGGGATACATTATTGAGTTACCTTCCAGAGGAAAATCGAAATGATCTGGAAGAGTTATTATCACATGGGGAGATATGCGGAAACAAGCTGACAAGTACTAACCTAATCATGTATGATTATTGTCAATATAATTTATATGGGTGATGTGGTGTACTAACAACTTAAAATTAAGGGGTTTTAAAATGAAGCCATTTTTGGATATTGATGGTTCATTATTTTTTAAGGGAGGTGTGATGATGCTACTCCTTTAACAAGATTATGTTATCCTTGTTTTCTTTTCAGACACAGGTTCTGGGATGTCTAGGTTTGGAGGATTTTAGGGCCAATTTGCTGATAACTAACAGATACTGCTTCAGGCAAAAGGCTTTCAAGTTTTAAAAAAAACACGTACAACGTAAGGGGAGTAATCAGTTCACCCAGCTCAGCTTTTCTCTGGTTTGGTTTGGTTTGGTTTTAGCAAGCAGTCAGTTGTGAAGCTGCTGGACCCAAAGAAGCAGGGGTCTATGCTGATCTTCCCTCTCTCTGACATCTCTCCTGTAAGAACCTGTGTTGGATTTTTCCTTTTTGTGCCAAGGGGTTTTCATAGGGATTGTTGCAAGCATTTGGAATAGTATCAATTAAGTTGAGATTTTGGATAGGTTAAGTTATTCTATATTCTCAATCTCTACAATGTGAAAACAGACCATTTGGCACAACAATTCCACACTGACCCTCTGAAGAGTATCCGACCCAGACCTGTTCCCCTACCCTATTACTTTACATTTCCCCTAACCTTTGCACATATCCTACAAATCCCTGAACACTATGGGCTATTTAGCATGGCCAATCATCTAATTTGCACATCGCTGGACTGTGGGAGGAAACCTGAGCACCCCAGGGGAAACCCAGGCAGACATGTGGAGAATGTGCAGACTCCACATAGACAATCACCCGAGGCTGGAATCGAACCCAGGGTCCTGGTGTTGTGAGGTAGCAGTGCTAACTACTGAGCCACCATGCTACCCATTCTCTTTTGGTTGTGTTGCATTCAGTAATCTTGCAAATAAATTCTGTTTTGTTTAATACTAGGTGGTTGGGCTAGCTGCATCATTCCTGGAATATCCAATTTACACCTGCTTAAAACAACTAGCAAAGGTAGGGCCCAGGCTACTCTCTTGGAATGGTTTGATGGGGTCTGGCCTGGTCCATAACACTATCATTCTATTTTACTCTTTAAAGTCCTCATACTGCCGGCACTTGAGCTTTTGGTGATGAACAATCAAGTGTGATTGCTTGATTGCAGTGAATTGCAATAAATTAGGACTGGCTCTATCTTGGTGACTGATTTTACTGCATACCCACCAATAAATGGGGAATCAAAGTCTGCATGTCAGAAAACATGTCTGAGTACATTGTATTGAGTCATAGATTCAGTGAGCACAGAAATAGACTATGCTCTCATATTTTAAGTGCTCATCCAGATGTTTCCTGAATGTTGCAAGAGTGCCCACATCCACTATACTTTCAGGCAGTGTATTCTATATTTTAACCACCTTCTGGGTGAAAACATTTCCTCAGATCTCCTCTAAATTACTTACCTTTACCTTAAACTTGTATCCTTTGGAAATTTCTCTCAATTCTACCCTGCATAAAGTCAGAAGTCACACGACCCCAGGTTATAGTCCATCAGGTTTATTTAAAATCAGAAGCTTTCACAGCGTTGCTCCTTTCTGACTTCACCTGACAAAGGAGCAGCTCTCCAAAAGCTTATGATTGTAAATAAACCTGTTGGACTATGACCTGGTATTGTGTGACTTCTGACCTTGTCCACCCCAGTCCAAGACCAGCACCTTCACATCATGGTTACCCTGTTTATATCTTTCATATTTCTGTATACATCAGATCTCCACCCCTACAGCTCAGCCTCCTCACCTCCAGGGAAAACAAACCCAACCTATCCACCTTTGCCAATGCAATCACATCCTTTCATTAGCATGGCAATGAGAACTGCACACAGTATTCCACGTGTGGTCTAACTAATGTTTTATAAAGTTGTAATATGCCGCCTTTACTCATATATTCCACACCCCAGCTAATGAAGGCAACCATCCTGTATTGTTTCTTTACCACACTATCTACCTGTGTTGGCACCTTCAGGGATCTATGGACTGCTGACTGTTTTGTGTATTTACTTTCAGTTTACTCAGATTGTACTCAGGGTGATCAACATTCAAAGTCAGAATTGATCTGAATCACCTCTCCAGCAGCTGCTAGTTCTGATGCTTAAACATTATCCATCATCTTCTAACATTACTGTAATGATACAGAATGACCCCTTCCCACTTAAACTATAAGAGGTGAAGAGCTGGGAAAATTTCTCACAAATTGTTTGTTATGAGATTTTAATTGAGAAATATTTATTCACTGAACTTGAAATTGTTATTTTTATATTTTTAACATAGAGTTTAAGTTTCAGAACATGATCATCCTCTCCCATATCAGTTCACTTCCTCCCACATTCCTAGGTAGATTGCACACTGCACAGTCAACACCTTTTCAACTATTCACATTTCCATGTAGCATTTATCTCTCTTTTGGCTTATCAGCAATCCCTTTGTTTGTCTATCTTGTTTTCTCTCTCTATCTTACCCTGCAGGCTTCATCTATATATGCTCCATTGTCTATCTTCTGCAACCCCTTATCCCATCATAAATACCAACCATTTGCCAGCCATTTTCAGTTCTGATAAAGGGTCAGTGAACTTGAATCAATAACTGTTTTTCCCTCTACAAATGCTGCCAGACCTGTTGTGTTTCTCCTACATGCTCTGTTTTTGTTTCAGACTTCCAGCATCCATAGTTTTTTGCTAACATCTGTATTGTCGACGGAGTTCCAATGAAAGCAAGTCCCATACCCACATGCTGAATGATTTATGCTAGATGCTTTTGTATAAATTTTATGTTACAACTAAAAGAAAATTTATTTTTTCTCTTTCTGCAAGTAAAGCAGAACTTCTCAAACACAATGCTGCTCTCACACTGCACATAGCCTATAAATTTATGAAGGAAGTTATGGATCATTTCCAGGTATTCTTGAGTAAATTTCTTATTTCAGTCGATGGTTTGCCAATTTACCTCATGATCATTTGGTTATTGTACCACAGAGTATTGAAAGCTTATTAAAATGAAGTTACAATTTTTACTCCGTTGTCCACTATTACTACTTTAGCCTCTTATCACAAGTAGAACTTGATCTCTTCACAACTGGTTCATAAACTAGCATAGTTACCACTTCAACCTCTGGCAATCACCAATACCGTCACCACTATCCCCAATATAAACACTGCCAGCACCACCATCAAATCACCAGAATAATCAGCACCACCACTGTCACTACCACCACCAGCATTATCATCAATGTCACCATTATCTACACTCTCTCTAAGTCCAGTATCAATTTGGATCCAAGCAAATCAGCGTGACAGAAACGAAAACATCTTTCATTGTGGAGAGAGTTCCTTAACTATTCAGTCTTATTTTTTTCCATTTTGTATCTGAATGTCCTTTCACACACAACCGAATAGCTTTTTCCACGACCAAATCACTTTTGGCAACTTTCACTAATTAGCTACTATTCAGTCTTAGAATGTTTTCTTATCAACTTACTCAAAGATATCATTGTACATCTCTACATCAGATGGGACTTGAACCTGGCGCCATCTGGCTCAGAGGTAAGATCACTACCACTGTGCCACAAGAGCCCACTATTCAGGCTTTATTTCTTTTTCTGCATCCAGAAGTGCTCTTGCACACAAACTGAACAGCTTTTCCCATCACCAAATCACCTGAGGCAATTTTTGTCGCTGCCCACCATCAGTAAATCACCCATGCTTTCTAATTGATTAAGTTACACGCAAAGCCATGAAGGGCAATACAAATCATCAAAGGTGAGGAAAGGAGGCTAAATCAAAGTGGAGTAGGAGGGGACTATTCAGTCTTACTTTTATTTTGAGTCATAAAGTCATAGAGATACACAACACAGAAACAGACCCCTTGGTCCAACTCATCCATACCAACCAGATATCCTAAATAAATGTCCACAACCACCTGATAAAGGTGCAGCACTCCGAAAGCTAGTGCTTCCAAATAAACCCGTTGGACTATAACCTGGTGCTGTGTGATTTTTAACTTTATACATTCCAGTCCAACACTGGCACCTCCAAATCCTAAATAAATCAACTTCAAATCATCCCAGTTAGATGTGCTATATTATACATCTCTGGAACAGGTGCGTGTCAAACCCAAATCTTCTGGTCCAGAGATGGGAACACTAACTACTCAGTCTGGCAATATTTATAATCAAATTGTTCAGAGATCTTTTTAGCCACCTCTGGAGCAGATGTGACTTAGACTTAGCTGGTGGAGACTGTAACTCTCATTGAAGCTTTACCACTGAATCTCTGATAGACTTCTCATCCAAGTGTAAGGATGCCACAAGAGAGCCCTAATCAATTTTACATCTCTTTCCACACATTGATGACACCTGGTCTCCCGTATAACTATTCAGTCAGTTAATGAACCAATTAACACCATCAACTGTTGAGCTTCTTGCCATATTAACAGCAGTAGCCCCCATCTAGACCACCAGCATCCACCAATGTGAAAATGGGGACCAGTAAAGGAGTAACGATCACAAAAAAAACCTAGTTTTTAAAGATGGGTTTTGGGAATTTCTTTTTCAATTTGATATTGCAGAAGAGTTTAGAAAAAAGGGTCTCAAAGAGCAGGTCAAAGCAGCTGAAGCCTCTGTCATCAGTAGTAGGTCCAAAGAAACAGGAGTCTGACAAGGTCACAGGTAGCTGAATGGAATCCAGAGGCTGAGATTTGGAATGGGAGAGACATAAACAGTGGTGGGTGAAAGATTTGAAGGGTCTTGCAGACAAGAATTATAAATGTACAGTAATTAATCAAACTGTCAGTATTGGTTATGGGGTGTATAACCGATAGGGGGAATTTGGTTAAAAGTATCAGATGGGTATAAAAAGGGTGCCTGATGTGAGATTGCTTATTTTATATCCCTGTTAATGTTGAAGGTTCTGCCTGATGTGTTGTGGAATGGAGTAATATAAATCAGTGAAATGCAATGATTAAAAATACAGAAAGTAGAGCCTATTTTAATAAAATATAATGCATGCCTTTTGTTTATGATGCTAATACTTACAATAATAAACCAATGACTCATCTACAAATGGTTGAGTGCTAACTGTTTATTTCATACATCATGTCAATGGACCAGTGTCTGCATAACAATAAAGAATATATTTACAAAATATATTGGGATCTTGGTGTGTAGGTACATAGATCCCTTAAAATGATCACCCAAGTGGACAGGGTTGTTAAGAAAGCATATGGTGTTTTGGCTTTCATTAACGGGGGGATTGAGTTTAAGAGTCATGAGATCTTGTTGCAGCTCTATAAAACTTTGGTTAGACCGCACTTGAAATACTGCGTCCAGTTCTGGTCACCCTATTATAGGAAAGATGTGGATGCTTTGGAGACGGTTCAGAGGAAGTTTACCAGGATTCTGCCTGGACTGGAGGGCTTATCTTATGAAGAGAGGTTGACTGAGCTCGGACTTTTATCATTGGAAAAAAAGAGGAGGAGAGGGGACCTAATTGAGGTATACAAGATAATGAGAGGCATAGATAGAGTCGATAACCAGAGACTATTTCCCAGGGCAGAAATGACTAACACGAGGGATCATAGTTATAAGCTGGTTGGAGGAAAGTATAGAAGGGATGTCAGAGGCGGGTTCTTTACACAGAAAGTTGTGAGAGCATGGAATGCGTTGTCAGCAGCAGTTGTGGAAGCAAGGTCACTGGGGACATTTAAAAAACTACTGGACATGCATATGGTCACAGAAATTTGAGGGTGCATACATGAGGATCAGTGGTTGGCACAACATCATGGGCTGAAGGACCTGTTCTGTGCTGTACTGTTCTATGTTCAAAATGTACTTGTAAAAATAAATGGGCTTAAGCAGCACAGCATACAAAACTTCCTACTATACATTACAGAGTTGTAGTCAGAGATAAAGAATAACACTTGTAAAGTGATTGTATAATCCACATGAGTAAGTTAATCAGGTAGTTCTGGAAACTCGAGAAATTATGAGGAAAATGTCATTCTGGGAGTTGTATTACTCAGATTGTAAAGATGTCACTTTTCTGTGGTTTTCCGATTTTGTCACATTTGTACAAATGTAAGATTTTAATCCCAACTTCACTAGAGTTCCTGTGTTAATTCTATATCAAATATAAATGGAAATACCAACATACAAAAGTTACACAAGATTAAAAAAAAGTGATTGATAGAAACTTATTCCGAACAATAGAGAAAATTTATGGGCCTTGAAATTGCACTGTGGGATACAGCATGCAAATCCTTATCACACACATTTGAATTTCCTCTCTTCTGTTATCAAGGCTGTTAACCCATTTATTTTAAATAGATTAACACCCCTATTTATCTTCAATGTGTTAATACTTCCATTAAAAGTAGAAGGAGGAATGTCCTACGCATACATTAATAGTTCATGCACAATAAACCACAGTGTAATTTCAAGGCTATAATAATTAAAAAAAAATCTGGACTGTAATTTGATTAAGAGTTAAGTGACACTACACTTGCTGTACAACTATAGCTTTAACACATCATTAATATCAATAAGAGCCCAGGAACACCAAAGATGCTGTTTAAAATGGTACAGAGCCAAGATATACTGCCAGACTTAGATTGCTCTCAGATTAGAGAAAGCTACATTCTGAAAAAGAATCACTGGAACTTCATCATTAACTCTGATTCCTCTCCACAGATGCTGCCAGACCTGCTGAGTTTTTCCACCAATTTCAGTTTTGTTTCTGATTTCTAGCATCTACAGTTCTTTTTGATTATTTTCTAAGATTTAAATGCTCCGTATTTATATATTAGAAGTAAGGAACGTTTTAATTTTCATATTTGAAAAGAAGTTTACAAAGCCAATGTGGCTACTTTTCTTGGCCTTTGTATCCAAACTAAGCTAATTTGCTACCTCGATTATCCTTCCAGGTCATAGTCACAGATGCATAGTTGTTATAATATTTACACTGATGCTGACATGTGGTTAGGTTTTTGGAAATATGCCAGAAATAAGGAAAATAAATGTTTTTCTCAATTATTTTAACTTTTGATAAAATTTTAACAATTATTTGGTATCAAATTAATAGTCACGTGGGAAAGGTTGGGTTGATTAGAAAGAACCAGCATGACACATAAATCACGTTTACTGGAGTTTTTTTTTGAAGAGGTAACAGAAGGATCATTGATGTTCATGTTGGATAAAGTGGTCAGGAAAGTGTGCGTACCTTCATCGGTTGGGACATTGAATATAAAAGTTGGCAAATTACGTTACAGTTGTATAAAACTTTAGTTAGGCCATATTTGGAACATTGTCTGCAGCTCTGGTTGCCACACAAGCTGAAGGACATGGATGCTTTGGAGAGGGTGCAGACAGGTTTACCAGGATGTTGCCTGGTATGGAGGGATTAAGGTTGGATAAGTGTGGATTCTTTTCACTGGAAAGACAGAGGCCGAAGAGTGACCTGCTAGACACATAGATAAGTTGGAGAGACAGAGGCTTTTCCTGGGGTGGAATGATCAGGTCAAGGTTAGGGGGGAAAGTTTAGATGGGAAGTGCAGGCAAAATTTTTCACATAAAGATTGGTGTGTGCCTGGATTGCACTGCCAGTGGAGATGGTGAAAGCAAGCACTTTAGCAACGTTTAAGACGTATCTTGATAGACACATGAACAGGAGGCGAATGGAGGATAGAAATGGCATGACAGTTAAGTAGTGGGTCTCAACAAAAATTAGATATTGTTGCAGGTTTGGTGGGCCATAGAGTATTATATTGCGTTGTATCGTATTGCTGATGAGGTGTACCTGCACATATAAAAGGTGTTTGATTCAGTGTCACACAGCATGCCTATGAGAAACATTATAGCTTATGGAATATGTATAGTCGATACAAAGGTGGCTGAGTGATTGGAACCAGAAAGTAATGCTCAATGGATCATTTTCAAGCTGGAGAAAAGTTTATATTGGAGTTCCCCAGAGCTCAGTATTGGGACCCTTATATTTCCTGCACTACATTAATCAGCTAGATCTTGCTATGCAGAGGACAATTTCAAAGTTGCAGCTGCTGGATGTAAACTGTGAGGACGAGAGTGTAGAACTTTAAAAGAATATTGACAAGTTGATAGATGGGCAAATAGGTGGCAGCCAAAATTCAAAATGGAAATGGGCAGCTTGGTGACACAATGGTTAGCACTGCTACCTCACAGCGCCAGAGACCTGGGTTCAATTCCCACCTCAGGCAACTGTCTGTCGAGTTTGCACACTCTCCCCGTGTCGGCGTGGGTTTGCTCCGGTTTCCTCCCATGGTCCAAAAATGTGCAGATTCGATGAATTGGCCATTCTAAATTGTCCGTAGTGTTGGGTGAATGGGTCTGGGTGGGTTGCTTTTTGGAGGGTCGGTGTGGACTTGTTGGGCTGAAGGGCCTGTTTCCACACTGTAAGTAATCTAATAAGATACACGTGGTAGGACAAACATGGACAGACAATATAAAATAAAAGGTACAATTCTAAAGGGAGTGCAGGAGCAAAGGGACCTTAGTACATAGACTATTGAAGACGATAGAACATGGAGGGAACAATTAATAAAGCCCAGGATACTGTGTGCTTTATTAATAGGGTCATAGAGTACAAATGCAAAGGTAATGCTGAACTTGTATGAGACACTGGTTAAAACCTCAGTTGGAATATTAGGACTAGATCTAGGTGCCATGTGAGCACAGAGTAGAGATTGCAGAATAGATTTACAAGAGTAGTTTGAGGGATGAGAAATTTTAGTCATGAAGATAGATAGGACAGGTTTAGACTGTTCACTTTGCAGAGAAAAAGGCTAAGGGAGATCTGATAGAATTTTTCAAACTCACAAGGGGTCTGGAATAGAATAGTTATGGAGAAACTGTTCCTGACCTTTAAAGAATCAAGAATGAGAGAGGAGAGATGTAAAGTGATTTGCAAAAGAAACAAATGCAATGAGAGCGAAATCTTTTTCACACAAGTGGTTTGGATCTGGAATGTACTGCCTGGATGTATGGTGGAGTCCTGAATAAGGGTTATACCTGAAACATCAACTTCTCCACCTCCTGATGCTGCCTGGCTTGCTGTGTTCTTCCAGCCTCCTTGCCTGGCTACTTTGGATGTATGGTTGAGGCAAGTTCAAATCAAGAGGGCATTGACTCTATTTGTGGAGGCAGGAATGGGGGGCTGACCACATTTTGGGCATGTGTGGCTCATGGAAGCAGTGCTTCCACTCAAGTCAGATGTTTGTATCCCTTGCATGTGAAACCCAAAGTGTGCAGGGTACACTTAGTCCAAGCAGATTTGAATTTTGTGTGTTTCCTTGGACAGTCAGTGTATCCCTTTGCACAGGTAAGGCACCTCTGTAGAATTACTATTACACTTGCATTCACGGACCCAAAAGTGACACAAACTTAACTCTGGCTGCCTGCCTATAATTAAAGGAAGCATGAATGTTCTCAAAGGGCATTTCTTTTCTGCTCTATATACTCTTCTAGCTGTGTGCAAGGAAGAATTTTGACATTGTGAAGGGCTTGTTATGTTTTGTGGGAAGGAAGACACAAGATGGGCAAGTCACAGCCCCACAGGAATGCCACAGAAAGTCAACATGAGTGCCAGAAACCAGAGGAGAACATAGGACTAGTAGAAGACGATGCAGCATGATTAGCAAGAAGGAGGAGATGAATAGCATCTGGGCATGTGGATAGGTGGAGATGCAGATGGAGCCCAGAGGGAGAGATATGGAAGGAGTTGGTAAACAAGGAGATAACGGAGAGCAGGCCAGGAAAGAAGAAAAGTTGAATAAGTGACAATAAGAGCTAAGAGTAGGAGAAAATGTGCGAGCTATGCTGAATGCAACCCAAATAACGTGATAATGCAGTTAAAATATCATTTGAGGATGGGAATACTCGTGGAACCGCCCTCTTCCAGTGAGTTGCTTAATTGTCCATCAGCATTCACCAACTGGATGTGACAGGACTGCAGAGCTTAGATCTGATTAACTGGTCGTGGAATCACTTACATTTATGAGCATCACATGGATGCACAGTCTTGAGATGCCAATGTCTTTAAAATCTGTTCTGTTTAGCATGGTGGACAGTATCCTTAATGTGAAAACCGGACCTTTTCTCCACAATGATTGTGGACGTCCCTCCTACAGATGTCATATCCTTTTCCTTGCTGCTGTTGTGTTTGACATTATATGAATGAAAACATTAAGCAACAATGGTCATTAGTAAATCAAATTCCATTGCTCTCATTCACAGTTGTGTCATTACATGTACGAAACACTTTGTCACTGAATACTGCTAACAATAGAATGGAGACAAAGGCTCTGTTGCTGTTTGCCATGTAGGTTGAGGCTGTGGATCCAAAGTGGCCTGTTGTCCTTAGTGTCTACTAACAACCCAACTGCCTTCCTTCCTCTAAGACAAATGTCATTACATAGATATGAGGGACTTGGTCATGAGTCCACAGTATGAGGACATTATAATAGATAAGAATTGGTGAATGGGATAATGAGCATGGCACTGTTCATCAATCATCTATTGAGTCGAGCCAGCTAACTACATCACTGCATAATATTTGTATCAGGTAGTGGTGAAAGGATACATTCATTTCTGTGGCTTTGCATTGAGAAAGGTCTCAGTGGTTCAGGACAGCAGATGTTTATTTGGCAGCTGGAATGACACTTTCTCTTAAAGAAATCCCATGATACACTATCCATTCCCGGGATGGCTATTCAATAATATTTACAGCTGCAGATTTACAATGTTACAGATATTTGGAGCTTTGCCATTCACCTGATGATTCAAAGATATATCCTACAAGGCTAAGGCAGTCTATTATTGAAGGATAACCTCTCAAATAAACCTTTCAAAAGGGTGACATTTTTTGTTTGTGTCCAAATTGTCCAATCCATGTCACATACCCCTCCAACTCAAAACTACTTCTGGGTCACCCAGACTGACTTCAAATCCAACCTGACCCACCAGAGTCTAAAAATCAGAAGTTCAGGTAGATATTCTGAAAGGAACTCTCCCAATTCTGCACATCCAACTCCATGATTGAGGCGAGCTCCAATTCCCTTTCAAAAAAGTGCATTCCAGATCATAAGTACTTGCTGCATCAAAAAATATTTTTCGCTTGTCACATTTGGTGCTTTTGCCAGTAACTTGAAACCTGTACCCTCTGGTTCATGAAAGTTTATCTGTACTATTATTAATCAGCACCTGTGCTAAGCCATTATCTTATCATAATTCTTTGTTTAAATGGCATTCGTTGAAGAGCCTTTCCTAAAAGTAGAATTAAATAAACTTATTTTTCACTTAATGTTCCAATCAACTCAACTTTATTCAATGATTTGAACAGTTCAATATATTTAGACAGCATTTGAACAGTTGCTGGGTTTCAGTAAACATAAATAGCCGGATTTAAAAGTAACAATGAGTCATAACTGAACAAAATTTGAATTACTTACTTTAAAGTTGATTTTATTTACAGTATAAGTATCAAAAAATGCACAAAACCAGTGTTTTCTATGTAAGTGTTTTGCCAACATTGTTGTTAAGCTATTCTTGATAACTGAGGAAATATGACATTGTGTTTTTGGGGTTTTCCCAGTATCACCATGAAATCTTCAAGCAGTGGCTGAGATCTTTGGAGCTGTTGATAGTCTGAAGCTTGGAAATGCAAAAGTATTTGAACCTAAACTAATACAACACAACTTTTTAAAATATTTGACTATGAAGTACAATCATTGACCAATAATGTGAAAGGTGGACTTGAAAAGGAGTCTTAGGATGAATTTGAAGTGTTTCTGCTCTGCTTAGGTTATCCTCTGCTTCATTACCACAATAGGTAGTGCCTTTAATTTCTCCTCAGGACAGGTTTCAGCCATCTAAAAGACAGCATCCTGCATTAAAGTAAACCATTTGACCAAATGGAAATACCTTTTTTCCACACTGGTGGTTACAAGTATAAATTGGTACCCACTCAAGACCCACAGTGACATTTTAATTTGCCATGTTGAATTGAAGAAAGTTTATAGAAGTGATTTCACAGATACTGCCTCTCCATCTTCCCTGTCATAGTCCCCAAATGCACCAGGAGAGAATTGCTAATCCTGCATATTAACAGGAGACTGAAGCCTCGAACATAAGTAACAACTGACGCAGCTATCCTGTCACAGTCAAAGACAACAATATTGCATATCATTTTTACAAAGTGCAATACTTTAAGGAATCTAAACAATAAGAGCAGAAGCACATAATGTAGCCCCCAGGCCTGGTCATGCCTTTCCATAATATTCTAGCTGATTTCCTACCTTCAACCTGCCCTATTCCATATCTCTCGATTCTTTAATGTTTCTCTGTACGTTTTTGTACCCAGTTGTACATTTGTAATGTCCAGTTATTAATAAGAAAGATTAGCAATTCTCTCCTGGTGCATTTGGGGACTATGACAGGGAAGATGGAGAGACAGTATCTGTGAAATCACTTCTATAAATTTTCTTTAATTCGACATGGCGAATTAAAATTCACTATGGGTCTTGTGTGGGTACCAATTTACACTTGTAACCGCCAGTGTGGAAAAAAGGTATTTCCATTTGGTCAAATTGTTTACTTTAATCCTAATAAAGATGGTAATTCAAGGATACAACAAAGTCACAGAAATGTTGATGTTAACATTATTTGAAGACAATTTTCAGTTAGGAATTGATAGATTACTTAAATGTAATTGGATAATGTAAAGTTAAATTTTAAGTAAAAGCATTGGAGATTAACGTAATCATACAAAGAATTGGAAAAAGGCAGTGAAAAGAAGGAGAAAAAAAACCTCTCATCATACAACCACAAATCCTCAGAATTACCTGCAGTCTTTCAATTCTGGTATCTAGAGTATTCCTCAATTTTAATCATTCCGTTTACAGACAGCAAAGTGAGAGCTCTGATTCTTGCCCTAAATCACTCCAACTTTATTTCTAACTAATTTTCCTCTTTTGGGATTCCCCTTAAATCTACTAATTTTGTCGAACTTTTGCTGATTTGACCTTGTATCATAGACAAATGTAAAGAAATTTATGAAATAGAAAGAGACCATTCACCCAATGAGTCTATGCCAGCTATTGAAGAGAAAACAGTCAGCTCCATTCTCCCACTCTATCTGTGCAATCCTGCATTTTTATGTCTACCAATTGCGAATCCAATTTCCTTACAAAGCCTTTGGTTGCCTTTGCTTCCACCACCTTCATGAGCAAGAAGTTCCCAATATTTACCACTCACTGTATTAGAAAGTCTTTTCTCCACATCCCCCCTATAATTCCTGCCCAGAATCTTATACTTTGTCATGCTGTCCTTGGAGCATCAACTAATGGGAACAATGTTCCTTGTGTAACCTATCCAAACAGACATTATCCTGTGCACCTCTACCAAGTGTCCCCACATTTTTCTTTACTGCAAGGAGAATAACTACAGCTTCACCAGCCTAATCTTGGCCTTAAATCCTCCCATCCTTGGAATCATTTTGCTGAATCTTCTCTGCACCCATTAAAAGCTCCTCACATCCTTCCTCCAGTTTGCTGATCAGAACTGAACACAATATTCCAGATATTCTCTAACCAGAGCTTGATTCAGGTTCAGCATAAATTGCCTGCTTTTCCTTTCAATGCCTCTATTTTATAAACCCCAAGATTCCATATTCTTTGCTAAAACTATTTCAAGGTGCTTGCTACCTTCAAAGATCTGTGCACATGCAACCTAATGGACAGGCCTAGTTCTTACTTGAAGATTTCACCTGACAAGCATTGTATATCTCTTATTTTGTTTCATTATATTCTCTCTGTTCCTTGTCATCTAAGTTTCCCTAGTTTTGATTCATCTACCGTTTTCCTTTTTAGATGTACCTAGCCTGTATCTGGGAACTGTCCTTCTTTCAGATTGACCTTTATTCTGTGACAGGGTTTCCTATCCGCTTTGGATTACATTTTACCCGAGCTAGGTCTCTTCTAAGCCTATTAAAATTATGCCTGCTTAATTCAGACATTAAACTTCAGATGTTCCCTTGTTTTAATTGCTAATGAAAACTTATGATAAGCTGATCACTCTAACTCAAATGGTTTCTCACTGGCACTTTGTCCATTTAGTCCACCTCAAAGCATAGATCCAGATCCAGCAAAGTGTTCTTTGTACATAAACTGTAAACATTCTGGTCAAGAATGTTCACTTGAGTGTCTTTTTATCAATTCTTCCTCTTTAATATTCTTCACAGTAACATTATCCCAACTGATCTTTGGGTAATTAAGGTTCCCCCAGTATCAGTACTCCTCAGTTCTGTGATTTTCAACAGATTTACTTATTTATATTTATATTATTCTCTCACTATATGGAGACCTATAGTATGCCCTTCATTGCATGATCATGCTCTTTTTGAATCTTAACTCTAATTAAATGGAATTTATCCTTGCTGTCTTAAGATCAACCTCTCTTTTCAATATGATGACATCTTCACTAAACAGGAGTGCAATCTCAACTTATTTTTTATTCCTTTCTTCTCTATCTTTTCAGAACATTTTATGTGCTTCAATATTAAGCCATGTAATTAGTCCACAGCTGATGCCACATCCATAGCCCTGCTCTCATCGCTGGAACATCTGGACAACACGGACACCTATGTCAGACTGCTGTTCATTGACTTCAGCTCCACCTTCAACACCATTATCCCCTCCATGATCTCAAAACTCTGTGACTTTGGTCTCGGCTCTGCCCTCTGTAACTGGATTCTTCGCTTTCTGACCCACAGGCCGCAATCAGTGAAGATAGACGACTGCACCTCTTCCACAGTAACACTCAACACTGGAGCCTCTCGAAGGATGTATCGTCAGCCCCCTACTGTATCCCCTGTACACCCACGACTGTGTTGCCAAATTCCAAATGAATGCCATCTACGAATTCCCTGATGATACCACGTAGTAGGAGGGATATCTAACAACAATGAGTCAAATTACAGAAAGGACATGATTGGTCACATGGTGCAATGAGAACAACCTCTCTCTCAACATCGACAAAACTAAAGAACTGGTCATTGACTTTAATAAGAAAAGAGGAGAACTTGCCCCCATCTACCTCAACGGAACTGACTTGAGAGATAACTGACAACCTGTCCTGGACTTCCCACATAGGTACAATGGTCAAGAAGGCACAATCTATATCTTCTTCCTCAGGCAGCTCAGGAAATTCAGCAAGTCCAGAAGGACCCTCACTAACTTCGACAGATGCACCATTGAAAGCATACTGTCCAGGTGCAAAACAGCCTGGCAAGGCAACAGCTCTGTCCAGGACCATAAGAAACTACAGAAGGTAGTCTGCACAGCCCAGACCATCATGGAATCCAATCTTCCATCCATGGACACCATTTACACGACTCATCGTACCCTGGTAATGATTTCCTGCAACCTCTTCTGTTAGGCAGAAGATACAGAAGCCTGAACACCGCTTCTTCCCGGCTGTTATTGGACTGATGAATGGACTCACTAGCCTCAAACAATGCTGATCTTGCTAACGTTGATCTCACCGAGTGCATGCTTGTGAAATATAACCTGTATACCTCTGTCTAAGTCTTTTTACAACCTCTGATCTGCTTACTGTGATTTGCCTGTACTGCTCATAAACAAAGCTTTTCACTGTACTTTGGTACACATGACAATACATCAATAATTTGTTCCTCACCATTTTTAGGCTAAGTTTCCATTATTGTTCCTAAATCATCGTGCTACCAAAGTATTTCCCTTGGAGCTTAGAAACCTCATCCACCCCACTTTGTGCCTAATTATCCTTTATATTCCTTGGAGGCATTTTTTTAAGTCTGCTCCTGTCTAATATGGTACCACACTCCTTTTTAACACTGCCCAACACTCGTTTATTCACATAATTAATTTTCTCTAGTTCTAATCACTGGTACACATACCCTGCTAAATTAGTTTAAATATTTCCCAATCACACAGGTGAATCTCCCCATGAGGAAATTCACAGGCCATTCCTTTGCCTCTTGGCCCAGAACCGAGTTCGGTATCTCACAAATCTGAAGCCCTCCTTCCTGTACCAGTACCTCAAACCATGCATTCATCCTCCCTATATTCTTATTTATACTCTTGCTAGTGTGCAGCACTGGGAATAATCTGGTGAATACTACCTTCAAGGTTTTACTTCTTAATTTCCTTTCTCTCCTGAATATCTGACCATAGGACCTTAATAACTATTGTCTCTATTCACATCCCTGGGCACCAGAACTTTACACTCATCCTCCTTTTCCCCTCTGTGTTATTCTGAAACTTCTTTGTGATATCTTTTGCTTTGGCACTTGGGTAGCAATATACTATACACATCGCAAGATGGGTGTTAACCAATTGCCTCTCTGGTCACTAACTATGAAATCTCCTATAATGTCTGCACTTCTTTGTTTTGCTAACCACTATGCAGTGCCTTGCTCATTAGTGTCATGGTATGAATTGCATTCCTTCATGGAATTGCAGTGCTTCAAGGTGTCCTCCAGTCTCTAATGCTAAGTACTGGTTTGAGAGTGTCGGCACCAGTTGGGGAACACTTCAGTGGTCCAGGACAGTCAGCCTCGGACCTTCGGGTGACCATCCTCCAAGGTGGACTTCGGGACAGGCAGCAGAGAAAAGTGGCCGAGCAGAGGCTGATAGCTAAGTTCAGTACCCGTAGGGAGGGCCTCAACCGGGACCTTGGGTTCATGGCACATTACAGGTGACCACCATTGCACTATACACACACACACGCACACACACATATACACAGACACACATATACACAGACACACACACAGACACCCACACATGCACCCCTCACAGACTTAAGATGCTCTGCACTCACTACACACACACAAACACTTTCTCACACTCACAACCCCCACCCCAGACAGAGACACACACACAGACAGACAAAGATCCACATGCACACATATATTTTGTGGGGTGAATTTGTACTTTCAGGGTTACATTGTACTTTGCTCAAAAACTGCATGCATTCATGTAAAACTCTGTTATCTCACTTTTTAGATTAGAATCAATCTAAACATCATGGCATAGACAGAGAACACAGGGGGCCAACACCTTCAACATATTGTCTAGCTATCACCATTGTTAACAGCTAACCCGAGCATGCAACTTTTTTAAAAAAAGGTTTTGTGATTTACACATGAAAGAAGTGAAACTATCACAGTATTCTAACAGATGAAAGGCTTAACAATCCATTTTTCAATGTATAAGTTCAGTTACATCACACTGTAAATTTTTGCTATAAATTCTGTGTTATGATTGAGCCCTCCAATACCAGCTGATGAAGGAGTGTCGCTCCGAAAGCTAGTGTGCTTCCAATTAAACCTGTTGGACTATAACCTGGTGTTGTGTGATTTTTAACTTTGTACACCCCAGTCCAACACCGGCATCTCCAAATCAAGATTCTTGTTGTAAGTGTCTCTTCCATGTGGTTTGTTTGACATTGTTCCGGTGAAGGACCATGGGAAGTTTACCAAGTTCTCAATGCTATATAAGCACAACTTGTTGTCAAAATTGTTTCATATATTTATAAGTACAGGAAAGGCACCTTTGGTAAAGAAAACTCACCTTACAAGAATGTAACTTTGTGTTTTGAACATCAATGCTGAGAATGATTACTTTTGAGCTCCAGGATGTTCAGGGTTTTGACAAACACAAAATAACCAAAGGCAAGTATTTTACACATATGTAAGCCAGATCCTCTGCCACAGAAACAGATACCAGTCTAAACAGGGCACATCAATGCTGTGATCTACAAATTTGATTAACCACTGTTATTTTGCTGTGGCTGATACTGAATCAAGATTTGATTTCCTTGTATGAGTGTATGGGAGAGAAATCAACAGCTCAACATCAGGCAGACGGTGATGCTAATTACTCATTTCTTTGTCTTCACAATATTTGATGCAGACTGACTCAATAACATTTATGAAAACCAGTTTAGTGGATCCATTTCTCCACAGATTTTCATTCAGACCATTTTTACATTGATTTCTGATTGAAAAATATGCTTCATACCGTATTCTGGCCACTAACACCTATTAGATGACAATTGTTATGTGGCAAGAATTCCATAGTATGTAGTAGAACCTCTCTGAACCATGACACACCTATCACATTCACAAAGTAATTTTTAAAAAACTGAAAAACAGGACACTACGGGGAAAGAAGATGCTGGAGGGGTCTGTGTACGTGTGTGTGAGAGAGAGAGAGAGAGAGAGAGAGAGAGTGTGTGTGTGTGAGAGAGAGAGTGTGTGTCTCTATGTGTGTGTGAGAAGTAAGAGAGAGAGGGTGTGTGTGAGATTCATGGGTGTGACAATACAGTGAACTTTCTCTTTGCAAAAACTACAACCTTTATTTAATGAAATGCCTTTAATGTGGTACAACATCTCATTTGTAAAAGGATATTTTTAGAAGTATTCAAATGATTGAATACATTAAACATTGACGATTAGGTTTAAATTCAATTATTTATAACTTGTAAGTATATCACTGAATGTAAGCCAACTCTTGTTTTAACAAATACTGATCAATCTGGTGAGATATCATGATGCTACACTGAGGGAATATGCACAGTAAAGAGCAGGCTGCTCGTTTTTTTCTTACTGTGTGCAATACTTTATATTTAACAATGTTAACTTCCTTCTGCCATTGCTCTGCTCACTTACACAAATTATCTAATTAATTTTGCAGATCCTTGACTGCTTCCTCAGCTATAAGTGATCCCGCCTAGTTTGGTATCATCCGTGACTCGACCCTGTCCATAGAGCTTCTGAAACCAAGTAGATAATGTAAATTAGAAACAGTAAAGGTTGGGGATAAGTCCCAAAGCAGCACCACCTCCTCTGTCATCGTTCTCTTAACTGACTATTGCATCAAAATATTCAGTTAATACGTTTTCCATCCCAGCATTTTTGTTTGAATCCCTTTATCCTAAATTTAAGTAGTAACATTTCATGTAGAATGTGCTGCTTTACAAATTCTTATACTGCTTGCTGTAGAATACTTTCAAAGAATTGTTGTAAGCCTGGATACTTCACATCGTTAGATTTGCCAAAACACATTTGGGCTATTGTTTCCTTAAAAACTCACACAAATTTGTGAGGCAAATCCTCTTTCAAAGCTCTTGTTGCCTAATTTCAAATATCTTGCCACCATTCAGGAATAATTGTATTTACCAGTTTTGATCACAGACATATATAAAGTATCACATCGTCAGTTAAATGCAAATTTATTAGGCCAGATTGACACTGAGCTCCTCTGAGTTCAGTCCCCTTCCCAAACTTGCAACCATCCTGTTTTCAGAAAAATTGTATTCTCAGTTCCAGCAGTTTGGAACTGTTTATGTTACCTGGTTGTCAGTCATGAGTTGATCCTTTGCCCCAGAGATGCAAACCTACAAGCTTGTTGTGATCTTGCCAGTGAGTCACACTTGCTAAATCACATTTTGTTATCATATACTATTCTACATGGAGCACACATAACATCTGTGACATTTATATTTATACTGACACTGCATCCTGTTTGGGAGAACATTTCCTTGATTTGCACAGCTCTTCACTTCTATTTTCAGATGGTCAAGCTGATATCTGTAGGTGCTCTAAGATTCACTCTGATAATGCAAGTACACTGATTCACTGGCCCCTTTTTTTAAAAAAACTCACTTGTGCAATGTGGGCATCACTGGCTGGCCAGCATTTATTGTCAATCCCGAGTTGCCCTTGAGAAGATGATGGTGAGTTGCCTTTTTGAATCACTACAGTCCATGTGACAGGGGTCAGTTTAGTTTAGTTGAGTGGATGGCAGCTTTGTGATTCTATTTATAATTTAAACTAATTCCTTCATCCGAATGGCAAAACTGTGGGCCCGCTACTATAGTGCAAAAGTGTACTGGCGTGTACACTTTCCCACAGAATACAAATGAAAATTAAAATTCATTGAGGAACAAGTGTTCAATCTGATCCCATTAGCTTCCCACCGGGAAAGTTAGGTTAAAATGAGGCTAATGTTTCTCATGTGATATAGAACATAGAACATTACAGTGCAGTACAGGCCCTTCGGCCCTCGATGTTGTGCCGACCTGTGAAACCAATCTGAAGCCCATCTAACCTACACTATTCCATTCTTGTCCATATGTCTATCCAATGACCATTTAAATGTCCTTAACATTGGTGAGTCTACTACTGTCGCAGGCAGTGCATTCCACACCCCTACTATTCTCTGAGTAAAGACACTCTGACATCTGTCCTAAATCTTTCACCCCTCAATTTTACGCTCTATCTCCTCGTGCTAGCCATCACCGTTCGAGGAAAACTGCTCTCATTGTCCAACCTATCTAACCCTCTGATTATATATGTATGTCTGGAGACAATGAATGAAAAAATCTCAAACAGTCTCTCACATTAGTTCTACTTCCAGCCTATCGATCCCCCTATGGATGCTTTAGATGACGCTGGAACAATACAGATTCATTTTCAATCAAATGTCTGTTGTCAAAACAAAAGCTGTGAATACCACACAGGGGAGAACATATTACTTGTTAGTCAGAGATGTATTATATTCTTTTCACTTCAAGCCAAAGAAATTTAAATACCCTATCTGAAAATAAGTTGCAAACTGCAAAGGGTCCACAGGAGTTTCTTGTATGAAAGTTAGAAATCGCAAGGGTTGTTACTCTTTTAAAAGATCAGCCCTTTGTTCCATGAAAATCCCAGATTGGGAAATCTAAGTGATAGGTATATGCATAGAATAGGAATTCAAATCCAAGAAATTGTTTTCTATCAAATTAGCCAAAGTAACAGTCTGTAGAAGGAGTTCATAGAATGATACAGAGCAGAATGAGGCCTTTTGGCTGATGGTATTTGTCCTGGATTTCTGATGAGCTTCCCAATTAGTTCACTCCCCTCCTTTTTCCATATAGCTCTCTGAATTTTACTTTTCAAATATACTTCATATAATACTGGTAAATTTTGTTTGCAGCAGCCTTAGATGGCTTTAATATGTTTCTGGAATTATGGTGCCCAGAAATGAATAAAATACTCCAACTTAGGCCTACAGAGTAATTTTTAGGCATTTACCATCATCCTTCTGTGTCTCTACTTATAAAGCAAATGCTTTTTATAAACAGTGTTACCAACTCACCCTGCCACCTTAAAAGATTTGTACCTGCAAACTCCCAATTTCTCTGTTCCAGTGATCCTTAAAATGATTCCAATTAATTTATATTTTCTCCTTATTTCCCCATTTCTTTGCACTCCTTTACATTCCATTCCATCTGCAGTTAAATAGTTGAGCATTTTGAAACAAAAATCTAATTTTGGATATAGAGCAACCAAAGACTAGCTCCAACTTTGAATTTAAGAAGTTCAATTAATTCTGAATGTATGATTTGCTGTAGTTTTTAGCAGCTGTATATCCAGACATCCATTGCCCTTACAAATGTTCATGTTCTAAACAAGCTCAAAGTGGTTTAATTGAATCTATTCCAATTCCAATTTCTTTCCTGCTTACTTTCTTTTTCATTCTCCAGAGACTGTGGCATTTTAAATTGTAGGCAAACATGAAATTCTCCAGCAAAACAAATGTCACTGGAGGATCAAATGAAAGGAAAAGCTATTATTTGGAAGTTGTAATCATGAGACTGATAGAGAAAGCAATGCAAATTTTAAACTCCACCCAAGTTAAGCGCTGAATTTGAGCTAAATAATTTAGCTGTGATTGGGCAGAGTTGGGGTGTTAACTTCTCATAAAATGTGGCTGACAACTCTAATTATGAGATCTCCAACCTCTTTACAGTCTAGGATTGGCAAACTGCTCCATTGTGACACTCCTCAATTGCTTCCTCTCCTCTATTTCCACCATTCTATGGTACCCTCTTTTCCAATCATGCTCCCAAATCCTGGTTAGCATCCCCTTTCCAGTTGAACCCCTGCTCCTGGCTTGGACTAAACCCACTGTTCTGGCTGTTAATCATGGGACTGAACTAGAGGCCCAGACCTCAATCAGGTTGGGCCTCGCCTCTGGGCATCAGACGTGAAGCTTTAACTTGAGAGCATAATGAGGAATTCCTAAAGGATAAGTTGTTCCTCACCGCCATGCTCTTTCAGAACCCCCTCGACTTTCTGACTGCTTCCTGTGGGTCAGATCAGTGAAAATTGTGCACACAGCCTCAAACTAAAATTAGGAGAAAGTGAGGACTGCAGATGCTGGAGATCGGAATCGAGAGTGTGATGCTGGAAAAGCACAGCTGGTGAGGCAGCATCTGAGAAGCAGGGGAATCGACATTTTGGGCATAAGCCCTTCATCAGGAATGGGCCTCGGATGTTGCTTAACCGGCTGTGCTTTTCCAGCATCACAGTCTCAACTCAAATTAAAATTACTTGATCTGTCTTCAAAGTATTCTAACACAAGAACCTCACAGTTGGTTTGCAATGGGCTTTAAACAAACTACAACAAAATACAAAGGCTGAGGTTTTACATTGTGCTTCTGTAATGTGGTGCTGCATGTCTTCAATGGCATCACATACATCATACTTGGGGTGAGGCATCTCACATTGTATTTGCTTTGCATCTCATTACTTACTCAAGCAAATGTTGGGAGAGCGACTTGGCAAATCACATAGGGTAAGTAAGTGGGAAGTTATTGTTTCTGTTGGAACCTTCCAGGATAATGGTTTCTGGTCCTATATTTAAAGACTAGCTGGACACCATTTCACTTAGTATAAATGAGTAGCTCCCACTTCTCCTATGGGGTTCATGCCCAGTCCCAGTGAATGTGCTTCCTAAGAAGCAGAAGCTCACACAACATTTTATTGACATTTCATGACAGGCATTACTAATGGAGTAAGGGACAGAACAGAGGCCCTTCTTCCAGAAGATGGCACCAGGAGGCCATTCCATCAAACCGTCTGGCCTGGACCAAGATAGCAGCACAGATCAATGCCAATGCCCCTCATGAACATAGCTGGCATCTGAGTCACAAGAAAATGAATAATCTCCTGTGCTCCATCCAGGTAAGTGGCATCATCTTCTCTGTGCGAGCTCACATTCACAGGGGTATCACTCAGTCTAACTCTACCATTGCACAGATGTGTCACACAGGCAAGCCTCAGCACCATATGCATGATACATACTCAAATCATCGTTCTCGAACTATTAACCCTTCCTGGGTATTTGCACCTCCTACTCACTGGGCATGGTTCACCATCTTCTATGGCTTCTTGGGCGGCACGGTGGCTCAGTGATTAGTACTTCTGCCACACAGCACTAGGGACCTTGATTCTATTCCTGCCTCGGGTGACATTCTGTGTGGGGTTTGCAAATTCTCCCCACGTCTGTGTGGGTTTCCTGTGGGTGCTCTGGTTTCCTCCCATAATCCAAAGATGTGCAGGCTAGGTGAATTGGCCATGCTAAATTGCCCATAGTGCTAGGTGCATTAGTCAAGGGTAAACATAGGGTGGGGGAATGGGTCTGGATGGGTTGCTCTTCGGAGGGACGGTGTGGGCCTGTTAGGCTGAATGGGCTGTTTCCATACTGTAGGATATCTAATCTAATCTAATCTATGCATGATTCCAAATTGCTCCTGCACCCAATGCCATCACAGCACATCCTGTGGGAATTCCACATTATGCTCTCAAGTTAAAGCTTCATGTCTAATGTCCAGAGGCGAGGCCCAACCTGATTGATGTCTGGGCCTCCAATTCGGTCCCATGATTAACAGCCAGAACAGTGGGTTTAGTCCAAGCCAGGAGCAGGGGTTCAACTGGAAAGGGGATGCTAACCAGGATTTGGGAGCATGATTGGAAAAGAGGGTGCCATAGAATGGTGGAAATAGAGGAGAGGAAGCAATTGAGGAGTGCCACAATGGAGCAGTTTGCCAATCCTAGACTGTAAAGAGGTTGGACATCACATAATTAGAGTTGGCAGCCTTCTCTTTATCTCATTGCAGGAAAAGCTGGCTTACAACCACATAGAGAGGGCCAAGACTGGAGGAGAGGAGTTGGATATAAATATTCTCACCCCTCTGAGGTACGACAAGACCAGGACCATTCTGATAGCGATGAGAAGACAGAAATGGACCAGGAACCAAAACAAAAATTACATCCTGCTCTTGTCAGATGTGCAAAAAATGCACATATATTGATCTATGTCCACCATTGTGCTTTTTCACCAACTGATTCTTGCTCTTCTCTTCTCTAGACACTAAAGACACTCAGGAAATAACTGAGCAAAAGAGACACAGCCTGAGCCCCTCAAAGTTAGCACGAACTTGGAGAAGGAAGCCTGAGAACCCTCAGAGGATGCACCAGCGAGGTATTCACCTACATCCGCTACCAGTACAGAGACAATCACCTTGATAGGTGCCCTAGTTAAACTAGACTCAGCGACACCATCTCGTGAGCATCATATCACTGATATATGTCCACAGCCAATGGAGGAAAAATAGCCGAGGTCTCAGAGACTGCCAGAGACCGGGCACCTTCTCAGCTCCATGCAACAGAGTATCCTCCAACCTTGAGAGCCTGCCAAGCATCCTCAATTGGCTGATACTGCTGGGTGGAATAGAAAACTCACTCCACTCATCTGTTCTGGAAATGCCTGCAGATTGAGCCTGATGTTGTTACTATCCACGGATCAATTAAGTGCAAGAAAATCCTCATTTTAAGCATTGTTCATGTATTACTGGTGCTGTGCAGTTATGCTCAACATTTGACAATATTTTAGTAGGGTATTTCATATCAAATAATCATGAAACTGGACCAAAAATACTACAGACATCTGAATAGTTAACAGTTCAGTGTCAATATGAAAAAATGGCCACAGCATCAAAATACTACATCTGCTGCAAAATCAGCAAGTGCAGGAAGTCAAATTTTAAACTTTAAACAGGAAGTTTAAAAAATACAGAGGCTCCAAATGTTCAACTTTGAGGTTTAAAAGTAATCATCTTTTATTTAATGTTACCAATTCTTCTGCAAGTCAGAAACCAGGGAAGAGACAAGCTTCCATGTTTTCCAATGTAGACTCACAAAGCCCCTCTGTCCTCCGAGAGCAGCCACTGCAGCCTTGTTTCCCCATTCACATATCTCTCTCTCAGACATACTTCCAACACTGCACTGCATCACAAACATAAAAGGGTCATTGAAAAATTGACATTTCTCTCCACAAATAGCCATTTTTTTTCAAGAGTTGATAGCTGAGGTCTGTTTACATCTGATTGTGCAAGCCGAGACCCTTATTACCGTAATGGCTCAATTTGTACTTTGAGAAAGAAAAATAAACACTTTAACCATGATGTTTTCAAATATATCAGTGAAAGTACTGTGATTGAAAGGCTTCTTCTGAATGTTTGTGAAATTCTCTCCTCCTTATGATTAGATTATCTGGAGATGGTTTCTAACAATTCCTATAAGACTGTGAATCCAGACACCCAGATAATGTTCTAGGGAACCTGGAATGAAGAGTCTAATAATGACTGTGAATCCATTGCCAATTGTTGGAAAAGCCCATCTGATTCACTAAAGTCATTTAGGGAAGGAAACTGCCATCCTTATCTGGTCTGGCCTATATGTGTCTCCAGACAACCTCAATGTGGTTGACTCTGAACTGCCCTCTGGCCAATTAGAGATGGGCAATAAATCCAGACCTAGCCAGCAAAGCCCTCATCCACAAATGATGTTTGTTTTAAATGAAGAGAGTACAAAACATAGTTATTCCATCATAAATTCAAATGTATAGTCAATAGTCCAAGGTTATTATATCCGTTTTGTATTGTTATAATAGGTTGTTATTCCAATGACTACATTTTGATAATCGCTTTCATACTATTGGCAAACTAGAAGTTAATAAAATATTATTGTTGATATATATCTGTCAAACATTTGGAACCAAATCAATATTTCATTACATAAATAATTGTTAAGTCAAAGCAATAATCAAGCAAAGCAAGAACACAAGGTAAAGTGCAGACCTTGGCTCTATACATCAAGCAGACAAATCAATCTTTTTGTGGATTCATAGACGTCTGGCTGAAATCAATAGTCTACAGTTTAGAATGTGGTGCTGGAACACAAGGTTTCAATAAAAAATGAAATACTCACCATAAAAGTACAAGAAAAGCTACAAAGCTCAAGAACTCAAACTTTTTTTTTAACAATTAGAAAACGTTGGAAATGGACAGCAGGTCGATTGACAACTGGAAGGGATGGAGAGATGAATGTGGGTTTTTCCATTAGAATGAATGCTCATTAGAATAAATTAAATGTTCCGGATTGTTGGATTTTGTGTAATGGTAATGACTGATTTACTTTGTCTTAAACTGGCCAGCTATATGGTGCTACCACACAATCAATTTGATATGAAAATAACAATTCAATAAATCTTTGTATATTATGAGCAATGATAAACAATGCATATAAAGTAAATTCATAAAAGGCTAATTGAACAGTTAGAGAAAATAACTGCTCCTTACAGTCCTGCCTTATAAGGTGAGATGTTATGGCTAAGAGCCTAACCTCACATCTGTTCAGTCAGTGTACTGTTCTGGAGGTCGAAGTAGTTCAAACTCCCTGTAAAAGGTAACTTGTTTCTAGTAACCTCCAGAGCTGCCTACTGTCCGCACAGTTATAACAGATCAGTTTTCTGACACTTTCCAAACATCCCCTGCTATGTGTTGTCATACACCTTGTGATCCTTTTTAACGGGTACACTCATATCAGTGGGAAACATCTCACCAAACCACAACCTAATGTATCATTATTTTATCCATGAATTAATCAAGTAGTTTAAACTTTGAAAACAGTATAGATTTTTCTCAAACATTATTTAAGTTAAATCTCGCAAATTACATGAGCAATTTTTTGCATTTATAACTTCATTGTGGTTGAAATCTATGAACTTAATTAATCAATTTTGATGTCAAAATCTCATCCTAGGAAACCTTATATTTGCCCTTCAAACTGGAGTTTAAATCTTGTGAGATCATTCCATATTTTTGTTTCTGAGTTGTGTTGTGGAAATGATATCGCTTGAAGCACAAATATTTGGCTCATTTTTCCTTTGGAGCTTTCCTGAATCTGTTTTTTGTACTGCATTAAGAGCGATTTCTGGAATTCAGCACTGCTGAATGTGTTTGGGATTGCAAGTGACATTTTTGTATCTATCCATTTTATTTTTAGTTTAATGCTGTGAAATATTGATGGCAAGGATAGTGACACTAACAGTGGCATCTATTAAAAAAATGACACCAAACATTTACAGAATTCAGTCAAAATTTAAATATTGCAGCTGTTTACACAGAAACTTTATTTAATATTCTTGTTTAACATAATAGTATTAAATTGTACATCATCGTATTAGATACTATTTGAACTGTTCATCATTTTTGATTGACTCATATACTATATTGCTGTGTTTTTGATGTAAAAATAGAAAATATGGATATGTAAAAAGAGACCTATCACAACACACTCTCTTCAAACAATAGTTATTGCAATATAAATGATTATAATAGTAATTTGAAATAATTTTTCAGAGGCAGAAGGGCATAATTAATGCTGTAATGGCCATATATTGGATTATCCTGACATATTTTGCTGTCTGAGAGTTAGATTTAATATCAGCGAATATTATTTAATCTTTGTGAACTGTTAAAAGGAAGGTCTTTACTCAAAGAAGGATCATTTGTCTGAAGCAACCATCCAGATGGGTTAATAGAGGTTAGAATACTTAGAGGCTATTAAAAAAAATTGTTGAATGCCAAGATGAAAGAGTTAGAATGAAGGAGGAATGAACTTTAATGAGCTTAAAGGTATTCTGACATTTTTTGCAGTCTTAAGAAGATAAATAAATGTGCTACCTCACCTAAGTTAGACACGGTAAGATCCATTAAAGGTGCCAGCTGCCAACTGTCCATGTCGGCACATTTCAGACCTCGATGACTAATTGGTCTGCAATCAGTCAATGATATCCAGTGTTACTTTTCAAGTCAGATTTGCTTTGAGCAGGATGACACCTTGTTTACAATAAAGACACAGAAAAGAATGAGTATTAAAAAGAATTTTGTTGCCACTGTTGCATTCCCAATATCAGGTGAACTAAAGACTGTATAAG
This sequence comes from Chiloscyllium plagiosum, assembly GCF_037043375.1. NCBI lineage: Eukaryota > Metazoa > Chordata > Chondrichthyes > Orectolobiformes > Hemiscylliidae > Chiloscyllium > Chiloscyllium plagiosum. Next base: position 64,912,938 of record NW_028270148.1, read on the forward strand.
TGTATTCAATTGCTGAAACTATTCAGGACAACCTCATCAGGGCAAGATTCCCATCTATTAATATACAGCTGCCAAAAAAAATCATCAGTGATATATATGCCAGTTAACCTGGCACCTCCCATGGCTCAATTATCCTTGCCAATTCTGATCTGAGCAGGAGGTTATAGATGGAAAACTAATTGATGAGCCTCTTTGGTCTTTCTACTCATGGCATTCTCTTTGACAGATTACAGAGACTGCAGTATGTCACCATGGCACCTGACATCAGTTCCAAATCCGTAATATCAAATACAAGAGAGGCATAATGGTCCTCATTTTGACTGAAAAGGATAGTGCTAGACTGCATTTGGCTTGTGAAAGATAATATTCAGCTGTTTTGATTTTACAGGGGCAGATGGCATACAGTTAAAGAAAATCATTGCTTGTTGCATTCTGCACAGCATGCTAATTTTGTGAGGAACTTTTGCTGACTCACCAGAAAAGAGAAAAGATGTATACATAGCAAAGGTAGGCAACAGATCCAATACACTTGACTGTAACATATTTTAATGACAAAATCTTACCATTTAAAAATAGTGCTTCTTCTGCAGATACTCTACGATGGTGTATCCTACGATAGTAGGTCCAAGACAAAGCAAAGATAAAGTACGATTGATGACAGCATTCAATCAATAGCACATTCTGGCAGTGATGGTAAATTGCACAAAGTGCCAGCAGTGGCCATTTGACGTAACACAACAGACAAGAGGTTTACATTGTAGTTGGCTGAAAAATGCAAGTGGACCTTTACATTCATTTGATGTGGAAGCTTTAAGGCAGTATTTGAACTGCATTATAAATAAAGGCCCAAATGGGTTATAAGGTAGCCATCAATAACTCCCTATACTTTCAAAAATCCAACAGTCAATGTGTTAATCATGGTTAATTGTGGTTAGTTGTATGCAAATGGTGTGATTCCATAAAATAGACTAGGGTTGAAACTGTAGTGGTTAGGTTAGGGGCATGTGTTTGTAATGTGTATTTCTGTAAATAAAAGTTTGAAGAATTAGTTAAAGATTGGATCGAGTGTTAAACATCACCACTTGACATTCAGGGATGTAACAAAGTGGAAACCAGGAAGCCCTGTTATACTTTTGATGCTAGTTACTTAAAAAAGAGATGAAGGGTTAGGCAGCAATGAATAAATATTCAGCCATGTGCGCTGATACACTTATAGATAGCTATTTAGCTGCTACTGCTAATGCTATCACACTACCTTTAAAAAATGTCAGAAGCTTACCTTCTCTGTATTTAAAGCTAATTCCAAAGGCCTTTGCTAGTTAGTTATGTTTTAACATGTGGCTGTGCAAATAGCATAGCACTGACTCTGGGCTACGCACCTCCCGTTTCACTTAACATGTTTTCTCTGTTCCAGTTAATGCAGCTCCTCTTCATACAGGGCTTGGAACTGTTGAAGTAATCTTAAGCATTCTGTCAGTTACAAAAATGGCATTACAATATGATGAGTTGATTGAGATGGGTATTTTGAGATGTTGGTTAGTTAGTGCATCTGCAGGGGGAAGGGCTTTTGGTGTGACTGCAGGAATCGGACACATCACTTACTCCTAATCATGGATATTGCAGTTGCAGTTCCCTTTTGGAAGGAGATGGAGCAGAAGCAACAAGCAAAAAGACAAGCTGCTGACAGAGGGAAGGAGATGGAGGGGTGTAAAGAATTGTCAGCATGAAGTATATTTACTGAGGATCTTCCAGAAGCTCCACTTAAGTCGTTAGTGTATCATCTGTGTTTTACAAATGAAGTTCTCACAGCACTCTGCCACCTCTTGCAGCCTGAGCTTCCACTTCAGAGCTGGATGAGGATCGCACTGCAATGGTGGTAAAGTTGACAATGGTCCTGAATTGCTTTATGTCAGAATTTTTAAAGGCTGCAGCAGGTACCATATCTGGCAACTCCTGGTTCACCATCCACTGCTACAACAGAAAGATGACAGTCATTTTATGTCAGCAGAGGCAAACTCATTGTCTTCCCTCTGAATTGAAACACCTGACAGAACACGCACATATCAAATACGGTTTCGAAGGCCTGTTCCATGATGCTAATCCAAAAATAATAGTTCTTCCGCTAACTTGGCCAATAATTAAACCTCACTGAACATTTTTCAAATATAGTTATCTCATTTTTGTTTCTGGAGCATTGCTAAGTGCAAATTGGGTGCTGCATTTTCACACATCGCAACACTGACTGTATTTGCAAGGTAATTAATTAGCTCTGACATCATGAAAACCAAAGTTTAAACATAAATTCAAACCTTTTAAATGGATCTGTATGTTTTTTGTGGTAAACAGTATGCTTAATTCAATCAATCAGTCTTACTAGAATCTGCATCATTTTTTGCGTAATCCTCACTGAGTGTTATCCTCCAAAGAATTTAAACTACATCATTTACAGCCATTTTGAAAAGCTGTGATGGTGGCAACTGGAGGGATATTTGTACCGAAAATGGAAATGAAGGTTAAGATCTTTCTTCATAGCTGCCATCTTTTAATTAAAAATATAAGTTCAGGCCAATACTGTACCTGCATTATGCCAAACATGTGCAATCAGTGATTTTACCTGAATTGTTTTAAATCATGTTATTTCAGATTCTTACACATTTTTGAGAAACAAAAATGTTAAAATCTAAAAATGCATATGTTTTTTTCCATGATTTAGAAAATATTTACATTCTAAACTCATATGCTAATAGGAGATGGCTTTAAAAATTTGGGCTGGTTTCCAACACTATTTGTGTTCACAGAGAAAAATTATGTAGAGTACTTTTTTAATTACAGTACAACCATTGCAGGGGATCACATGAATGTTCACCAAACTTTCCTGTCTCTTTTGACTGACAGAGAATAGTATGACCTAGATTTTGCGGTAATATTAATGATGAAATTGTCAGCATTTGCAACTTGCAACCCCTGAAACTTCTAGAATCTATATGTGTGCAGTTGAAAGGAAATTGTTTCATTGACTCTGTCCTTCTCCATAAGGAGCTCAGTTTAAGGCTGAACCTTTTTTCTCTTGAAGCTGTGCAAACCCAAGTTGGAAGCCTCAAACTCAAGGAGTGCAGGGCCACAATTTTAAACTGCCTAGGTCATTCCCAACAGACATCATTTTCCCCTGAATAGGAAATGTGCGATACATGAAGTGACACTGACGATTGTTATACAAGATAATGGTTCTGAAAGAGTCAATTCTGAAGATCTCATTAAGTTCCACTCAATCTGATTATGTATAAGAACTCAGATGGGGAATATCAGAATAGTTTGGAAATTTGAGCAAGAAAAACTTACGGTCTAGGTTTCCTTGGGGTCTCTGTAAGCTTTGTAACAATGTCAATCATACCATTGTAACTTGCACCTGATTGCTATCATGCAATCAACTGATTAAGCTAACAGCTTCATTTTGTTACAATATGTAGTGTTTCTCCCCTACCTATTAGACAAAGCAAGCACTGTAGAGGACAGTGGCCCTAAATCTATCTTGTGGTGACAAAGAATCCAGCAACATCATGCAATATGGTGGCAGCAGGGGTCTTCAGAAGATTCAGTTTAAGTGAACTGTTACAACATGGTAGGCAAAGATGTTGATTGGCATTCAATTTAACTGTAACAGAATGAATTCCAATAAACCCAGAAGAAATTTCCAGTTGTGGCTTTAAGAGTGACTTCGGGAGACAATGAGTCATAATGGGAGCCGACTAATCAAGCAGCTGATAGAGAATACCATGCCAAATTCGCCAGGAGAGAATTCACAGTCAATTCTAAAAACACTTTAGATCCTGTAAGAGAAGTACAAAAGCAAATGAGAGCTGGATGCTACATGCCGCATAGTCAACCCAAGCAGTTGCAGATTGTATTGGGTGCTGACGAATTTTAAGACCAATCTCAAGTCAAAATTCAATAGCAATTCAGAGTGAGCATTGCCACCACAGCAGCCAAATACTACAAACCATGTCTATAGGAGCAAAATCAAGAGCCATAAAAGTAATTGAAATCAAACATGCAGCACTGGGAATGCCATAATTAAAACTATAAAGGGGTAATTTAGCAGCCTAAGCAGACAGTATCTAACAGAAGAGTAAAGTAAGGAGACATTTGGGGCCACAATAAGAGCAACAGATCCATAATAGGAGCCATGGCTAAAGCCACAGAAAAAGTAAATTCATTCGGAGAAGCCATTGTAAGACAACCAGCATTATCAAAAACACTACAGATAGCATAAATCATCTAGGAAAAGCTGTTCAATAAATGTGATTCATCTTTAAGGCTGAGGATTTATTCAGTAATGTCATTAAAGAGGATGGAAATCATTGATTAGGCAAGAAAAACTGGAAGTCCTTCATTTTTGCCACAAAATGTCAGGAAACCCTCCAATATAGCAGTGCAGAGAAGTAACTTTGATATACAGTACAATTAAAACTTGAAAGCCTGCAAGAATTGCAACACCACCAAACTGCATGATTTTCAAAGTCAGAATCTTGGGGGAGAGTGTGGTAATGGGGTAGTGGTAAATGCAATTGTATGCATGCAAGTATAAATGTAAATAATTGGAGCGATATTGTTGAACAATAGTTGTGAAAGTGTTAATGCTGAAGACTACATTAAGATCCACCCAATGTGATTATGTCATAAAGATTTTGGAGCAGAACGGTGGAACAGCTCTGAATCCTGAAGGAGACACACCTCCATTTAGGACATGTTACAGTCTTTGTTAGGATGTAACTTGTATCTGTTTGCTATCATACAATAAACTACATTTTGTTTAAGACAAGAGCTTCTTCTTGGTAATCTATTAAATGATTATCACCTATCATGAGAGACAAATCAGGCCCTGTAGATCCAAATTTAAAAGAATAATGGTGACGGCAAGTCTACTCTTTAGTGACCAAGAATCCATCTACCTTACACAAAATGGCACCAGCAGGGGCCATCTGAGATTTAGTTAAACAGTACCATCACAATAGAACTTATCACTTAAAACCTGCCGCATGTCCTTTCTTTTTCCTAACACTGATATTTTTATTGACAGTGGATTCTAAAGGCAGTAAGCACTTTGCTAGGGAAGTCAATTTTGAAATGTGAGAAAGATCTGCAGTGGAATCAGGATAATTTTGACAAGTATGTTCATAAAGTCTTACCAACTGCAAATGGTACAATGACTTTAATATGTCTTAATGCAATAATTGATTATACGGCTCTGTCATTTAAAAGGTAAATGACTATTAAATTGACCAGCACTTTTCTTATGCCTTACAGTATTTTATGAAATGGATAAAGTGCTTTTATGCATTTGATAGTTTGATGAATCTGATTTAAGTGGATCATACTGACATTCTGGTTTGAAATATACATGAAGTTAATCTCATGAGTCGTTTACAAAATCTGAACAAATGCTAGATTCTTTGGTTGAAACTCCATTAAGCTGGAGCTCTGATCAGCCAACTTCAAAGATTCCATTGTTTTGAGTTATGTAGGACCTGTTTATTCAGCCATGAATATAATTCAATGTACAATATCTGGCTGAGTTACAAACATCACAAATTAATTCAATTCATTAGGAATTGTCTAACACCGCTGCAGGGATGATTTGTATGCTGTGTTTGACTGAGTTTCATGATCAGATAGTAGGATTAAATATTTTGAAGAGGATTTTCAGTGACTGCTTTGGCCACTTTAACAGATTGAAGAACACTTGAGATGAAAGAGGTCCTTTACAAGGAATATTTCAATGGTTGTGTGCTGGATTGACAGTTTTCTGAACTTCTAAGATGCATGTGGTTTTTTTTCCACTGGTGCATGAATGGAATTTTTTAAAATTTCCTGAAAGTTTAAAATAATGTTGAGTGTTATTATATGGACCACCTGCTCACTGCATAATAGATACTGGATGACTGGGCAATGAAGACATAGAAGGGCTGTGGATGATATTGCCAATGCATGGGGCATGGAAGATGTATGAGGATATAGGGAGACATAATACAGGATATAGGAGCAAGCACAGAAAATTCATGGAGGTCAATAGGAGTGGGATGGAAGAGGTAAGTGCCCCAGAGCAATAACAACCATGTTATACCAATGTTTCAAGAAATGAAGGTGAACCTCCTAACCTGCTGGCCCTGACTTTCATTCACCTAATTTCCACCTTAATCATGTGTTAGGAGGTGCCAGCCATAACTCCAGCCCACCTTTCAATCTGAAAAACAAAACTTCCCGGTGATCAGGCTGACTATCATAAATCAGGAATGCAACATTGGGAAATGTCCTGGCTTGTGTTTCTGACTCAAAGGTGTGCGTGTGTGTAAGGAAAGAGCGTTAAAGTATTGAACAGAGAGAGAGAGAGAGAGAGAGAGCCTTAATTTGGGATCAGGACAAACTAGATTAAGCATGCTATCAACTAGGAGTACTGGCAGCCTAGTAAAAAGAGACTAGCCTCAGAGAAAGCATGCATGGATCTCCATTGCCCAGTGGAATACGTGATACATGTCCTCATAATGCACACAGAAAGTAAGTATCATATCAAAGCTGTTCCCAGCAATATCACCAGCAAACATCATATGGAGCGATTTTTCATTCTAATGACTTCAGAAGGAAATAGGCCACATGGACATGTGCATCATACATAAAGGAGATGCCAAGAATTTTCCATTTTTGTGACTTAGTCTGAGATACACATGCCACAATGTGAATATAGATCCCTAGTACAAAATAAATCCTGTGAATAGTAAATATGATTGAAGCCTCCTGTAAGAAACTGCTCTGGTAAGCAAATATCCCTTTTATCCAACTTGTCAATTAATCAAATTTCATTAAATATCAATGCACTTGATTTGACAATAAGCTAACTGAATTATATAAAATAATACCATGAAGTAATCTCTAAATGCAATGATAGTAAGACGAACCTTATCAAAGGCTTTTGGTAAAATCCAGATAACCTATGACTACTCCATGACTATGGTATACTTTGTTGAGAACCACTGGATGGACTTCACTGGATGCGACAGATGGGGCTTGGAAATGGCAAGTATTTGGATTAATGTTAACTAGAGATTTGATTGAGCCAAAATAGTTTTAATAGCACTCGATTCAGAAGATGACCTTTAATTGATTGGTCTTAGGACATCTAGTATGCATCATTTAACTTTCTCCTCCCTGAACTACCAACTAAAATGAAAGAAAAATACTGGCTTGTTTAATATAATAACGGCTCCTGCAACCAACCAAAAAACAAATTGTGATTGACATTAAGCGCATGGACATTGTGTACTATCTCCAAGGTGCACTGCAGAAAATCAAAAACTATCCTCAGACTGCACCTTCCAAACCTGTGATCACCTCCATCTAGAAGGACAATGGCAGCAGATATAAGAGAACACTATCAACTTCAAATTCCCCTCCAAGCCACTCACCATCCTGACTTGGAAAAAAATAGCCATTCCTTCACTGTCACTGAGTCAAAACCCTGAATATCTCTCCCCAGTGGCATTGTGGGTTAACCCACAGCAAGTTGCCTGCAGCGGTTCAAGAAGGCAGATCAACACCACCTTCTCCAGGGCAACTAGGGATGGGCAATAAATGCTGGGCCAGCCAGTGACGCCCATATCTCATAAATGAATAGGAAAAATAAGTGTGCAGAAGGATCAAACAGATTTTTAAAAATGAAAAGTCAGAGAGTCATTGAGATGTTCAGCATGGATTTTGATCCATGCCAACAAGATATCTGAAATAAATCTAGTCCCATTTGCCAGCATTTGGCCCATGTCCCTCTAAACCCTTCCTATTCATATATCCATCTAGATGCCTTTTAAATGTTGCAATTGTACCAGCATTCATCATTTCATCTGACAGCTTATTTCATAAATACACCACCCTCTGCATGAAAATGTTGCCTGTTAGGTCCTTTCAAATCTTTCCCTGTTCACCTTAAACCTATGTTCTCTAGTTTTTGACTCCTTCACCCCAGGGGACAAAATCTTCAGCTATTTACCCTATCCATAGCTTTTATGATTTTATAAATCTCTATCAGGTGATCTCCACAGCCTCTGGTCCTCCAGAGAAAATAGGCCCAGCCTATTTTCAGCCTTCCCCATAGCTCAAACCCTCCAACCCTGGCAACATCCTTGTAAATCTTTTCTGAACCCTTTCAAGTTTCACAACATCCATCCTATGGGCGGCACGGTGGGCGGCACGGTGGCACAGTGGTTAGCACTGCTGCCTCGCAGCGCCAGAGACCCGGGTTCAATTCCTGCCTCAGGCGACTGACTGTGTGGAGTTTGCACGTTCTCCCCGTGTCTGCGTGGGTTTCCTCCGGGTGCTCCGGTTTCCTCCCACAGTCCAAAGATGTGCAGGTCAGGTGAATTGGCCATGCTAAATTGCCCGTAGTGTTAGGTATAGGGTTAAATGTAGGAGTATGGGAGGGTTGCGCTTCGGCGGGTCGGTGTGGACTTGTTGGGCCGAAGGGCCTGTTTCCATACTGTAATGTAATCTAATCTATGGCAGGGAGACCAGAATTGCACACAGTATTCCAAAAGTGGTCTAACCAATGTCCTGTACATGACCTCCCAATTCCTATACTCAATGCACTTACCAATAAAGGCATGCATACTAAACAACTTCTTCACTATCCATTTTACCTCTGACTCTACTTTCAAGGAACTATGAACCTGCACTTCAAAGACTCTTTGTTCAGCAACACTCCAAGACCTTACCATTAAGTGTATAAATCCTGTCCTGATTTGCCTTTCCAAAATGTAGCACCTCACATTTATCTAAATTAAACTCCACCTGCCAATTGGCCCATTTGGTAAAGATCCTATTGTACTCTGAGGTCACCTTCCTCGCTGCCAACATGACCTGAACTCACTGAAATCATTTAGCATTGCTTTGTTTCATATTGCTCTGTCTCACTGGAAAGGTGGGGCATGATCAATGGAAGGTTTAGTTCAGGCTCCCACGGTAGAGTAGGGAATCTGATTTAGATTTAACTACTATTCGTCTGGTGTCCTGGAATCATGAAATTATGCAACTAAGCAGGAGTTTTCAGCCAATGATAGAAAGTCTAATTTTACTTGGAGTACTTCTTGCGAGCAAGAGGAAGTGAGGTGCTACCTCCGCACCTCAAGCTTCTTCTGCCCACTGCCCTGAAACTCTCCCTGCTGTGAAAAAATGCTGCAGGTTTTCCCACCCAACAAATAGCCTGTCAGGAAAGCTGAATATAAAATACAAAAACCATCACCATGACATCTTGCCATTAATATTGGCAGTACCCCACCCTCCTGGGGTAACCATGCTCCTCTGCTCCCAGTAAATATCAGACCCTCATGCAACACAGACACAAATTAGCAATTGAAAAATCCTTATAGTTTTAAATACTAAAATAACTCTGCTATTTTTCCAACAATGAAATTATTTCTGCTTGTGCATTTGATTCTGCGTATATGCACAATTACCATTTCTTTAAATGAAATAGGAATACTTAAACCTGAAGTAGTTCAACTGGCTCCAATTTGGAAGCAAACTCAATTTTGTTGTTTATTCTTAACATGTAAGAGATTACTTAACACTTGGTCTTTTGTCAAAGAACAACATAATTTCTGATGAATTCATTGCAGAAGAATATCCCAGTTTCATATGTATGTGTACAGAAGACTCTTGTGGTGCTGTGCTAATGTCCATACTACTAAACTAGAAGGCTTGGTTCAAGTCCCACCTGCTCCAGAGGTGTATCACATTTGACCAGGTCAATTAACAATATCTATGCATTGTTTGTAATACTTTTATGTGGTCATTGGAAGATAAATGAATAACCCAAGTCCCTAAAATTGTTTTGCCTTCGCTAATGTGACTGAAAACCTCACAGTAACTATGTAGATTTACAACACTGAAAAACATGGGTGGATTTTTAAAATTGAAGCTCATGAAGTTCAAAATTCCATCTACCTAATGTTCTGCGGAAAACATACAAATAAGACTACTCAAAGATGGTACTCACTGAATTTCACTTAACTAAATTTATATATTAAATTTCTAATAGTAAGTACAGTAGATTCATAGAGTCATGCAGCATGTAAACAGACCCTTTGGTCCAACCAGTCCAAGCCAACCATGTTCCCAAACTAAACTAGTCCCTCTTGCCTGCGCTTGACCCTTATCCCTCCAAACCTTTGAGTCATGAACTAACCCAAATGTCTTTGAAACATTGTAACTGTTTCTGCATCCACCACTTTCACTGGTAGTTCATTCTACACATGAATCACTCTCTGTAGAAAACATTTGCTTGTCATGTCATTTTTAAGTCTTACTACTCTCACCTTTAAAATATACCCCCTAGCTTTGAACTCCCCTACCCGAGGGAAAAGAACCTTGCCATTCATCTTATCTATGCCCCGTCATGATTTTAGAAACCTCAATAAGGTCACGCTTCAATCTCCTACACTTCCTTGAAAAAATGTTCCAGCCTATTCAGTCTATTTTTATAATTCAAATCCTCCATTCCTGGCAATGGCCTGGCAAAAGAACTGCACTCAGTATTTCAGAAGAGGCCTCATCGACGTCCTGTACAACCTCAACATTACATCCCAACTCCTATACTCAAAGGTCTAAGTAAGGAAGGCAAGCTTGCTAAATTCTTTCTTAACCAGTTAAGTTCCTAAGGGTAATGGCCTCCAGGCCCAATCATCTTCAGCTGTTTCATCAACAACCATCCCTCCATCAGTAGTGTCCCTATCTAAGTTTCACCTGCTACAGAGGTGCATAATAACATAAGAACAGATTGATCAGAAAATTTCTAAAAGAAGTTCAGAATCCTCCTATTCCAATAGCTGTTGCATTAGAATCACAATTACAGCTAAATGCTCCCTTTAAATAGGCTATCCTCCATAATGAGTCTAAATGAGTGGAAGAATTAATGTAACTGAAGCTTAAATGTACAGCCATTTGCTTTTCTCTTTGAAATATTCTGTGTGCAACATCAGTAGCAGAACAGGACATTGAAGTGAGACTCAGTGCCATTCTAAACTCTGAAAGAGATGTTTTACTGTTATACACAGCAGCATTAAATCCAATGGAAAAAGAAATGAATGCCCTAAAATAAGGCGAAAAATCAGCACCATGGGCTCTGATTGCTACTCACTGGCACAAGGACATAACCGACTTGGGATGGCATCAAGCAAAACAGAATAAAAGGCAAAGCGATCGGATTGCTGAATCCCGGAAGGGCGCTGGGAAGTGGTCACAGGTGATTGTCATGTGTGATAATTATTATTGCTGTACACCTGCTCCTCCGCACTAATTAACTTTGGATATGCAAATCCTATTGCATCATGCCCCTGCTCTCCTCCCCTACAGATAAGAAGATGTTCATCTGCTGGATTTAATTAAGATAATGAACGGCAGGCCCACTGTGGCTTGGCAGGGAAGGGGGAAGCTGTGACTGACCTTTTCTCCCAAAACATTGACATTTTCCTCTCTTCTGAATGCTCCGAGTCACCTCAGTGACTCGGATGCTGATAGGAATGGATTGATGAGGTGTCATTAGAGGAAAGCACCATGACACCCGTGTTTGCTTGGAGACTACCGCAGGTGTTCTGACAAGGACACGAGCCTTTGCTGCTATTTGCCAAACAATTCTCTTGATTCAGTAAAGTTTGATAATTACAGAAAGGTCTTGTAAGAGAGATGCGTTTCAATAATGTTTTCTGCTGAAAAGACAAGGGCACAGCATTTCCTCTGCAGCTCAGAGACCCCAGATAAAAAGATGTGCTTTTCAGAAATGGGCAAATGAGGAGCACACAAAATTCATTTATGACTATCACTGAATGGTAAGAAGAGAGGCAGCAATAAGAACAGCTTTTAACCAAAGCATCAGGGAGTTTGCATCATAATTTGAATCATTACAAACCAATTCTGTATGCACTTGGAAAGATGTTAGTGATAGTGCAGAGGAATGTAATATGTCTTTTGAAACCAAAATTAGGCTATAATATGTGTTACATTAGAAAAAAAAGCCTTAGGAAATTAATGCATATTCAGAAGTTGTCCCAAATACCAGGTCTTTATTAGAATCTTTGTTATGATCTTTTCAACCAGCTGGATTAAGCATAATTTGACGTATGTGCACCTGTGGTTCATTATATTAAAAGTTTTAGTGACTCAGGATTAATATACGTCTGGTAGCTTTATTCCCCGAATATTACATTTTTATATCATCAATAAACACTACTGTAACATTTAAATGAGTAAAACATTGAATTCCACATTTCTTAACTTACAAACAAATAAAATCCAACTAAAACTTTCATACTAAGTCATATTTCAAGTAAAATCTCTATCAGGATATTGCATTTGATTGTAAGTTTGTAGATCATTGTAATTTCTTATAATATCGTGAAGGGTACTATAAACTGATCAGGGCATTTAAATTGGGCAAAGTCTCTCAATATAACTCTAGCCCATATCACGAACTGTGTTGGCTGGCATATGTCTAAATCTCAAAACAAACTCTAATGGCAAATAATGACTTTCAAGTCTCAATGCTGAAAACGCTCAGCATTATAATTTTATTCTTATTTATTTTGTGTAACATTCATCCTTCTTATTGTCAGAATTGAGAGGAAGAATTAACTTCAACTGAAGATGGGCAACTTGGAATCAATGTTAATTTGTAATATGTTTTTGAAGATCCTGGATAATGATCTGATTGGTTTAAATATGTGAACTGTGGGAATGGAGGAATATTTTCAAGTGTTTCTTATATTTGAGCCATGGAGAGTACACGTATGTGGAATATTTAATTACAATATTCAGTAAGTGGGTTAATCCAAGATAATATACAAAATTCTACACAGTTTGCAGAAGGACCACCTTATTAGACTGAATAACCTTTCTTCATTTTATGATTTCTTATGCTATATTTAAGTGTCTTCAAGAGGGTTCAACTATGCATTAAATTTAATGGGGCTAACATTTCTAGGGAATCACAGCTTAAATCTAGTGAAAGAGTAACAGAATACCCTGGAAACTGACAAAAGCCTGAGTCTGCATATTATCCAGAAGCTCTCAATTTGTCTTCAAGGCGTTGGAACCTCTGTCTGCCCCTTCACAATGCAAAATTAATCAAATTGAGAAGCTAGGAAAAGAGAATCCTTACACAAGGTTTTCATTCGTTTATTTAAAAGCAACCTCATTATGAAGGTCAGGATGTTGGATGCTGTGAGGTATACAAATTTCAAGTGGCCAAATATAGGTCCCACCATTCCATTTCATGACGGAGAAGTGACCTGACCTCCTAAGAAACAGCTGCATCTTTTTCAATGAAGGAAACCGACGGCCCAATTTTCCTCTCCTGGAGAGAAAAGTGGTGAGAAAAGCAAAGAATTGGGCAAGTTGGCCCTGGTGAGATATTCACCACCTCCACCCACCCTCTTCTCACCCTGTAACCAATCAATTGCTAGGCAGAAACATCATTAACAGGTCAATTAATGGCTGCTTAAATGTCTTAATGCGTCACCAGCTTGATTACTTACCTTCTTGGCTAGTGAACAGTGGTTAGGTTCCTGGCTGGGAAACCAGGCTGACCTGCCAGTCAGATGGTAAGTGGGGCTTCCATTTCCCCCATCTAGGCCCAGTTGGGACAAGAGAAGGGGGGACGTGGCTGCTGAAAACCACAGCTTGCACTTGTCTCCAAATCTCCTAGGTCAGCACCCTACAAGACCCAAAATGATTTACCTTCAGCCATTGGATCCCCTGAAGCTTAGGTCTCTGGTGAAGATCTCTGGAACCCATGAGGTGAAGGCATCTTATTGATAGGGCCTTACAATGCCTATAATTCACAAAATGCTCACCAGTCTACTCTTAGCAATCTTATCAGAGCCCAATTTCACAAACTCCCTCTGTCAGGATGGCGATGAGTCAGTCACCACAGAACATGTCTGCATTCCCCTCCTCCCCCCACAATATTTGACTTGCAAAATTGAAAATTATTGAATTGCAGAGAACAATAGAGAAACCCAAGGGCATGGGAGGCTTCAGTAGGGAACCTGCCCAATCCTGCCCTCTCCATGTTATGCAAATCCTGGATTTTCAGGCAGGCCCTGGAGATGCACTGACAGTGGCATTTAGCTACCCCATACAGGAATGATCCTGAAAATAACTGCTAAGAATCAAAAGATCTTAGCACGATTCAGATTGCATAAGTCAATAACAAGATACTGTAGATGCTGAAAATCTATAATAAAAACAGAAAATGCAGGAAACAGTCAGCAGATATGGCAGCGTCTACACAGAAACAAACAGGATCTTTGGTCAGAACTGCTCTGTTTATTATGGTTACTTTGAAATTAATTGTTAATAAACATTCTTAAAAATAAAGATAAATTTAAACTCATTTTCAAATCTATTTGATTTGGAGACTTCCAATTCCTTCAAGAGATCTGCCACATTTGCTGAGCATTTCCAATTGTGTCTGTTTTTTGTGGCAATTCTATGGTAATTTGGTTGCAAAGGAGATGATACAGTTTATTCAGTCAATCTGAAATCAGAAATAAACAATTAATAGTTGTCTCTCTTTTCAAATATTCTACTGATTCAAGTATTCAAGTGAAAATGTCATGCTGAAAATGTTAAATATCAATCATCACAATTATTATTATAATTGTCATTTCTGGCTGATTTTTAGCTGAGTTAATCAGTGAATTGCCCAATGTAAACCTGAAATGATACAGAACAGAAAGTTCTTGGTTTACAGTAAGTTAGACTATTTTAGTTGGGTTGGTAGTAGGGAATCTTCTTCAGTGCTCTTTTATTTGAAAGGAGAAATAAATTAACTATGGTTATTACTCTTGATCATTAATATGAATTCTCATTTGAAAGCCTCTATGGCAGAATTCACAAGAAAATAGTTTAGGCTTAGCTGTGAACAGTGTTGAAGTTTCAAACAATTCTGACTGGGAGAACTGGAGGGGGGCAGGGATTTCCCTCTGACTGAAGTTTAAGTTGTTCTGTGGATCTTTGAACATGAACGCAGAAGCATTTGATCCGAATATGAGCTTAGAAACAATAGCTTTTTTCTATCTAGAAGTCTGACGTTAATAAAATATGCTTTGAAGGAATGAAGCTCTCCAAATCAAATGTATTTGAAACTGAATTAAAACTGGCACCTTTTCAAAAGGACTGCAAATAATTATTTTCTGATTAAATGTAATGCAATAAGCAAAAGAACTGCAGCATAATGTTGGTCAAACATTATGCTTTGGTGTTCACTTGTTTAAAAAAACCTGACATTTTGGCACCACTGTATCATTGTCACATCATCACCTGTATACTTTCATAGCTCACCTTATATGATTACTCAAGCTCCATGACAGTTTTAATATACTGTGTCCAATGGGTAAAGAGTTCTGTGTTGACAGATTGCATTGCGAATTAACAAAGCAGCTATATAGGCACAAAATCTCAAATTAAATGGTGGAAAGTAATGCAATCTGTTTGCTCTTTGAGAAAATAAAGATTGTATATCTATATTTATAGTCAATGACATTTATATGCAAAGTCCTTTGATCCACAGCAATGTGTCTCTTTATTGAGATTTTTGACTTTTGCAATATTATTTATGGTATAGACTGAAATCATATTATAGGTTTAGCATTCATTTTAAAGTTGTAAAGTCAACTTAAATATAAATAAAAATTCTTAATCTGACATTAAAGATCTCTAAAACTCGTGTGAAAAAATGGAACATAAATTCTCAATTTCACTGACTCCAAGCTGTTTATTCTCACAACTGGCAATTCAATTCGTGCCACATAAATGAACACAAAATTGGTCCATTGTGTTGATCTGAATTATTCTTAAAAATTAAGTGTAACAACCTTAAGCACTAGACTGTGGGAAGACTGATGTGGCTCCTCCCATCCTTGGACAGGTTGAATAGGTTAGGTAAAAGCAAAAAAAGCAAGCTCTATGATGAAAAATGGAAGGCTGCTCAGTTGCTGAATTGTATCAACTTTACATAATCAAATGAGTACTATTCTATAGGTAACAAAATGTAAGGAGATTTTTATTTCTCTGGTAAGAAATCAGAACTTTTCTTTGGTACTTTTTAAAAACAGTCTTCACAAAATTAAAAAAAAGAAATCATTGAGTGTTTCTGGTAAAATGAGGACGACGGCAGAAATGTTGATAAATGAACAGCGATCATTTAGGTTTAACAATATTCTATCTTGTTTCTTTGATTTCTTACACATTTTGGAGCTGCTTAATTAAATTAATGAAAGCTTGTAAAGATAAAGGATTCTCTCATTTTTATTAACAGAATTTTTTTTGACATAACAAGTAAAAACTGAAAATTAAAATGCTGTTACAGCAATAAGTTTAGAACATTCACAAAGAAACCATGATTTCAGAGTTACAAATAATCATGTGTCCATGCTGATTGTACATCAGCAGGTTATAAACTGACATTATTTATTATACATTGATTCTGAACACCTAAGATCATTTTAATAAAAACTTAACTGTTAGATAACTTCTCTAATGTTATATTTCATCTACAGAAAGAATATTACAGCACATGTCCTTCAGCCTATGCTAATATTTCTGCCATTGAGGTTAGTCTCATTGATCCAGACGTTCTCCATACCCTTTAATAAATCACCTTTTTGAAATATTTGTATGATTGCTTTGAAAAGAATTTATGAATTTGTTTCTGCACTATTTACAGTTGAAAATGTTACATTCTAACCATTCCCACAAAGATATTTGTCCATTCCACCCTCTTAAATTTTTTGCAATCATCTTAAATTTGTGCCTTTTCATTTCTGTATTGTAAACCAGTTGATACAGCCAATCACTATTTATCTTTTCATTGCTCTTCATTACCTTGTACACCTCTTCTCTTTCTCAGTTCCTGTGAAAAATATTTATACATGCACGTCTTCCCTCATAGTGGTGACTCATCATCTGACAAAATTGCTGATCTCTTAAAAGAAGGTCTGATCAAGAATAATCTTGTAAAAGAAATCAAGTGGTTAAAATAATCATGGTTAGTATTTCACATAGATTCAGAGAGAGGTGATTTATATTTACTTTGGTAGAACATGAGGGAGAGCAGAATCTATTCAAGTCCTGGAGGTGATAAAGAGAAGATCTCTGCTGTCAGATGACTAGTTTCGAAGGAAAGATTATAAATGACAGAGAAGTCAGAAAGGAAGGACTAATGAAGATTTCTTTATTGAGGTTTGAAATAGTAAGTGGTGCAGGATATCTAAACCACAGCAATAGAGAGCAAAAAATGTAAATGCTCAAACTGTTACAAGACATATTTTGGATCAAAGTCACAAGGATTTTTTTGTCCCCCCCCGAAAGAATGTTCAACATGTCCAGGCATGGGAACGATAACAAAAGTCCATAGGATCAACTAACAAACTGTTGTATACTGAGAAAGTAGGTTCTCTTTGGTTGGAATGATCTGTTTCTTTACCAGCTAGTGTTGAATGGAACCAAGCATTTATTTCACTGTCATTATCCACTAACATTCTGGATTATCAAAGACTTAAGATACCCTATAACCTCAACGTCTCCTGATTCTTTGCATGATATTGATCTTTTTGAAGCTATCTACACCCTGTTATCATGTGAGTAGTGTAATGACAATCTGTGTATGTATACAATATTAACATTTCTTTGCTCCAATCCTTTTTGTTGCCCTTCATCAGAGCTTAGTGCCTTTACTTAGGGATCACTGCAGTTTATGATTAATTTTTGCTTCCTTCTACTTCAGTGGGTTTTCCTACTCATTACCATACTGAGTTTATTAGTGAATGCTGTTCATGCTTTTACCCTGTCATATGTTCCATAGGTACAGTAAATATCACTTATCTTGTAATTAATATGCATATCCTCAGCAGTAATTAAACCATGGACCCCCAACCAGCTGAGCTTTCCTACTGATTCCAGCTTATCCCAATAATGGACTTACAGTAATCCAAAACTACCTTTTGAATATTGTTCATAAAACAAGCAGAATGACTTTTAACATCTCTGTGATGACTGTAATAATATTTGTGGAACTTGTTAATAACCAAGAACATTATGAATTACGTGAATGTTAATTAAACTTTGAATCCATTTGGAGTTACTTCTTAGAAAGAAGACGGCTTTATGATGTCTGAAAGGATATCAGTTTGTTTCCTAGCTTTTGTTTGGGGGAAATAAATCAACAAAAACAACTGCCCAGAAATAGCTCCACAGTAATCCTGATCCTCTGGGAAACACATCATTCTTAAATAGCAAGCTGCATTCATTTATGCATTCCAAAGGTGCATTTGGGCAGTCTGACATTTTTTTTTAGTTTTGAAGTGGTATTCATGTAATCTCAGCTCCCAACCAGCCTGTTTTGAAACCTGCCTGAATATTGTCAGCTTGTCGAGTATATACTGCAGCACCTGCTGTACTCAGTTCCACAAAGCAAATGTATCGGTGCCCATTTCTCATTAAACTTTTACAGGTAAGTTAAATTGTTTGTAACCACAGCCATGATTACTTCAGTGATAATTTAACCAATCATGCCATTATAAAAGCTTTAATTTAAATTGGGGAAACAACTTCTGGAATCTGACACATGATATTGTCCTTTATATATGTCAGAGATATTGATTTTTTTTCCCCAAGGTACGGAAGCAGCAGTGCTCCCATCATGCCATTCAATAACATTCTTAATGTGTTTCATTTCTAAGGATGCAAATATTCCTTCCATCTGTAGGTTAGTTCACTTCATGAGGAGACAAAGGCAAGAATAAAGTGAAAAAGCACAATGCTCTTTTACTACCACTAGTCTATGCTGTTGTACAAAATATTATCTCAAGTCTTCAAACATTCTCTGGAAAATGTACCCATTTCATTTTGTGTCAAAATGAACACAGCATAGAATGAAAAAATAGTGCCATGCAAAACTCCTGGACCTCCCACACAGTGGCAAAATCTTGTTGAGGAAGACACCTTGTGTATCTCCTTTCTGGAAGTTCACCAATTCGTCAATCAACCAGTGCAGATGCCAGCATTAGACATTCACCTGGCATCCACATCCTGAGGGGAACTTCTCATCATTTTGCCCACTAATCAGAGGTTGGCAGCTTTTCTTTGCTTAGCAGAGACACTAGAGAGGTAGTGGCTATTGCTGGAGGCACAGGCATTGGAGTCTGAGGATCGCACTACGACCCAGGTCATGGAGTCAAAGAGTCATGCAGCATGGAAACAGACCCCTTCAGTCCAACCAGTCCACACTGACTATGTTCCCAAACTAAACTAGTCCCACCTGCCTGCAATTGGTCATAGCCCTCTAAACCTTTCGTATTCATGCACTTATCCAAATGTGTTAGGTTGTTCTCTCATTAGACAGAGCGTAATGTGTCGCGGTGGTTTAATCTGAGAGTCACCATGTCTCAGATGAGGGGGGAGGCTGAAAAGGCATTACCTTCATGATGACCTCTGCTGTTATTGAAATGTTAACTCTGTTAATTTCTCCACAAACACTGCCATACCTTCTGTTTTTATTGCCGTCTCTTCATTTACTTGTCAATGCCTTTGTGTCACTTCATGTTGTCCAACACTGATGTCATCATCTCCCATCAAAAAGTGTGGCACTGGAAAATGCACAGCAGGTCAGGCAAATTCCAAAGAGCAAGAGAGTTAACATTTTGGGCATAAGCCCTTTATCAGGAATATGATCATCTCCCCACCCCGATTCCTAACAGTTCAACTCACTCCTAGTCTCTGTCTCATTTTATAAAGATGATCAACAAACACCACCAGCCCTAACCCCTCCCACAGTGCTTATCTATGACTGGTCACTGTTTTCAATCAAGGACAACTCTTTAATCCAATTCCCATTCATTCATCCAATGTAATCTAGCATTCATTCGGCCAGTTTTCTGCAGTTCCCATGGGGTTTAAGCCTTTGTCTTTAATGTAGAACAGCGTGGAGATCAGGTGTAAGTAATGTGAGGGGAGGAGGCAGGGTTGTAGGAGAGGCTTAGGGGGAGGGTATTTGCTTTGTCGAGTTACAGGGGGATCAGCAACAAGGGCAACAGGGTAGCTGTCAGCATGCCCACATGGCTTACTGTTGTCAAGCTCCTTAATGAGACATAGAGTACTGGGCAACTGTACACAGTCTGAGGGCATCCCATCCTGGAGGTAGCAAGCTGACTTCACAATCATACAAGGCAAATAGTGACAGATCCACCTGTAGAGGGGTTAATGCCAGCAGAGAAGGGATGAGGCCCTGACGCGGTCATTATTTGGCACTCAACGTCCTCAACTGATGGACTAATAGGCAAGTTGACTATGGGCCTTATTAGGGGACTAATTTTGGTTGAGGCAAGAATATGACAGGATACAGATATGCTCACAAGCAGCCTAATTAAATCCCCTCCCCACCTCCAAACTCACCACCACTCAGAGCCAAAGATTAGGCCAAGCATGTTCCACTGGCAGAAAAAAAAGCACAATTAAAAGAAAACCTTCTTTACATTATAGAGGTTTATAAATCATGATGGGCATGGATGGGATAAATAGACAAAGTCTTTTCCCTGGGGTGAGAGGGGAAAGACATAAAAGAGGCCTAAGGGACAGCTTTTTTATGCTGAGGGTGGTACGTGTATGGAATGAGCTGCCAAAGGAAGTGGTGGAGGCTTGCACAATTGTAACATTCAAAAGGCATCTGAATGGGTGTATGAATAGGAAGGGTTTGGAGGGATATGGGCTGGATACTGGCAGGTGGGACTAGACTGGGTTTGGATATCTGGTCAGCATGGACAAGTTGGACTGAAGGGTCTGTTTCTGTGCTGTACATCACTAAGACTCTATGACTCTATTCCACTAATGCTCCTCTTAGTTAACAAATTAGGGTAGCAGTAACAGCAGTTAAAGAACAAATCACTGAGTCGTCCTGCCAAGTTAAGGAATGATACAGGAGCTTATGTTACCAACACAACGAGCAGCTCATGTTATTTCAGTCCTTCCTTCATAGATGTTAAGACAGCTATTACTGTTCAAGAGCAATTCTAATTGTTATCAAGCAAGTATTTGAATTTCAAATATTTCTTCCCTGCTCATACAAGGAAGAATTATCATTTTCTTTATTGTTATACTATGATTTAAATCTTGAAGAATCTAAAAAAAACTTCCTATATTTCTGTGTTCACTCAGCTATCTACAAGTTTTTTAACAAACTGAAGTTAGTAGGCAAGGGTGGAACACTGGCTAGCTCCTCAGGTTCCAGAAGGTTTCCAGAATATTTGAGGAATATTGCTACCTCACATTGTCCATATTAGTTCTGTGTATATTTATGTTTTGACTTGTTCCAATAACCTAAATATGATATAGGTGGTGCACTGCTCAATAATTAGCAACACAGCTCACACATAAAGCATGAATAAGGGCATCTATCTTTTATTTAAGTAACAAATGAAGCATTGAATACACAATAAATCCCTTATTTAAAGGTGTTCATATTCTACTGATAGAACTTATTGTGGGTACCGTGTGTCACAGAGCACTTACATAAAATGCATCTTCATAACACAATCCAATTTAAAACATGTTTTCAGTAAGCATCATAACAGTGGTGTTGTATTTTACTATGTAATAAAAGCTGGACAGTGACAACCAGTTAAGGTACGAATTTAGTTAACTGTCTCAATATAGGGCACACATGCATGCTTCACAGTTGATGCAAGTTAAAGAAAGTAACATAATCCTATAAATCAGATAACTCAAACTACCTCAATTTTGTAAATTCCTCAAGGATACTGTGACTTGTAGTTGCCACATATTCAAATATAGCAAGATTAACAATTTACACACTTTAAAAAGCATGATTGTTTAAATTTTATGTTGCTTTTGGAGATAATATTCAACTTTGTTTCTGAGCTTCCCTTTATATAAGGTTGAAAAGATGGGTAGAGGGCTGTGAGAACCATGCACAGGGAGGATAGAGATTAAGTTAACATGTGTTACCTCATCTCTGCCTTCAGTGTCATTGTTAAAGCTAAGTTATCCTTAGGATAGGCCGCCAAGGCAATAACAGCAGACTGGTGTGTCACATGGTAAATGGCAAGAAGTGCAGAGTGAAAGGTTGCCCCTGTCAGATAGAGGTCACAAAACAACAAGAGATAAAAATAACAATATTGTCCTCTACATACAGGTATGAGGAGCAAAGTTCAGAGGAACAACTGACTGTGCCAATTGGTACAACAAAACCTTGTTAACTGACTGCACTGGTAACTGTGGACTCAAAAGTTAATATGTCTTCTATATAGAAGAGTACAATGGAGCTGACCTAGCAGAAATACAGCAGAAGCAAAAATGGACATACTGATGTGTTAGTGGAGGACAGGTCCAAAATAATTGCCAGTTATAGTGTTATTGTTAAAAATCAGTCAATTCTGGAAAGTTGATTCCAAGCAATATTCAGCATCTTTTTGGGAATAACAGGAGTCACCTTAGCACTTTTTTAAAAAATTGAATGGCAAGAGGTTAGAGAAAATTAAAATCTAATAACAACTGAATTTAAAATGCTAACTTGCTTTGAATGTCAGTAGCAAGCACTTTACCTTTCAGAATGTGACAACCCCCAATACCTTACAATTGATGAGGAATGATAACTTATGTCAGAAATTCACAAAGTAAGACTAGCATAGCTAGCAGAGGAGAATTCTTGGATTCTTTGAATCTCATGCTTTTAATTCTCGGGATTTGTTTTAGTAAAAGCCTTGCACCTTTACAAGACCTTCAGGAAGTCAATACTATCCACAGCGAATCTGGCAATCTTTGTTAACGCTTCTATTCTTGTTTGGTGAAAGAACATGTCATCACATTAAAGACACCCAGTAAATGCGGCTGTGCCATTGTTACCAAGGCAGTGCTAATTTCATGTTTATCCAAAAATGATCCAACCGAATAAAAGCAAAATGTTACCGGTGCTGGAGATGGGAAATGATAATGGAGAGTGTCGGAGAAATTCAGCAGGTCTAGCAGCGTCTGCGGAGAGAGAAGCGGAGTTAATGTTTTCGAACCCAATATCACTTCTTCAGAACGGAAGTGAGTTCTGAGAGTCATATGGGACTCGAAACGCTAACTTTTTCTCTCTCTCTCCATTAATGATCAAACCGAACTCTTGAAAACCTCGTTCACACAAGTAAATAACGGAGTAGTCCTTACTGCTTTTGTATGGATCTGGCTCTGTACAACCATTTTGCCCATCCCACCTGACTGTCTGCAACAGCATTGCATTGTATTAATATTAAGTGTTTTATGTTACTTCAGTCATAGGAATCGCTGCATCTATAAGCAGTGTCCTTAACCAAAAAGAAGTCTAATTTCACCCTTCCTTATAGCACTGGGGATGAAATTGACTACCTGCATCCAATCTGATCGTTTCATTGATTTTTATTTCAATATTCTAGATTGAAACGGATGTCAAAAGGCTTTTCATCTGCCTGTTTTGAGGTGGAGTTTAAAAACTGTGGACAGCAAAGAGTATTCTTTCGCTCCTTTCTCTCGATTTAGTAGATTCGCCCTGGTCTAAGAATCTTAAATGCACCCCTCTTGTTTTACAGTGCGGGAGTCTCTCTGAGAATAATACAATGCTGCTGACCCTGAGGTGTACAGGTTATTCAATGCAGTAAGAATACATGTTTTAAAGCTGATTCCGTTAATTGAATTGGCCATAATTGGTCAGATTTTTTTTGTATTCTTCCTAAAGATGATTGTAGATACATCCAATAGTATTTAGACATTCATGTTAAAAAAAAGAGCCACATCAATGCTCTGAGTCGTTCTTTTATCTAATCTTTTATTTTGCATTTTGTTTTGCTAGCTGCCAAGAGACATGTGGCCGCGTAGCAGAATAATGAAGTTGTCTTTAATTTAGTTATACTTTATTAATGTCAAAGATGCTCACCCATTAATCAATTAAAAACACGGCTGTGCGGGAAAAAAAGCTTCACTGCGTTTCCTTTAGTAATAAGATCACATGCATTTTAAAAAGGAGTGCGATTATCGCAATGTGTTTCTGAATTGAAGTTAAAAAATGTAAAACTGATTTTCATTCCAAAACTAATTAATATGCTAAATTATTCAAATTAGATTGTAATTAAGCATCCACTCTGTAGAAAACCTTTTCATGATAATTTATGATAAAATTGGTAGTAGCGATGCTTGAGATTAATTTTTTTTTGCGAAGCTTGGTTCCTGTCATGAATGCAAAAAAGCACCTGAACAAATATTTTTAAACACCTAATTTCATTTCGCATTCTAATTATGTCGTTATTTTTTTCTCTCTAACAAACACCTCCGCTGAAATGGAGGAGCTGCAGGCTGAACTCACAGGAAATTCTACCCAGGCTGCGAATGACTTTCTCAGGCACCGTCTTGTTTTGTCACTTTTGCTGCTACAGACTTGCCATTTCTTTCGCAGCGGTCTTAAACTGCTCGCTTGCTAACTTCCCGCGCAGACGGTCTTTCAAGCCATTTCGACGTTTCTCTTCAGCTGAGTAAAAGTTTATATCGCACTATTAATATCACCTCAGGGTTGTCCGTGCAGCTTCGAGAATTTCATCTTTACATATTTTCTATCACGAACAAGTTAAGATTTTCAAAAAAAAGTGAAATGGTAATTTCCTGGTAAATGTTCTAAATCCAAAAATGCTATTTCCAACCAAAATGTTTACTTCTTACACCTTTCCAATGCTCCTGCGCATCATTCCTTTTGAATATGACTTTATGTGTTCATAGATTCAGAATAGCACTCGTGCTCCAGTGAACATGTACATTAAGATTCTAAAACTTCACTAATTATCCTTGCCTTACGCTTTGATATTAATATTCCATAATTTTACTATATGTCTTCATAGTTCTGCACTAATATTCCATACCACGACGTTAACACTCCATAACTGTGCACTAAAGTTTCTGAACATTCACAGTAATGCCATATATTGTATGTTCAATGCACTTTGGAATCTCCCATGTGGATTTAATACTACACACAAAAAAAAACGTACATATACAAGGTCTTTTCAAGATCAAGACTTCTCAAAGAACTTTACAGTCAAGAAAGGGTTTTTTTTGCAGCACTTTATTGGAATTGAAGTGCATTTGGGCCAGAAAGATGAAAAATAGCCAGATAACCTTTAGAAATATTAATTGAAGAACAATATTAATAAAAGCTGGGAGAATTCTGAAGTTCTTTGAATAATAAACTTTCACATTCAACTCAGATGGTGCTGCATCCCTTCATTACTGCAATGAAGCATCAGCCTAGATCTGCTTAGCTTGGATAGTAGTGTGAAATGATGACAGCAAACTGTAAAACAGGTGGCTAATTTGCTATCACCCATTTTGTACCACAGCCTATGACAAACATATACCTCCAAATGGCGCTTGACTTTCTGACTTAGAGATGGGGATGCTCCAGTTAAGCACAAACTAAAACAAGATTAAAAATCTTCAGACATAATGCTCCAATTTACCGCATTGTGACACCTTTCTAAGTTGAACGGTTTGATTATGTGTATTAGCAATAACAATGCTGCAAGTGCAGTCCCGTGCTTCCAGCCACGCACAATTGATTCTTTCATTGCAAACCACAGCTTAAACTCAATTAATATTCAAACGGAATCACATGCAATTCTGCAATGCTTATGCACCACCTTTTACATTGGTACTCCAGACGGAAGAAGTTTCATCTGCCACCAGGGAGTTAAAAAGAAACTTCTATGCTGTGGAGCTGACACATAATAGGATTCCCCTCCCTCCCCCTTTAAAGAGCTTACTTTGTTTAAATGGAATTTTTTTACACTTTTTGTCTTGCAGATGCTAATTTCAGATTGTGCGTAATATCCTCGAGCACTGATGACACTTTTTTTTGTTTAACTTCACATACTTTATTACACAAGTCTGGAGCAAGTGGGGCTTGAACCCAGGTCTCTCGGTTCAGGAGTAGGGACATTACCTCTGCGTCATAAATGAGTCCCATACTTTGCTATTTTGC
Source organism: Chiloscyllium plagiosum (assembly GCF_037043375.1). Taxonomy (NCBI): domain Eukaryota; kingdom Metazoa; phylum Chordata; class Chondrichthyes; order Orectolobiformes; family Hemiscylliidae; genus Chiloscyllium; species Chiloscyllium plagiosum. The sequence continues at coordinate 64,939,033 of NW_028270148.1, forward strand.
CCAAGTGACAATTGACGACATACCAGCATGGACAACAAGGGTCACTAGGTTGATCTTTGACTGGAGACCTGGAGAATATTCTTTTCCAATTCTGAACGAGCACACAAACAATAAATCAAACCCATTGCACTAATATCAAAGGACCGAGAGGTTTGTCAAAGTCCGTCTTACTGATGATACAATACAGAAAAAGACGGATTCATTTCAACAACAAATAACATTTCATTTGAATTTAAGTTACAGCCCAGATTACACTGGGTGGTTCTTGTGAATTAATTGGCTGTCCTGGTGGGACAAGCAATTGTGTTACAGAGCATAAGCCATTCAACTCCTGGAGAGCGCCAGTGAGCTTCTGGTATTAGCAGCCATGGAGGATTTCACAGGTCAGGCATTCGATCGATACAGCTAAAAGCAGCAGGGACTGTAATGTCGACAGTCGACTTCAGAAAACGCTGTAAGTGCCAGCTTGCTCCCTCTCGCACAGCCGCTGAAGACAGCTTAATTAACCCTTGGAAAGTACAATTTATCCAGAGGCTCAACGGGGCTATAATAGCAGGCCTTTACTGCCGGACTGATGGCTTGGAGATCTGTCAGGTCTTAATTCCCCACTCCCTCCTTTCAAACAGGTTACGGTTAAGATGCAAACACTTGTTTTAGGTAATGTGCGTTCATTATCTACTGCGGAGAATACAAGTCAAAACCACGGGGAAAGGAGTTGTAAGATTTCACCTGCGATGTCTGCAAAAATCTGGCCTTGCAGTTGCATTGCCCACGCATGTCCTGGGCTGTGTGAGAGGGATGCCATTTCCCACTGTTCAGTATACCTTCAGTCTTCCCCTTCCTGAGATGCACCCTTGTTAGTTGTCTGTTTTTACTGTCTTCTAATATCCTGCAGCCAACCTGAACAGAGACAAGGTTAGGGATGCAGCAGATCACATTTCACAAAAAAAGCCAATTTTTCCCCATATTGTGAATATTTTAAGATTGAGCCATGACTGAATTTTGTTGTGTCAATGCTAGGTTCATTAAGTGGTTTTAAGGAGCAATTGCTGACAAACATTTTAGTCACTGAAAAGAGTGTTCAAAGTTGGATCACCAGTTTAGTTTTCACTTATCGCAAGATACATCTTGCTCGAGGAGTTTAACGTCAACAGCTGCCCAGAGGCTTGTGAATACCATTTAAAATGGCTGCCAGTGTCCTTAAAGAGGTTCCACAGCATAGTGTTGACTGCTGTTTAAACTAACACCTTTTGTCCCAACTGTGTTTGGGAGTAAACATCCATTGAAGTTAGGTTTCATGAACTGTTTAAAGAGATATTCAAAGCATTCCTGCAGAGTTATCACTTCCTGGTCATTTTTGCTGCAGCTGAGAAAAGAACACTCAAAACTGAACAAGAGACTTTCTGGGACACATTGTTAAGTCTTTACCAGTACCCAAACAACATAGCATCTGGAAATAGTTTTAGGGAAATTCCTCAGACAATGAAGTGTTGTGCTACTCCACCTTATTTGACATTTTATAGGAGTCGTCATGAGAAAGGGAATGTCCCCTTGTCATGTGCATCTTGCTAAGGAGTCATATTAACCTGGATGCAAAATGGAAGGAGGGCATGAAGCTAGTCAGTGCCTCGAAAAGAGCAAGGAACATCCTAAATGCGTACATGACATCACTCCTTCTGTGGACTTTCACCACCAGGCTTACTGAAACAAGCAGCCTTCAATCCTGAGACATTCTGAAATGAGTCTCTATATGCCAACCTGAGAAATCCCACACCTTCAGTGAAAGAGGTATGAGGCTGCCAGATATACTTCACTATGAAAATTGGATTCTTGGATTACCACCAATGGTAACTACTAGTTAGGATGAAAATGATGTGTTAAATCCAAACTTTTCCATAAATTGGCCTTGGTAGCACTACACTCATTTAGGACTTGTTTGTAACTCTTTAGGCAAAATAACACTCATTTCTGTTTCTTCTGAACAGCAGATGGTGATTTATACAGTATCCCTTAATGTATGACTTATTTTAAAGAATCTAAATCTCATTGAAATATTACAGAATGATTGAAAGGAAAACTCTAAGAAACATTATTTTGCTGTAAAAATTTATATCCTGAATGATTTTCCATAAATGTTGCAGTATTGTAGCAAAATTTTCCCTGAATTCTCACTTGGCAGAGTTATAAAACTAAGACATGAAGGAGTCAGGAACCTGTGTAAATACATTGCAATATTTAATGTATATCTCTGCAAATTATCGAATTGTAAGCATGAACAACCTGCAATCACTTTATTCATATTCTTGTTTTTTTTTCCTATTCAAAGTAACAGATGTTCAGCTCAAGTTACTCTTACTTTTGAATTGTTGCCTAGGTCATGAGAATATAGTTCCATAAAGTTGAATACTTTAGCTGCATGGAACAAGTCTCCTGGTTGGATTTCCATGTTCATTCCTCAGCCAGTAATCTGGCAGAGCAAGCTATAAGTCTATAATATTCTTATCACTGTTTTAAATGGAGTGACAAAGAGTGCAGGTTGCACAATGGTTGGGAGATTCAATGTACCAAAGCACTAAGTGCTGAAGATTCTTTATTCTGAGTCCCATTGCTCTACCCAATTAGCTGATCCAGTACAATTCCATCGTATCTCACCTTAATATTTTGCCTGACTCAAAGCTGAGCAGTAGTTTATACTTCCAGTCCTTTAAAAGATTAAACTTGCTCATCTTGATACATGCCAAGTAACTCAACCTTGTCACTACCTAAATCCCTTCTTCTTACATCTCTCCATACCTACAGAAACCTCCTGAAAATCTGTCTCTCCCACTGTGCTTTCAGTCCCCTCCTAAAAGTGCTTCCCCTCCCCTTTAGATGTCTAATCATGACAAAAGTGCTATATAAATGCGATTAACTTTAGAGGATTGAAACCATTACTCTGCATAAACATGTTCAATCTGTTGAATCTTCACTACCCAGCAGTTTCCTTCTGCAGCCAAGAAAGCTGGTTCAAGTATGTAGCCCATCACGTTGTTGTTAACATTACCTGGTACATGGTGAATAGGAAGTGCACATCCAGCAATTCCTTCTTCCTCTTTTGCACTGAATGCTTTGTACAGGTCCATGATGAATAATCAGAAATTGTTTCGATCATAAAATGCTGTTGTATCAAGTATATTGTCACTACATTAGGGCCTGCATTCTAAGCAAACGGGAAATTGTGCTACATTCTATGGAAAATCACAGTTCTTTTTGGGAGTGGGTGTAAGACATAAAGAAGTTGGACTTCAGAAATCAAATAGTAAATACTATTTGAATGTGTAAGTTGTGCATTTCTTTGGTGGCTTCTTAGTACCATGTATTAACACATTATTGTTTAACATACAAAATATCAGATGTGAGAAATATACTTACTGCAGTCTTTCTAAGATTTAGGTTTAGAGTACATTTGAGGAATTTAGCACCATGCCCCAAAGAGGCACAAAGAAGATTTTCTATAAAATTCAATTCATTTGTACAATTTCAATGATCATTAAATCTATTATTAATGTACAGGAGTTACCAAATATAAATCTAATGATTCCACATTTCTCTTTTCTAGAATTTCATACACTTGATATTGTAACAAATGTAAGATTTGTTTCTCATAGATGAAAAATATTTTTAGTTTAAGGTGTATTAATATTTCAAAGTGTTGATGCATTAACTAGCTTTGAAGTGTTATTGATATCCATTGTATTATAGTGCTCTGGATACTGGTTTGTGAAAATAAAGACACTCTTGAAGGCTTTACAATTGTATCTTGTTTTGTTCTGAAATGGAATTGAAGAGTACTAAAATGATGATGATTGCTGGTCTTAGACCTATCTCAAGTTTAAAAAAGGAAATAATTCCAAATTTATTAATTTCTGGGTGTAGGTTTGCTCGCTGAGCTGGAAGGTTCATTTTCAGACATTTCATTACCATACTAGGTAACATCGTCACTGAGAGTCTGGTGAAGCACTGGTGTTAGTGACCCGCTTTCAGTTGATGTGTTTGGGTTTCCTTGAGTTGGCGACGCTATTTCCTGTGGTGATGTTATTTCCTGTTCTCTTTCCCCCTGAGAATCCAGAACCTCAACCTGAGCTGCTCATCGTCTCAAAACTCGCTGATTCATTTCTTTATACATTTCGCCAAGACTGTGTTCCTCTTCAAATTTCTGTCCAACAGGAATTTAATTATTGGATTGAGTGTTGAATGGTTGAAAGATAGAAATTTACATTATTTTTCAATAAACTTAGTATTTAATGTTCATAAAGAACCCAGTTGTGATAAACAACAAACCACATGCAGTTAACAACTTTTACTATTTAACCTATTTATCTAAATGTTTAAGCAAATTTCTTGCAAAGTAAAGACATTGCTGAATATAATATAGCCATATTTTTGGAATTAATTGAGCCATTTTTAATTCTAGTCATCCGGTTTAAGTTGATAGCAGGCGTGGGAAAATGTTGTCTGGCCATTACTATTCATTTACAATACCACTCAGGCCACCTCAGTCTTGAGAGGGGCCTTACTGCTTCAGGAGGGATGTCACTCTGAACATGCAACTCACAATTCTGAGAGCTCAGCACCACTGATTCTCCCTAATATCGTAACATATGGGCATTGTTTTCTAACACTTGAATATCTGGCAAGTAACTAAAATTTGAAAAGTAGTCATCTGGATGTTTAGATATTCAAGAATAAAATCTAAAAGAGGGAAGGTTACATCAGCAAAGCTGCCAGTTCGAGATAGGGTCCATGAAATTTATCTCTCTAACACTGTTTTTGATTGTTACAAGTGCCATTTTGTCTCCAAAATGGTGTCCACAGTGTATTGCAAACATTCTGGTACAAACCATGCAGGATATAATTTTGGGATGGGTACAAATAAATTTTCAGGGAGTGTCAATGTGAAGTATGCTGTAGAGGTAGAACATGAAATTAATCAGCATGAACATGTGTTCAGTAGCAGACTGAAACTTCCACCAGTGAGCTGGTGTCTGTGCTATCCTTGCCACCCCCCCCCCCCCACCGTAGTTGCAGGCCACCTATGACAAGTGTCTCATGATGTGCAGATCCATCTCAAAGTAATCATTTTAAGGTGGCAAATCTCAAATGGCGGCATCTGCATATCCCTGAGGGTCCATGGAAATTTTAGAAGTAATTCAAGAAATAGTGTGAAACACAGGCAGAAATCCGGAGTTCAGTTCAGCCACCAAATGCACAGTGCTGGATGGCTAACTAGATGGGGAATATACAAGAAGAGAGAAATTCTGCAATGAGAATAGGGCATATATATTTGATCAATGTCTATAGTCTTCCTCTTTTCTTAAAAGCATTATTAAGGCATAATTTCTGTGCAACACGTTCATTTTCTGAATAGTGGACTGAGTTTTAATTTAGATGGAAACTTTATTTGATTACCAATGTATTTGAAACATTTGAGAATCACTGCTCTAAAGAAGTCCTATCAGTATGTGAGCTGATGGCTGCAAGTGTGAGATTGTGTGACAGTGTTCCTTCTCCATTATTGATTTTCTGCCCAACCATACATGTCTCTTCCACTACTGCTTGGTCAGGTTGCAGTTCTTGGATATCTGAAAGGGGAGAGGCACAAAGGTAAGATTGTAATGAGAAAGGGAGAGAAAGTAAAAGGTTCCATCCAGCTTGTAAATCAGAAGACACCGAAATGAGAAGGCAGTGAGATGTGACAAGGAAATTTGGTATGAGGATGACATCATTCTTGATGGTTTCAGCACCACCAGTCACAATACCCTCAGTCATGGCCACTACAATGGGGATGGCACTGCCTCTTCCAATGTGATAAAGACATATAGCTGATTCTTCCCCACCAGCTTGGTTCTTCTGCCTATGGTTGTGTGTTATCCTTTCCTACAAGAAAGAGGGAAGTGTGTGACTGTGCGTAGTGCTATGCATTTGAGTGATGTAGCTGTCATGATTGAATAGTTGGCAGTATGTGTACTATGGTGTGGCTATGGGTCTTATAGCAGTGCTAAGTGAAAGTGAAATAAAACTATCAATGCTCAATATGAGGCCTGCTTAATAGACATTGCTGATGACTGCTTGAAGATGTATAGTGCATTGCAATGAGGTTGAGACTAGTGGTTCTGATGATGTGATATGGCACTTGAGCATATATTCATTGACCTTGATCATTGGAAGGAGGTCATTGTGTTATTTTCCAAATTATATTGAGGTCTTCAAGACCCTTGGCACTGACCTCCATGGTGACCTTGTACCTTTGCTTTCACAAACTTTATCTGGAGGGTGAACTGGCATATAAGGATCATTGGCATTTCTTCTTCCATCCAATTCCTACATGAAGAGCTCCAGTATAGTTCTGGCTAAAATTTTGCAGTGCACTCTTTGGTATGTAATGCCAATATTGAGTGTTTCACATGTCAAAATCATGAGTTCTGGTACTTCTTTCACCAGAATGTACAAATCCCATTTAAGATATGCAAACTAACTTTAATTAGCGTAGACTAACTTTGACAATTTTGCATTCTCTACATGGGTGTGTAGCCACTCAGCAGTACACTTTGCATTGGTTGCAGGCTACAATCATTTAAATTATAATGGAATTGCCATGCTATCCCCATTGAAAGCAATGTGTAATACCGCATCACAGTCACTGCACCAATTTCTAAAACCCTTTTTATGGCCAGGCAGTTAAAATGGCAAAGTAAGACTTCTCACAGGAAACACAGATTTATAATTAACATAAGTAGTGTAGGTAAATGTTTTACAAAATGTGTTAATTCAACAGATTATTAGCTTTTTTCCAGTATCATACTCCACAATAGGTAAAAACCTTTTTTTTATTAGCATGTTGAAGGTACTAACTAGCAAATGTGTCAAAGTTGCAGAAAAATGGTCTGTCAATGTAATTATCATAAAAGTTCAAACTTCTGCACTCATCTCTTGCAATTTCAACCTACTATGCAAATTCAGCAAAAGCTGATGATATTGGATTTCCTACAACAACCTTAAATCAACCACTAAGTTTTGGAATCTTTTTTATTTAAGACTAAAGTACCATTCTATCATTGAATAGAATGGTACTTTACCATTCTACTGTGGGCGGCATGGTGGCACACTGGTTAGCACTGCTGCCTCACAGCGCCAGAGACCTGGGTTCAATTCCCGCCTCAGGCGACTGACTGTGTGGAGTTTGCACATTCTCCCTGTGTCTGCGTGGGTTTCCTCCGGGTGCTCCGGTTTCCTCCCACAGTCCAAAGATGTGCAGGTCAGGTGAATTGGCCATGCTAAATTGCCTGTAGTGTTAGGTAAGGGGTAAATGTAGGGGTATGGGTGGGTTACGCTTCGGCGGGTCAGTGTGGATTTGTTGGGCCGAAGGGCCTGTTTCCACACTGTAATGTAATCTAATATCTGCATGAAGGGATAATTACCTTTCCTTATTGAAGCAGAAGAGGTAAGGAATTGAAACCATTTGTACTCAGTTTTTGGATCCTACAAGTCCCTTTAGAATTTCAAGTAGCGTCCAGGATGCCAGAGTAAATTGTTAGGCAAGTTGCAGCAGGCACCATGTTGGTGAAGGCATTAGCATAGGCACAGCGAATGAGCACTGTAATTAGGCAAAGCAGGCAGATCAAGTTGTTAACCAGCATGCAGCACTGATTTGATGCCAGTGGTGCTATTTTGCAGCTCACCACTCCACCCTGTGTTAATCTCGTACAAATGAAAATTGTTCATCAGCAGGTAGAATTCCCCCACCAGTAAAAGGATTATCAACCATTTATATTTTATTATGCTGATTGATTTTTCTAGCTGTTGCTTGAATTTTATATGTATGTGAAGCTGTTTAAAGTTATAAAATTCAACAGAGAATCAGGTGCTGGTGCTTTACTTATTCTTGCATGTGATGTGGCCATGACTGGCAAGGCCAGCATTTATTGCCCATCCCTAATTATCCTGGAAAAAGTGTTGGTGAGCTGCCTTCTTGAACTGTCACAGTTCTTGAGTTGAAGGGTATCCACACTGCTGTTAGGAAGTGACTACATCGACAGTGAAGGTACATCAATATAGGTCCAAGTCAGCTTGGAATGTGCTTGGAGGGCGACTTGCAGGTGGTGGTGTTCCCATGCAACTGCTGTTCTTGTTCTTCTAGTTGGTAGAGATTGCAAGTTTTGAAGATGCTGTTAAACAAGGCTTGACGAGTTGTTTCAGTGCAGTGTGTATGTAGTACAGACTGCTGCCACTATGCATTGAGGGTGGAAGGAGTGAATGATTAAGGTGGCAGACAGGCTGCTTGATGATGTTGAACATCTTGAATGCTGTTAGTGCTACACTCATAGAGTCATAGAAATGTACAGCATAGAAACAGACCCTTCGGTCCAACCCGTCCATGCCGACCAGATATCCCAACCCAATCTAGTCCCACCTGCCAGCCCATATCCTTCCAAACCCTTCCTAGTCTATTGAAATAGTCTATGGTTCATATACAGCAGAATCTGAATCATGTTTCAGATTCTGCTGTATATGAACCATAGACTATTTCAATATATGAAGAGTCACCAGTGATACAGAATATTATGCAATCATTGGCAAACATAAGCACATCTGACCTTCTGAAGGAGGGATAGTCACTGATAAAACAACTAAAAATGGTTGGACCTAGGGCCTTACTCTGAGGATCTTTTTGCTGACTTTGAGGTCTTTTCCTGAAATGAGTTGCTTGCAAACATGGATACAATTGTAAGCAATCCACTTACAGTACAAAATGAATGGTATGAATGAAAAGAGGTGAATCAGATATACATGTGTCATGAGTGTTGTGCAATCTTTGTAATGTGGTTTCAATAGATGGCAGTGTGTAAGATGTATGAGATCTGAATTGAGGTTTGCAGTAAAGTATCTGAGGGTGAGGTGAAGACTATGTATAGAATAGGTGGGATGCCTCATTGTTGGAGGTTAAAAAATGATTTTCCTGGAGCATCGGAGGCTGCAGGTCGACCTGTAGAAGTTTATACAATCGTGAGGGGTATGGATAGGTTGAATAGACAATGTCTTTTTCCTGGGGTAGTGGAGTCCAGAACTAGAGAGCATAGGTTTAAGGTGAGAGGGGAAAGGTTTAAAAGGGATCTAAGGGGCAACCTTTTCATGTGGAGGGTGGTGCATGTATCGAATGAGCTGCCAGAGGAAATGGTGGAGGCTAGTACAATTGCAACATTTAAAAGGCATCTGGATGGGTATATGATCAGAAAGAGTTTCGAGGGATATGGGCCAAGTGCTGGCAAATGGGACTAGATTTATTTAGGCTATCTGGTCAGCATAGACGAGTTGGAACAAAGGGTCTGTTTCCATGCTGTACGCCTGTATGACTCTATGAATGGTCAGGAAAGGTGGGGAGTGTCATATTCCAGTGGTGCAGTTAGTTTGATATTACATTTCAAGATGCGCTCGCTGACCTTGACCACAAGTAAAAGGCCATTGAACATCTTGCAGCACTGCATTCAGGACCACAGAATTGGACTTCTGGCATTGATCACCAGGGCTAACTGCTGCCACTGTCTTCTAAGCATTCTGTTGGAAAGGTCTCTTAGCATCCTGTGTGAAGGCAAAGCACCTCTTCTCCTTTCCACCTTCTCCACCAAAGCCTCCAGGGTGCTGTGTCTGAAAGGTTTGGAGCCCACACTCTCCTGTGTTTTACCACTTGTTGCCATCTTCAGTTCAATATCACTTGCTGCATGACTGCTCACACCTGCTATAGACAAAATGTATCTTCTGTCGGTTTGCTTAAAGTCATGCAAGTCACTGATACAATTTGGCTGTTGCTGCTGCGTCCAGTTAATCCTGGAGTTAGTATTTTGCAGCTGACAAATTAAACTGTTCTGAGTTATTTCTATTTCAGTCTCATATTGCAAGCCACTACCAATTTAGTTATAGAGCATTTTCATTGCGCTTTCTTTTATGTTGTGATGAATACAGTCATCACCCTGGACCCCTGGAGTTCTGAGGAAGGATCACTCAGCCTGAAACATTACGTCTGATTTCTCTCCACAGATACTGCCAGACCTACTGAGCTTTTCCAGCAATTTCTGTTTTTGTTTCAGAAAAGTCAGTAACATCTCTATTCTGGCTAATTATCCAGTGGTGGATGGATTGTGATATTGAATGTGATCTATGTGATCACTGAAAGTACTTGAATGAGCAACTTCAGGAGTGAAGAGATGGCCAGAAAGTGGAGCAAATCAAAGCCAAATGCTTATTTATCATTTTAAATGCATGCATTAACTTAACTGTTATGTTAGACTAAACCATAAATCTAAATTGCATGCGGGTGATTCCTGTCTGTGCATGTTGTAACAGAGAAAAATTTAAAATGCCTATCCATCCCTTGCAAAGTTGTCTGTAAAATGATTGAATCCACTATGTAATGTGGAAATCTGCAGTGAAAAAGCAAGATAGCTTTCAGGAAGAAAATGAGCATTGTTAGAGAAGAAAAATTAATGAATCAAATATTTCATACTGCAACAAATTTACTTTGGAATTGAAATAAATGATAACTTACATCAAGCAGATGGACATTTTTTTGTTTGGCAGATGGCCATCTTTTTACGCTGAACCAAACAATCTTGTTTGAATCTGATAAGGAAAACAGCTCAACTGCATTCCAATGAGGTGCAAATTGTATAACATGTACTGAAGGCAGTGAAAGTAAAACCTACCATGCATTAAACCTCGATGTCTTTTCAATACATATGAAATTATCCTGATGCCTTTGTAGTCCTATTCCTGAGAAAGCCATGGTGATAACTGTATTCGTCGCAAAATAAAAGGAAGTGGAATGAAAATGCACTGTAACTAAATTTGTGGTGGCTTGCAATATGGGACTGAAACAGAAATAACAAAGAACAGTTTATTTTTTCAGCTGCAAAATAATAGTTTTTGCCATTGCTTTTAGTCTTGTTCATTACACATTAAAGAATAATATGTGGGAAGTTGAGTAATGGCAATATACTATGTAAAATCCCAAATCCTTATAATTTTAATTTGCCTATTGTGTTGCGTCATTGTGTGATATTATGAGTAAAACAAATAGTTGCATTCATTTTACATAGGACTTGCTCATCCTTAAAGATACACGTAAACAGCAAGCTGATTGACATATTATTGAACATATTTATTGGCTTTCAATCTGATAGGTTACTTCCAAAAAAGCTATTTGCAAACAGTTTATCATTACAGGTTTGATTTACAGCCTTCCAAAATGAAGCTCACAGTGTTCAAAATACCAACGAAACAGAATGCTGAAAATCATAAGCAAAAACAGAAATTTCTGGAAAAACACAGCAGGTCTGACAACATCTGAAGAGAGAAAATGGCGTTAACATTTCGGGTCCAGTGACCCTTCATCAGAACATAATGTTCAAACCTTTCAGCACAGTGTATTCAAAAGAGTACATAAATATATTTATCATACTGTACACACTTGCAATACAAACAAAGCCTGTTTTAAGAAATCCCCAAAACTTCTCATCCGCATGAGTAAGATGATAATATCACTCTCAGTACAAAAAAGGTTTTGGTAGAGTGTGTGTTAGACCCAAATGAAACAATCAAATCCAATTAGATAAGTATGAAAGAATTTTCATTCTTTTTCTGAAGCAAAGGGCTAATTGAAAGAAGTTTGAACAATCTTTGTTTCTTATAGACATGAGCTCAAAGCATAAATATACCTCACACTCGACACTTACTGTCTACAAAGTATTTTCTAAAATAAATTGCAAGTATATAATAACAAAGCCAAAGCCTAATTATCAGATTTATACAGAAATCATAACCAAAACACAAGCTAGATATTAATTTTGGAATTTACCAAAAGGCCCAGAGTTATAAATAAGTAATAGAGTCATGAAAGATTTATATTCTTACTAAACCCCTGAGAGAAAGAGAGAGAGAGAAATCTGATCTTCACACACCAGTGTCAGAGATTGTTTGTTTACCCTTGTCAATATGCATTATGTTCAAAACCCCTGTAGCAGCATTTCCCTTCAGTGTAAAGTATTCCTGAAGTAGATTGGTTAAAGTTGAAGCATGTGCCATACATAAAGAATTTTGTGCAAAGTCTATTTCTAAGGTTTCATTTTGCGAAGTACCTCACTCACCAGTAAGGTGTATATTCTGCATGGATTTCCTGGTATAGTCCTGTTATAAACTTTGGGTCAACACAGTTATTCTGGAAGGTAAGGCACCAGCAGTCTCTTTTATCAATGACTTGCACTTTTGTTATGACTGCAAGGTTACCTATATTGTGTTCTCACACTAAACTGGAGCAAGTAGTTATAATTAGCAGGAAATAAGTGACCCTTTGATTTTAGAAACTTTCATAAAACTCTCCAAGTGGTGTGCCACAGTGGACTTATTTTGTGACATTTATATTGGTCAAGATAACTATGCCTAGGCTAAAAGCATAAGAATTGCTTCTCCCATATGTTAGATAAATTTCTGCCTGTGTTTTTTTTCATATTGTGTTTTAAGTGGCAGAAAATCTTGTTTATATTTTCAATAAAACCTAGGATACAGTATTTTATTTTCACTGATTTAAGTATGTAGATGTGCAGTTGAAGGACAAATTTTAACTAATATGATAGTCCTGGGCCTACCCATGCCCTCTGCCTACCATCCAGTGCACTCTTCCATGAGGCAAGCTCCTAATTGACCACCTCTGTGCTCAGAGAACTGCTCTGTTATTGGCAATATAATATAATTGGAGCAAAATGGCCCGTACATTGGCCCTTAAGTATTCTAACTGGCTGCCTGCCTCTGGCCAACCACCACCTACAGACATCTCTGAGAAAGTACCACATCAAGGTGAGAATACACTTGAAATCCACCCTAACAGAACTTGCCCCGTTTTCCCAGGCCTCATACCTTTAGTCTCCACAGGATTAAGAAAGTCCAGCCCAAGATAATGTAATGTCACTAGAAAGCATGGGTTCATATTCAACCATTTTCATCACAATCAAAATGAGGGAAGTCACCAGATGTTCCCTTTTTCAGAACTCTTTGAGGTTGTTAATTGTAAGCTATTGAATCATTTCTTAGCTGCATATTAAAATGGTCACTACAAGTTAGACCAAAAGTATGTTGGATCAATTTTCAACCCTCTTTCTGCTCAACCTTAGGTTTATCTTGGGGTTGACAGAGAGAGGACTTCAATCTGTTTCACTGTCTCCCCATTCGTTTTCAAAATATATGCAGAGGATGTTTGATGCTGGAACACGCTTTAGAGGCAGACTTTTACCAAACATGGGCAAAATATCAATTTTGGTGAATTTAATGGGAGTGTTTCTCTCTGCAAACCTGCCTCATTCTTTATGCACCACAGTCACATGGTGCTCCATTTGGGATATTCTCCCAATCTCCACAGGCAGAAATGTTGGCTAAGCAAAGATCTTCTGGGATTCTTGGCAATGGTGCCATCTTTAAAGCCCGACTGTGCACCACTCAAGCACTGCCAGTCCATAGTTGCCCTGCATGATACCTGTCAATTTCCCGAAACATGTCAGACAAAGGAAATTTGGCAACATGCTTTTCTGACAGGAATGTGGATGTTATCATCTGATATGTTCAGATGAAATTCCCAGGACCTAATAGAAAGAGAGAACAGACAATAGATATATTAATGATAAATTAGGTATGAATTGATCATATAAGTATAGGAAGCTAATATCATAGGGTGTGAGTTTTAAAGGGTATAGTTAACTGAAATAAAGCTCTCACTAAAACTGTAGACTTGGACTTGTTAAATAGTTATCTTCTAACATATAACACTGGAGCTCCCAGTGCTCAGAGGGGTGTGTGTGGTCACTGACCATGGAGCATGCACTGGGATGTTGGTGACTGATGTAAGTCCAGAGGACCAAGTGGCAAACAGGGATTACTGCTCTGACTTTCACACCATGAATTGCTGCCACCTAGTTTCCATCCAATAGGTCAGCGAATGGGAAACTGCATATCATTGAGGCGAGTTGAAGTCATAAGGCACACCCATATTTGTAAATAGGCCTCTCACCACTTAAGAACAAGGATCTCAGCTCACCATTTAACATGGTTGGAAATAGGAATTTTTATTCTTGACGTCAGAAAGTTCCTTACTATTGATATTGTACAATTCACCCAAGTTTCTTGCCATTGCCCAATTCATTCAGCGGATGAAATTTCAGCTCATGTAACCTGCTCAAAGAATATCCAATATAACCCTTTCAAAACTTTGGAAGAGTGAATTAAAGAATGACAACAGTTGGTCATCATACTTAGCTCTGGGCATTTAGCCAATCATTTTATTTTGCATATTTTGCCCCAAATAATTTTTATTTACATTTTGAATCACAATTCACAATCCACTTCTGTGTGTTATAATTGCTTTCAATGGTGCTCTGAAAATGGGTAGTTGTTGAGTTCCTCAATGGAAATTGTGCATCCATTTTATGCTGAATCTTAAATGAAAGAATCAAGGCTTAACTCACAATCGTCAAAAAAAAATCATTACTCACCCTCTGAGATGTCTGATTTTTATTGAATCTAAGTGAGCTCTGAGAGTCAAACAAAAGTTTACTACCTTGATTAGCCTCAGTAATAATCAAATCGAAGCCTGAAGACTTCATTATGGGTTTGTCCATGCCAGAAAGCCAATACTAATGACACTGCTGTCAATATGAGATGGAGGTTGGCTGTATCAATCTACAACTATCCATCAATCTATTCTTTACTTAGTTGCCTTTAACCTGCATGAACAGAGGACGAGATCACTAAATATTAGCAAAATAAATCAAAAATATTCTTTGACAGCAAGTGTTTATTAAAAACAACAAATTTAGGATACACATTTTGCCACATTTTTACTTCTCCTAAATCATTTTACAACTTCGGGTAGGAAACAAAGGAATTTTCTGCAAATATTTTCTGTGCTTCCTTATATAGTCACTTGAAATTCAAGCCTTGAAAAGTGGGTAACCATGGCTTACTTTTCACCAATATTAGGTAAAATGTGAGTACATTATTAATTATATCTGGGCTTTGAGTGGGATTTCCAAATGGTTCAGCCATCTGTGCACTAGATGGCAGGTTGGTACTGTGCAACCACTTTAAATAAGCTTTGCATTGTGCAGACAAACTTTGTTCTGTACATATTTAATCATGAAAGGAAAATAATGGGAAACCAGCAATAGGACTTTGCTGCTGAAGTTCTTTAGATCTGTTACTTCAAACCAGAAGCCTATTTTATAAGCCGATTTTTTTCAGTGTGATTTAAAGTGTTAAATATCCATCTGTCCAGCTTTCAAAACTTAACTGCATAACAACAATCAAGACTGAAGACTTTAATCACTATGTATTAAATTGGATACTTCCATATGAATTTGACACTGCTTAAACATTTACAAAAGCATGTGGCAGTGCATAATTTACTGAAATGTCTATGAAATTTAAAAATAGCTGATTTCTTTCAAAATGGCATCTACTTTATAGTATATTACTACATTATACAAGATTGATAGAACTAACTTCTCAAATCCTTCTTCACAACACACTAATAACGTCTGAGCTGTATTTTGCCAAGGTGTCCCCAGGTGATGGGGTTCAAGGGAACATATTACCAGCTGCTACTAAATAAATGACCATTGCTGGGGTTGTGTCAAATGAAGGACAGTGACCAAGACTTCTGTTCAAATCACAGGACTGGCAATTCAGCAGCACTGCTGCTAGTGGTGAACATTTTTGAGATTGTAGCTGCAAGGAGTGGATGTCTCAATTTGCTGGGTGCCTGTGAAGAATATTAAGTGGGGTTTGGTGTTTTCTGGAACATACAGGCAAGTGCTAGAGATAGTGGGGTGGGTTGTCGCTGAGGTCCAAGGTACCATTGCTGTAAAGGTGGCCACTGCTGTTGGAAAGCCCCTTTATGGGCCAAGGAATATCTTGAATGGATGGCCCCCAGACCTGTGGGAGGCAGCAGGTTCCATCCATGTGTCAGCGGACAGTTCCAATGAGGTTAAAGTGCCCTCAGATGCAGGAATTGGCGCTTAATTAGTCATTCAAGTAACCAAACAGCAGGTAGCCAATCCATCAAATTCCCTGCATGTCAAAATAACATGCCAATAATACATTACCATGCACCATCCCCAACACCTTTCCTTGTCATTTTGCTCGCCTTCACATTTCTCAGTCCATCTTCAAAGGGCTCATGAATAATTCAGCATTAGTATCACTTCATTCAAAGTATTACTCACCACAGTGCACACAGTTGCCTATTCTTGATTTACATATTTTGCTTTTGTGATTTGATATGGTAACTACCACCATGGAGCAAACATCTCAATGAAAGAAAAACAATGGCTGTTTCTCTCTGTGAACAACGGTTTGCTAACAAAAAAACCCACAAACCATAAATTTCTGAGGATTGCTTCTCATGAGAGTTGAAGGTGGAGTTTTACGCTAATGTAGGATATATAAAATCCATGAAAAAAAGTCTTACTCTCTTCATTGGATCTAGTGTATAGCGCACAAGGTGTTTGAACAAAAGGGAACACTTTGTAGCCAATTAAATACTTTTTAAAGTAACTACTGTAATGCAGGAAACATGACGGCCAATATTGCTCACAGCAAATTCCCAGAAATACCAAAGCCTTAAATGTTCAGATAATCTGTTTTTATGATGTTGACTGAGGGATAATTATTGGCCAGGTCACCCTCTGCAGAATGGAGGGAGACCTGCATTATCAGATGTCTTTCAGGATGGGGCATTAAACTGAGGTCCTATCCACATCAGATTAGATTCCCTACAGTACGGAAATAGGCCTTTCGGCCCAACCAGTCCACATTGACCCTCCGAAGAGTAACCCACCCAGATCCATTTCCCTCTGACTAAAGCACCTAACACTATGGGCAATTTAGCATGGTCAATTCACCTGATCTGCACATCTTTGGACTGTGGGAGGAAACTGAAGCACCTGGAGAAACCCCACGCAGACACAGGGAGAATGTGCAAACTCCACACAGATATTTGGCCCAAGGCTGGAATCGAACCTGGGACCCTGGGGCTGTGAGGCAGCAGTGCTAACCACTGAGCCACCCAGTTGTTCAGACAGATGTAAGAGATTCCTTTGGCAAAAACGCCTGCTGGAGTTTATGTACTAAAGTCAATGGGACTTATATCTGGAACCTCATGCCTCACAGAAATAAACATACCAACAATGCTATGGCTGATATGTCAAAAAAAAGCTGAGAAGTACAGAACCCAGAGAACAATTGCACGGGGACAATTTCAAGTCATAGATGGCACAAATTTGGACATATTGTGAACTTTGAGGAGGATGGTAATGCACTCCAAGTGAACACACACTGGCTGGAGACTGCAGAAAGCTACAGAACAGATGGAATCGGCAATGTGGAAACAGGCCATTCAGCCCATCAAGTCCACACTGACTCTCCGAAGAGCATCCCACCCAGACACAACTCCTATCCTATACCTGTATTCCAGCATTCCCCACGGCTACACATACCTGGACACTATGGGCAATTTAGCACGGCTGATTCTTGCAGCCTAACCTGCACATGTTTGGACTGTGGGAGGAAAGCAGAGTACCCGGAGGAAGCTCACAGAGTCACAAGGAGATTGTGTAAACTCCAATAGACAGTCACTCAAGGGTGCAATCGAACCTGGGTCCCTGGCACTGTGAGTCAGCAGTGCTAATCACTGAGTCATAGTGCCACCCCATGAGAATGTTCATTTCCAAGTACTACTCTGTTTTTTTACTGTTCTGTTCCCTCAGAATGTCTGATCTTTTGAGAATTAAATTTTGTTTAAAAATCAGGGCATAAGAAGTTTGTGTCAATAAAAGTGATTATGAAGGTATCAGATTACCAGAAAATCCTAAGAAAATCACTAATGTGCTTTAGGGGAATGAAATCTGTAATTATTACTGGTATGACCTAGTAGTGTTAATGTACAGGATAATATTCTTCCTATCATTAAAATACCTGCATCTGGATAAGTTATTTTCATTTCTAGGAGTGTTTTTTGTGGATACCTAATTTCATTGAGGTACATACTGTTGCTGGGTCAGTTGCACAAAACTACATAGCCTTATTGGGGCCCAGTAGCCAAATGTGTTGGCATCTTGGGTGGAAAAATAGTCAACAAAAGCAATGCAGCAGACCATCCGTGATGCACTTTCTAAGTTAAATCCTCTGCTACTTGTTCATGTTCACCACCATATGTAGCAAAATGAGCACTTGTTGATGCTTCCTTTACACTTATCTAGTTCCTGTCCATACCATTACTGCAATACAGGCTGGAAGGGAAGTATGACTAAGCTTCAACATTTTAATCTTTAATTGGTGTTCAACGAACCATTAACAAGTCCCAAAGAACATCAATGCTGCCTCAGTGCATTAATATCAGTTCAAGCAGTTTCATCCTGAGTGGAATTTTGCTTCACTAATACTACCCTGCCAAATTATTGTACATTAATTCAAATGCTCTACACTAATGAAAAGAGGAATTTTAACTCCATCATGGTTTAATTTGAAAATTGAACAATGCTGACAAGCAAGCTATGTATTGCAGTTGCAAGTAACTACTCAACACACATAGCGGTATATATTGTTAAAAGGATAATAATAAACCATAATAAAGGCAATAAAGAATCAATGTTAGCCAAGATTGAACCTAAACATCATAGTAGTTCATAATGAGGACACAAATTTGCTAGTTGTTTTGAATCTGAAAAGCCCCACTTCCCTTGGACCTTCGAGCAACTTTTTAAGAAAGGAAACTACCAGACTTTGCTTATTAGCTAATCTAGGCTTGCATGGGTAAAGAAAATACACCTCACAACAATATGCAGTTGCCAATAAACACAGTGCACCATATTTTCCTCTCCCTGGTGAGGTGTGACTAGTGATGAGAAAGGTGAGAAAAACTGGTAAGAATGAAAAGAAATCAAATTGTTTCTTCCACTTACCTTAAATGGCAACTTCAGAATTTGGTCGTTGATATGTGGCGACTTTATTTCCATGAATTTGTTCTTTAAACCCACAAACTCACCTTACTTACACTCCATTTCTAATTATCCTCTTTATCGATAAGAAATTAGACGGTATAAATTCCTGACGCCTAAATCAGAGCAGATGCAGTTCACCATTTGCTTGTCATAGCCATCATACAAATGGTTCTTCATAGCAATCATTGAATCCCTACAGTGTGGAAACAGGCCCTTTGGCCCAACAAGTCCACACCAACTTTCCAAAGAGTAACCCATCCAGACCCATTCCCCTACCCTATTATCATATATTTACCCCTGACTAATGTACCTAACCTACACATCCCTGAACAGTGGGGCACTTTAGCATGGCCAATTCACTTAACCTGGATGTCTTTGGATTGTGGGAGGAAACCAGAACACCTGAAGGAAACCCACATAGACACGGGAGAATGTACAAACTCCACACAGACAGTCGCCAAGGCTGGAATTGGACCCAGTTTCCTGGTGCTATGAGGCAGCAGTGCTAACGACTGAGCCACTGTGCTGCCCCTTGTCCCTGTATGTTCCAGGTTGGCTTAATGATGGATCATAAGGGGTGGCATGTTGGCTCAGTGGTTAGCACTGCTGCCTCACAGTGCCATTTCTATCTTCAGGTAACTGTCTCTGTGGAGTTTGAACATTTTCCCCATGTCTGCGAACGTTTCCTCCGGGTACTGTGGTTTCCTTCCACATTCCAGAGATGTGCAGGTCAGGTGGATCGGCCATGCTAAATTGCCCATAGTGTCCAGGGATGTGCAGGCTATTTGGATTAGGCAGAAGTGAGGACTGCAGATGCTGGAGATCAGAGTCTAGATTAGAGTGGTGCTGGAAAAGCACAGCAGGTTAGGCAGCATCCAAGGAACAGGAAAATTGACGTTTTTGGCAAAAGCCCTTCGTTAGGAATGAGGCAGGGAGCCTTCGGGGTGGAGAGATAAATGGGAGGGGGGTGGGGCTAGGAGAAGGTAGCTAAGAGTACAGTAGGTGTATGGAGGTGGGGATGAAGGTGATAGGTCAGAGAGGAGGGGGGAGCGGATTGGTGGGAAGGAAGATTGGCAGGTGGGACAGATCATGAGGATGGTGCTGAGTTGGCAGGTTAGAACTAGGGTAAGGTGGGGGGAGGGGATATGAGGAAACTGGTGAAGTCCACATTGGTGCCTTGGGGTTCAAGAGTTCCAGGGTGGAAGATGAGGCATTCTTCCTCCAGGCTTCGGGTGGTGAGGGAGTAGCAGTGGAGAGGGCCTAGGACATGCATGTCTTCGGCAGAGTGGGAGGGGGAGTTGAAATGTTTGACCACAAGGCGGTGGTGTTGTTTGGTGCGGGTGTCCCGGAAACATTCCCTAAAGCGCTCTGTTAGGAGGCGTCCAGTCTCCCCAATGTAAAGGAGACCACATTGGGAGCAACGGATACAGTAAATGACATTGGTGGATGTGCAGGTGAAACTTTGATGGATGTAGAAGGCTCCTTTGGGGCCTTGGATGCAGGTGAAGGGGGGAGGTGTGGGTGCATGGTTTTGCAATTCCTGCGGTGGCAGGGGAAGATGTCAGGAGGGGAGTGGAGGGAGCAGTCTTTGCGGAAAGTGGATAGGGTGGGGAGGGGAATATATCCCTGGTGTTGGGGTTCATTTGGAGGTGGTGGAAATGTGGGCGGATGATGTGGTATATGCGGAGGTTTGTCAGGTGGAAGGTGAAGACCAGGGTGGGGTTCTGTCCTTGTTGCGGTTGGAGGGGTGGGATTTGAGGGCGGAGGTGCAAGATGTGGATGAGATGCGTTGGAGGGCATCTTCAACCACATGGGAAGGGAAAATTACGGTCTTTAAAGAAGGAGGCCATCTGGTGTGTTCTGTGGTAGAACTGGTCCTCCTGGGAGCAGATACAATGGAGGCAGAGGAATTGGGAATATGGGAGAGCATTTTTGCAGGAGGTAGGGTGGGAAGAGGTGTAATCCAGGTAGCTGTGGGAGTCAGTGGATTTGTAAAAGATGTCAGTGTTAAGTCAGTCACCATTGATGGAGATGGGGAAGTCCAGGAAGGGAAGGGAGGTGTCAGAGATGGTCTAGGTGAATTTAAGGTCGGGGTGGAATGTGTTGGTGAAGTTGATGAACCGCTCAACCTCCTTGCGGGAGCAAGAGGTGGCACCGATGCAGTCATCAATGTAGCGGAGGAAGAGATGGGGAGTGGTGTCAGTGTAACTATGGTAGATGGACTGTTCTATGTAGCTAACAAAGAGACAGGCATAGCTGGGGCTCATGCAGATGCCCATGGCTACCCCTTTTGTCTGGAGGAAGTGGGAGGATTCGAAGGAGAAATTGTTAAGGGTGAGGACCAGTTCAGCCAAACGAATTAGAGTCTCAGTGGAAGGCTACTGGTGGGGACGTCAGGAGGGGCGGAAGTGATGTCATGCGTGGTGCATGTGAATTCGTGAGCAGCAGAAGTGGCTGTTGAAGCGGCCGCGATGAGGTGGAAGTGACGTCATTGATCGCCATGGGGATGGTAGCTGCACAGGCCTCGTGGCTAATGGTGGCCGAGCAGTTCCAGAGGCTGGGGAAGCTTCTGGAATGTTTGAGGAGTGCTGGTTATGGAAGTGGGTACATAAAAGTTTGTTGTACTTACAGTTTTTGATGTTTGAGATGGTGTAGAAATACTGTTTGTTGAGAGAATGAATTCTTCTTAGGATATAGATTAGCCATGGGAAGTGCAGGATTACAGGGACAGGGTAAAGGGTTGAGTCTGGGTGGGATGCTCATTGGAGAGTTGGTATGGACTGTATATGGGCTGAATGGCCTGCTGTAGGGATTCTATGATTTTATAATAATACCAAATTACTGACAGATATTGAGGTTTTAAGTACAGCATGTGATTTCAAATAAGAGGACATACAATCCAAAAGGTGGCTAAGAATGTAAATGCAGTGGATACCTGGGTAAATGGGTCAGTGAGTAAACTCCTGAGTGGATTATATGTCCTGGGAGAAACCACAGAATGTCACATCTGAAGAATATCAATGGGACTTGAGAGAAAAATATTTCAAAAGGACAGGATGCTGTTTAAAAACTGAATGTTGAGCTTCTGTGGCTTCAGAGACGATAGGAGTGATTGGATCCCTCAGCAGAAAACTCTGTCCTATGAGTCGTGTCTCTAACTATGAACATGATATAAGTTAAAGGAAAGATCGAAGCCTTTGGCAAAAGACTTGCTTGCATTTTAGCCTTAAAGGAATACTCAAGAATGGGGGTTAAAAACCAGTTACCCCACTTCATTTCTATGTGCTAGAATGCTGGGATACTAGTGTGCTGTTTTGGAGTTCAGATTCCACTGTGCTAAAACGTGCTGTGAATTGAGACAGTTAAGAACTTCCATTAGATACTCTTGAGTGTACAGGTAAAAAGAAATGGAGCTTCTCTCTCTCTGATAGCTATAAACAAGTCAGCAAAGCCACTAACAAAGGAAACTGGACAAACTCCTTTCAGCTAACTGCTGAATCAAGTATCTCCAAACAACTACTCAAGTGCCGAAGTCAGCACTACTGGACTCACCTAATATAATAGCCACATCTCACAACCTATTCATCAAGGACAAGCCAAAGACTGATTCATTTTTATTTTCTTTTTGACTTTTACTTTCTGGACTCACCTCTTATTTCTAATCTCTCTATGCCTATGTGTCAAGTTCATTTGAACTTCTGTGTTTGGCCTCATTCTTTCTTAAACTCCAGAAAGCCTGGTTAGCTTGACTTCTTTTTAAAAAATATATATTTACATTGAAAAATATTACAACAAATACAAAACAATACAAAGAAAGTGTACCAAAAATTTTTTAAACCCAAATCACCCTCATGTACAAATGTATAAATATATATAAAAATATATTTAAAAAACCTCAACTAACTACTTCACTAAATAAATAACTAACTAACAACAAGCTAGTAAATAATACTAATGATACAGCTCAGCAAAACAAAATACTCACTCTTGAATATCGAGAGCATTACTTTTCACATATTCATCCGTTTGCAGTTTTCCACTCTGGATATTGGACTCGTAAAACACAATCGTTATTGCTATATAAAAGTCCTTATTAGCATGGCAGACAAATCTCTGTCCAGGTATTCCAAAAGGGAAGCCATGTCTTATAGAAATTCTCCGTTTTATGGTGTACCACACTTGTAAGAAAATCTAAGAGAATATGCTCCATAACAATCTTACGCTAACCCAACAGGCTCATAGGAGTTTTGGACACCCAACCTAACCAGACATTCCTTCTTACACAGAAAGTAAGGATAGTGAAAAGTTTTTTCTTATGCGTATCTACAGGGAATACACTGGGCAGACCAAGAAGAAGAGAAATTGAGTCCTTCTCCACCCTTACACCCAAAATCCCCTCCATTGCACCTGCCACAGCGCTCCAGTATATTTGAAGCCAGCCACAGACCAGAGACAATGGGTAAGAGTGCCCGTACTAACTCTGCACTTGAGGCATGCTGAAAATACCCCTGGTTTAAAATTTGATAAATGATCCGGAGCCAAGTGGACCCTGTGGAGAATCCTCAACTGTAAAGCATGGGTCCTATTGCAAATTGATACCGTTTTTGCATTTTCCCAAACATTTTCCCATCAACCTGTCTACCGTGGGATCCATAAAACAATGAAAATCTCCCCCTATAATGATATGCTGGGACTTGAGACTGATCAATTTAGAGAATGCATCTATCAGAAATTTGAGGGGATGAGCTGGAGAGCAGTACACAATTAAAACACCATATTCTTCCCCATTTATTAAGGCTTTGAGGATTACAAACCTCCTGTGTGTTTCTTTAACACACTCTAGAAACTTAAATGTGAGATTCCTCCTAACCAATATAATGTAAACCCAATCAAAGCCATTCTACTGTAGTTTCAAATGCTCCTTATCATCCAAGTGTGTCTCCAGTAATACAGCAATATCCACCTTTTCCTTTCTAAGACTCAAGAGTACTTTTTTCCTCTTAATTGGTAAGTGACTCCCCTTGATGTTCCAGGTACACCATTTAATCAAGTCATTAGCCATAATCTTCTGCAGTAACATTTAGGTTCCAGAGAGGTAGAACTCGAATTATAAATCGCCGAGCCTTAGTGTTGCAAAATCCATCGAAATAAAAACTAAATCAACTGAAACCACTACAGTTAGCAAATCTACAAAGCTTTCAAAGACTATATACAACAAACACCAAAAAACAAACCAACATATAAAGCGCCAATAGCGCTGAATAGGGGAACTCACCGTATAGGGCGGGTTAGGACTTCGTCCTGCTTGTGATGAGGCCTGGAGCTCTGCAAAGCGATCTTCTTAGATCGCCGCCATCTTGGATACCCTGACTTCTTTTAAAATACAAATATAATTGGGCTAGGGTAAGGGATGCATGAGGCCAGGTCTCCTTCTTAACCTAGCCTTGTTGTGACCATCCACAGGATGGCTTGAATAAGAATATTGAGTTAGATCATCCCTTATCTGTGAGGTGCAGACCCATTCAGAATCGAAACAATTTGGTGACTTTTGCCTGTGGATCAGTCATAACAGTGGTCATTCACTTTGTGCCTGCTTGAAGGCTACTAATCTTTGCTTCACATTAAGTTCCAATGTCTACTTGCTCATTTTAGCACTGACTAATGGGCTACAGGCCTCTGCGTGGTTCAACTTGCTTTCTTAGTGTACATGGTGTTCATTGCTTAGTTACAAGTTTCCAACCTTTAAGGCTAGCATTGCTCTTTTGCACAGAGGGAGGAGTGGACATCTTGTCACAGTGTAGAGCATTGACCAATCAAGGAGGTGAACTTGTCCCAGTGCAGTACGGTGCTATGTCAACATCACTCTGCACCATGTGGCAATAGTTTATTCAGCAAGCACACAGCACATGCCTTAAGCAAATGGTCATGTCTGTGTGAGATATTGTGTTATAAGTTATTTTTATGAACTTACTCACCAGCTCACTATATTCAATAATATCGGGTTCCCATTCATTTATTCATAACCTTTTACTAACCCATTATTTACTATAACATAGCTTCACTCATTTATTCATAAAACTGAGGTTCTGTCATATATATTACTATTACAAGATATACTAAATTAAAACAACCCTTTTTCATATCTTCAATTCTTATCAACCCTTGCTACAAGCAGTGTTTAAGCGTATTTATCTCTGAATGAGTGTAGCATATTCAGAACAATATCATCCCTTCCAAAATATCTCCATAAAAGATTACAATATTAATCAGCCTTTACCAACTATCTCTTGGATCTGAATAGATTACAGAACACATAACAGTTTCCCCAATTAGTATATATTTGCTAAATACCTTTTAACTGGGCCGCTATCCCTTTAAGGTACTAACTGTCAAATATCATTGCAGTGAAATTGCAAGAATAAATAAAACTCACACCTGCAAATAGTAAGCAGATCTCACAACCCGGCTACAGTAATCAGTTTAATATACTTTATGCTTTTATTAAGTACAGGCACAATTTCCAACTTATGTAGAACGTATAGACCTAGTATTTTTTACTATACTAACTTAAAAGACAAAAATGATTAACACCTCTTAATTATGCAAACAGACAGGACAGACTCTCTTCATCCCACCAGCTGTAACATCCCATTAGCACATCACCTATCTCCCAGGACAGAGACCCCCTCAGACATTTGTGTACAATAGATAAAATAATGAAACACTACAGTAATGGGATTGTAATATATGTAAGAACTGTGTATAAAGAGGCTATTTTAAGAACTGTTTTTCAGGATTCTATTGCCACCTCGAACTTGTGCTACTGCAGTTGCTGAATAAAGAGGGTATTTTCGGCCCTCACCAATTTTGGTCATTATTTGAACACAATCCCACATCTGAAAGCCAGAAGGGAGCAGTCCTTAGTTAGGTGAAAAGGGATTATAGAATGCCAGAGGTTACAGCCACAGTCTGTCAAAGGGCTTTTCCAAATCCTGTCAGCCACAGTCAGTCAGGCGTTTGGTCCTATCAGACACAAGTGGTCCATGTCCTGGTGATCCAGTGACTGGACAACTACAATCAAAGTGAATTTTGAATTCTGTGCATTTATATTATTACATGTCAGGCTACGACTAAATTAAGACAGTAAAGTTTATTCACTGGTGTCATTTAAGTTGATAATTTTAAAAATGCAATTTCATTTCATAAGCAGTATATTTTGATGCATTTATTTGGTTTTCTATATGATGCTCTGCATAACATATGAGGTAGTTATTGTTGAGACAGATGTTAGATTAGATTAGATTACTTACAGTGTGGAAACAGGCCCTTCGGCCCAACAAATCCACACTGACCTGCTGAAGCGCAACCCACCCATACATTTACCCCTTCACCTACGGGCAATTTAGCATGGCCAATTCACCTGACCTGCACATCTTTGGACTGTGGAAGGAAACCGGAGCAACCGGAGGAAACCCACGCAGACACGGGGAGAATGTGCAAACTCCACACAGTCGTCTTGAAGTTCATTCACAAACTAGCTACTTACATGGCTACAATATCACCAATTTACACATTTTGAGGCCTGTGCTTATTGATGTTACAGTGTATTACAAAAATATTACTTGAACACCATTACACAGAAAGAGAGAGGGAGAAGCTGCAGATGAGCTGAGTACCTTTTTATTGGCATGTCATACGTTGTGATGAGTTAAAACTATCTTAAAGTGACAGGCCAATCTGGTCTGTAACCATGCTATCTTAGATCTTTCATTGAGCTTCTTTGTCAAGACTCTAATCCATGTGGCATTGTTTCCTTTGCCCCCAGCTGTATCATTTTTCCCAAACTGTGACCAAAGGGAAGAAATTCCAAGCAGAACAATTCATCAGTTTTTTTTCTTCAAATGTGTTAACTCTGAGTATTATTGATTTTTACAACAAACAAATTTGGTTTAGAGATACTAAACAACATTGGGCAGAATCTTTGTTCTGGGATTGGAAACAGAGTTGGAATGGTTCCCAGGTACCACACTTACAAGAGAATTGGTCTTTGGGATTTCAACAAACAAACTTTCATTAATTGGGACAGAGGTGATTTCTTAATCCGATTAAGAGTGAGTTGGTTTTTATTCCTAACTTCCCTGATCATCAGAATTACTCTGGATATCAATAACCCCAGACAGTCCCAACAGTGGGATATACCCCAATTGTTCATTTTTAATGCATGATATATTACAAAATATTGCAATAGCAATTCAAAAAATTGCTTGCATAATACTTACAATCACAAGTCCATTTATGTGGACTTATTGAGGATCAGGCTGTAACAAGTGATCAGTCTGCTCTGTCTCAACCTCCTGATGAAGGAGCGGCACTCTGAAAGCTAATGCTTCAAATTAAACCTGTTGGACTGTAACCTGGTGTTGTGTGATTTTTAACTTTGTACACCCCAGTCCAACACCGGCATCTCCAAATCCAGTCAACTCCTGTTCCTGAGCTAGACGTCACTCTGAGGTACATTCTTTTATATGCCTTTCCATGCAAGCAGCCAGTGTGATCAGTCCGTGACAGTGCCCAGTCTTCAGTGATTGATCAGTTTAAAAACACTCAAATATCACAAATGTGCCACATCTACCACTGTCTGTTGATCTTTCATTCATTCGGACATCTGGTTGTTTTCTCTGGAAGGAGGCCTATCTCTTGGTTTTGACAAACCTTGACATCCTGCTCTCATAAACTATTTCCTTGCAGCTTCTGTGTCCAATCAATGGGAGGATATGTACACAGCATGACCCTGTGGTCAATTGCACTTTGTTTTGCAGACAAATAGTCACCTCTCATATCTAGTGCCCTGCATCTGGTTTTAACGGAGATTACCCAGACATTGTGTCACCCTGCTGAGTTACAACACTTAAATTAAACACGTATAACCCTTCAGAAAATACAGAAACAATTTAGATTTTTAAAGATTAGGTCACCATCCTTTCAACACAGGAGTCTTCAAATGTTTTTTTCTCATTTCAGCTGACCCAGCAAATTTAAGGTTTACTACTTAGAAATAGCAGGTTGGTTCTCGGAGCTGGACACATCACCATGTAGGTACCACCTCCACCACTTTTCAAAATGTTTCAATAAAATACAGAAAAAGCTATCATGCCAGCACCTGCATCAAAACAGAGCTTGTAGATCCACAGAGTGCTGCTACTGTCCCCATCGCCAGGCAGTTAAACTACACCACTGTTCCCCGCTGAATGAGGAAACTGAAGAGTGGCTTGAAAATTCCAATTAGTTTCCTTTAACTGGACTTACTGTAGCTCTTATTCAGTTTAATCATTGACCTGCCCCATCAAAACAGATCTGCCAGCACCAGTCAATGTGCCAGATACCTGACCCCCATCCCCGCCCTCAATCTTGCCTCTGACAATGGCTCGGTGCATTGGAAAGGGATTGGGAACCTTGCATGTGGTCAGTACCAGCATTTTTGGCCCCTTGCCAACTTCAATGCTGATCTTCAATGAGACTCAAGAACTCAGGCTGATGACTTTATTTTGACAGACAAAAAAAAATCCATGAATGGCCTTTAAGGTCTTTCTTTTACATTGAATTCTCATGACTTCAGTTTATAAACGTATTGATTAAATGTGAGTAT
Organism: Chiloscyllium plagiosum; assembly: GCF_037043375.1. Taxonomy (NCBI): domain Eukaryota; kingdom Metazoa; phylum Chordata; class Chondrichthyes; order Orectolobiformes; family Hemiscylliidae; genus Chiloscyllium; species Chiloscyllium plagiosum. Next base: position 64,967,752 of record NW_028270148.1, read on the forward strand.
CGTTGCTGAACAGAAGTTTAATGATGTGGCTCTTAGTGTTATCAGGCAAAACGTCCAAACTGCAAACTATACAGTTACATAAAACCTGACTTAAATGGAATAATAATTTTAAAATTAGCATTTTTTTGTTTTGAGATTTACTTTGCTTAAAAAGGTTTTCCATTGTTGGGAAGTGAGTGAATGGAAAACAAGAGCAATTTGACTGTATTCATGATAAAAATGGAAGTGATGTCTGTATAACATCCCTGCAAAATCAGGCTGAATTATAGGTTAATATAAAGTTCAATTTCTGTTAACTAAGTTCCTGCATTTTGACTGGAAAGGTATATATTTTATCCTGCTTATAGAAAAATACAGATTGTGAAAAATATCTCTTAGTGAAGATCAGGAGAAACTTCACTGTAAAAATTCAATTTAACAGTATATAAAGCAATTTCTATGGGGTAGTAAAGTACAGTGGTTTATTGTAGCAATATTAACTGCTCTTTTTCTTTGCTAACCTTTCAGGATATGGTATTGGCTTTTTAAAAGCCATCTCAGAAAATATAACACAACTGAGAGATATTTTTCTAATTTACTGAATAAGCTTCTTCATGTGGTAAACTTTAATCAGAATTGTATTTTGTATTTTGATTAAAGTAATTTAAAGCAGCTGATGTTTTTCAGAAGGCTTTGACACTTAAAGATTCATTTCATTAAAAGCAACACAATACAGTGAATAACTAACTTTAATGATAAAGAAGCCTGGTGAGATTTTTAATACAGTCCTGATTTGTAACCTGTATTCATAAAATCAATGTACATCACGTGACTATAATGAACAAGAATTATGGTGATGCTGATAAAAGTCACATGATCTTCATGGTTGAACATTTGGTTCCAGGAATAAATATGAATAAGTAATCTTCAACCAAGTTTAGATAATAATAACACTATATATATGAAGTTGATTTTATGATGTATAATCCCTATTTTAAATTTAACGGTTGCAGAGTTTGCAGGGCTTGAAAAAGCTAACAGTGAAAGGGACATGGGAGCTGTCGGCTCTGATAGGTCAGGGATTTTATAGCAATCTTTGGGAGCCAGGAGGAGCAGACTTGCTCTCTACAGTTGGTCAAAGCAACTTTCTACCTCCTCTACCACATGAGTGACAGCATCTCTTGCTCTCTCCCTCTGACACATTCAAAAATAGCAGCTTCCTTCTAGAGCCCCTGAACTGCAGCCTATCCAGGGATAGCACACTCAAGACTCAGATGGAACAGCATAAGAGCCAAAGTAATAAGATTTGGATGAAGGTAAACAGGCCATCAATCCTGTTTTGTCACCCAATACACTCAAAGCTGATCTTCAAATTCAACTCCACTTACCTACCCAATTCTCAATACTCTTGATTCTCTGGTATCTAAAAATCTGTTTGTCTCTACCTTGATTATATTCAAATAACTGAGAGCTACCCAGGACAAAGAGTTCCAAATACTCACAACCCTTTGAGTGAAGTAATTTCTTCTCATTTTGGTCCTGAATGACCTCTTCCTTATCTTGAGATTACAGAGTCACTCTTGCCAATCCTGAGGAGATATGGTTGGGGGCAGGTCTGAGAGACAGTTTAGTGAATCTTGATTTGGAATGGATTCCCAAAGGGAACCTCCTCCAAATAATCTTGCTAGATTGCCTTCCAACTGGCCCTATCCATTCGCTCAGTAGTGGCAGATAGCAAATTAAGTTGGGGTCAAATTGGCGGCACCTAGAGGTATAACTGGAATATTTAATGTAAATAAATTTGATTCAATTGCCCCTTTTTGTGCAATAGCTGTGCTTAAATGCTATAATATTTAAGGTATTTAAATCATTTATCTAAACCCCGTTTTCTGAGAAAAACATTTGCTGAGTAAAGCACTATTGTTTGAAATACAGCACATTTCTAAGAACCATATGAATAGGGTTTGTATTTGTTAAAGTTGCCCAACCTGGAATTATGTTTAATACAATGTTCATTATTAAACAATAAGACAGAATTTCATGAATAGAAAAGGTTTGGAGGAATATGGGCCAAACTCAGGCAGGTGGGACTAGTTTAGTTTGGGGACATGGTCAGTGTGAACTGATTAGACCAAAGGGTCTGTTTCAGTGCTGTAGGACTTTATGACTCTGTGATTCTTTCCACAAAATGGAGGTGGGCTTTGTTTTAACTTGCCTGCCCCAGAGTTAGGCTGGTTCTGTTTCCACTTCAGATCTCTATTAACAGCCAACAGAACCATCTCCAGGCCAATTGAGGCCGTGGCCCCAAAAGCCCCACTTCTTGGCAGGTTGATGGCAGAGATGGCTTTACCATCTGGAATTAAAGCAAGATGACAGTCTTTTGTGCATGGCTTATAGCTAAACTTTCTACCTAGCTTTGTATCATCATAAAACCTGTATTGGTTATACTCAGTCTTTTCACTTAAGCGATTAATATAGATTGGAATTAACTGAGGCCCCAGCACTGCTCCATTGGCACACAACCTCACAAGCCTGTCAAGCTGAAAATGACTAATTTGTCACTATTTTCTGCCTTTTACCAACTTGCTATTCATGATCATAGGTTAATCCTAACCTTACGATCCTCTACCTTGTGTAACAATTCTTTTGAGTGTCAACTTAAGTGCCTTTTGAAAATCTAAATATGCTATATGCATTACTTCTGCTTGAGTTATCCTACTTTTTATATCCTCAGCAAACTGATAGATTGAGCGCACATGATTTTCTTTCATGAACCATCTTTGCTCTGTCTAATCATATGATTTCCTAAGTTCCTACTTACTACTTCCTTAATAACAGAGCATTTTTGATCACTAATGTAAACTAACAGGCCCACAATTCCCTGTTTTCTCTCTACCTCCTTTCTTTAAAACAGTGTCATGTATCTAGCTTCCACTGGGACTGTTCAAGAACTAGGGCAGTTTGGAAGATCACAATAATTGTATTTAGTATCTCTGCAACCACTTCTGTTTAACTCCAAAGATGCAGACTTAATGTCTAAAAGGATTTGTCAGTTATAGCCCTGTTAATTTCTTCAATTTTGTTTTCGTGATTTTTATGTCTTTTATGGTGAAGACAGACATCAAAGATTTGATTAATGTTTCTGCCATTTCTTTATTCTTCATCATTTCTCCTGTCTCAGCCTCCAAGCGACCCATGTTTACTTTCAAACTTTTCTTCAAATTTAATTATATGCAGGAACTCCAACAAAAAATATTTTAAAAAAAATTCTAAGTCCTCCCTTTTAATCAATTCTTTTGGTAATTTTTGGATGCTAAAACTCTTCTAAACCTAATCTTACTATTACTCTATACAACATTGTAAGCCTCTTTTTAATTCAGTCATTTGACAGCACAAAGCTTGAATATTCATGAGAAGCAATATGTTGCTAAAGCGTTTTATGTTACACTCATCTGGACAAACGCAAGAATGCCAAATTTCAAACAAACAATCATACCAATTTAGATGATAGGAGAAAAAGGTGCTGATTGCTTGGCAAGTCAAGACTAATCATGGGCCAGGATACTGTCAAGAGGAAAACAGAGGGCAACCATCGGCTCTGCATGCTTTTGGGTGGTTTAGAAAAGGCACAAGCCTTGAACATATTCCATTTGTTCGCAGAGAACAGATCCTTAAGGATAGATATGTGTCACTTCCAGTATGTGTAAATGAAGCATGTTACGAACTCGACTGATTATCTTAAATTGATTGTTAATGTATGCAATGTGGTGCCCAATACATAGACTTAATGATACGCTGAGTGAATTGATTCACATGTTCCATCAGTGATAGGCAGAGTACAAACTATAGTCAACCAACCTGTGTTTGCAAATTAAAACATCTAAAGTTAAACATGATGCTGCAATTGAGCAACACTTGTTGAACAATATATTTAAGCCTTGCTACTTTAAAAATGTCACAAAAATTGGAGGTGTAGTGGACAGCGAAGAAGGTTACCTTAGATTACAACAAGATCTAGATCAGATGGGCCAAAGGGCTGAAGAGTGGCAGATGGACTTTAATTTAGATAAATGCAAGGTGCTGAATTTTGGGAAAGCAAATCTTAGCAGGACTTATACGCTTAATGGTAAGGTCCTAGGGAGTGTTACTGAACAAAGAGACCTTGGAGTGCAGGTTCATAGCTCTTTGAAAGTGGAGTCGCAGGTAGATAGGATAGTGAAGAAGGCGTGGTATGCTTTCCTTTACTGATCAGAGTATTGAGTGCAGGAGTTGGGAGATCATGTTGCAACTGTACAGAACATTGGTTAGGCCACTTTTGGAATATTGCGTACAATTCTGGTCTCCTTCCTATCGGAAGGATGTTGTGAAACTAGAAAGGGTTCAGAAAAGATTTACAAAGATGTTGCCAGTGTTGGAGGATTTGAGCTATAGGGAGAGGTTGAATAGGCTGGGGCTGTTTTCCCTGGAGCGTCAAAGACTGAGGGATGAACTGATAGAGGTTATAAAATCATGAGGGACATGGAAAGGATAAATAGACAAGGTATTTTCCCTGAGGTGAGGGAGTCCAGAACTAGAGGGCATAGGTGTAAGGTGAGAGGGGAAAGATATAAAGAGACCTAAGGGACAATCTTTTCACACAGAGGGTGATACATGTATGGAATGAGCTGCCAGATGAAGTAATGGAGGCTAGTACAATTGCATCATTTAAAAGGCACCTGGATGGGTATATGAATAGGAAGGGTTGGGAGTGATATGGGCCGGGTGCTGGCAAGTGGGACAAAATTAGGTTGGGATATCTGGTCGGCATGGATGAGTTGGACCAAAGGGTCTGATTTTGTGCTGTACATCTCTATGACTCTATATCTGGGAACCATTTAGTTCCATTTCTCTTGCTAGGGGAGCAACTTGGCCAATCAGAGTTGAATTGGCATGGTGACTCCATGGTTAGCACTCCTGCCTAACAGTACTAGGGACCTGGGTTTGATTCTAGCTTTGGGTGACTGTGTAGAGTTTGCAAGTCTCCATGTGTCTGCTTGGATTTCCTCCCACGGCTCGAAGATGGGCAGGTTAGGTGGATTGGCTATGCAAAATTGCCCTGTAGTGTCTAAAAATGTGTAGTCTCGGTGGATTAGCCTTTTTCTCCTGTAGTAAAAATTGTTGTAATCATTTGAAAGTTGGCATTCTCTTGTGCTGTCCTCATGACAACACTTCTCTCTTTTTAGCAAGATTCTTTTGATTGAGTACTGTCCTTAACCTCTTTAATTAACCATGGATTGGCCACTTTTTATGTGGACATTTTATTTCTCAGTGGAAAAAATATTCATTGAAAGTGATATAAACATTTATAATGAGATTCTGTCATTAAATTCGGCAGAACTTCTAAGTCCCTGGCCTCACCAAGATTCCCCTGCTCTATCACCAAGAAAATTGCATTCTCTTCAGTCTTGTAAATATCAGGACTCTTTAAAGTGTGCTTGCTATCTATGCTATACAAATTGGGCAAAGCATGGTATGCTGAGTTGCTTCCAATCACTTTTTGAACTGATGTGTTTTCACCAAATTACAATAAATATAGTGTAGCAACAAACTTACTGTCAATGAATGTAAGTATTTTAAAGGTTATTTCAAGGCAATTGTTCATTTAGGGACAAAATAAGTATAATAACTATTATTATCAGTCAGTTTTGGAAATCTGTCAATGTTTTTCTGCAGTAGCAAGCAAAAATGTTTTACATTGTTTTGACAAAAGCTTTGGAACTGATCAACAAACTAGTTGTTTTCAAATAGGCGGATGGGAACAGGATTTTTTTATCTGTAGCAGTGAGTGGTCTTACACATGGGTGAGAAAGGGGTGTGTTTCACAGCACTGAAATTAACAACGTGGCACAACCCTTCTGACTGAATTTTCCTTGCATTAGGCTATGTGCAAGCCATGTCCTTAGGGGGGGTGAGTTGTTAATTTCAGTTTATAAATAGCACATTAAGGTTCATTTTAACATTAGCTTCAGGATTTAACTGTGTGCGCACTTGTTCCCAGGCTTCCGAGAACACCCAGTGAAAACAAAATGAGAACACAGTGGTAACCGAGAGGGCTGAAGAAATGACAATTCTAAGTTTCCATAAGTAATCACTGCTGCCTTGCCTATGGAAATGGTTGTTGCTCACAGCATTTGTTCTATTTGTTTTTGGATGTTTCTAAATTGGATCTGTGGTATGCAACTATGATCAGTGTGCATGACATTTATACCTTTTAAGCTTGGAGCTCAGAAGAGGAGTAAACGTTCAACAGCACTAACGGTAGGAAGTACACAGCAGGAGCACCACCCACAGCCCCAGTAGAAACCGCAGCAATCTCTTCTGCAAGAGAGGAGCATATTAGACTCATAGGGTACAAGAGCAAAGAGATTATGTTGAACTCGTATAAGACAGTAATTCATTCTCATGCCAGTACCAGGTCTCCAGTGCAACTTGTTCTGGGGCCACACTTTAGGAAGGATGTAAAGGCATTGGAGGAAGTGAAGAAGAGGTTGGTCCAAGGTTGAGGAATTTGAGGAATTAAAATAGATTGGAAAAATTGGGATTGTTTTCCTTGGAGAACAGAAGTTGAGAGAAGTGCTGATTGAAGTATTCAAAATGGATGGAATAAATAGGGAGAAAATGTCCCCATTCAAAGAAGGATCATGAAAAAAAATGAGGAAAATTTCTTTAACTCAATGAATAGTTGGGGTCTGAAATGCATTGCCTGAGAACATCGAGGAGGCAGATTCAATCAAAGTACTCAAAAGGATGTTGGATGGTTATTGGAAACGAAGCATTTTGTGGGGTTGATGGGGGAAAGTAGGACCATGGGACTAAATGAGACATTAACTGGATGAGAATAGACACAATGGGCTGAATTGTCTTATTCAGCACTATAATGATTCTGTGATTCTGAAAAAAAATGAACAGAAGGCCACACCTATACCACAAGATTTACACAGAAAAGATTAGCTTCCTCTCCATCAATCAACAGATAACGGGCGCCGCAGAAAAGACCTCAATGCAATTGTGCACAAGATTTCCAGGTCGTCCTATGATGCTTTCAACCTGTGGCAGTTCATCTCCACGATTTCTTCACATTCGGGAGAAGAAAGTTAGAGAGAAGGAGGGATACCCATTTAAGCTTTGGTTGCTGAACCCTATGTGGAACCAAACACATGAGGATTTAGCAGCAACACAATGAAAGTCATAATGAAAAATAAATCTCTCACTGAGGGAGACATTGTATGTTGCTTGAAATTCAAACAGAAATTTAGCGATCTAACATTGGTGAGGTTCAAAGCTTGGATGTAATCAGGTGGACGATGGTGTTGAATTTCTGCAAGCAGCCAAATTTGAGGAGGACACCCTATTGTCCCTCTCAGTGACAAAGATCTTTGTGACTTTGAAGAGGATCATGCATAGAAGCTGTTGCTGTTCTCTGCACTTCTGTTGAGTTTGCCTTGTTACAAAGATCATGTCCACTCAGCCACCTGATGGTTGTTACAAACTGAACACCTGACCCATGCGTGATCTTAATTGCCATGGTTTGCATTCTCATGCCAGTACCAGGTCTCCAGTGCAACTTGTGAGAGGCATGAAGCAGTGTGAGAGGAGTCCTGAAAGGGTATATTTCTTCTGAAAGCCCTCACCACCAGACAAAATGGTATGTGGGAGGAAATCGCTATTAAAATGGGTTGCTCACACTCAGTTGGTGGCAGCTCTATATTTTGAACACAAGATACAATCCTAACTGCAAAAATGCCAAAAGAAAATGGTGTAAGATTAGGAATACCTCATTCTGTATTGATGGCTAACAATAGACACATGCATTTGGATCGAAACAGCTGCACTCAGGGAAAGGGAGCTATAAATGATGCATTTACTGTGTGATCCATTCTGTCAGTGCTTACTTATACATTGTAAAATGTTTCCTGTTTCTTTGATTGATACTTTAACTTGGCTGGATTACTAACACTTTTGTTGGGCTCTAGTACAGTAACCCTTTACTAAATATGTCTTTCAAGCCTTTTCCATACATGCCTTGGTTCCAATACAATTAATTGATACTGTACACTTTGTATACTGGGAGAATACCTATGAAGTACAAGAGAGTGGGTGGGAAGGTAAGAGGAACCAAGGGTGGGTGAGGGGCATTGCTTGACACAGACCGTATGAGGAGCCAGTGCAATGGATTGAGGGAGATGAAGTGGTTTGGATAGAGGATTGGTTGTGTGTGAGACATTGGACGATGTGAGCGATAAGGACTAAAGGACAGATTTTTATTTTATTGAGTGTATTGTAAGGCCCAGCATAACAAATCAAGACCACATATATACATACATACACAGACACATGTAAACATAGACACATATGCGGGTTCATATTTGATAATTGCTGAAAATGAGCCAATGTGAGATGAGTGTTGGATGTGATGTGACTATGTCCTGTCTAAATTAGAGGCTCCCATCTCCCCATCTCTGATGGTCAGCCATACTGAGATTCTGCTCATCTCCAGGGCTTCCTCTTCTTTTGGGATTGATAGAGGAGCAAAGCCATTCTTCCCTCTTTTGTTTTGTGCTCTCAGCTCCTGCAAGGACGGAAGACAAGATCTATGAATGGGAATAATGGTGTGCATTTAATTGATGAAAGACAACATTTCTTGATGGTGACAATGAGGGAGATGCATGGTATTGCCTCCAATTATGAATATCCTGGGTAGCATGGTGGTTCAGTGGTTAGCACTGCTGCCTCACAGCACCAGGGACCCAGATTCAATTCCAGCCTCGGGTGACTGTCTGTGTGGAGTTTGCACATTGTCCCCGTGTCTGCGTGGGTTTCCTCTGGGTGCTCCAGTTTCCTCCTACAATTCAACGATATGCAGGTTAGATGAATTGGCCATGCTAAATTACCCATAGTGTTCAGGGATATGTGGTTTAGGTACATTAGTCAAGATTAAATGTAGAGAAGTAAGGGAATCGGTCTGGTTGGGTTACTCTTTGGAGGGCTGGTATGGACTTATTGGACCAAATGGCCTGTTTCCATACTGTTGAGGTTCCAGAAAAGGGCAACTAGGAATGTGAGGAAGTGCATGGACAGACAGGTTGTACATGCAAGGTAATTTGGTGTGAGGAGAATGTGCTAGAATTGCCTTCACAAGCCTGAATGTGAGGATTTTCTTCTTTGTTCTTCTGAACAGCGATAACATACCTCTGGACATTTTTTTGTTTAAACCACTATAAAATCACTCATGTCAGAGTAAGGAGATTACGTTGATGAGCTTATCAGGTTATAATTGAATGTTTTACTGCATTTACTTTTCTCAGTCTGGTTTTAGCTCGTTAAACACTTTCAACGCTGGATGGAGGAGCATCCTCCTGCTGCCATCTTTGTTCACTTCCAGCCATGCCTTCTTGGTTTCACTGGCAGGTTTCTCCCTCCCATCAGCAAAAAACCTTTTCATAGCCCTCAGCATCACATCCAGGTATCAGTAAAATGCAGTGTAGACTTGAAATATTGGCACTGTATCCTGATAGGTCCTTCATCGGTTTTTACCACCTCCAGAATTTAGAAAGCATCATTGCAGTGTTCTTTTAAATTTTCATTGGCTGTCCCTCAATTCAAAGATGGTATCTATTCACCGCGGTGGTCTTCTGCTATGGGTCCTCATGGGACTGAACAGGTTGATTCATGACCTACACATCTTTGAGAGAGCAAGTTGAATCTGAAATGCAGTATTTAGTGCCTTTACTTTCCTTCTCTACTGTTGCTTTGCCTTCTTCGTTAAGGCTTTTGGACTCAAAGCGCGATGCCGTTTGACATACAAACTGTCCCATTTTTCATGACTAATAACCAGCTTCTTTCAGAGTATTGCTGAAGTGTTTCTTTTGCTTTTTCATGGAATTATGGCTGTTTGAGAGTCGAGAAAACAGGATCTAGCGGGAGAGATGCTTTGCAGCCATCAGACACTGTGTGCAGATCAGTATTGCCGGAGAACCTGTACAGCTTGCTTCAAGGACACTAATGTTTGTTGGACAATAATCCCAGTTCATTCCAGAAAATCACCTATTTCTGACGGAATCTCCCCAGTGCTCTATATGTCACTGATACACAGTCCAAGTCTAATTGCAGTTTGAGAATGTAGTGATGACAATTGCTCTGTACAGTGGGATTGGATGGTGACACGTCTTTGTTGACGTGTACCCCATAGTGTGTGGAAGACTAAGCAAACCACAGCTGAACTGTGGATCTCTTTGTCAATAGTGGCCTTTTGGAAAAGGTACTTTCCACAGTATGGAAAATACTCAACATAGTCTCAACATATTCAACGTATATTGGAGTTGGAATATTTGAGTGACCAGAACTGGTTTGATACGTATTCTTGTTTTGACAACATTCAAGGACAGGCAGAGTCTCTTAAATGCACAGTTGAACAGATCATGAATAGGTTTTAAACCTGGTGCAGAGAGGACATTTCCACAGGCATCTGCTTAATGTAGGTCATAGATATCTAAGGTGTTTAGTTCTGTTTTGGACTGGAGGTGATTGAGATCAAAGAACTTTTCATCGATTGAGCATTGAATACTCACACCAGAGGGCAGTTGATTTTTGACAGGGTGAATAATTACTGTCAAAAAGATTAGAAATTGTAAGAGGGTTAACAGTCATGTTTGTATACTGGTCCGGAATTTGAAGGTGTTGATTTCAGATCTCCTATACAACACAGCTGCAGTCAAATCACCATGAAGCAGCAGCAGGATGAGGTTTCTTGGACACCCAAATCACAGGAGAACATTGCACTAAGTCTCACAAGTTTCTGAAACAAATATTTTGGCCAGGTTTATGAGTACAGTGAAGAGTTCCTGGTGTTGTTCTTGACATTTCTTGCATTCAAAAACAAAAGTTCCTTTCAGTATTAGAGTTAAAGTTGACTCATATGCACTGTCATCATTCAACCTCATTGCTTTGAAATGGGTGCAGCAGAACTAATAGTAGCTTTTTAACCCAGCTACAGCACGTGCATCTGAACTCTAGGTTGCCTTCACACAGGATACTCCCTCGAACCCTCAAACACACCTTCAAATTAAAACTCCTCTTTGATGTGGAGTTTTCTTTATAAATCAGAAAGGAACCTCATCAATCCCATGTTTATAGTGAGGATTCTGCATGGAGGAAGCATGGACTGAGAGATAAGGGAATGAGATAATTCTAGTGTGACAATATAGGAAGCACAATTAGGAGGTTTGTGGATGACACTGAAATTGGTGGTACAGTGGACATTGAAACACCTGGGTTAGAAACCTCTCCCAAAGTGAAAAAGGTTATCTAAAAGTACAACTGAATCTTGATCAGGTGGACTATTGGGCTGAGGAGTAGCAGATAGAGTGTAATTTACATAAATGTAAGGTGTTGCATTTTGGTAAGATAAATGAGGGGAGGAATTACACAGTTAACAGTTTCATAGTAATAGAAGCATGAGTAGGCCATTTGGCCCATCAAGACTGCTCCGTCATTCATTAAAATGATGGCTGATCTATCCATTGTCTCAGCTCCTCCTCCCTGCATTATCCCCATAATCCTTAATTCCCCAACCATTGCAAAAACTCATCCAACTGTGTCTTGAATATATTTAATGAAGCTGCCTCTATTGCTTCTTTGGGCAGAGAATTCCATAGGTTCATTATGTTTTGGGAAAAGCAGCTCCTCCTCATCTCTGTCCTATATCTATTCCCCATAATCTTGAGGCCATGCCCCCTAATCCGAGTTTTACTCACCAGTGGAAACAACTTGCCTGCCTCTATCTTATCCTTCATAATTTTATTTGTTTCTACAAGATCCCCTCTCATTTTTCTAAATTCTAGCGAGTACAGTCCCTGGCGGCTCAACTTCTCCTCATAGTGTAACCCACTCATCTCTGGAATTAACCTGGAGAACCTCCTCTCTAACACCTCCACAGCCAGTATATCCTTCCTCAAGTAAGGAGACCAGAACTGCACACAATACTCCAGGTGCAGCCTCACCAACACCTTGTACAGTTGCAGCAGAACCTCCCTACTCTTAAATTCAATCCCTCTAGCAATGAAAGCCAATATTCTGTTTGCCTTCCTGATTACCTGTTGCACCTGCAAATCAACTTTAAGAAATTCATGTATAAGCATGCCTAAGTCCCTCTACACAACAGCTGCTGCAATCTTTCACCATTTAAATAACACTCTGAGCTACTGCCTTTTACTTCCAAAATGGATAACCTCACATTTACCAAGATTGTACTCCATCTGACAGATCTTTGCCCACTCATTTAATCTATCTAAATCTCTCTGCAGACTCTCCACATCCTCTGCATAGTTTGCCTTTCCACTCAATTTAATGTCATCAGCAAACATGGATACGTTACACTCAATCTCCTCTTCCAAATCATTTATATAGATCATGAACAATTGTGGGCACAACACCAATCCCTGAGACACCCCACTCACCACTGATATCCAACCTGAAAACACCCATTTATCCTAACTCTCTGCTTTCTATTGGTTAACCAGTCCTCTATCCATACTGGCACATTCCCCACAACTCCATGCATTCTCATCTTATGGATGAGTCTTTTATGCGGCACATTATCGAATGCCTTCTAGTATGGTAAGGCCCTGGGCAGTGTAGTCAAACTGAAAGACCTAGGGGTGTAGGTGCATAGCTCCTTGAAAGTGGTGTCAAGGATAGACAGTGTGATGAAGAAGGTATTAGGCATGCTTGCATTCATTGGTCAAAGTACTGAGTATATGAGTTGGGGCATCATGTTATGGCTATGCAGGACATTGGTGAGACCATTTTTGGAGTATTATGTACAATTCAAGTTGCCCTGCCAGAGGAAAGATATTATTCAATTGTAAAGTGTACAAAAAATATTTGTAAGGATGTTACTGGGACAGGAGGTTTGTGTTATAAGGAGAAGTTGGATAAGTTGGGACTTTTTTCCCTGGAGTACAGAAGGTCGAGGGGTGACCTTATAGAGGTTTATAAAATTGTGAGGAGCAAAGATGAGGTAAATAGCAAAGCTCTTTTTCTCTAGGGTAAGGGATTTCAAAACTAGAGGACATAGGTTTTAGGTGAGAAAGGAAAATTTAAAAGGGGCCTGAAGGGTCACACAGAGGGTGATGTATGTGTGAAATGAACTGCCAGAGGAAGTGGCAGATACAGGCTCAGTTAAAACATTGAAAAGGCATTTGGACAGCTACATGAATTGGAAAGGTTTAGAAGGCAAATGGAAGTAGCTTAATTTGGGAAACTTGGTTGGCTTGGACCGGTTGGACTTAAGGGTCTGTTTCCGGGCTGTATGACTCCATGACTCTATAACTCTCGGATCTAAAGTCTTTCTGACTACAGCAAAATAATGAGTAAATGAGACAGTGAATGTAACCCGATCTATATGGATAGGAAAGATTTGGAAGGATATGGGTGAAGTGCAGGGAAATGGGGTTAGCATGGATGGACATTTTGGTCAGCATGGACCAGTTTGGGCCAAAGGACCTCTCCCAGTGCTGTATGACTCTATAATGTTGGAATCAGTAGCTATCTTGCTATCTGGCAATAGATTGTTTAGTTGTACAGAAATAACATAGAATACTAACTTCTTTTCTGACTCATCTGCTGGATTCTGACAAATTGTCAGAGGAAAGAGCATTGCTAACTTTATAAAAATAGTGTCCTTCAAATTTTGATGCAGCTGGGAACACTAAAACCTGATTATTTCTGAGCCACCTTGTTAGAATATCTTAAAATACTAATTCATTATTAACGGAAGCATTTTAGTTATCGCGTTAATACTGACTGCAATTTGAACATAGTAGACAGGCAAGAGGCTAGAGGAACACAGTGGGCCAGGCAGCATAAGGAGGTGGAGAAGTTGACATTTTGGCTGTAATCCTTCTTCAAGACTGCAGGTGGGTGTGGGGGGAGCTGCAGTTAAAGGGGGAGGTGGGGGCAGGGTGGTGAAGTGTGGATAGGTGAAGACGGGTAGAGGGTATGACCTGGTTGGTCAATGGGAGGAATAGACCTGGTTGGTGGCAGGGAGGAGTGGCAGTAAGCGGGTGGGGCTGGGAAGGGAGTTAGGGGATTGGGAGGAAGATTATTTGAAATTGGAGAACTCAATATTGGGTCCTTCAGGCTGTAGGATGCCCAGGCGAAAGACAAGATGTTCCTCCAAAAGCGCTGTGGTTTGTTTGGGCAATAGAGGAGGTCAAGGATGGTCATGTCAGAAAGGGAGTGGGAAGGGGAATTGAGATGGGCGGTGACAGGGAGATCCGGTCAGTCCCTGCGGACCTGCCTGCGATGCTTGGTGAGCTGTTCCACAAGTTATTTTCAGTCTCCCCAATGTAGAGAAGACCACATCAGGAGCACCCGATGCAGTAAAGTAGATTGGAAGAGAGGCAGGTGAACCTCTGTCTAACCTGCTTGAGGCCCTGGATGGAGGTGAGGGGGGTGGGGGAGTGGGGGGTGTGGTGGTATACTGGCAGGTTTTGCATTTCTTCTGGTTGCAGGGAAAGGTACCTGGGTGTTTGGTGGTGGGAGGTGCATGAACCAAGGACTGTTTGAGGGAACAGTCCTTGCAGAAGGCTGAGAAGGGTGGGGAGGGGAAGATGTTCTTGGTGGTGGGGTATTTGGAGTTGACGGAACTATTTGAGAATGATGCATTGGATGCAGAGACTAGTGGGTTGGTAGGTGGAGGATAAGGGGGACTCTGATTGCCCTAATTGCGTTGAGAGGGGGAGTGTTGGTTTAGAGCGGTGCAATGGGGAATAGAGGTGGTGTGGCACAGGGCTGTCTGGATGATGGAGAGAGGAAAAGCGCGTTGCTCAAAATAGGTGGACATCTGGGACGCTCATGGGTGGAATGTCTCCTTGTCCGATGCAGCAGAGGTGGAGGAATTAGGAGAGTGAGATAGAGTTTTTGCAGGATATTGGGTGAAACCCTGCAACCAGAAAAAATGCAAAACTTGCTAGTTCACCATCCCCCTCACCTCCATCCAGGGCTCCAAACAGTCCTTCCAGGTGAGACAGAGGTTCACCTGCCTCTCTTCCATACTAGTTTATTGCATCAGGTGCTCCCGATGTGGTCTTCTCTACATCGGGGAGACTGAGCATCGCAGCCGGGTCTGCTGGGCTGACCAGGCCTCCCAGTCAGTGCCCATTTCAATTCCCCCAACCACTTACTCTCCGGCATGAGCATCTTTGGCCTCCTCCATTGCTAAACAAACCACAGCACCTGTTGGAGGAAAAACAACTTACTGTCCGCCTGGGCATCCTACAGCCTGGAGGACTCAACACTGAGTTCTCCAATTTCAAATAACCTCCCTCCCAATCCCCTGACCCCCTTCCCAGCCCCACCCCCTCACTGACACTCTTCCCTGCAACCAACCGGATTCATTCCTCCCATTGACCAACCAGGTCATACCCTCTACCTGTCTTCACCTATCTCCACTTTACCACCCCGCCCCCGCCACCCCCTTTATCTGCAGTTTCCCTCACACTCTCCCTCAATTCTGAAGAAGGGTTACACTTGAAACATTGCCTTCTACACCTCCTGATGCTGCCTGGCTTGCTGTGTTCTTCCAGCCTCCTGCCTGCCAACATCTGCAGTTTTTTTGTCTCTATCCCAGAAATTGAACATGGCAGATGGTTTACTTGTCAGTTTGAGGTCAATTATCTCTGGTCAAAGCCAATCTGTCAGTGATGTCTCCACATTCAGGAATATTTACCACTAAAGGTATTAGATTAAAAAAATTTAAGAAGAACCTGGACAATGATCTTGTTACAGATTTTAAATTTATTGTAGGCCTATAAAATCTCTGGGAAGATAAACAAAGCAATCAGTTCAAGATAAAATATCACAAAGCAAGTTACTGGGACTGGAGGATTTAAGTTATAAGGAGAGGTTGGATAGGCTGGCACTTTTTTGACTGTAACATAAGAATGTGAGAGATGACTTTATAGAGGTTTATAAAATCAAAAGAGCATGGATCAGAATAATAATAAAGGTCTTTTGCCTGGAATGGAGGAGCTCAAAACTGGAGGGCATGTTTAAGGTGAGAGGAGAAAGATTTAAAAGGAACCTGAGGGGCAACCTTTTTCACATACAGGGTGGTTCGTGTATGGGATGAACTGCCAGCGGAAGTGGAAATGCAGGTAAAGTTGCAACATTTAAAAGACATTTGGACAGGTACATGAATAGGAAATGTTTACAGGGATATAAGCCAAATGCAGACAAATGAGACTAGTTTAGTTGAGGAAACTTGGTTGGCATGGTCGAGTTGGACCATACAATCTGTTTCTATGCTGTATGACAGTATGATGCCATTGTCTTGAAAGTATTTGAGTTTATGAAAGAGAACATTGACAATATTGGCAATAGCAGGAACTGAAAGTGAAAAATCAGTATAGGTTTACTGTTAGTTACATACAAATTATTAACAGTTTGAGATGCGAGCAGAGACATATGAGGCAACTTTTTCACTCAGAGGGTGGTATGGAATGAGCTGCCAGAGGAAGTGGTGGAGGCTGGTACAATTGCAACATTTAAGAGGCATCTGGATGGGTATATGAATAGGAAGGGTTTGGAGGGATATGGGCCCCGTGCTGGCAGGTGGGACTAGATTGGGTTGGGCTATCTGGTCGGCATGGACGAGTTGGACCGAAGGGTCTGTTTCTGTGCTGTACATCTCTATGACTCTGTGACTGTATGTGATGATAAGAATGGATAATAAAATCATGTGCATTAATTTTAACATGATTGGATGATATAGTTGTGTGTACTAAATTGGAATGTGAACAATCCAAATACAATTGCATGGACATTTGAGTTGAGAAAATATATAACTTGTAATTTAGCTGTAAAAAAAAGCCATTGTTCTTGCAAAAAAGCTTTGAGTTGTGTGCCACTTTCTTCATGTGTACATCTCCAAATCAGGCATGAATAAACATTTTAATAAAGAAACAATTTCATCTGCACTAAAAGGAAATGCAAAGGGTTAAAACTCACCCTTTCAATTTACTTCATACAGAGAATGAATGTAGCCAAAGAGTTGCCACCTGACAGCCACAGACATTTATAGTGTACATAATGAACATTATCCCATAATTATATGCACATACCTGCAATTAATGCACAGCATCAACTCGTCACAACAATACTGAAAATAACATATATAACTGCTTGGGTAGATTTGGAGCAGGAAAGACTCTTTAATATGATCTCTAATTAGTAATGGATGACCACAGATTAATAAATTCAAATATTGCAATTTATCAGGATGACGCTGATCCTAATTAGAGCACAACAACAAGGAGTTTGCAATTTAGCAGGAAATCTTTGTAAAACTATTGATAAATAATGGTTTATTTGACCTCAAAATCTTCCATAATTCTCTGATACTACAGCTATTCTACAGCCCCACAGACAACAGGGAAAAAAATAAACACAATCCACAATCTACCACAAAGAAGTTCAAACCTGTATATTTGTGATTCAGCATGGTAACAATTATTTTTAGCATACTCCTTAGCCAGATTGGCCCCAAGCGATGTAAGACACTGGACAAACATAGGTATTTACTGCTCATTTACAATGTACCCCATGTTTCAAAGTAGACTAACTGTCCCACAGCTGACCAACTTACATTCGTAAAAAAAACCCACCCAAGTGAATCATCAGTATTCAGCCTAGAATACTGATCGGTTGAATATAAATATGTAATATTAAGTAAATTGCATGTGAATACCTTGTTAATCATTGTTGGTGGCTGGAGATTTATGTCCATTATTTGCCACATATGAACATTTTAGGCAGACTGTACGACAGGTGAAATAGTTTTTCCACGATAGAGTGGAAGTGGGACAAATTAAATACTTGCTGTTGAAAATAAGACTAAACATATTGCAATTGAAGAAATTCACGTAACTGAGTGGAGCTACACTAACATATTTCCTATGAGACATTATTCTAATACTTGCATATTGTGGGTACGGGGACGCTCCCATGCTGTTACATTTGACATGCTTCACCTTCATTCACAAGCTGTTCAAGCTTCTGATTCATCCCTGACAGATTCAAATACTCCCTGTCATGTGCATCCAGTACAGATGAGTTCCTAACCTGGTATGGACATGATAGCTTGCCATGATGCTTTTAGTATTAAGACCTGTTTGCCTATGAAATTTAATTGTCTTGATATCTCTTTGTCTTACCCATGACTGCATCATAGCTGACAATATTGCAATCAGGTACATTCTCAGTAATCTTATCCATGTGCTGCTGGATGGAATGTTTTCTGGGAAAATGATGCTGCTGACTATCTGAACATATTAATGTCCAAAGTTGTTGTGTAGTTGGTTAGCAATTAGTTAGTGATTAGTTTTTTTGAATATCCAACTTCAAGATATTGGCATTTTTTAACAGACATCCATTGCTGCTAACCCTGAGGTGAGTTTGCCTCCAAAAGGGGATTTTATGTGATGTGGCAGTGCTTATGTTATCTGTCATAACCTAAAGAAACTGAGCATAGATATCATGGGTATTGATGAATCCAACAGATGTTTATTAGAAGTAACTATTAAACATACACGTTAAACTACAATTGAGCAGCATGCCTCCAATAACGTCATGTTTCAAATAATCCCAGGACAGGGTGGAGCATGAGATCTTTATACCTCCAAATAACATGCTTTGATATCATAATGACATCATGAGCTTGTCTCTTAAAAGTATATTGACGTACTGACTGTGAGCTATAACACAACTCATTAAGCTTCTGAGATTCTGAACATTATAGATATGTAGGGCAACATTTAATCTTAGTGATGAGTGTCTTCCCTATCAGCTAGAGAATTAGCAAAAGCCCCATGTTTCTTCCTTTCGGGACGGGCTGACATATTATGACAAGCAATGGGCCTTCTCCTGAACCAAGGATCCCAGGACAATAATCCATAAATTCACAACCCCAGAGCTAATCGGAGGCCATTAAAACCTATATCAGCAGAAGCAGTGGTAATTGCCGGCAATGCATTTACCCGAGTCTCAAGAACAGCAAGGGACACAAATCGTAATTAAATGAAATTAGAATGTGAGTTGCAGGGTCTTGGAGGTGAAGAGGTGAGTGGAAAGAGGAGGGTGTGATGGGCAGGGGTTGGTGGGCAGATCAGGGCAGGTAGCACTTAATAGACTCCCCCTTCCCAATCATGCACCAAGCCCAACTAAATGGAGCAACGCTCCCATGAGCTGGTACGGTTTGTTTTCTTGGCTTCCTGTATGGCAAATTCCCTCCTGCTCCTGGTTCAATATCAGCAGTGATGGGATGAGGCCATTAAGTGGACATTAATTTCCTACTTACGTGCCTTAATTGGCATTGGTCACCCCCAACCCATGTGAATCTTTACAAAACAATGGTTCACCTTAACTCGATTACAATACTTAATTCTTGACACTCGGCTTTAGCAGGGATGCTGTGAGGTATTGCAAAACCATTGGACATGGATCATGAGTGCATTTTGGTAAAATTGGGACTGATTTCTTTAGAGGAGATGGTGGAGAGAGATGGGATAGAAATGTACAAAATGATGAGGGGTGTGGACAGAGTAAGTGTGGAGAAAATGTTTCCATTGACAGAAGGTTTGCGAATAAGTGGACACCAATTTAAAGGGGAGTGACAAAAGAATCAGAGTTGACATGAGTAAAGATCTTCTTTGAAGTGAATAATTAGGATCTGAAATACACAGCCTGGGAATAAGGGAATTGAATAATAAAGTAAAGAGAAAGAAAACTAGAGGACTACAGGAAATGGGAAGAGGAGTGTGATTAGTTAAGTAGGTCTTCAAGAGAGTTAGGATGTACACAACAGGCCGAGTGGCCACTTCCTGTTCTGTACCATTCTATGATTGTAAAAGAAATTCTAACAAAATTTAAAGCTAAAAAATGGTTAACTGTCTGGTTAATGTTTTGTTTTTAGCTAATGAAATTAACTATTTCTACGTTCTCACATATAATAACCAAGTAATATTCTTTTAAATATTGGTTTTGTAGTTGACCCACTGGAATCAAAAGGAACATGAAGCAATAGGATGGATTTTAACTGGTGATGGTGAGGTTGGCAAGAGGAACAGTTAATTCCATTCATGACTCTTCATTAACTGCTGGGACTTGTGAATATAATTGATAGGGTCTTGTGGGGCAGTGGTAATGTCTCTATCTGTAGACCAGGAGTCCCAGGTTTAAGCACCACTTGCTCCTGGAGATGTGTAATAACACCTCTGAACAGATAGACTAGAAAACATGAACATAGCAGTAAGCTACACTGAGAAGTGGAAGTTTTATCCAGACATCGTAGATGTGGAAGAGAATGAGGTCTGCAGTAGTCTGCACTTTCCTTACAGGTTGTAAAGGGAAATCTTTGCAAGTCCTCATGCCCCTAAAACCAGTCCTTCAACATATCAAAGAGGCCTTGCTTGTTTCCTGACAACCATATTGGGTGAACTGTCAATGGAGGTGTTAGGAACAGGTTAAATTGCTATCAAAGTCCCATTTACATCAAAGCCTTATTTACATTTAATAATGAGACTTCGTCCCTTGTTTTCTGCCAAAGCCAGCAGCATTAAAATGGCGAATCAGCAGGAACAGAGTGAGAAACGAAGCTGCTCCATTTTAACTACTCCCCTGTTCCTTTGCTGCCCATGGGGGGTGGGGAGCAGTAATCAATTAGAAAATTGTGCACAGATGTCTAGCGGACTGAAAAAAAATGCAAGGCTTGTTTAAAATAAAGAATAGAACAAATTACATTAGAATTACCTTGGTGAGTGATAATCATCAGACACAGAGGAACATTATAAACATTCACCTGTGCCCTTGGTTATGGATTGAACTTTTCTAAAGTTTACCTTGTCGGTCTCTCAACTTGTACCCTGCAGATGCTTCAGCCTATGCATAGCGCGGTTTGCCATATCCTAAATCACATTAAGTCCCTTTCACTGATCACCGCTCTATTGCACTGGCTCTTAGTTCGACATTAATTTTAAAATTATCTTTTTTTTTAGATTAGACTTCCTGCAGTGTAGAAACAGCCTCTTCGGCCCAACAAGTGCACACCAACACTCAGAAGAGTAACCCACCCTGACCCATTCCCCTACATTTACCCCTGCCTAATGCACCCAACACTATGAGCAATTTAGCATGGCCAATTCACCTAAGCTGCACGCCTTTGGATTGTGAGAGGAAACCGGAGCACCCGGAGGAAACCATGCAGACATGGAAAGAATGTGCAGACTCCATACAGACAGTCCAAGGTTGGAATCAAACCCTGATCCCTGGCGCTGTGAGGCAGCAGTGCTAACCACTGAGCCACCATGCGTTCTAATGTCTTTGTGGGTCTTCCCATATTTATAATCTCCACTGGTCCCAGACCTTTCCAGGAACAGTGCATTTCTGTAATTCAGCAATCATCCATATCCCTAAACTCTTTAATTTTACACCTCTCCTCATTTAAGATGCTCCTTAAAACTTACTTCTTTGACCAAGAGACAAACACAGAGTTTGGCATCATCTGTGAAGGGAGAAAAAGAGTTACTATTTTGAATCCATTGTGACTGTTCTTCAGTTCACTAGTATTCTGAAAGTTTGTTTCAGGTTTTCAGCATCTGCAGTATTTTGCTTTTCTTTGACCAAGAATTGGATCGCATCCACTAATATTGCCTTAGATCCTCAGTGCCAAACTTCTTCAGAGTTCTTCTGAATATATTTTACAATATTAAAGATGCTGCATAAATGTAAGCTGACATTGCTGTAAGATTACATCGTTTAGTGTGACAACATGAAGTCATTATGAAGCAAATATATTCTTTATTACCCCTGTTCTGAAGTATATTGAAAAAAAAAGAGAAAAGAGAGTGGCGTTTTTGAGATGCATTGTGTATTACACAAAGAAAAACTCACTGACGCATTTTCTCATTTGTAGTCAATGTGTTTTAGTGAGTGCAATTCATAGCAGCTGGCCCAGCGTAGCTCAGAGCAACTTCTCTCTCACAAGCTTCCACTCTTTCCCTCATCAATTACGCAAACGGTCTCTTCCGCTCCTTTTTGTTGAGTCATGTGGCAGAGAAGGCTGACATGTTCAGTACTGCTGGGATGGGCCACTGCTCACCCTGCTGTTCACCCGAGCTGCACAGCTCCTCAGATGCTACGCACAAGTGGCACATGATCACTGTTACTGAGGACATGGCCCAGAAAAGCAAGTTTACTCCCCACTTTGCAGATAGGAAGCTGAAGGTGTTGGTGGACAGGCCGGGGAGAGAAGGAATGTACCTTTTTCTCTGGACCACCAAAAGGACTCTGGACAATCATAGCAACTCGGGTCAGTGTTGTGCTCCACAGTAAGCAGAATGCACTGCAGAGAAGGATGAAGGTTAATGATCTTCTGTGCTTTGCAATTATAAGTGCCACCATTTTCTCTCAGCTATGTCACATTTTACAAGGCTGCCATTCACTCTCGCTCTGCCACCGTACAAGCCTCTCACCAAGATTCATGAACTACAATTCTCAATATTACATGCATCAATGTCTACTCAATGGCTCTCTCTCACATTTTCCTCCCAAACCACTAACATAGCCTCAGATCAAAGGGATAGTCATGGGTACCTGCATGGGCCCCAGTTATACCTGTTTCTTAATGGGGCCTGTGGAACATTGTCCATTCCTACTTGGGTCCCTCCCCACAAATCTTTCTCTCATACACCAATTACATCTTTGGTGCTGCTTCCCTTACTCTTGTTCTAAACTGGAAAAACTTATAAATTTTGCTTCCAATTTCCACCCTAGCCTCACCTTCACCTGGTCCATCTCCAAATCCTCCCTTCTCTTCCTTGATATCTCTGTTTCTATTACAAATGCACAACTCCCACAGTTATCTCAACAGTACATCCTCACACCTTGCTTCCTGTTTGACGCCATCCTATTCTCCCAGTTTCTCCACCTCTGTCATATCTGTTGTAATGAAGCCACCTTCAGCAGGGGGAGGGACCATGTGATGGGGGGGGGGGGGGGGGGGGAGGGAGGAGGGTCAGAAATGTCCAAATTTCTCATTTTTCTTCAATCAAGGATTCCTTGCCATTGTGGTCAAAAGATCCCTTAGCCCTGTTCAATGTATCTCCCACACTTCTGACTTTACCCTTTCCCATCTCTTCCACAACAAAGATAGGGTCCCTCTGGTCCTCCTCACTTACCACCCCCCAATACCCATGTCCAAAAGATTGTAAGCAGCCATTTCCATCAGCTCCTGTGGGAAGCCACAACCAGACACATATTCTACTCCCCTCCCCTCCTTTGTCAGCATTCTTCAGGGACCATTCCGTCAGGACACTCTCTTCCTCCATTCCTCCTCCATTCACAACATCTCCTCACATTCCCACAGGACCTTCCCATGCAATCACAGAAGGTGCAATACCTGCCCATTTACCTCCTCCCTCTTCACCATCCAAGGCCTCAGTCGTACCTTTCAGGTGAAGCATTAATTGCCTGCACTTCATTCAATTTAGTGTACTGTATTTGTTGTTCACAATGTGATCTCCTCAACATCGTGTATGCTGGATGACCACTTTGCAGGACACCTATACTCTGTCTGCAAAAATGACCCTAAGCTTCCTACCACTCCAACACACCACCATGTTCCTATGGCAACATTTCTGTTGCAGACCTGCTGCAGTGTAAGCTCGAAGAACAATATCTTATTTTCCGTTAGGACTCAGCACTGAGTTTGATAACTTTCGAGTCTGATTCTACCCTTCCATGTTTTTACCCACCCCCACACCCAGTCCTGTTATGACATGCTTTTAGCGCAGTCACTCATCCACACATACTCCAATGCCCATTAGCACATAAAATGTGTTGCATTCAGTACAACTCACCCATTTTCTCACTCTTAGGTCTTATATCCCTTATTCAGTTTTGCTTCTGGCCTGGCCTGCTAACCATAATTTCCATGTTTACCCACTCCTTTCTTACCTCTCTTTCTCTGAGCTGCATCTCCATCGATCCACTCACCTCTCCCCTTCACCCATTCCCCCAATTTTGGCTTCAAGCTTTTCCAAGCTGCTAATATTTCTGTTGATGGGTCACCGGACTCAAAACATTAGCTCCGCTTTCTTCCCATTGGTGATGCCAGATCTTCCAAATTTTTCATACTAACACCGACAGCTCATTGCACTTCCCACAAATTCACTGGGGACACTTCACCTTCTGCTTCTGCATCACCACGGAGTGCTCTGCCATCCACTTGGATCATCCTCAATCCCTTGCTTTGTCTCATTGTAGGAACAGTTATCCCAAAATTAGATTGAGAGGACCAAGACTGACAGGGGATTGCAGACATCAGGGAACTCACTCCTATGCAAGCAGAAATGGTCCATCTAGCCAGAGTACAGCACAACTGCTCATGGGGGTTTGGAGTGACCTCAAGGACTCCAGCTTGCTTCATTGAGCTGCAATGTTCTTCCATTATCACCAGTATTATCTCATTGTAACTGTACACAGATTTTGATCCCTCTTAGATAACTAATTCCCTCTGTTCTCTAATGCAGGTACCAACAACATTTAGTAAACCTTTAGCAAGTGGAAGCTGGTGTTGGAGACTCTTAACTCCACCTCTAACTCAAGGAGGAAACCACTGAACTCTCAGGGAGTGCATTGGCAAGACTTTAAGCTGCACCCTTCACAAGTCACCAGCTCAGAGACTTTCACCTCAGTGGGTACTCTTTCTAGATTAGATTTGGGAGCACATGTTTGTGACCACCTCACTGACACAACACTACAGCTGGCTGAGGAAGAAACTTCCTCAGGTGCCTCGCCCTACCAGAGACCATGCATCAGCTCAGCTCCTGGCAGAAGATGATGATCACATAAACTTGGCCATCAATGATGTCATCAAAATGCACAGAGGAGCTCATAAATAGTAGATAGGTTTATCAGAGGCTGTTGATAAACTGGATCAAAGGATAGAGGGGGGTCTATCAATATTATCAGTACTCTGCTGAGTCTTGCATGCATGCGTTTGGCTGTGTCCTGGAGAGATTGGAGACTGCTGTGGAGACCCAGCTCCAGAAAGCTTAATGTCTGCTGGATATATGTTTATTGACCTATACACCATTGGTCTAGCTATCTATAGCAAAGTGAGAGGGAGGCAAATGACCTCAACCTTACTCCAGGTTTCTTTCCTCTCAGGAAGACAGAGTGGAAGAATGCCAGATATGCCCCACCTCCCAGCGGCTTCTTCTGAGGACACTGCAGATGTGCTCCAGACCTCCACCTCCTCACTCCTGCCCATGATGTCAAAGTCTGCAGTTGTCCAAGCTGAGGAGGATGTGCCTAGATCTGGGCAGGACACTCTTGGGAGGCCTAGCTCCCCCTATGAACATATGAATACACAAAATAGGAGCAGGAGTAGATCATTCGGTCTGCTTCAACATTTTACAATAAGATTGCTGTTTATGAGCTTGTGTTTCAAATTCAACATTCCCATTACTCCCAACAACTCTTCATTCCCTTACCTAACGAGGATTTCTTCACCCCTGAATATTTTAAAAAATACTGACCCCCATTTCCACCACCTTGTGATGTAGCAGTCCAGATTTGCACAACTCTCTGAGACAAAAGATTTCTCCCCATTTCTGCCCTGGAAAAGTGACCCCTAGAGTAAAAGTAGTGTCCCCTTGTTGTGGATTCACCCACAAATATAAACATCCTTACGGTGTCCATCCTAAGAAGAACATTCAGGTTATTATCCACTTCAAGCAAATTGCCCCTCACTCTAAATTCCAGTAGAAACCAGCCCTAACCTCATAAAAGAACTCACTCATCCATGTATTAAGCCTTTTCTGAATCACCACCAACGTATTCCCATTCTTTCTTAAATATGGAAAGTGAAATTTCAAACAGTATTCAAGATGCAATATCATCAATGCCCTGTATAAATTAAGTATAACATCATTACTTTAATGTTCAATCTTTCTAATAATGAAGCGATAGCTCACAATAACCTTCATGATTATATGCTGTACTTACTAGTGTTTGGTGATTCATACACCAGAACCCCTAAATACCTCTGCAGAATTCTGCAGTCATTCTCTAGTTAAATAATCCTCAGTTTTTTTAATTCTTTCTGCCAAAGTGAA
This sequence comes from Chiloscyllium plagiosum, assembly GCF_037043375.1. NCBI lineage: Eukaryota > Metazoa > Chordata > Chondrichthyes > Orectolobiformes > Hemiscylliidae > Chiloscyllium > Chiloscyllium plagiosum. The sequence continues at coordinate 64,993,947 of NW_028270148.1, forward strand.
CAACTTGACATTTGAACATATTATCCTCCATCTGCCAGACTTTTGCCAACAGATGGAGTATAATGTAGTAAAATGTGAAGTTATCCATCTGCAACTTTATTTGTTCTTCACACTATACTTTCTTGTCTGTCTTGGTGCTGTTCTTTGCTTCCCTCATCTAAGCATTGATGTAAGTTGTAGAAACTTGAGGCTCCTACAACTTACAAACCCCTATGGAACTCCTCCACTCATCATATTCTGCCAATCTGCCAACGGCACATTGTGTACTTTTTTCTGCCAGTCGGCCGATCTTCTGTGAAGCTGATATGTTACCATCTACACCAGGAGCTTTCAGTTTCTACAATAAGCTGTGATGTGCTGCCTTATAAAATGCCTTCTATAAAACCAAATATAGTACATTCTACAGACTCATCTTTATTTCAGGCATTTGTTGCTTCTTCAAGGAACTCCAACAATTGATGAAGCATGATTTCCCTTTACCAAACTCTGTTAAACGTTAGGGAGAAAGTGAGCACCAAAGATGCTGGAGATCAGAGTCAAAAAGTGTGGTGCTGGAAAAGCACAGCCAGTCAGACAGCATCTGAGGAGCAGGAGAATAGATGCTTTGGGCATAAACCCCTCATCAGGAATCTTTATGCCCAAAACATTGATTCTCCTGTTCCTTGAATGCTGCCTGATTGACTGAGTTTTTCCAGCACCACACTCTTCAACTCTGTTAAACATTTCAATGACCTTGAATTTTTCTGGATATGCAATTTCTTTCACCATCAATTCTAACACCTTCCCAAAAATAGACATCAAGCTAACTTGCCTGAAGTTTCATGGTTTCTGCCTCTCCCCCACCTTGAATAGAAGGGTTATACTTCTTAATTTCCAGTGTTATCCAACCATTCTGGAATATAACAATTTTTGAAAAAATAACACAAATAGCTCCATCAGTTCCTGCAGCACCACTTCTCTTGTGCTGGTCATTTCACCAAGTTTCTCTCTCATGTCCACCTCTAATTTACAGTTAATACCAAACATTCCATGTACCCTTTGTTTTGAGGACAAAAGGAAATATTTGCTCATTTTATCCACTATTTCCTTTTATTGTACTATTAACTCCCGATACTCACTTTGCAGAGGACCACTTTAGTTTCTCTTTTTAATGTCCTGTTGAAAGTTTTGCTATCCTTTGTTACATTCTTCAAGAATTAGTGATGATTTCTGCATCTCTGCAGGGAAATTCCATTCTATCAGCCTGTCAAGGCAACACACTGCCATTCAAAGTTGCAAGATGTATAATAGGCAGTTCACATGTCCATTCTCCCCCATAGCTCAGACACATACCAAACAGCAGTGCTTTTTCCAGTAATTCTCACTGGTTCGACAATGTCCTAAATGATTCTCAAACACTTCAGAGCAACTTAGCAATCTGCATATCCTCTAAAACATCAAGGCTTACCAATGATGGAAAGATGAAAAGGTAATTCTCAGAACTCCTCTCAATCTGCTAACTGTTGGGAGTGACTTCACTGTATAATACTCTGGTATGAAATCCTGACAGAAGCCTTCCGATCAACTAACATTTGCACCATGTAATATTGCTACTCTGTTTCACTTACTGCTTTTTTCCCCTAACATTCAGTAAGACATATATTGTGTAGATATTTGAAAATGAGGTGATACAAGGATATCAAGCGTACAATGTCATGGATAATAAGGCATTTATTCAGCACTGTAAACGATCAAGATCTGCAAAAATAACAGCCTAAATTTTCTTTGCACTAAGCAGAGGTTAGCTGTTTAATTGTCTAAAATTCTGTTGGTAATATGGGCAGGTCCATACCCAGCTGACTCACTCTGGGGATGTAAAGTGCAATGAGGTTCTCTCTGCTTTCTTAGGTTCGACAATGCATTTTTCCATTATGCTCTGTTGTCCTCTACAATGCCCTGATCCTTATCCGTATCTTCATTTTGAGAGGATTGCTGTCAATTCCTCATTTCTCTTTTGTCCAGGCTCCAGTTGTGAAAGGCACAGCATGCTGCATTGAGGTGGTACACCTTTCAGACTCTTCACTTGCTGGAGTGGGTCAGGTATTGAAACATCATCTGAATGAAGCCTAAGGTGCACCATGTACACAGTTTGGGGGTTTTGCAAGAACCACGTTTGAAGGGGGTAGCCCTGGTCTGAGGACCTGGAAGGATGAAGTAATCAGCAAGTTCAGGTCTGTAAGAGTTCTGGCAGTTTGCAAGATATCTGCCACAGACTTTTAAGACATAGCTTCATCAGTGATAGATAAGTGGAGACTGAAGAAGGGCAAGTTTGTTGTTTCAAGAAACTTTGCAATTTGGTGATAGGCCACTCTCAAAGGAATGTGGGTGAAGTTGGCAGTGCCCTGGACCCAGGGGAAACCAGTATTGATGCAGAGTCTCAGTAGCCAGGCTGTTCAACTCACATGACAGTGGAAGGAAATAAAGAGTTGTGCTTAGGAGAAAATGACTTCAATGATCTCCCAGATGCATTTGACTTGGAGGATTGGGGGATGCCACATAGGCCCCAGCTGCTCCCTGAACTGTGCCACTGGTATAATGATACAGGGTAATAGCTGTTAGCTGGGTGGCCACAGAGTGGGATTGCCACACATTTCTACCAAGCACAAGCCCTCTTCTAGTTGGTGAGACCGTTCACAAATAATGGCCTAATACACCATTAAAAATCAGTGCTTGTGCTGTCTTCCAAAGGATTGAAGAAAATGACAGCAGGAATAAGAGATCTCATTATCCAACTCATTTGGTGGATCCTCACCTGGTATTTCTTCCTCTGGACATTGTGTGGCTGCTGCTGGAGATTGCTGTTCTTGCCAGATTTGCTGACAAAATTGTAGTTGCTGTCTCTCCCTGCACTGTCTTTGCATTTGAACTAAGGGCACAAGGATTCCAGTTACAGCATAGTCTACTTTTGACATCTGACCATTAGATGTATGAGCAGATAATCTGTAAAGGCCAGAAAGATAGCGGGATCTTATGAAGGAATTCATTGACATTTACAGCTATCACAAAAGAAGTGTTGTATAATGCCCTCACAGTATGGCATGTTGGCATCATAGAATCCCTATAGTGTGGAAGTAGATCATTCAGCCCATCGAGTCTACATCGACACTCCGAAGAGCATTCCACCCCAGACCAAACTCTGCCCTCATTCCTGTAAGTTTGCATTTCCCATGACTAACCCACACATCCCTGGATACTATTGCCAATTCAGCATGGCCAATCCACCTAAACTTCACATTTTTGGACTTTGGGAGGAAACCAGGACATTTGGAAAAACCCACGCAGACATGGGGAAGAACATGCAAACTCCAAACAGACCAACACCCGAGGGTGGATTGAACCCAGGTGCCTGGAGCTGTGAGGCAGCACTGTAAGGGACTGAGCCACCATTCCACCAGTGGCTTGGCACTGAAGTCAATGCCATGCCTCCAAAAGGAGTTCTGAAGTATGTGATTTCATCAATTGTACAGTTGCCACATTTGATATATGGAAGGCTTTCAAAGATAGGTTAAAGATAGTGCAGGATAGGCATGTCCCGTTGAAGGCAAAGGTTAGCAAGGGCAAGATTCATGAACCGTGGATGACAGGAGAAATTGTACAACTAGCCAAGAGGAAAAGGGAAGTGTACATAAGGTCTAGGCAGCTAAGAACAGAATGGGCACTGGAGGAATATCGGAAGAGTAGGACAAGTCTTAAACAAGGAATCAAGTGGGCTAAAAGAGGTCATAAAATAGCTTTAGCAAGCAGAATTAAGCAGAATCCCAAAGCATTTTATTCTTATATAAGAAGCAAGTGGGTAACTAAAGAAAGGATTGGTCCACTAAAGGATAATGAAGGAAGGCTGTGTGTCGAACCTGAGAGAATGGGTGAGATTCTGAATGATCACTTTGCATCAGTGTTCACTGCGGAGAGGAACATGATGAATCTTGAGATTAGAGATAGAAGTTTAGTTAGTCTAGATCACGTTGACATAAGTAGGGAAGAGGTGTTGGGTAGGCTAGAGGTTATTAAGGTGGACAAATCCCCAGGACCAGATGGGGTGTATCCCAGGTTGCTGAGGGAGGCGAGAGAGGAAATAGCTGGGGCCCTGACAGATATCTTTGTGGCATCCTTATGTACAGGTGTGGTATCAGAGGACTGGAGGGTTGCTCATGTTGTCCTCCTGTACAAGAAGGGTAGTAGGGATATTCCGAGTAACTACAGACCAGTGAGCCTGACGGCAGTAGTGGAAAAGTTGCTGGAGAGTGTACTGAGGGATAGGATCTATTAATATTTAGAAAAGAATGGGCTTATCAGAGATAGGCAACATGGTTTTATGCGGGGGAGATCGTGCCTTACCAATTTAATAGAATTCTTTGCGGAAGTAACCAAGTTGATAGATGAAGGAGGGGCTGTTGATGTCATATATATGGACTTTACTATGGTGTATGCTAAGGTTCCCAATGGTAGATTAATGGAGAAAGTGAAGTTACATGGTGTGTAGAGTGTTCTAGCTAGGTGGATAAAGAACTGGTTGAGCAACAGAGAGTAGTAGTTGAACGGAGTTTCTCAAAATGGAGAAAAGTGGTGTTCCACAGGGGTCAGTGTTGGGGTCACTGTTGTTTGTGATATACATAAATTATCTGGAAGAGGGCACTGTTGGTATGATCAGAAAGTTTGCAGGTGACCCGAAGATTGGTGGAGTAGCAGAAAGCATAAGGGACTGTCAAGGAATACAGGAGAATATAGATAGACTGGAGAGTTGGGTGGAAAAGTGACAGATGGATTTCAATCCAGGCAAATGTGAGGTGTTGCATTTAGGCAAGATTAATTGTAAAGCGAATTATACAATGAACGGAAGAGCCTTGGGAAAATTGAACACGACCAGCTATTCTTAGTAGCCACACACGCAGATGACAAGCAACATGAATTTGACTGGGGCAACACTACTATTATAGGACAAGCCAAACAGAGAACAGCTAGGGAATTCCTAGAGGCATGGCACTCATCCACAGATTCAATCAATAAGCACATCGACCTGGACCCAATATACCGACCACTGCAGCGGACAGCTGGAACTGACAACCGGAAGCGGCAGATTCAAACCACTACAAATGCCGGAGGAAAGATCACAGAAGCGCTTCACAGGAGGCTCCCAAGCACTGAGGATGTCACCTAAACAGGGGACGAAACGTCTGCAATACAAATTCCCAGCTCGGCGAACAGAACCACAACAACGAGTATCCGAGCTACAAATCTTCTCACAGACTTTGAGCCTTGGGAAAAGTTGATGGGCAGAGAGATCTGGGAGTGCAGGCTCTTTGTACACTGAAGTTTGCTGCAGAGGTGGATAAAGTGGTTAAGAAGGCATATGGTATGCTTGCCTTCATTGGACAGAGCAATGAGTATAAGAGTTGGCAAGTCATGTTAAAATTGTACAAGACATTGGTTCAGCCGGATTTAGAATACTGTGTACAGTTCTGGTCGCCACATTACCAAAAAGATGTGGATACTTTGGAGAGAGTGCAGAGAAGGTTTACAAGGATGTTGCCTGGTATGGAAGGTGCTAGCTATGAAGAGAGGTTGAGTAGGTTAGGTTTGTTTTCATTAGAAAAAAGGAGATTGAGTGGGGACCTGATTGAGGTTTACAAAATCATGAAGGGTATAGACAGGGTAGATAGAGACAAGTTTTTTTCCCAGGGATGAAGGATTCAGCAACGAGAGGTCACACTTTCAAGGTGAGAGGTGGAAAGTTTAAGGGGGATACATGCAGCAAGTACTTTACACAGAGGGTGGTGGGCGTTTGGAACGCATTGCCAGAAGAGGTGTTAGAGGCAAGCACAGTAGATTCATTTAAGATGCATCTGGACAGATGCTTAGGAAGTGGGCGACAGGTTTAGACAGTAGATTTGGATCGGCTCAGGCTTGGAGGGCCGAAGGGCTTGTTCCTGGGCTGTAAATTTTCTTTGTCCTTTGTTCTTTGTATACTGAACAATAAAGTTTTCATGCTTCAGTGAGGGAGTTGAATTCTACCTGTAAACCAACAAGCTAGAACTCCAGTTAAAAGACAAAAATGTCCTTGCACATCATAAACTTGATCTTGCATGCTTACAGCTCAGTGTGCAAATGTGGCAGCTACAAAACATTGTCTTCCAATTCCAATGCAATGTTCTAATGCAAAACATTCAGATATGCTTTTAAGGATGTTTGTCTGATTATATCTGCTTGGGTGACATGACAAGGAAGCAATTAGTGCACACAATGTAAAGCTGTGAGTTGCTTGAGACTACAGTTCTTATTGTGCAGTCTTGAAAAATGATTTGCTGAAGTGCAAATTAAAGTGAGATGGTGGCACTATTGGATCATTGCAATTATGATTATTATAAAATCGATCCTTGTGGAGCCTGAACTTACAAATGTTTTACTGTATCCCTAATTATAAGAAATACTCTGCAACACGTACTGTGTCAGCCATTTAATGCAGATGAGCTTCAGCGAAAGCATGGCTTCAACTGTGCATTTTTGAGAGTGAGTTTCAGACTCCGCCTGAGACGCGGGTTGGTTTCGCATCCTTCATGTTCCTTTTTCTATTGCTGCGCTTGTGCACCCCATGAACTTTCAGATTCCCTTCCATTTACGTCAAGTCTCTTATGTACCTATTAATGCCTTCACATCTTTCAGTTAGAGTGGCTTCTCTCTCTTTCTGTCAGTGTGTCTCTCTCCATTCCCATTAGCTTGAAATTGTTCTGTTGATATCCGACTGTGTCAACGCTGAACTTTGACTTTGACTCTCAATACCACTCAGTGGTTGGGACTGGGATGTTGCTTGAGTAGCCTGACTTACTTTGAATAACAAGTGAGTTTGATGATACCGGGAAAATTTCAATTATTTTTGATTTTAATTTATTGCTCTGATGCTCTTGGGACTGTCGGAAAGAATTGCAGTTCTATAGATGATTTCTTGTGCTCTCTTTTTGCCATGTCCTCTCTTTTAAGCCAATGATCTACTTGACACTGATGAAGTCCTTCCACAATCTTATCTAGATAAGTGAATGTTTCTAGAGTCTTCGCAACAACTTCAAACACATACATCTCCTTATCATCCCTGGTTTCTCACCATGATCTTCTGAACCATGACCTTGAAGTTTAATATCTGGTGTACTGTAACCCATTTTCACTTCGTCTTGATTTTTCTGACTTTTAATGTTAGGTTTTAAACAAACTAAACCTTGTCCTAGCAGTTTAAGTCTGTAACTTGTAAGGTGAGCACCCTGACCGGCGCCCCAAAAAAATACTTAGTTTGTTCCCTAGTAAATACTTCCAGAAATCTGTCCCTTCATTCAGTGCTGTTGTTGGTTTGTTGCTGAGTAATATGGTGGCATGAGAGAGTTTGTATGACTCCATTCATATTCAGAAATATTTCAAAATCTGAGGTAAAACGTAGAATGATAACCTACAAATTGCAAACCGACTTCTCAGAACTGCAGTAGTTAATCGTATTCCGCATTGAAATAACATTTATTCATGTGCTGTTGACTAAAGTACACATGTTCCTTCCAGTTCAAGGAAATAACCATGTACTTGTTCCCAAGTTTTCTTGTGTTTGACCAAAGATTGAATAGAATGTTGGTTAAATTATTTCTCATACTGTGAAACACTTTACAACTTATCACCAACTCTTTAATATCTCTACCTAATTTTCAATTTTGAAAATGACTCTTACGACTGCTTTCATACAGACAATCTCTGTGTTTTCTTGATGATGAAGGTCCTCTGACAATCTCTTTCTAAACACTGACTGAATAATGACTATCTAACCCCATAGGAGACAGCGTTGGTCTACGCTCTAATAATTTCTGTTATATATGCACCTCCAAATTCTCATTGTCACACTCTTTAGGTTAGCCGTTTAGGATAAAATTGATCATTTTGCAGTGTACCACATTCTTGTGTGTGTCATTACTAATTTTTCTGGTAGATACTCGATTATCACTTTTGTTTGTAAAATAATGTACAGGTAATCAGGTGGCTAGAAATGAATCCAGTTTTCATGAGCAAACTCAAAAAAGAAAAGTCGTCCACATATGCATGATTTTCTGCCTTGATATTTAGTATTATACTGGTAACAAACAGGATCACTTCATGCTCTTTATTTAGAAGACCATTTTGTGCTGTCTCAGCACTTCAACAGATCTACCTTTAGCAATCTTTACTGTAAATAAGATTAACTGCAATTCCTCAAGACAACTTCTTCACAAGATGACTTAGTTACCTCCTTGCTTCCACCAATGACAAGTAATGGGATAATCATACTTTTTTTATTCATTCATGGGATGTGGGCATTGCTGGCTGGGCCAGCATTTATTACCCACCCCAGTTGCCTTTGAGAAGGTGGTGGTGAGCTGTCTTCCTGAACTGCTGCAGTCCATGTGTTGTAGGTAACTCCACAATGCCTTTAGGGAGGGAATTCCAGGATTTTGACCCAGCAGCAATGAAGGAATGGCAATATATTTCAAAGTAAGGATGGTAAGAATGACTTGGAGGGGAACTTGCAAGTGGTGATTTTCGCATATACCTTCTACCCTTGTACTTCAGATAAAATGGTCATGTGCTTGATGGATGCATTCAAAGGAAACTTGAATTTCTAAATAGCAAATATGGCTGCTACTGAGTGCCTGTGGTGGAGGGAATAGCATTTTGTGGGTTTGGTGTCAATCAAGCATTTGTCCTGGATGGTGTCAAGCTTCTTGAACGTTGGCGGAATTGCACTCATTCAGAAAAGTGCAAAGTATTCCAACACAATCTTGACTTGTGGCACGTCGATTACGAACAGACTTTGGGGAATCAGGAGGTATATAACTCGCTGCAGGACTCTGAGGCTTTGACTTCTTGTTATAGCCGCTGTATTTATATAGCTGGTGCAGTTTAGTTTCTGGTCAATGGTGATCCAAAGGATGTTGATAGTGGGGCTATTTTACACACTCTGGTATATTATTATTGGAATAACTTGCACCAGTTTTTCATAAATGACTTTGTTATATCAGGAGAATACAAGAAATCCCAAACACAATAATGTAAGCTGTGAACATTGACATTCATTTTCACCATGGGTTGTAGAACTATACCTGCAGCTCATTCACTCTCTTCTATATGCAGTTTTCTTGTTTTCTGACAGAGTACAATCCTTTTTTTTTGTATAAATATTTTTATTGAAAAGCTTTTTAAAATCTTTTACAAAACATTTATATATAAAGAAAAAACCCTTCAAAACAGAAAAAAAAAGCACAAAGAACAAGGCTAAAGCATAGTACTATTTTTAGCTGAAAATGTGCTGCTGGAAAAGCGCAGCAGGTCAGGCAGCATCCAGAGAACAGGAAAATCGACGTTTCGGGCATAAGCCCTTCTTCAGGAAAACAGGAGAATCGACGTTTCAGGCATAAGCCCTTCTTCAGGAAGGGCTTATGCCCGAAACGTCGATTCTCCTGTTCCCTGGATGCTGCCTGACCTGCTGTGCTTTTCCAGCAACACATTTTCAGCTCTGATCTCCAGCATCTGCAGTCCTCACTTTCTCCTCCTAGTACTATTGTTAATAAAACAATCCATTATTCTACCAAAGCAAATATATTTACTTAACTAAAACTAAACTACAAACATATTAAATATATACTAGCTTAAACTACATTCAAATAACTTAAATTAAATAATATCTCAATATTTTATTCTATCTTACTCATCATACCTCCACTGAGGCTCCCATCCCTGGGAGTATCCCCTACAGTACCCATATTCTTTTCTTTCCAGTCTCCTTCTCCCGGGGCCCTATGGGTGCCCATAAAGATTCCCACAGCTATACCACGGCCCTGATTAATATTGCTGACAAGTCAGTTTCAATATAATTTAGAAAGGGCTGCCACATCCTATAAAACTGTTCCGTTTTGTGGTGCACCATACTTGTGAGGTAATCTTGGGGGAGATGCTCCATCACCAGCCTACGCCACCCCATAAGACCTGGTGGTTTTTCTGACCTCCAATTCAGTAGAATGTTCTTCCTCGTGCAATGGGCAAGGATATTACACAGTCTCTTTGGCAAAGTCGGCAACCCCAAAAGAAGAATGAGTACAACTCTTAAACTTCCTGACTGATAGCATTGACTTTGCTTTCCACATCTGTCATTTGTGCATTTGAGGATTTCTATGCTCCTAAAGTAGCATTCAATCTGCCACAATCTCGATCTGGTACAAGGCTGTGATCTGTGGCTTTACCACAGCCTGTATACTATCACGACATGACAAACTTAGCTACAGACATAGCACTTTTACATATCACAACATCTACATTTCCAACTCCAGAATATCTGAACTTTGCCATAATCTGTAAAATAACTCCATAGAGGCCGGTATCCTGTCATTAAGCCACCCATTATTTATACATGGAGAGTCCTTGACACTAATCCAGCTCCCTCAGAGCCAGCTCTCAGGGTGAAATTTACATCCATCAGCCAGGGGTCCCTGATTGGACCAGATAAACAGCCCCAAACAGGGGAGTCATATTCTATGAAGTCCATCTGGCTGACCTTGTTATAATCATTATAGCCTGGACAACTAAAATCTGATGGGCATTAAACTGACTCCCTTGGTGAGTCGTAAAATTCCATATGTGTCAGTTCCTTTGTCTGTGGCCTCACCATAGCCTCCCCACACATTACCTTATAGCCTTTAATCAAAATCTTAGTTTGGATTCTATTATTATTTTAGCCTCCTACAAACATGAATCCAAGCTTTTTTTCCATTTTGAGGCCATACCTACAGTGACAGGAGTATTTCTTGTCATTTGAGACCTGCAAACATTTACAGCAATCTGACTTAGTAACTGTTTCCTTTGATGGGGTATAACTCGCAATGCAGTCTCATTCATAGTTGTGTCATAAAATGAATCCATAAAATCACTAATTTCAGATAGTTCATAATGCTGGGACCTTCTGGAAAACTCTAGTTAGACACCAAACAGCATCTGACCCCATCAACGGGAGGAAAATGTTTACTTTATCCTTATCGCCTATTTCATTCACTTTCAGCCAAATGGGCGACCTATGTACATAATTACCCCACTGCTCCTTGTTAATGTTGAACTTCCGCATTGTCCCTAATTATGTCGTCAATGTCATGTTTCAGTTGTATACTCTGCTGACTTGCCGTATACCGAAATGCGGTACATACACTGAACTGCGAAATTAATCAAGCTTTCTCAAAATCAACAGGAGTTGCAGGTTCCAAAAATGTGTCATCATGTTCTTCAGTCCTTAAATTTCTCAAATGTTTTGTAATAATTCCATGTCATCCTTGTGACCAGCATTTTTATTGTAGGTTGCACTGAGATTAACTCACCATGTGGTTTCACAGTAGTCAATCATGACTGAGCTAACTTTATTACTAATACCTCCCCAACAGACGACTGTACAGCAAAATATTCAGATCTTGCAATATATGACAAGGCATACAGCATAATTTAAGAAACTACTTTAAAAGATATGAAAAAAATATTATCAGAGAATTTTTTTTTTTGCAACTGATGAAACACCATTGGTGCAAACCTGTTGAATTAAAATGAGTCCAAAGAATATCCATATCAAATGTTTTCAAAGTGTAACTCTAAATGACTCCTTTCAGATCTGCAGTAAATTAATATATGGAGATCAAGGGTAAACTCATCTGTCTTTAAAAAAAAGCACTGCTATCAGAAATATCAGGCTTCCAAGCAATACAAAGCGTGGCAATAAGTTTTCCAGATTAATAGCACTATGTGGCTTGATCTTCACTGTATGCTATTATTAATGAACTAATTTATCACTTCACCACAAATAGCAAACAATCTAACCCATATTTCATTCTCTTGTTTCCTTCTGAAGACAATAATTCATATTTGGATAGAGCACCAGCTTCCCAGCACCTTACCCAAGTGGCTGAATGTGTGACCTTAGGTAGAGAACATCAGCAAACTATTTGACTGGATGGAGCATCACAGCTGACTGTGAGCCTGTTCTCAATTATCTTGTGTGCTCAATCACTCTTCACTGGAAGTCACAGAATAAAACTCAGACACAGGAACTCTGGCCAAATGAGCTATTAGAAAGCCCAGATATACAGATACATCATTTTCTCAGCATTTGAAACTGAACTATCGTTTTAAATTCCTGCATGAAATTGTGAACACTGAAATTTAAATTGACTTAAAAGAATTGGCCAATTCTTATACCTAACAAATGTTTTATAATTTAATGATATATAAAGGTACCTCACAGGAAATAAAATGGGAGGGTAGATTAGATGGACCAAAGATCTTCTCCCGATATATATTTATACATAACTATGCTGCTAAATTATTGATGGTGATATTAGCTGAGCTCTTTGTATCACATTATTTTGTGGTTTAATGGAAATATTAACTGATAGGTTGCAATTGGACCAATGCCACCACTAAAATAGAACAGAGTAATTCATAAGCACGATGGATCACCAACAGTAACTTATAGGGTAAGTGTTACTGAATTGTATACTTAAAATGTCTAACAGACCCTCAGCAGGTAGGCATAGATATGTCAGCATTATTTGTACTAAGTAATCCACTTCTAAAGACAGAAAAGTCACTGGACCTGAAACATTAACTCTACTTTCTCTCCAGAGATGCTGCTAGACCTGCTGAGTTTCTCCAGCAATTTCTGTTTTTGTTTCAGATTTCCAGCATCTGCATGACTTTATTTTGCATTAGCCCTCCAAGACATTGCTGTTACAATAATACACATTTGTTCTCAGATGATAGTATGGTCAGTTCTGCTATAATGCATGTTTCTTCAACATGATTGAAGAATTTAGACCGTTATTTGTACAATGCAACTTTCTTTACCTGTTTTGGTAATGACATGATTCTGGCCCCATTAGTTTAAATGGCACGGCTATTGCACGATTTTCTTATAACATGAGACCACACGAGAATTGAACTATCGCATTATATCAGAATTGACTTCATCCCTAAGAAATTTGCATCGCTAGTTACAACAGTGATCTGAACTCTAATGTACTTCATTGTCTGTAAAGAACTTTGTGACATCGTACAGTGGTAGTGAGTGATTGCAAGTCTTTCTTTCTTAAAAAAGTACATTGTTACCAATACAGACATTCCAAAACAAAAACAACACAAACTGAGTTATTTCACAAAAATATCACAGTCTGTGGTTTTCTTAATCTGTAACTTTCCACTCAGTTTTGTATTATCAGAAACTTACATATATTAATCTGTCTCTTAGCCCAAGCCATTAATGTAGATTGTAAATAACTAAGGCCTTATTATGGACTCTTGCTGCTCTTCACTACTCACAGCATGCCAATCTAAAAATGTCACATTTATCTGCCATCTGCTTCCAGTCCATTAACCAATCCTCTATACATGCTAAAAATATCACCTCCAACTTCTTAGCCTTTATGATTCGTATTAACTTTTCATATGCTAACTCACCAAATGCCTTCCAGCACTCCAAGTATCCAACATCTGCTGATTCCTCTTCATCTATCCTACAGGTTATATCCTGAAAACCAATGGAATAAATTTGGCAAGGAGGATTTAATTTTATAAAACCATGTTCACTTGTTTTAAATATATCATGCTTTGAGAAAGTGAGGACTGCAGATGCTGGAGATCAGAGCTGAAAAATGAGTTGCTGGAAAAGCTCAGCAGATCAGGCAGCATTCAAAGAGCAGGAGAATCGATGTTTCAGGCATAAGCATGATTCCTGAAGAAGGGCTTATGCCCGAAACGTCGATTCTCCTGCTCCTTGGATGCTGCCTGACCTGCTGCGCTTTTCCAGCAACACATTTTTCAGCATATATCATGCTTTTCCAGGGACATTGAGAGATATACTTCATAATAAGTTCCAGTACATGCCTGATGACACAGATGTCAGACTAACTGGCGTGAGGTTCCCTTTTTTAAATAAATTTTACATTTGTAAATCGCCATTTTCAGGGACCATTCCAGAATCTAAGGAATTTTGGAATGTCAAATCTAGCGCATCACTTTGCAGTTTCTTCTTTTACAGCTCCTAAGATTTAGATCATCAGGCTCTGGGGATTTGTTGGATTTTAATCCCTTGAATTTCTCCAGTTTCTCTGCAGATATCAATTATTTTAATTTACTCACTGTTATGATCTCCTTGGGGTTTTCTTTTGAGCATGTATCTTGTCTCTTCTATAGTCCAGACAGGCAAAATAATATTTATTCAATCTCTTAGTTACTCATGCCCATGATAATTTCTCCTTCCTCTGCTTCTGAGAGACCAATGTTTATTTTAGCTACTTGCTTCCTTTATACACAAACACATACATAAAATCTCTTATATTTCTGACTACTTCCTTCTTTTCCCAACTTTTTTTTGGTTACTATTGTCTAGTTTCTAAAATACTCCCAATCCTCTAATTTAATACAAGTCTTTGCAACATTATAATTCTCTTTTGACCTAATACTAACATTAAACTCATTGGTAATGCATAGATAGATCTTTATCATAGATTTTGGTTTTCAATGGAATGTATTTTTGTAGAACATTTTGAATTATTTCTTATCATCTTTTCCACTGTTTATTTAACACCATAACTTTAAGTCAAATGCTGGCATAATCACATCCAAGTGTAATGAGATCCTTTTGTTATCTAAATGTAATGTAAATGAGGCATATTGCTTCTGTTTACTTGAAGACCGCTGGTAAGTTTATTTACAGGTAAACTGATATACACAGATTAATCTCCAGATAGTCTATGCCTTGGGTACTGCAGCGCAGATAACTTATAGCCTGTGGGCATCCTTGACTCATTTGCATGTTGATTTCTTAAAGGAACATCATAGCAAAGCTGGCAATACAACATCCCCATTTTTACTGCAAAAATAGCTCTTGCATGCTACAAGTAAAATCAAATAAATATTGGCCAATAGCAAAATTAATTAAACAGATGTATAGATGTAAAAATTTACAAGTATATAAATCTAAGTGGGTCCATTTATCCATTCTGTGATTTGACAACTTTAGCAGATCTTACGGTGCAACTTTCTGGAAATGTTGATTTAGCCCTTGTCTGTTCTTGGTCTGCAGACAGGCCAGTGTGTTGATTGTTGTCCTCAGGGGAATGTTTTCTTTTTTGGTGTACACAGTTGGCATACTGTATAGACCTCTCCATTTCTATCTCGGGCGACCGAATCAACACGGACATTTACTATAAACCGATCGACTCCCACAGCTACCTAGACTACACCTCCTCCCACTCTGCCCCCTGTAAAAACGCCATCCCATATTCCCAATTCCTTCATCTCCGCTGCATCTGCTCCCAGGAGGACCAGTTCCAATACCGAACAACCCAGATGGCCTCCTTCTTCAAAGACCACAATTCCCCCCAGGCGTGATCGACAATGCTCTCCACCGCATCTCCTCCACTTCCCGCTCCTCCGCCCTTGAGCCCCGCCCCTCTAATCGCCACCAGGACAGAACCCCACTGGTCCGCACCTTCCACCCCACCAACCTCCATTTACATCGTATCATCCGTCATCATTTCCGCCACCTCCAAACAGATCCCACCACCAGGGATATATTTCCCTCCCCTCCCCTATCAGCATTCCGAAAAGACCACTCCCTCTGTGACTCCCTCATCAGGTCCACACCCCCCACCAACCCAACCTCCACTCCCAGCACCTTCCCCTGCAACCACAAGAAATGCAAAACTTGCGCCCACACCTCCCCCCTTACTTCCCTCCAAGGCCCCAAGGGATCCTTCCATATCCGCCAGAAATTCACCTGCACCTCCACACACATCATTTACTGCATCCACTGCACCTGATTTGGCCTCCTCTATATTGGGGAGACAGGCCGCCTAATTGCAGAACGTTTCAGAGAACACCTCTGGGACACCCGGACCAACCAACCCAACCACCCCGTGGCTCAACACTTCAACTCCTCCTCCCACTCCACCAAGGACATGCAGGTCCTTGGACTCCTCCATCGCCAGACCATAGCAACACGTCGGTTGGAGGAAGAGCGTCTCATCATCCGCCTAGGAATCCTCCAACCACAAGGGATGATCTCAGATTTCTCCAGTTTCCTCATTCCCCCTCCCCCCACTTTGTCTCAGTCCCAACCCTCAAACACAGCACCATCTTCCTAACCTGCAATCTTCTTCCTGACCTCTCCTCCCCCACTTCCACTCCGGCCTATCACCCTCACCTTAACCTCCTTCCACCTATCGCATTTCCAACACCCGTCCCCCAAGTCCCTCCTCCCTACCTTTTATCTTAGCCTGCTTGGCACACTTTCCTCATTCTTGAAGAAGGGCTCATGCCTGAAACTTCGATTCTCCTGCTCCTTGGATGCTGCCTGACCTGCTGCGCTTTTCCAGCAACACATTTTCAGGTCATACTGTACACTTTCCTTAGTTGGCTTCTATTCCTAAGAGTTGCTTTGTTAGGTGTTGTGACTTCATAAAACCTGGGCTCACTGTGTACGTTGGAAATTTCTGCAGGTAATTAGCTTCCCTTTCAGGCATGTTTGACTTTCCCCAATTGTCCAATGCATAATGAAGTAGTTTGGCATTTCCTTGCCAGTCATGCATCTTCGTCTACCCTTGTTTTGAGAAGTGTATTGTGCATCTCACAATTTTGTGTCTTGGCAGACATGCTCTCTGCTGGCAATGGTAACTGTATATCTAGAAGAGTCAACAAGGCAACACAAAAATCTTGGGATTTATCATCCTACATTCAGGATGAGCAATTTAACAGTGCAGACCATTATCCAGATCAAATGATCTCTGGGTGAGGAAATCACATGCCACACTTATCCCTGAGAATCTGCCCATTGTTAAAAATGATTTCATCAGGTGTACCAATAGATGACTATGACACTCAGTGTGTCTGCCACAGATGTGCTTGAAGTGTTCTTTACCTCTGTGATAATTGGAAATTCACAGTAAACAGTTCCCTGGGGATTTTGGACTAGGGGACTGATGGAGTCTGGTGTGGGTATTGAGGGGTTCTACTTAGCTGTTGCTGGTGCCTCTGGAATTCCACACATACTCTCACTAATTCTGATGTCATAGTTAATATCTGGCAATGGACAATACCACATGCAAATTGTCTCATTAACTCCATCCCATGTTTGTTCTGAGGTAATTGTGACACTATATCCTGGCACAGAGCTGTGGGCACTAATACTTGAAGAAGGCACCTTTTGAGACACTGAACTCATTCATTTAAGGTGATAAGCATCTGAATGTACGTGGCAGATTTTTTTATCACAGTAGGCCATCGTCCAAGATATTTTTAAAATCAAAGCGTTCAGCGATATTATTACATAGAGCAGGCGGGGCTTGAACTTGGGCCTCCTGGCTCAGACTTAGGGCCACTGACACTATGCCACAAGAGTTATTGTAAGATGTGAGGACTAGCAATGGTATTTCAGGAGGACTTATGTGGCATTTACACTCAGGCCACCCTTCAATGATAACTTTCCATAATGTCTTCAGTTGTGAATCGTTAGCTGTTTCCACTTGAAAGTGAAAGTGATTTTTTTTTGCTGACCAAAACACAATAAATTGAGGTACAAAATCTGTTCAAAATCAATGTTCATGCCATTGACTTGTAAATCCAGTAGAGTGTCTACATTGTGTTGGATTCTGTCATCTGCTCCATAAGACCACTGACATAGGAGCAGAAATTAGGCTATTCAGCCTATCAAGTGCTCTGCCATTCAATCATGGCTGATAAGTTTCTCTATCCCATTCTCCCGTTTTCTGCCCATAATCTTTGATCCCCTTGACAATCAAGAACCTATCTATCTCAGTCTTAAATACACTCAAAGACCTGGCCTCCATAGCCTTCTGTGGCGATGAATTCCATAGATTCACCGCTCTCTGGCTGAAGAAGATTCTCTTTAGCCCCATTCTAAAAGATCTTCCCTTTTACTCGAAAGCTGTAGCCTTGGGTTCTAGTCTCTCTATCAATGGAAACATCTTTCCAACATCCACTCTGTCCAGGCCATTCAGTATTCTGTAAGTTTCAATTAGGTCCCCCCCTTATCCTTATAAACTCCATTGAGTACAGGCCCAGAGTCCTCAAACATTTCTATATGTTAAGCTTTTCATTCCTGAGATCATTTTATGAACCTCCTCTGCACATGCTCCAGGGCCAGTACATCCTTCTTGAGATAGAGGTCCAAAACTGTGCACAATATTCCAAATGTGATCTGACCATACCCTGTTAGAGCCTCAGAATTACATCCTTCTCAAAATAAATGCTATCATTGCTTTTGCCTTCCTGACTACTGACTCCACCTGCAACTTTACCTTCAGAGAATCCTGGACTAGAACTCCCAAGTCTCTTTGCATTTCAGACTTCTGAATTTTATCCCATTTAGAAAACAATCCGTGCCTCTATTCTTCCTACCAAAGTGCATGACCTCACACTTTCTCACATTGTACTCCATCTGTCACTTCTTTTCCCACTCTTCTAACCTGTCCAAATCTTTTTGCAGCCTCCCTGCATCCTCAATGCTACCTGTCCCTCTACCTATCTTAGTATCATCTGAAAACCTAGCCAGAATGGCCTTAGTTACTTTGTCTAGTTTGTTCATGTATAAAGTAAAAGGTTGTGATCCCAACACTGAGCCTTGCGAAACATCACTTGTTACCGGCTACCATCCTGTGAAGGACCCTTTTTTCCCCACTCTCTGATTTCTGCCAGATAGGCAAGATCTATCCATGCTAGCATCTTGCCTCTAACACTATGGGCCTTAACCTTACTCAGCAGCCTGTGTGGCTCCTTGTTAAAGGTCTTCTTGAAATCCAGGTAGATACCATCCATTGGTTCTCCATGGTCTAACCTGCTTGTTACTTCTGAAAAGAATTCTAGCAGATTTGTCAGGCATGACATCCCATTGATGAAACCATGCTGACTTTGCCCTATTTTACCATACACTTCCTAGTAGTCAGAAATCTCATCCTTCAAAATATATTATAGGATCTTACCCACGACCGAGGTTAGGCTAATCTGTTTGTAATTTTCCATCTTTTGCCTTATTCTCTTTTTAAACACATTAGCAGTTTTCCTATGGGACCTCCCTGACTCTAGCGATTCCTGAAAGATCGCCACTAACTCTTCAGCTATCTCCCTTAGAAATCTGGGGTGGAGACCATCTGGAGCAAGTTATTTATTCACCTTCAGGCCGTTCAGTTTTTCTAGCTCCTTATCCTTGGGGATGACTACCATACTCAGCTCTGCCCCTCACTCTCTTGAATTTTGGGAATATTACTCATGCCTTCCACTGTGAAGACTGACATGAAGAAAATATTCAGTTCCTCAGCCAATTCCTTGTTCCCCACTACCAACTCTCCAGCATCATTTTCCAGGGCCCAATAACCACTTTTGCCTCTCTTTTGTCCTTCATATATCTAACAAAACTCTTACAGACTTCCTTTATATTACTGATAGCTGACCCGCATATTTAATCTTCTCCCTTTTTTTGCTGTTGCCTTCTGTGGTCTTTGTAAGCTTCCCAATCCTCTGGTTTCCCACTGCCATTTGCCACATTACATGCCTTCTTTTTTGCTTTTATGCTATCCCTGACTCTCCTAGTCAGCCATGGTTGCCTCATCCTCCCCGTACCATGTTTCTTTTTCCTCGTGACGTTTTGTTCAGTTTCTCTGAGGTGATCATTTTGGTACTAGGCTTGTAGCAGATGAAATACACTTTCACCAATACTTTTTGTAGTTCAGTGGTGCAATTGTCACTGGCTTGCACTAAATCATTTCCAATGATTTGTAATTGGTAAGCAATTCACTGTGCATACATAATCTTGCGAATCAAATACTCAAGCAAGTTTCACTTATTTTGGTGGAGTGATTGAATTGTGCTTAAAAGAGAATTTTTGATCCAAATGCAATTGGCTTACTATCTTACACGATGCATGCTCTTCGCCCTTTCTGCAAAACCTTCACTTTCAAGACTGTCTTCCTTGTTTGGTAGTACTGTAAGATAATGTTTCTGCTCACGTTTGTTTGATAATGATCTTGCCATATTTATGGTAATCTTTGGTTGTATCTTAGGAGCCAGGTCTTTTGCAAAGGTGAGCACAGTGCCCTTTTGTTCAAATCATGCAGGGCAGATTTACACTGAGTGGGATAGATTGCACAAGCCAAGCAGTTTGGTTTCTCTTCTGTGTCCAAAATAGAGTCAATAATGTTTGCAGTGTAGGTGTTGTCCCAGCTGTGATGATTTAGCATTTGTTACCATCCGCTAGCAGTGAATCAATTCTGTGACCTTCCTTTGCTTCCAACAGGTCTTTTTGGAACATTTCATCAAGTGTTGACACAACCACCAATGCCATTGTGTGCTCCAAAGGTCAGCTTCTGCAAAGAATTATTATTTTTCCCTTGACATGCCATCTTCTGACAAATTGATCCATTGATTCCTGTGGGTTTTCTTTGAAGAATTTTAATTCTAAAGTTGACTGTTACATGCAGCTGGTCCTCCTCTGATTTTACAAAGCTTTGCAATATCTTTATGGACTCTTCAAATAAGCCACAATCTTGGTTCTGTGCCACCCCTCAATAATGACCACAATTAGGATCTCCACAACTTGTTTAACCAATTCTGCACCTGTACTGACTCCAGGAAGTATACTTGCATCCTTTGTTTAAACATTTTGAATTTGGGTAGTAGATCTGTAGCTTTCCAGTTGTTAACCCTCACTCAAGAAGTGCACTAGAAATCAAGCTCTGCTAGTCTGAGAATTGTCACATAGATGAAACATTTTTAAAAGTACACTGACAAATTGGGAAATTCTATCTTTTAAACCCAAGTTTACAGAAAGCACAGACCATATTTTGAACTTCATTACGATGAATTACAAGTAGATCAATTCTAACTATAAATAAACAAATGTCAAACTTCAGCTCATAATCTACCAGTTAAAAACCAGAAGTCCCCCTCCACACACACATAGACACACATACAAAAATAAAATGAATGTAATCAGCAGAGAGGAAGACGAGGAAGGCAGCTCAATAATGCCAGTCCACAGGCCCAGCTGAGCTGATTTCTCAATCTTCCTTCTCCAGGTGCTTTCAGTTGTTTTCAGAGGGTACAGGGTGACTGGTTCCCATTTATAAAGGCGTCTGACTTACTAATTTAAAAATTACAGCTAATAACAGGAAATAAATTGGCTATCTTCAAACTTGTGACACTTTTTACTGCAGAGTGAAAACAGCTTCTTGCCTTCAAGGTCTGATGGCTTTGATCTGAACATTCACATCCACAAGCTGTTCAGCTACCAGCGAAACAACCACGTTGTTGTTTGCAGGCAGGAAACTCTTGCCATCAATAACTGGTAACTATTTCACAGACCCATTAGCTATAAATTGATACTAGAATCCCCATTCATGCACACCCCTTGGCTTGAGCTTGTCTGTAATGATGCTTTCCCATTACTCGAAACAACAGATGTATAAATAAAACATCAGGTAAATTGCTTTTAAAAAGTGCAGCAATCCTTCAACAATCCTTGGCTTATAAACATTCCTTTTCCCAGCTCAGTCCACAAGCAAAAATGTAGAAAAGTAAAAATATATGATCTTTACAGAGTTCATAGTTGGGTACATGTTTTTAGTATTCATTCTTTAACTGTTCTTTTATCTTTCATTTTATATTTGACTCCATGCATTCCTTCTGAGGTTCCACACTGCACTTTGTTTTTTTTTCATTTGCAGGATGTGGACGTCACTGGCTAGGCCAGCACTTATTGCCCATCTCTAATTGCCCAGAGAGCAGTAAAGAGTCAACCACATTAGCTGTGACTCTGGAGTTACATGTAAACTAGAACAAGGTAAGGATAGCAGTTTCTTTTCTTAAGTTTTTAACATTCTTGGTTCTGATCAGAGTGTGTCATTTTCAAAGTTAATGCAATATTCAATTATATTATAATCACTATTTCCTATTGGAGTTTTTACTAATTAACTTTGCATCATTACACAATTCTAGCCCCAAAATAAATGTATTCTTAGCCTCCTGGTGGAATGTGTTGTGGCAACAATCACAAAAGCATTCTACAAATTCATCTTGCAGATTACACTTGCCAATTTGATTAATCAGTCAGTATGAAAATTAAAATTCCCTGCAACTATTACAAGTTCCAATAAATTCTTGTTTAGTGCTCTGACCAATATATAAATACTGCTCTGGAGTATATAACCTTTTCCCATTAGCATTCTCTGAGTTTTGCCAATCCTATTTTCCACCTTTTTAATGATTCTACTTGCTGATTTTCTGAGTCAAAATCCTTAATAATCATGACTAACCCTTCTCACCCCCATTCTCTCTGCCTTTTTAAATATTGTATATACTGGAATAGTTATTTCCTAACCTTGGTCAGCTTGTAGAAATGTGTCTATAATGGTGATTTGTTCCAAATTACGTATTTCTAATTGTGCCACTAGTTCAACTGTCTTATCATTAGAACTCACTGTATCTTCTTTTCTAAATGCCTTCATCTGCATCAATGACCTTTTCTGCTGGTCTAATATTATCTTTGGACTTCTAAAATCTCCCTTCATTTGAACTCTCCTCCTCATTTATTTGAAGCAATGTTGTCCAAGCATGACCATGTTGCTAGTGAACTTTAACAAATTCTCTCTCTTCCTGTTACAATCTGGTCTCCATTGTCTGTGCAGTTACCCTGCACTATTGCATTATCACTACTGTTTAAACTTTCCAAATCTGCCCAATGGAACCCTACTTCCACATCCTTTGATATTGAGTTTAAACCCCACTTGAAAGCACTGGTTGTAGAATTGCCAGGACACAGGTCCCAGTGTAGTTTGAGTAAAGATTATCTCAGTGGTACAACTCTGTCTTGATCCAATGTTGATTCCAAACCCAATGAATGAAAATCCATTTCTCTCAGAACAAATCTTATTCAACTCTCTGAAATTATTCACCTTATATAAATTTGTTTGTGGCTTGGTTAGTAATCACCGTATCACTATCTTTGTGGTCCTGCTTTCTAATGAAGCCGCATGTTTCTAAATACAGGCAGTTCTCAGCTTGTGAACAGGTTCTCTTCTTTTAGAACATACAACATAGAACAATACAGCACAGAGCAGGCCCTTCGGCCCTCGAGGTTGCGCCAATCTGTGAACTATTCTCAGCTCGTTCCCCTACACTGTCCCAAAATCATCCATGTGCTTATCTAAGGATTGTTTAAATCTCCCTAATGTGGCTGAGTTGACTACGTTAGCAGGTAGGGCATTCCACAGCCTTACCACTCTCTGCGTAAAGAACCTGCCTCTGACATCTGTCTTAAATCTATCAACCCCTCAATTTGTAGTTATGCCCTCTCATACACGCTGATGTCATCATCCTCAGAAAAAGACTTTCACTGTCTACCCTATCTAATCCTCTGATCTTCTTGTATGTCTCTATCAAATCCCCTCTTAGCCTTCTTCTTGCCAATGAGAACAGGTTCAAGTCTCTCAGCCTTTCCTCATAAGACCTTCCCTGCAGACCAGGCAACATCCTGGTAAATCTCCTCTGCACCTTTTCCAATGCTTCCACATCCTTCCCAAAATATGGGGACCAGAACTGTACACAATATTTCAAGTGTGGCCGCACCAAACGGTTTGTATAGTTGCAGCATGATATTGCGGCTCCAGAACTCAATCCCTCTACAATGAAACCTAACACACCATATGCCTTCTTCACAGCACTATCCACCTGGGTGGCAACTTTCAGGGATCTATGTACATGGAATCTAAGATTCCTCTGCACATCCACACTACCAAGAATCTTTCCATTGACCCAGTACTCTGCCTTCCTGTTATTCTTCCCAAAGTGCATCACCTCACATTTAACTACATTGAACTCCATTTGCCACCTCTCAGCCCAATTCTGCAGTTTATCCAAGTCCCCCTGCAACCTGTAACATTCTTCCACACTGTCCACTACTCCACTGACTTTAGTGTCGTCTGCAGATTTACTAATCCATCCACCTATGACTGTGTCTAAGTCATTTATAAAAATGACAAACAGCAGTGGTCCCAAAGCAGATCCTTGTGGCACACCACTAGTAACCGGACTCCAGGCTGAATATTTTCCATCAACCACCACTCGCTGCCTTCTTTCAGAAAGCCAGTTTCTAATCCAAACTGCCAAATCACCCTCAATTCCATGCCTCGGCATTTTCTCCAACAGCCTACCATGTGGAACCTTTTCAAAGGCTTTACTGAAGTCCATGCATACCACGTCAACTGCCCTACCCTCACCTACATGCTTGGTCACCTTCTCAAAAAACTCAGTGAGGTTTGTGGGACACGACCTGCCCTTGACGAAACCATGTTGACTATTTGAAATCAAATTGTTGCTTGCTAGATGATTATAAATCTTATCTCTTATAATCCTTTCCAAAACCTTTCATACAACAGAAGTAAGGCTCACTGGTCTATAATTACCTGGGTCATCTTTACTGCCCTTCTTCAACAAGGGCACAACATTTGCAATCCTCCAGTCCTCTGGTACCAAACCTGTAGACAATGACGACTCAAATATCAAAGCCAAAGGCTCTGCTATCTCCTCCCTAGCATCCCAGAGAATTCTCAGATAAGTCCCATCCGGCCCAGGGGACTTGTCTACTTTCACTCCTTCTAGAATTGATAACACCTGTTCATAATTAACCTCAATCCTTTCTAGTCTAATATCCCGTACTTCGTTCTTCTCCTCTACAATATTCTCCTTTTCCTGAGTGAAAACTGATGAGAAATGTTCATTTAGCACCTCTCCAATCTCCACAGGGTCCACACTCAACTTCCCACTTCTGTCTTTGATTGGCCCTATTCCTACCCTAATCATCCTTTTATTCCTCATATACCCATAGAAAGCTTTAGGGTTCTCTTTTATTCTATTTGCTAAAGACTGTTTTATCTGTTCATAAGTCAATTTGTACACAAATCAGAACACAGTGTGGGATGATATAAACTAGCAGTTTGTAAGAGCAGGAAACATTCATATATCAGATCTTCAAAGTGCCATCCCTGTTTGGATCACGTTCGTAAGTATAAGCTTTTGTAAGTTGGATGTTTGTGAATCAGACACTCCCAGCAGAACATCTTTTTTGGGTGACTTAAGTGAAGTATGAAACTGGATCCTTCCCCTCCCACTTCAAGTTCAGTTCCAAACAAAAACAATACATTTCTAACACCACACAGTTACACTGTGCTCCCAGCTGCTGACAACAGCCCCCAGCTACATTCAGTTTTACTCCTTGCACTTGGGTGGTCCCTTATGAAAGTTCTGCGATCAGTAATTTCCCTTTGGTCCCTACTGTCATTCATACAAGCTACAAGAACCTTGAACCTGTTAGACAACTGCAAGGACTGAGGCTCTTCCATCATTACCCTTGAGCGTCCCCATAAGTATTTCACTCTCAGACATGTCCACCTGCCTCAATCGCACATCTGACACAGAGATTACTACCTTCTGGAAAACAAAAAAAAAGTGTCCAGGTAACTTTCTCCCTCCCTTATGCACTGTATTTTCTGTAACTCAGACACCAGCTTATCAGCTCCTAGCTGAAGCCCCTCAAATATCAGGTACTTACTCCAGATGTTTTATTTTGGATCACAAGAATGTCCACCAGCTCTGATATACAATAGCTGCAACAAATCTATTGCCTAGTCTTCGTGTTTTATTTAACAAATCAGGTCTCAATTCCATAAATGTCACTCCAATGTTATCTGTAGTTATGTTAAATAATGTAACCATCAAGCTATAACTTTCATGCAAGAATTATATCTTCCCAATGCCAGTTTAAAATACTGCCCCAGTTAAGTGGATAAAATATAAAAACTCTAACATTCACCACATGCTCACATAAGCTACTGCTTACTGATAAACAAAGTGTAAATACAATAGTTCCTTTTAACTTGCCAAATTAGAGCTCATTCCTCTTAGCTCTCAAAGCTTGTCATCTCCACTTATGCTCCCATTATGAAAAGGCATAAGTGAGCCCACAGATCCCTGAAAGCAATTCATCTATTGACATTCCTGGCAGTTTAATGTGCAGAGGTGGGGACTTAAAATCGACTAATCTGTTTAATCCTCACACTTGAAACGAACTGATAATAGTTGTTATTTTTTCATAAGTGGATTTCAACACTTTCAAAAATATTCTTACTTTTGATAGGAAATGTGGTTAAACATTACTATGACTTGAGGTGTGATTATGATGTTCAGACCAAGTATATCTTGGGAAGATTGGAATATGAGAAAACTAAATCAAACACATAGACTGAATTAAACTCTTTTCCCATTCCAGTTCAGCAGAAATATCTGATAGAGGAGAAAAGGACTCTTGAACAAAAGGATATTTGAAATTACATTGGTGATACTGTTTACTTTAATTTCAATTTTCAGAACAATTTTTTTTGTAAGTATATGTATTAGCAAATTTTTTTAACTTTACAAACATAAAATTATTGAAAAATACAATCAATAACAAATATCAGTATAATTAAAAGAAAAAAAACACAAATTACAATACACTCCTGTCTACTAACTACTAACCTATCCTATAATACAAAACAAACCCTAACACTGTGCAAAGCAACATCAAAAAAAGATAGAAAAGCAAAAAAAAATACAGAACAGCTATGCTCTGTGCAAAGCTCCCAAACAAAAGAACGGGAGCATTGTATATATACCCGTATTAACTCAGGAGACCCCCTCCAGAGCTTGGCAAATATAACTATCTTGGTTAAACAAATGCCCTAGTTAAGATAACTGACAAATCTATATCCAAATAACTCCAGTAGGGCTGCCGTGTCTTATAAAAATTGTCTGTTGTATGATGCACATGTTTGTGAAAAGGTCCATGTGCTTATCTAAGGATTGTTTAAATGTGCTCCATAATTAAACTTAGGACATCTTATGACTTCCAATATCTCTAATGATAAGAATGTTAGCATTAAGGCACTTTACCTGAATGCTTGTAGCATTCGTAACAAAGTAGATGAACTAACGGCACAGATCACCATGAATGATTATGATGTGGTAGACATCACAGAGACATGGTTGCAGGGGGTTCAGGACTGGCAGTTAAACATCCAAGGATTTACAACTTATCGAAAAGACAGGGAGGTGGGCAGAGGGGGCGGGGTAGCCTTGTTAGTTAAGAACAAAATTAAATCTATGGCACTGAATGACATAGGGTCAGATGATGTGGAGTCTGTGTGGGTGGAATTGAGGAACCACAAAGGCAAAAAAACCATAATGGGAGTTATGTACAGATCTCCTAATAGTGGTCAGGACCAGGGGCGCAACATGTACCGGGAAATAGAAAAAGCATGTCAGAAAGGCAAGGTCACGGTGATCATGGGGGACTTCAATATGCAGGCAGACTGGATAAATAATGTTGCCAGTGGATCCAAAGAAAGGGAATTCTTGGAATGGTTACAGGATGGCTTTTTGGAACAGCTTGTCATGGAGCCCACAAGGAAGCAGGCTATTTTGGACCGAGTGCTGTGTAATGAACCAGACTTTATAAAAGATCTTAAAGTAAGGGAACATTTAGGAAGCAGCGATCATAATATGGTAGAGTTCAGTCTGCAGTTTGAAAGAGAGAAGGCAAAATTGGATGTAATGGTGTTACAGTTAAACAAAGGTAATTATGAGGGCATGAGAGAGGAACTGACGAAAATCAACTGGAAGCAGAGCCTAGCAGGGAAGACAGTAGAGCAAAAATGGCAGGAGTTTGTGGGTATAATTGAGGACACAGTACAGAGGTTCATTCCCAAGAAAAGAAAGATTATCCGGGGAGGGATTAGACAGCTATGGCTGACAAAGGAAGTCAGGAAACGTATCAAAGAAAAAGAGAGATCCTATAAAGTGGCCAAGAGCACTGGGAAATCAGAAGATTGGGAAGGCTACAAAAACAAACAGAGGATAACAAAGAGATAAATAAGGAAGGAGAGGATCAAATATGAAGGTAGGCTAGCCAGTAATATTAGAAATTATAGTAAAAGTTTCTTTCAATACATAAGAAACAAATGACAGGCAAAAGTAGACATTTGGCCACTTCAAACTGATGCTGGAAGGCTAGTGATGGGAGATAAGAAAATAGCTGGAGAACTTAATAAGTACTTTGCGTCAGTCTTCACAGTGGAAGACATGAGTTATTTCCCAACAATTAAAGGGAGTCAGGGGGCTGAGTTGAGTATGGTTGCCATTACAAAAGAGATGGGAAAAGCAAACGAGGAAGAACATTAATTTAATGAGAGATATTCGGCCCAGCCATGACATTGGAAGAGCCTTCCATCTCTGGAGATCTCGCTTAATATTGTCGAGCAAGTGAGCAAAGTTAGTCCAAAATAACAGATCAAACTTGGGGGTAATAAAAATGCCTAGGTATTGGAACCCTGCCCTTGACCACTTAAAAGGGAACTTAGAGCCATCTTCAACTTCTGGCACATCCTTAATGTTCCCCAAAGGCATAGCCTCTGATTTTGCAAAGTTAATCTTATATCCTGAAATAGCCCCAATTGACTTGATACATTGTATAAAATGGCGTACAGAGGTCATTGGGTTCGATAAAAACAGAAGGACGTCATCCCCATACAATGTAGTCTTGTGTGCCCTCAATCCCACTTCCGGAGCAGTTATGTGGACGTTCTGACGAATAGCCTCTGCCAGCGGCTCTATCACCAACGTAAACAACAACGGTGAGAGGGGGCAGCCTTGCCGACTATCCCTACCAATCCTAAAATCCATTCCTTTGGTGATGACTGCAGCCAGAGGGTGGCGATATAAAACCTCCACCCACCTACCAAAGATTCCACCCAACCCGAACTGTTCTAAGACATAAAAAAGATACGGCCATTCCACCCGGTCAAATGCTTTCTCTGCATCTAAGGAAATCACCAACCCCTGAACCGATCGTTGCTGACAAACTTGGACCATATTCAGCAACCTTCTAATATTATTCGTGGACCTACGGCCCCTTATAAAACCTGTCTGGTCCTCTTTGACAATATGGGGCAACACCCTTTCCAATCTCAGTGCCAGGGTCTTGGACAGAATCTTGAAGTCTGAATTTAATAGAGAGATGGGCCTGTATGAGGCACAATCCTCAGGAACCTTCCCCTTCTTAAGAATTAAGGAAATATTAGCTTCTCTCAAAGATGGTGGTAGGCGTTCATGCATATAGGAGTGATTGTACATCTCCAACAGAACCCTGACAGAATCCCTATAAATTCCTTATAAAACTCACCCGGGAGACCATCAGGGCCAGGCGCTTTCCCACTCTGAAGTTGCTGATGCTGCCTCATGTATTTCCTGAACTGTCAAGGGGGCATTAAGGAAAGAGGCCTGTTCCAAGGTTACCCCTGGGAGGTCCAGGTTCTTAAAAAAGGTCTCCATTTTAGCCCTCCTGTCTTCGCAACCTTCATACCGATACAATTCATTAATCTTTTTTCGCTCGTATGTAAGGACCCCGGCGCTGTGTCTGATTGCAGTAATGGATTGGGGAGCACACTTTTTCCGAGTCAGGTACGCTAAATACTTCCCTGGCATATCCCCATACTTGAACAGCCTTTGTCTAGCAAAAACAAGTTCTTTCTTTGGGTTTTGTGTCTGTATTAAATTCAAGGAGGGCCGAGATCCACCATAGCTTAGTCAGCGAAGACCGCACAAAATGTGCTGCCTTGACGGCTTTCAACCGCGTCTCAAGTAGATGCTGCTGTTCCTTCCTCTGTCGTTTCCAGCTAGCTGAATAGGAAATAGCTAATCCCCCAGCAAAGGCCTTAGCAGTCTCCCATAGCATGGACAGACCACTAGCCGTGCCTGAGTTGATAGTCAAGAATTCCTGAAACTCCTTCAAAATGTATTCCACAAATTTAGTATCCTTAAGGAGAAACGGGTCCAAACGCCAGTGTCGCAAACCTAGCCCTTCACTCTTGGCCTTAACCTCCAAATATACTGCCGCGTGATCAGAGATAGTTATATTCCCAATTTTACAACTCATAATCGAATCCAGAAGGGCTGAGGGAGTCAGAAAGAGGTCAATCCTCATGTGACATTTATGTGGGTTGGAAAAAAAGGTGAAGTCCTTGCTGGTAGGGTGAAGACATCTCCAAATATCAATGAGCCTCATATCCTTGCATAAGTCAACCACCTGCTTGGCCTGCAAAGAAATAGTTGGGGGCCCACAAGACATCCTGTCCACTGTTGGATCCAAAAGACAATTAAAATCTCCGCCCTATAATAATGTTCTATGTTCCAAAAGCACTCAACTTAGAGAAAGCACTAATCAAAAATTTGAGGGGATGCGCCGGAGGACAGTCGACATTTAAAATGCCATATTCCTCCCCATGTATCAGGGCTTTCAGTATCACAAACCATCCCTGCTCATCTTTCACCTGCTCTAATAATGTGAATGGAAGATTTTACTGGATAAGTACCGCCACTTCCCTACTTTTAGTAGTAAAGGATGAAAATAATTCCTCGTCATAACCCACCTGTTGTAACTTCAGGTGTTCTCCATCATCAAGATGGGTTTCCTGCAACAAAGCAAATCAACCCTTTCCCTCTTAAGGCTAGAAAGCACTTTTGTCCTTTTAACAGGTGAATGACTTCCCTTAATGTTCCAGGTGCACCATTTAATAAGACACTTAGCCATATCCCCTTTCAGAGAACCTTGAAACCCTTGGAGGGAGAACCCTGCTTACAAAGCGCCGAGCATAAGTAAATAAAGACTCACAGAGTCGAAGAACTATAGATACAAAAAAAACTCTGTCATAACTATAAACGACTATTACTAAGAAAAAGCTACAAAGAAAATCAACTATAAAACCTTGAATGGAAGACTCTTCCACCTGCCCAGAGGGGGCACTCACCCTACACATCCCTTCCTTCACAGCTCCTTCAAACCTGGACTGTGTCCCAGCCTTAGGCCAGAAAAAATACAAGGACATGATCCTGAAATCAACAGAAAAAAGGCAAAGTCAGGATGAGCACTCCACCCATCCCTGGCTTCATGTCACCCCGACTTGTGACTAAAAGAGAAGCAGAACAATCAAAAAAAAGGGGAAGAGACAACAAAGAACATCCACAAAATTTCCCATCAGAAAATCCAGGTATTAAAAAAAAGAACAACTTATTCCAAGGTCTTTTTCCCTCTTTCCAAAAAGGAAATTATTAGGGAGAAAGAAAGGAATAAAAAAAAGATGGGAAAACATGGAGAAAGATAGAAAACAGAACAAACATTAACCTTATTCTCCAGGCCAATCCATCTATTTTAAAGTGTCCATAAAGTTTTTAGCCTTATCCGCTGAGTTATATGTATAAACTGAGTCCTCGTGGCTGAAACAGAGCACTGCGAGGTATCTCATGGAGTACTGGATGCCCAGGTTCCTCAGCCTCTTTTTAACTTCATCGAAGGACTTCCTCTTTCAAATTACACTACTGAAAAATCCTGGAAAAACATGATTTTTGACCCCTTGTACAGCAGTGCATGCAGATCTTTTCCCAGGGATCTGGAAGCTTCTAAGACTTTTTGCTTGTCCTTGTATGAGTGGAAGTGCACTAGGACTGAGCGGGGATGCTGCACTGGGCCTGACTGTAACCCGATATGCCTTTTCAATCTGAAGCCTGCTAGACTTGATGTGAAGGCCCAAAACCTTCAGCAGCCAGCTTTCAAAGAAGCTCACTGGCTGCTCACCTTCCTCACCTTCAGGGAGCTTGAAAATTCGGAGATTTATCCTCCAACCTCAATTTTTGAGATGGTAGATATGGTCTCGCAAGGCCTGAACCTCTCCCTCCAGCACCTGGATCCGACTCCATCGCAGCTTCCGAGGCCTTTGTTCGACTCTCCACCTCCTCCAGCCGCTTTCCGAGGCCCTAGATCTCCTGCTCAGGCTTCTGCAGCATGGATGCGATAGGTTGGACCTGGGCACAAACCTCCCCACTGCTCTCCTCAATCGTAGCCCCAACTTTCAAGGTAAGTCTCTTCATTGCCGTTGCCAATTCCTGTGAGTCTGTCAGGTCCCCGGGGGGTTTAGGAGAGGCTGCTGCTGCTGCAGTCTCTGGTATGCCTGGTGCTGCAGGGCAGTGTCCTCCCTGCTGCTGCTTGCTCGCTCCTTTTCTCTTTGGCATCCTTCCCACTCCCCAATATTATCAAATACATGTGTATTGTAAGGCTTTAAACTAATAATTCCACCACATAAGTTGGCCAGGGATGGTAAAAAAACCTTGAGAATGCTGCAAAGTGCACTTACTGAACAACAATCTGCTCACTGACACCCAGTTTAAGTTTCACCGCGCCCACTCAGCATCTGACTTCATTACAAGCTTGGCTTCCAAATTAACAAAAGAGATGAACTCAGAAAGGAAGTGTGAGTGACAGCCCTTGAGATCAAGGCAGTCTTTGAATGAGATGACCTCAAGGAACCTTATGTCTTGGCTGTTAGGCAGAGCTGTTCACAGCAGTTCTACAGAATCACTGCCATCTTGCCGAGTCTCAGAACAATTTAAAAGTAGCTACCTCTGTTACATCTTTGAAACTCTGAAAGATAACAGTAATAAAATGGCTGCAAGTAATATTGCTATTGGCATTCCTAGAACCAAGAATCGAGCTCCATATTTACATTCAGAATTCTTGGTCTTATTTACAGATGTTCTGAAAGATGGCACACTTCTAAATAACTTCCAAGTTTCTTTCCAACGAGAGATATTGTTCTACAACAGATTATTCTACCATCCTTTTCATCTGAGAAGATTGAAGTGCATTTACTAGTACAGTTTCTTTCTGAAACAGGATGGGATTGGTTTAAGGTGGCTTAGTTGTGCATCTGTTTCAGAAATAGTTTGTCATTTTACATTGGAAAATGATAGCTTTTGCCATATATTGTAAGTATTAGTAGCTATAAGCTAACCACAAATTTAAGACAAATTGGTCTACAATTTGCTGCTAATGGTGAAACCAGAAGTGTTGAGTACTTGATTCAATTTGACCTGCTATTGAGGTCTGTAGCATTAGAGTTGCTAGTCAACAGTCAACTCAATTCACTCCACAAGATATCAAGAAATGGCTAAAAACACTGGATACTGTAAAAGCTGTGGGCTCTTACAATATTCAACTAACAGTACTGAAAATATATTCCAAATCTAGCCCCACCCCTAGCTAAGCTATTTTAGTATTGTTACAACATTGGCATCTATTGAGCAATGAGAAACATTGCCTAAATATGTTCTGTCTACAAAAGCAGGGTGAACTCAAACTGGACAATGACTGCTCATCACTCTACTCTCAACCATTGGCAATGTAATGGAAGTCATCATTGAGAATGCTGCAAAGTGCACTTACTGAACAACAATCTGCTCACTGACACCCAGTTTAAGTTTCACCGCGCCCACTCAGCATCTGACTTCATTACAAGCTTGGCTTCCAAATTAACAAAAGAGATGAACTCAGAAAGGAAGTGTGAGTGACAGCCCTTGAGATCAAGGCAGTCTTTGAATGAGATGACCTCAAGGAACCTTAATAAAACTCCAGTCAAAGAGAATGAGGAGAAAAGTCTCCATTGGTCGGTATGACACCTGGCACAAAAGAAGTATGTTGTGCAACAGGACCAAGATAACATTAAGACTTGTGCCGGTAATTGGCAAAAAGATTCATGCCACATAACCGTGACACAATGAACATTTCATACAAGAAAGAATCTAACCTTCTCTTAGCAGTGCAATCACTGAATCCGCTACTCTGAATATCCTAGGAGTTAATACTGGCCAGAGACTAAATTGGATTAGCCATATAAGTACCATGAGCACAAGAATATGTCAGAGGCTAGGAATTCTGCAGCAAATAGCTCATTTCCTAAATCCCAAACCTTTCCACAAGGCACAAGTCAGGAATATGAAGGAATGCTTCCCATTTCCTGAATGGGTGCAGGTCATAAACTTCAAAAGGCATGACATCATCTGAAACCAATCAGCCCAATGGATGGGCTCCCCGTCTGCCACCTTAGACACTCACACCATTCACCACCAACACACAAGGGCACCAGTGTGTATCATTTATGAAATGTACTGAGATACCTCACAGGCTTCTTTGACAGCACCTTCCAAACCTATGACCCTATCACCTAGGAAGACAAAGGAAGCAGATGCTTGGGAACACCATCACCTGCAGATTCCCTTCCATGACACAGACCATCCTGATTTGATAATCAATTGCTGTTCCTTCAGTGTCACTGTGTCAAAATCCTGGGACTACCCTCCCAACAGCACAGTGTGTGTCCCTACATCCTAAGGACTACAGAAATTCAAGAAGGTAGCTGCCCAGCACCCACTCAAGGCAATTAGGGAGCAAAGCCAGCAATGACCACATCCTATCAATCAATAAAAAACAAAAGGCGCTGAAACTTAATAATCGCAGGTGTCGTTTTTGGCCTTCAGAATATAATAGTTGTTGGAGGTTTTAAAAATGCAAAATCTATCATTTTCCCTTTTTTTGTCTTTCCCTTAAGACACTTTTCCTTTCCCTCTCAATAGTCTGGATCTGAGGCAAAAATAAGGTGTGTTCTATAGTGCGCATCATGTTTTATGCATAAATCAGACAGCAAGTTGAGATAAATGCAGTTAAATATGAAATTTGAGAAGTCGTTCAAGATGTTGTGCTCTGACATTAACTGTGCAAAACTGATCAGACCCTTCTGTCCCCTATTTAAAAGTATTAAACAATGTAGACTTCCTGTACTTGGCATGGTAACTACAGACTAACCTTGCCTCACAAAGTTGTGTTGGGCATTTCAGTTCAAATATTATTTTAGCCATATGCTACCAACCAACATCTTTAACACTGAAAAATGATTTTATCAAACATCAACCCATATTATGTTGGCACAGTGGCTCAGTGGTTAGCACTGCTGCCTCATAACGCCTGGGACCCAGGTTCAATTCCCACCTTGGATGACTGTGTGGAGTTTGCACATTCTCCCCATGTTTGTGTGGGTTTCTTCCAGGTGCTCCACTATCCTCCCACAACTCAAAGATATGCAAGTCAGGTGAATTGGCCATGCTAAATTCCCATAGTGTTAGGTGCATCATTCAGATGAAAATGGGTCTGGGTGGGCTACCCTTCGGAGGGTTGGTGTGGACTTGTTGGGCTGAATGGCCTGTTTCCACACTGTAGATAATCCAATTTATTTATTCAGATTTTAATTATTGTTGAATATTATTCTCTTCTGTTTCTGTTGTCTCTCTTGCTCCCATTTTCCTTTCCCTCTCTTTTGTTCTTTATTTGACATTGAGTTCAATATTCCTTGGGACACTTCCTGTTTCAGATTCTGCACTGTTTATTCATGATTCCTTAGTGTGATCGATTAAAATATATTTAGTCACAGGGCATGTTCAGATAGCTCCCTGATCTCTGATAGAATGTGTTGCAGTGTTTTGAACTCAATTTTATTAACATGCCCCACAAAGACTCATTAAGAAACATTTTCATTCTGTACCAGATTTGATGTTGAATTTGCTCTAACATAGACTTCCATGTTAATCATTGTCTGGTTTATTTCACAATCCTCCAACCTGATTGGTTAAGGAGATAATATGCTCATTGCTGATGAAGGGCCTTTGCCCGAAACATTGGTTCTCCTGCTCCTCAGATGCTGCCAGACCTGCTGTGCTTTTCCAGCACCACACTCTTGACTAAGGATCTACCTAGTTTTAATTATTGTACAGTTCACAAATTCCTGGATACTGTTGCTGAGAGATTATCAGCTCACATTTTGAGCAGCACGTGACACAAAATATTATTAAGCCTGAAGAACTGCCTTTCTGCAGCAAATTTCATTTATCAAAAAAGGAAAAGTATGTATAAAAATAGTAACTTTTCTGAAACAGAACAATTTAGTTTTAGTTATAACATTGTGAGACCAAGGCAGCATTAAATGACAATTTTTGACCCAATAGTTTCACATATTAGCCCTGCTAGTGATGACCATCAAATTCACTAATGGACTGATATTTAATGCAGGTGATGGGAATCTTACCCACCAGCTGGAAAGATGCCAAGAGCCCTTTCCTTTCAAGAAGGCATACCACATTTGGGAAATTTGCTGCCCAAGAGCTGCTGGTCAATAGAGAAAAGCAGTACCATTGGAGGAGCAGTGGCATTACCTGGTAATGCACCTACCAGAGTCTCAGGATCAAGAGGACAGGGTGAGGACCACCGGGCAGGCGGGTTTTAGCAGCAAAAGGCAGGAGGACAACTCTCAGAAAGCACTCAAACTTCTTAATGCTGTGTCTTTTGATCAGACACTGAGGGCCCCATTCCTCCCCCAAACTGGCAGAAGCCCACAAGCAATCTGAAGAGGCTTTGTCTTTTTGGACTTTCTGTATGGTATGTCCTCTGTTTACATACATTATTTATTAATGAATATTAATTAGCCATCTAAGGACCTCCATTTGAGACTGGGTGGGACATTTGTCAATAAGCCAGTACATTTGAGCCAAAGTCAAAAATCACGCAATACCAAGTTATTGCCCAATAGGTTTATTTGAATTCACAAGCTTTCGGAGTGCAGGTGCAGAGAGAGAGGGCACACCGGCATAGAGTTTATAGCTGAGAGATCAAAGATGCCCTCTTTCACTGCACTGATGAAAGAATGTCGCTCCAAATTTCAAATAAATCTTTAGGACTATAATCTGGTGTAATGTGATTTTGGGCTTTGCCCACCCCAGTCCAACACCAGCAGCTCCACATCATCACGTTCTGGAGTTAATCAGAGCAGGGGGAAAGGTGGCAGGCTTGCTATCTGCCATCTTCCTGCCCAATCATATAACCATCTGCCTCTAACTTTGAGGGAAAATGTATAAAACACTCACAGTCATGTCAGTCTGTCACAAAATAGAAAGTCTTTTTGATGCACATTAAATTATTCTTAATATCTGAATCAAAATTGTAAAGTAACGGATTATTATGGAAAGAACTTTTATGTTGCTTAAAAATTGCTTTTATTATCTTAGTAAATACAAAGTCAAGACCAGAAAAGTTACGAATACTTGAACTAGACTTCCATTTCCACAAAGGAGCATAACAACTACCCTTGTGGCTCATCAATCTGAGAGTGATTAAAAGAATGAGAGTGTTAAACTGGCACATATGTTCTCAATATGTTTAAATTCCTTATGGAGTATTGGCTGGTTGTAACAGTATAGATGCAAACCAAGATTCAGGGAAAGCTCTGAGCCGGGCTGTTTTCCCCACTATTAATCAACTCATAGAATGTGTACAGCATGAAATAAGATCCTTTAGCCCCTGGTTCTATACTGCTTATCAAGTATTTATCTTTTCTACTTGTTTTTTCCAACACTTGGCCCATGGCCTTGTAGATATTTTTCATCAACCTGTTCAGAATTGTTACGACACACCTCGGCAGCAGGTGGGACTTGAACCCAGGCCTCTTATTCAGAGATAGGGCACTACCACTACACCACAAGAACCCTCCCATTGTCTTGTATGCAATGACATTTCAACTGCTCATCTAAATATTTCTTAAATGTCTTGAGGGTTCCTGCTTCTACCATCCTTTAGGCAGTGAATTCCAGATATCCACCACACTCTAGGTGAAGATATTTTTCCTCAAATCTCCTCTAAACGTTCTGCTCCTTACCTTAAAACGGTGCCCCCTGGTTATTCATCCCTCTTTTAAAGGCTAAAGTTTCTCCCCATCTACCCTGTCTATGCCTGTCAAAACTCTGGACACCTCAATCAGCCTTCACTGCTTCAAGGTAAACAACCCCAGTCTATCTAGTTTCCCCTCATAGCTGAATCACCCCAATCTAGGAAGCATCCTGTTGAATGTTCTCTGCACCCTCTCGAGTGCAAATGTTCCAAGTTTTTTTTAAAACACTTTTATCTATAACTGGTATCAACTTTGTGAGGCATTAGATCTTGTTACAAATGTGTGTAGATTCATTTTCTTGTGCTGGGTAATAATGGATATAAAAGTAAACGTCTTGTTTTTTTTTTCTAAATGTCCAAATGTAGAATAGAAAAATACACTGACCATCATTGTAACATGGTCTGCAGAAGCTAAATACTTTCTGTGTTGTAATGTGGTGTACACAATTGTCATAGGTAGCATGAACAATGTAAAGCTGAATGTAATATTTCTATAACAGCACTAATGTTAAGACTGTGTTAAGGTAATAAGGTAGAAATCTAAGTTTGTATGCTGCTTCACTTTTTAAAATTGCTTTGTGTTTTAGCCCTATTAACTGGCAATGAAAATAAGTTCATTCATTTTGAATCAGAAATCACAAAGGAGATATTTGTAATCAAATGAAAAGGGGAATAATGTGTGTAAAAAAAGAGCAACACAGATATCATGTTGTTTACTTTAATTTAGCTTTAATTCCACCGTATAAAAATTTAAGGGGAATTCTGGAATTGAAAACAAATTAACAATTGATATCATGTTGTGTGGGTTTAGTGTACGAATGCTTTATGGCTTCACATGAAAATCCCTTGTTTGCCATCATAGTGTAAGCGCTGACCTGTGTAAAATAAACAGTTCAATGACATATGTACACTGATATCAAACAATGTTACTTCAAAGTTTAAGTGAGAGGTGAGAGCAAACCATGACAAATGAGAAATGAGACACTTCTCAACTAAGATTGTGACTCCATCTTCCTAATAACATTTTCTGTGCTCTCATATTAAACTGAAATTATATACAAATGACTCAGACTCCACTCATTGCACATACACACAGAATGACTGTAGAGTTCCAGTGTAAGTATAGCTTATTCTGGTTGATTGGCTGATCTAATTGGGTGGTCAGCACAACATGACTTAAGAAACAAGCAATTTGTACCCTGAGGTGGGCCATTTTAGATGCGGGTGTTCAGTACTGCTCACAGCATCTTGTTTTCTTGGTAGGAGCTAGGCATCCCGTCGTCATTCATTTATGAATCTGTCTCAATAATACTTGGCTCAGGGTTCCTGTGTTTCTATTGCCTCAGGCTTTTGGGTACATTTAGGGCTAGAAAAAGTGAATTCTTTTCAGCGATTTCTCCAAATGGCAAAAATGAATGTTTATTACCACTTAGCAGTTGCCTCAATAATGAAAAAACTGTTGCTTGTTATTGCTCATTGGATTCATATAATACATCTGTAATAACATTTTCTGTTTGCTATTCATACTCGATTGTAACATAACAAAAATAATTTGGCACCTACTGAATTAAGAAAAGCATTGCACAATTATAAAATGGAAATCAATGACTTTTATATAATTTAGAGTTTCAATATGATTGCTCATATGTAATTTTAATACTCTCTAAACATTTTAATTCAAAATTTAATCAAAATAATTTTAACCATCTAAAAAACATGCTAGTTGCTTATTCAAGATTTAACAAATCATGTGAGTATACTTTCATGAAAAGAATACAAAAAAACTTGCAGACATGGAATATGTTTTTTTCAGGATTTCCCAAAACTACTTTTGTTTATAGAATCTCTAGTGTGGAATCAGGCCATTTGGCCCAACAAGTCCACACTGACTCTCCAAAAAGCATCCCACCCAGACGCCCTGCACCTGCACCCTCCAACCCCGCCATCCCCAGCCCCTCACCACCAGCACCATCTCTATAAGCCCGCATTTCTCAGGGCTAATCCACCCAACCTACACATTCTTGGTCACTATGGGCAATTTAGCATGGCCAATCCACATAATCTGCAAATCTTTGGACGTGACCACCAATTAATTACTTTTGAAGTGTTGTCATTGTTATTGCGGCAGCTACTCCGTATACGGCAAGATCCCATCATCAGTAAGACTTGTTGGGCCAAAGGGCCTGTTTCCACACTGTAGGGAATCTAATCTAATGAAATGAGGGAGTTGTGGGGGGGGGGGGCGGTGGTTCTTGTCATGTGGGGTGCAGTGACTGAGAGATGCAGGGAATGAAAGTGACAACCCCTGCACTTGTTTCCAACATCTTCCTCTGTACCCCCTGTCAAACTTTCCCTGAGCATCCCTCTTTCTCAAAATCCCTCACCTCCTTGATCCGGGGCCTTGGGTGGTCTTGTCCTGGAAGCAGCTACTGCTTCCCCAGTGGCACTGCTGAGTACAGAGGAGCTATTGGCCACTGATTAACTGGTAGTTCCTGAAGAGAGGGACTTTGAATGCTGCTCTGTTAAGTTTGTGAGTGGTATACAATGTGGCAGAGTTTCTTGCAAAGATTACGGCAGGTTTGTGCTGGCTTGCAAGATGGCAGATAAGACTCTATCCCCAATTTGTTTTTCTAATGTTAATTGGGATGCATCAGGAGAACTCCACTGCTTTCTTTATAAACTGTCCAAATTGATCTTTTACTCCCACCAAAACAGGCAGTGTGGACCTTGGCTTAATGTCTCACCTGAAAGACAGTATCTCTGGCAACACTGCACTTCCTGTTCAGATTATGTCGACAAGGCCTGCAGTGGGACTTGAACCCTCCACATTCTATTTCAAAGGTGAGAGAGCAACCACTGAATCAAGCTGACAGAAACATTACTTATCAATGCAGTGTGGTTTGCTGATAAAGAAATGTGAAAGGAATAGATTTGGCAATATTGGATTGCATTAGTCAAGCTCAGAAAGAAAGTATGTTGCATTGGCTAGCAACAAAATGTGTTTTTTTTCCACCAAACCACAGATGAGTGGGAGCAACTGCATCTTTACCATAATCGTAATATCTTCTGTTATTTTCAAGCTCTGTCTGTGAATTAATGCAACATTCACCTTTCCTGTTGGGAATCTTTTCCATATTTTGTAATTCTTTGAGGTGAAAATTAATCTCCGAATCTCTGACCTCGCTTGATCCTACTTGATGTTTTACAGTCCTCTGATCATGGCCTGCTTAAATCATTATTTATCTAAACATTTTAAAGAACTGTATCATATCAATCTTTAGTTTTCCTTCAGCAAAAACAAAGTTTGCACTGTTAGTGTAATTTCATAACTTTTAATCCTAAACTCTTCTGTTGTTCTTCCAAATTTCTATTCAGCTGATTGGTCAGTTTTCACAGGTATAATACCAAAACTGTACCTTTTAACATGTGAGGATATGATCAATTCAGATCAGAATTATTACTATCTGTAAATTTGATTCATGAATCAATTCACTCACTCCTTTTCAATTTAAATCCCAGAATCCCTATAGTGTGGAAGCAGGCAATTTGGCCTATTGAGTGCATGCCAGCTCTCTAACCAGTTCACCCATCACTTTACATTCCCCATGGCAGTTCGTCTAGGCTGTACAGCTTTCGACTATGGCAAGAACTCAGAGCAGACTCAGAGGAACTCAGTGGAAACTCATGTAGATACAGGGAGAACGTGCAAACTCCACACATACAGTCACCCAGAGGTGGAATTGAACCCAGGTCCCTAGCACTGTAAAGCAGCAGTGCTAACTACTGAGCCACTGTGCCACCCAAAATGTTATAATATCTTATTCTGAAGTTATTCCCACTTAAGTCTCCTCAGAAAACACATGTAAGTATTGAAGTCATGATTCCCACCCGAATGTATAAGTGTCTATTTGCTCACTGAGCTGGCAGGTTTGGTTCCAGACATTTCATCACCATGCTAGGCAACATCATCAGTGAGTCTCCGGGAAAGCGCTGGTGTTCTGTCCCACTTTCTATTTATGTGTCTTGGTCTGTTAAGGTGGGTGATATCATTTCTGGTTCTTTTTCTCAGAGGTTGGTAAGTGGGGTCCAAATCAATGTGTTCATTGACAGAGTTCTGGTTTGAATGCCAGGCCTCTAGAAATTCCCGTGTGTGTCTCTGTTTAGCCTGTTTAGCACATACAGACCAGATATTTAACTACAGAAGC
Source organism: Chiloscyllium plagiosum (assembly GCF_037043375.1). NCBI lineage: Eukaryota > Metazoa > Chordata > Chondrichthyes > Orectolobiformes > Hemiscylliidae > Chiloscyllium > Chiloscyllium plagiosum. The sequence goes on from NW_028270148.1 coordinate 65,035,920, forward strand.
AATCATTGCAAGACCCACAAATGGAGCTGCATCAGAACATTATCTTAATGGGCTACAACATACTGCAGCAACCAGGAACTAGGAGCAACAGAAGAAAAATGCCTAAAGCATATTCAGGAAGAACAGTTACCCGATAAACACAGTCTACCAATTCTTAAACAACAAACTCAAACAAGTATGCACAACACGCCCTGAAACTCTAGCCACACTAAAGTACATCGAAGACATCTCAGAGATGACTACCAGACTTCTCTGAACCCTTGGCATCATGATAGCCGACAAACCTACCAACACACTGAAACAGCTACTGATGAACCTAAAGGATCCTATACCAACAAACAGCCAAACGAATGTCATTTACAAAATACCCTGCAGGGACTGTAACAAAGACTACATCGGGCAGACAGACAGAAAACTAGCCACCAGGATACACGAACACCAAATGGCCACCAAAAAACATGACCCACTATCACTACTGTCTTTATATACGAATGAAGAAGGACATGACTTTGAGAAAACTAGGACAGGCTAAACAGAGACTTGCACAGGAATTCCTAGAGGCCTGGCATTCAAACCAGAAGTCCATCAATAAACACATCGATTTGGACCCCATTTACCAACCTCTGAGAAAAAGAACCAGAAATGATATCACCCACCTCCAGAGACCAAGACTCTTAAATAGAAAGTGGGACAGAATGCCAGCGCTTCACCGGAGGTTCACTGATGATGTTACCTAGTATGGTGATGAAACGTCTGAAAACAAGCTCAGTGAGCAAACTTACAACCTGAAACTCAATCTGAGCTTCAAATCTTTTCAAAAATCTCAAAAAAGTGTTTATATTTATCCACGTGAAAATGCAATTTAATCCATTCACTTAAATTGATCCAAATATTTTCAATTGCTATCAAAACCGTCAAGGTAACCTTGTTCATGAATTAATGTGAAAAGCTAATCTAAAAACATATTTCCGACATTGTTGGTGTTCTAATTACTTCAGATGTCATTGTCTCAAATATTATTTCACTTGTAGAAAACTTCTATATGGCTTTTAACTGTTAACTTTTATATGCCAGTAAACACTGTCCAAGAGTTGAAATATAAAATCAATTGACCTTGGATTGTAACAAGGACTCTGATTTTCTCCATCTTGTTGTAAGTCTGCTGAACTGTAGAATTCTTCGGGAATAATGAGAAATAACAAACTCTACAGGATCTGTGAAAACAAGATGCCAACATTTTTCTATTATATCTGACAATGGCTTTTACCGTCATGAAAAATAACTCAAATGGCTACACCAAATGAGCTGCAGAAACCTGATGTGCAAGACCAAGTGCTGTGGGCATTCATCTGGAACAGGAATACACAACCATTTGGCAGCAGTTGCAGTCGTAAACCTAACTGCAGACCACATTATTAACTTAAAAGGGAAATAAACCACAATAGCTAAATGATTACTTCCATGATATTGTTAGTCTTTTCTGTCTTTTTAATTATTTTCAATGTTTCTTTTGAGGCCTTAATCCTCAGGCCACAGCACTTGATTCTCCTTTATTTAGGTCAAATATTTTTCATATCAGGATTTGTGAGAGAATTTATTGTGTGTTTACAGGTTCTGACAATGATTTTGTTACTTAAATGAGAATGATTCATTTAAGTATGCCATTAGATAATGAGCTACATTTTTTGGCAATTGCCCCAAGGAGGGTTGGATGGAGCTTCAAACTATTGTCTCAATATCATCATGTCTCCATACTTGGTTTCTTCCATTGGTCTCATTAAATCTGCAGGCCAAGCTACCAATAGGATCTCTAATAGGGATTGTGAGCAGGATAAAGGCAAAAATATATTATTAGACAGGATGCGATAAATGGTGTTCCCTGAGATCTAGGCCAATCGGTTCGGACTGTATATATGTCAACGATTCAGATGAAGAATAGAGAGTTCCAAGTAAAAGTTTGCAAATAGTACTCAATTAAGGGACACTGTACAGTGAAGCACTAAGTTACAAAGGATGGCAGGCAGATTACACATTGGGCATAAGTGAGGACTGCAGATGCTGGAGATCAGAGTCAAAATTAGAGTGGTGCTGGAAAAGCACAGCAGGTCAGGCAGCATCCGAGAAGCAGGAAAATCGAAGTTTCGGGCAAAAGCCCTTCATCAGGATTACATGTTGGGCACAATTATTGCAAATGTAACTTAGTGTAGAGAAAGGTGAGGTGATCTATTTTTAATCCAAGCCGAACCAATCACAAAACAATATTATAAATGTGACAGGCTAGAAATTCTGGAGGAGCAAAGGATTCCTGATGACCATATTCACCAACCTCTAAAACTTACAGAATATTTAAAAATATAATCAAAAAATACTATTGGATTCATGTCCTTTATCCAGTAGAGGCTGGATAGCAAAGAGGAGAAAGAGATCCTTCGGTTGTATTTGGTCATATCCTACTTTGTGTTCAGTTTTTGACATCAGATGTCTAGGGGGGTACATTGGCCTTAACGTAGTTCAGCACAACTTCACCAGCGTTATACCAGGTCTTCTACCCACCACTGCTAACTTCTCAAGTTACATGTTCCTCCTGATGGCAACCCCCACCTTTATTGGGGTCTGCCAACCAAGCAGAAACCGAGGATTTATCTGACTCAGCAGCCCCATGGTTCCTCATGTTCCCCATGAATCCCAATAGTAGCCCTTGTTCCCAAAGGTGATGCCAGCTTTAGGCAGCTGCTGGCTCATGTCATGTGACCTGCAGCTTTCAGAGGGTGGGCACTTCCCCCTTACGGTGGCAGAAATCTCACCCTGAGCCTATTAATGGTTATATAGCAAGAAAATTCGTGTGGGTCAGATTGGCAAAGCAGAGGTGGACTCCCCTCTGTATTTTTAAGCCAGCAGGGTTGAAGTGGTGGGTGGGGGAGACAGACAGACGTAATTTTGTGTAAAATTCTATCCAAGTGGGAAAAGACAATTAAACATCAGATGTACCTTTCAGAAATCAAACTAGGGAGCACATTTTCATGCAGGGGTGTGAGAATGTCAATTTGCACCCCCATAGACTAACAGATACTGAATCATAGGAAATGTTGGAAAGAGGATTTAAAGAGAGGGGAACGATTCATAAGGAAATTAAGGGGCAACTTTTTCATGTAGAGGGTGGTGTGTGTATGAAATGAGCTGCCAGAGGAAGTGGTGGAGGCTAGTACAATTCCAACGTTTAAAAGGTATCTGGATGGGTATATGAATAGGAAAGGTTTAACGGGGTATCAGCCAAATGCTGGTGAATGGGACTTGATTAATTTAGGATATCTGGTCAGCATGGGCGAGTTGGACTGAAAGATGTGTTTCTGTACTGTACATCTCTATGACTTTAAGTTAAGGCAACACAAGACCTAGAAAAACGTCAGGCCTGAGATTAGCTGTGATCTAATGAACTGCCAGAACAAGCTGGAGAAGATGATCGGCTTACTCTTGTTCCTCTGATCATGCCGATAAACCTCTTAACCTGATTTCCTCATGTTTCCACAGTTACTCTATCCACCTTGGATTGTGAAAATGTAGTCCAAAATGTGAAACATATTTGAACGAGTTGGATCGATATAAATCAATAAACATAAAATGTTTTATACAGAGCAGTAAGAGAAGGCTAATAAAAAATCACAATAATTAAAATGGACAGAAAACAGAATAATGAAAGTAATGATTTCTCCACTGAGGATTAGTCAGTTGTAAAGCTGAGCTTACGTTATTTAATATTGCTGATGAAGTATAGTTTGTTAAGGAAGCACAACTCTGTTGTGAACACCTGCACATGATGACTTGCTGCAATTTCTTAATGATGCATCCCAGAGATTGCAACATGGGCAGTGATCTCCTGGTCTTTTTTTATTTTCCTCACCTTCTCATATTGTAGAGTTATGCTTAAGATTTTTAAAGTCTCGAGGCCTCATTTCTAAATGGATGCCTATTAAACCAGACTCCCTTAATTCAATTAATATAGGTGCTGATGAAAAGTATAGTATGTACGTTTAATAAAATGTTCTAATGCAAGCAATTTAAGACTGAGATGAGGAGGAATTTTTTTTAGAGGATTGTGAATCTTTAGAACTCCTTGCCATAGAAAGATGTGGAGGCAGATTCCCTGTGTTATTTAAGGCTGAATTAGATAGATTCTTAATCAATTGGGGAATCAAGGATTATGGGGAGAGTACAGGAAAATTGACATGAGGTGTGTTGAATCAACCATGACCCTGTTTATGATTAGATTAGATTAGATTCCCTACAATGTGGAAACAGGCCCTTCGGCCCAACCAGTCCACACCGACCCTCCGGAGAGTAACCCACCCAGACCCATTTCCCTGTGACTAATGCACCTAACACTATGGGCAATTTAGCATGGCCAATTCACCTGACCTGCACATCTTTGGATTGTAATGATGGAGCAGTATTGAGGCAGCCAAATAGCCTTCTCCTGTTTCTGTTTTTTATAGTCTTATAGAGAACAAAATAAAACAGCTTTTCTTTCAGGTTTCAAGTTCCCATAAATGCAGTTATTAACAATTGAATCAAACCATTATGCTAGCTACACAGATTTCACCCAGCATGTTAAATGTTATCTTAATATATTTTGTGTTTAACAGTAATAGAGAGAAGTAAACACAAAAATTCACATGCGTATGCTATTGCTATTTCAATGAAGAATATTAATGTTGCTTCTTTTTAAGAACAGGACCCCCAAAGTGGAAGCCATTTCAAAACAATTTGCAATGTACAGCCTTTTTGAGATAACCTGTACTTGTTGATGTTTCTCAAATATCAAGAACAATATTCAAAATCAAATGAATGCCAAGAATTGTATTCTGTACAATAAAAGCATAAAACAATGTCTACTCGTGGGTAAAAATTGATATTCTGGAATCTACCTTGGAAATAGCTCTCTCTGTCCTGAATTCTGAAATCACAATCTAGAAGTGAATAGCTTGTTATATAAAAATGATTTTTTTGTGGCATTTAGATACTTCTTGTTCTCATCTTTTCATACCTGGGATAGCTTTAAATTTCTATTCCTTGAATGTTAACATTTTAAGTGGTGTCAGCTTTCACCTCCTTTTTCTTGTTCTGAAACATTAAGATTGCTAATACTTTGACCTCGTTATCAGTGTTGAAGTAACAGAGCTCATGTATACGTTGCAAAAAAGTTATCATTTAAAAACCTGGCAAATTAAAGATTCTTGCCATCCAGATCCGGTATCCATTAGGTCTGGACATATCACATTAACTGGCTCATTATCTGCTTGAAACCATATGGGCTTGGATTTGGGTGGGTCACTGATGATTTCCTAAGGTGGCTTGCCTAATTATTACAATTGTGTTATCTCATTCACAGGGTCAGCTATAGATAACAGTGCTATAACCTTAGAAAATGGGTGTAAAATACTCCAACAATGATGAGCTGGGGAATCTGCTGCTTCTGCCTTCTAAAGATGTGTTGATCGTAATAAAGTAATTATCCACTAAACAGTTTAAAAGAAATTGCCATTCTCCAGTTCAAAGAAATTCCCTACTTCTCCTGGTACAGCCTATTGTATCATAGTTTGTTGCAAAGTCCATGTTAGTCAATGGAGACATGGGAATGTCTTGTTGAGACGGTGGGAGGCTTGCCTGCTAGCTGCAGGACTGACGAGCTGTGTGTCATGTTTTCTCATCAATTCACTGCATTCTGTGCCACTCTGGTACTTGACTGGCCGACAGTGTGTGTGTCTTTCATGGACTCCAGGATGGATGACCCAGCTCTGTGTAGTTGCTGCCCAATAAGAGGATGGCAGTTTTTCTGTACTCTGCAGTGCCACTGGTGAGGCTGTAGCTGCTAGAAGAATGACACCTATCCAAAGCCTCAGATCAAGGAGAATGACTATGGCACAAGTGAGCAAGGGTTGGTAGAAGTTCCTGGGAAAGTGACAGAGAGTGAGTTGGGAGGAGGATTGGGGGATTGGCTCTCAAATTCTGAAAGAGGCTCTCCCCCCCTGGGAGCCACAAGCAAACATGTCAGGGAAGGCTGACTGTCAACAATGGTCCTTCCCACTAACCCATCCCCACTTCAGACATGATCAGGGGGAGAAGGTGGAAGATGATAGTGTCACCTGTTTCTCCCCACTGCCAAACTTATGATAGAGGACAGCATAAGGTCCCACTTGATTTCACTAATTTCACATTATTGCTCAAAGATCCATCCCTCTCAGTGTTACTTAGATTAAAATAGTCATAACACTTCAAATAATTAATATGTTATTTAAAAGCAAGGTTTGCAAAGTGATTTTTGCCCTCAATACTTAATAATACTATGGGCTGAATTTTACCACATTTTGACGATCTGTTATTTTTCTTGGATGGGTTTACTCCATGAGGCTGTCATACCAAACGCGCTTCATCGACTACCCACTATACCCCTATGGTGTCCCCTCATCCAATGCTAGCCGAATTCTCCAACTTGAGATCACAACTGTCCAGATATCCCCCAATAGACTGGTTTGCCTGGCACCAGTTACATATTGAAAATGTTGTGTTGCACCCAGCCAAACACTGGCAATTCAGAGCTGCTCTGCACAATTGAAGGAATTTTCTTTCTGCCATGACAAACAAGGGAAAATTGGTGCCCAACTTTGCAGATAGGAGGTCCTGGTGGACAGAATGATATAGCAGAGTGCTGCCATCTTCCAAGTATTCTGCCAAAGGAGAATATGCCATCAGACCAGGCCAGCTTTGTCTGAGGTTGCCACCTGGGTAAGCCTAGTCTCCATGGTCTGGACGAATACACAACAATGCCGTAAGAATGTCAGTTATCCTCTCTGCCCTGCCAGGCAAAGTACCAATGTCGATTAACCCATACTATTTTCTTGCTGTTGTGATCACCTCCCAGCTACTGCAAATCCCCCTTCCCAACTCTACCAACCCAGCATGGACACTGTGCTTCCATCTCATTAATTCAGTACATCTCATCAGCTTTTCCCCAACCACACTAGCTCTAACAGCTAATGCATACATTCTAGGAGAGAAAATATTTTATGTGGAGTCATTGCTGACCAATGCAATCCTTTATGACACCTTCAAGTAGAATTACAGACATGTACAGCACAGAAACAGACCCTTCAGTCCAATTTGTCCAAGCCGACCAGATATTCTAACCTAATCTAGTCCCATTTGCCAGCACTTCGCCCATATCCCTCTTAACGCTTCCCATCTAATGCCTTTTAAATGTTGTAAGTGTACCAGCCTCCACCACTTCCTCTGGCAGCTCATTCCTTACACGCCCCACCCTCTGCGTGAAAAAGTCGCCTCTTAGATCCCTTTTAAATTTTTCCCCTCCCATCCTAAATCTATGCCCCAAAGTTCTGGACTCTCCCAACCCAGGGAAAAGACCTTGTCTATTTACCCTATCCATATGCCCCATGATTTTATAAACCTCTAAAAGGTCACCCTTCAGTCTCTGACACTCCAGGGAAAACAGCAGCAGCCTATTCAACCTCTCCCTGTAGCTCAAATCCTCCACCCCTGGCAACATTCTTGTAAATGTTTTTCTGAACTCATTCAAGTTTCACAACATCTTTCCGCTAGGAGGGAGACCAGAATTGCACACAATATTCCAAAAGTGGACTAACCAATGTCCTGTACTGCTACAACATGACCTCCTACACTCAATGCTCTGAACAATAAAGGAATGCATACCAAACACCTTCTTCATTATCCTATCTACCTGTGACTCTACATTCAAGGAACTATGAACCTGCACTCCAAGGTCTCTTTGTTCAGCAACACTCCCCAGACTGCAGAGGGTTAACATTAATGTGTGAATAATCAGTGATATAAGACCTCATACCTGGTAGAACGGCTGAGAGATAGTTCTATCAAGTAGTCTTTTGTCCTGTTTCTCATTAGAAGACAATGCACAATAATAATTAAGGTTTACTGACAAGCAAGCCTATAGCAATGTCAATTCCAGACACAACCAAATGGCAATCACAGTGAATGGTAACAGATGGCATCAGTGTGTAAAAAGAGAGCATGACAAAGAGCAACAATGTAGAGAAAACAATGACCAATGATTCAAAAAGCACTTGGAGCTTTGTTACAGTAAAAAACATGCAATGGAGAACAACTTACCTTTACTACAGTGTTTTGAACACAGAGAATGGAATTTTACTGGGCCCTGAATAATGTGGGCAACAGTGAGTGAATTAGGAAAATATGGTAAAAATTAACAGATTTGTCATTGGTTTTGATTTGTTGAACCAAAGCACATATAAATAGTTGTTGAAAAAGAGCCATTAACTTCTACTTAGGCTTGTGAATAATTTGTAAACCATGTCTCAGGTTTTCTGCTCGCAACTGAGACAGGCCACAAGCAACAATGTAGAGAAAACAATGATCTATTAAGTGCAAAAGAGTTAGTAAAGATGCCACCAAGAGTGCAGAAATGTAATTGGAGATGGATAATATTTGATTTGAATATGAATATTAATTTTTGGACTGGAGGTTTGTGACCATTGGTGTTTCACAGAGTTTGGTGCTAGGTCCTCTTTTGTCATTTATAATAAATTATTTAGATGAGATTATAGAAGGCATGGTTAGTACGTTTGCAGATGACACCATTATTGGTGGTATAGTAGATGGTGAAGAAGCTTACCTTAGAGTACAAAGACTTCTTGATCAATTGGGTCAATGGGCTGAGAGTGGCAAATAGAGGTTAATTTAGTTAAATGCGATGTACTGCATTTTGGTAAAACAAACAAGGATAGGGCTTATACAATTAAAAATAGGGCCTTGGCAGCATTGTAGAATGGAGAGACATAGGGGTTCAGATGCATAATTCTTTGAAGTTTGCAGCACATGTAGACAGGTTGATTAAGAAGGTGTTTAATATGCTTGTCTTCATTGCTCAGACCTTTGAGTATAGCAGTTGGGATGTTGAGGTTGTACAGGACATTTGAGAGCCTTTTCTGTAGTACTGTGTCCAGTTCTGGTCACCCTGTTACAGGAAGGATATTATTAAGCTGGAAAGGCTTCAGAAGAGATTTTCCAGGATGTTGTCCAAAATGGAGGATTTGAGTGGCAAGGAGATGCTGGGACTTTTTCACTGGAGCATAGGAGGTTGAGGGGTGACCGAATAAAGGTTTATAAAATCATGAAGAGCTGAATAGCAAGGATCTTCTGCCTATTGCAGGAGAGTTCAAGAATAAGGGGCATATTTTTAAGGGGAAAGGAGTAATATTTTTAAAAAGACATGAGGGGCAATTCTTTTGACATAGTATGGCTTGTGTGTGGAACAAACTGCCGGAGGAAGTAGTGGATGAGAGTACAGATACAACATTTAAAAGACATTTGGATTAGTACATGAATAAGAAATGTTTGGAGGGATATGGGCCTAGCACAGGCAGGTGGGACTGGTTTAGTTTGGGATTATGGTTGACATGGACTGATTAGACTGAAGGGCCTGTTTCCATGCTGTATGACTCTATGTCCAAGGGGGAGAAAAGATACAAATAAGATTGGGTACATTATCACACAGTTCTATAGCAAAATCTGAACAAGGCAACATAAAGTTTGCCAAAGCTATAGAGACTTGTACCCATTGATGATCAGATATTTGAGAGCAACAACATAATGTTTACATGTGAGTAAAAGGGCACGAAAATCGGACGAAAAATATGCTTAAATCTATGAGTATGTCATCAAAGGATGACCAGAATATATTTCATGTAATCCTATTCTGGAACAATATTTCAAGCAATGAAGACATCTCAGGATGACTTGCTGTTCTATGCTGGCAGATTGGTCATATGTAGCCTGCTGAGAATTGATACACCTCAGAAGTTACACCAGTGTCATATAAATGTCAGCAAGTATCTTGCCAGAGCACAAAATTCTGTTTGGTGACCAGGGTTCTCAAAATCATTGGAAGAAAAACACTTCCAAATGCAGCATGCATGCTATCCAATGTCAGGGATATCTTAATATCCATTCAGATTATGGGAATATCAGACAATGGATCTTTTTGAACTCAGAGAGAAGACATTTCTGATAGCGGTTGACTAATGACTGCATGGTCATACACCTGTATTCCTGATTAAAGGCTTTTGCCCGTAACGTCGATTTTACTGCTCCTCGGATGCTGCCTGAACTGCTGTGCTCTTCCAGCACCACTAATCCAGAATACATCTGAAACTGTTGTCTTGTGGAGTTCCAAACCTGGACATTCAGATAATGATCCACAATTTGCCTAAGAAGGCTTCATGTAGGTCACAAAATCCAATGGGCATGTCCCTATGAGAGATATCCACACCTAACAGCGAGGCTGAAAGGTGAGTGAGAATGGTAAAGGCATTATGGGAGAAGAATTATATCAACCTAGCACTGCTGAGTTCTTATTCTATATTGCTCTGGCTCCCGATGCACTTCTGATGGGAAAGAGGCTGCACAATCAACATACTGCGGTGGGGCTGTGAGGACTGCAGTTTTGTTTTATTGTAGTTGTGATGAAGTCCAACAGCATCAATGCTGGCCTTTTAACCAGCTCTCCTCCTAACAGCTAGCAGCCCCTGTGACTGTGTCCAAACATTTTGTTTCCTGTGTCAGCTCACCCTCAACCTTAGATAGAAGATTAGACCTCTGAGGTAGTTGCACAAAGCTTGAAATTTTCCTGACTCCCCTTATCTGTCTTGCAGATTAAAATCAGACCCATATTTTTGAGAGATGACTTTAAGAATAGAATGGCAAATTTGATGCAGGTCAAAATGATCAAAGGCTTTCAGTCAAGAGGATGGCATCAGGCAATGTCTTGTAACCGACCCAACTGAGGACAGGGCCAAATCTTCTTAATTTCTGGTGACTAACTAGTTTAGATGGTGGATTAACAATAAACGGCAGTTTGTACTGAGAGGCAGGAATACCATTCAGCTACTTTCCTGAGATGATAATTCCAGAGCATAGCAGGGAGGCATTAGGGACTGTAGAGCCATTCCAAGATCTGCCAAGAGATGCAGGAACACTCCAAGGCACAATCGATAGAAAGGAAGTTAGTTCATGGGCATCTGTGCAGCAGATGCTGGCGATCTAAAATAGAAACAAATGAGAAGACAGCACACACCAAATTTAGTATGTTCGAGGATCTTTTATGTGAAAGTTAGAATTGGAGCAAATGTTTATAACTTTTATAAACATTTAGTTGCAGATTTGCACTTTACCTGCATGGACCCACTTAGGAAACTCCACTGACACCTGATCCCTACTATTCTCAGTGTCATCACAAAAGTTAAGATTTAATCAAAGTATGTAAAATCACCAAATTACCTGTCTGATGGAATCAGGATAACAGGAACCACTGACTGGGCTCCTTACTTAAGAAGAACTACTCTTTGATATAAACAGGCAGTTTCTGGTTACAGATAAACAATAGTATGAACTATCAATAAATTAATAGTTAAATATCTAATTCTAACTTTGCTTTTCAAATCCCTACACACATACCCAATCAAAAGGAAAGGGTTATGGGTGAATGAAAATACACAGGGGAATCTTAGTTCAAGAGCATCAGTTCACATGTGTTGGTGAGCTGGTTGTTCTTCCTTCCCAAGACCTTTCCAATCACCTTTCTGGATTCTTTCAATTCTTCACAAGATGCACAGCATGATTTGTATTCTAATTGTAAAGAGTCTCAGTTACTGCTTCAAGGCAACAGCTTATAGCAATTGGTGGGAGAAAATAACTGACTGTCTCCAGGCTTGGGTTACATTGCTGCAGAGAATTGACAGACTGATTGTTCCGGTCTGGAGACCTGCTTCTGTATCGCTCACAGGCACCAGCTGTTCAGTCACCCAGGGGCCAATCAGAGAGTTGTTGTCAGACTGATGACCTCTGGCATCCACTAGTCAAAATTAGCACAAACTAATCAGCAAACTGTTGTTGGCCAAATCTTACCCTGCGCACCCACCCCAGCTCTGTGCTGTTTTTTTCCCTTCTCCACCATTGCTGTCAAACTTAACAATGAGATCCAGTAATTTTTTTACAAGTCTAGCAATTCTTGGCATGGTGTTAAAAAAGTTCTTTTCCCATTTAAGTTCACAATAAAAAAAAATTGATCTTTATACATACACACAATCACAATGTTGGCCTGTATTCCTGTATCTCTTAGAATAAACAACCAGTTTACACCTCTTTTTTTTAAAGGAACAGGTTAATCTCCAGTTAATCCAACTACTTGCATACATTTAAACACCAATTAATATAAAATTAACAGTGTGTGTCATCTGCAAATCACTTAAAGTTGGCAGATAATTAGTTCTAGCAAAATTCAGCCCAGTCAGTAAAGATGAAAGTCACATATGTAAAGTTGTGAATAAATTCTTGTCTCTTTACTCCTAAGTTTGGTGTAACAGTTTGAATTATTAATTTTTTTTTCAATTCAATACATATTTGACCATTTGTGAAGCTATGAAGAAACAAACCGACTCGGTCTCTTGAATTAGCAAATAGTTTGTTTCTTTTTTTGAAAAAAGTCACTTATTTGGAAGTATAAATATTACTAAATGGTGAAGTCTATCCTGAATCCCACAACATAGACGAATATAGACATGAAAGCAAACAGAAATCAGAATGTGAAGTGAGGTAGAATTAGAAATAAGTTAAAGTCCATAATAAGTATGTTGTGCTGTTAGTCTTGAACTTGCTGGGGAGGCAGCCAAGCCAGTCGGTCATCTAACGATAGTCTCTTTTAAACTGCAATCATTCCTTTTCCAGAGTGGGTGCTGTGATACTTGAAATTCCTCTTACGTGGTTTAATTCTCTATCCCTGTGATGTTTTCCAACTTGTAATAGTGACATGTTCAGAGCTTTTTAACACAAATATGCTGAAACAGACATCTGCTCTCTATCCCACGTGGAGGTTGTCTTAATGTTATTGCCTTCTGTAGTCCACACACAAACTTTTAACTATAGCGTTTCACAAGGGAAGAGTTTTGATTATTTGATAGCTGACTCTTAGAACATCATGGATAAAAGCCATATTAGCAAAGGAGCTTCAATCTTTCATTATCAAAGCTATCAAGATGCCATCAAAATGGTGAGGCCCTCAGTACTGTTTAATACCTAAAGGATTTTGGTAAGGTTCCTTTAGTCTCTGGACATTTCTCTTGTTTATTGTCAGTTCCAACATTTTAATGCAAACCAGTTCCTTAAATGTTGTTTAGGCGTCCATTTTGAAATTCTTTGTAATCCTTGCAGCTTTTATGTCAGATGGCTATTGCAGCCATTTTAAAGCAGAGTGACTTGGCTCATTTAAGATGCCATGTAAATGTTCTGGGTAATAAATCAGTTGACGGAATTAAAGATTAATAGTCCATAGAATGCAACATCATGACAACATGTATTTCAGTTGTGTAAAATGAGACTTTCCTCAAGAGATGACAAGGAACAGAGTACATCATCGAAAATATTTCATTCAGTTATTTTTCTTCAGTAAGCAATCATGGGGTGAAATGATACAACAGAGAATCAGAGTCAATTCTCACCTTTTGCCTGCAGATGATGTTAGGAAGGTGGAACAGCAAAGATTCGCGTCTTGAACTCTAGAGTTGACATTTAGGAATGGAGAGAAAGTGAGGACTGCAGATGCTAGAGATCAGAGCTGAAAATGTGTTGCTGGAAAAGCGCAGGTCAGGCAGCATCCAAGGAGCAGGAGAATCGACGTTTCGGGCATGAGCCCTTCTTCAGGAATGAGGAAAGTGTGTCCAGCAGCCTAAGATAAAAGGTAGGAAGGAGGGACTTGGGGGAGGGGGGTTGGAAATGCGATAGGTGGAAGGAGGTCAAGGTGAGGGTGATAGGCCGGAGTGGGGGTAGGGGCGGAGAGGTCAGGAAGAAGATTGCAGGTTAGGAAGGCAGTGCTGAGTTCGAGGGATTTGACTGAGACAAGGTGGGGGGAGGGGAAATGAGGAAACTGGAGAAATCTGAGTTCATCCCTTGTGGTTGGAGTGTTCCTAGGCGGAAGATGAGGCGCTCTTCCTCCAACCGTCATGTTGCTATGGTCTGGCGATGGAGGAGTCCAAGGACCTGCATGTCCTTGGTGGAGTGGGAGGGGGAGTTGAAGTGTTCAGCCACGGGGTGGTTAGGTTGGTTGGTCCGGGTGTCCCAGAGGTGTTCTCTGAAACGTTCTGCAAGTAGGCAGCCTGTCTCCCTAATATAGAGGAGCCCACATCGAGTGCAGCGGATGCAATAAATGATGTGTGTGGAGGTGCAGGTGAATTTGTGGTGGATATGGAAGGATCCCTTGGGGCCTTGGAGGGAAGTAAGGGGGGAGATGTGGGCGCAAGTTTTGCATTTCTTGCGGTTGCAGGGGAAGGTGCCGGGAGTGGAGGTTGGGTTGGTGGGGGTGTATAGACCTGACAAGGGAGTTACGGAGGGAGCGGTCTTTTCGGAACGCTGATAGGGGAGGGGAGGGAAATATATCCCTGGTGGTGGGGTCCATTTGGAGGTGGCAGAAATGACAACGGATGAAACAATGTATATGGAGGTTGGTGGGGTGGTGATCAGTCCTTAGCAGAGGCCTCACCTTCATTCCCCTACGCTCTCGGATTAACAAGTTCAACACGCAGCGTGACATTGAACAATTCTTCCGCCGCCTTTGCCTCCACACCTACTTCTTTAACCAGGATTCTCGCCCACCCTCTGACGACCCCTTCTCCCGCCTCCAACACACCCCATCCAATTGGACACCCTGTGCTGGCCTCTTACCTGCCCTCAATCTCTTCATAGCTAACTGCCGCCGCGACATTAACCGCCTCAACTTCTCCACCCCTCTCACCCACTCCAACCTCTCACCCTCGGAACGTGCCGCCCTCCATTCCCACCCCAACCTCACTATCAAACTGGCAGACAAGGGAGGCGCGGTAGTAGTTTGGCGCACCGACCTTTACACCGCTGAGGCTAAATGCCAGCTTGTGGACACCTCCTCCTACTGCCCCCTTGACCATGACCCCACCTCCCACCACCAAACCATTATCTCCCAGACCATCCATAACCTCATCACCTCAGGGATCTCCCATTCACCGCCTCCAACCTCATAGTCCCATAACCCCGCACCGCCCATTTCTACCTCCTGCCCAAAATCCACAAACCTGACTGCCCCGGCCGACCCATTGTCTCAGCCTGCTCCTGTCCCACCGAACTCATCTCTGCATACCTCAACACGGTCCTGTCCCCCTTAGTCCAAGAACTCCCCACCTACATTTGGGACACCACCCACGCCCTCCACGATTTTCGCTTCCCTGGTCCCCAACGCCTTATCTTCACCATGGACATCCAGTCCCTGTACACCTCCATCCCCCATCACGAAGGACTCAAAGCCCTCCGCTTCTTCCTTTCCCGCCGTACCAACCAGTACCCTTCCACTGACACCCTCCTTCGACTGACTGAACTGGTCTTCACCCTGAACCACTTCTCTTTCCAATCCTCCCACTTCCTCCAAACCAAAGGAGTAGCCATGGGCACCCGCAGGGGCCCCAGCTATGCCTGCCTCTTCGTAGGATATGTGGGACAGTCCATCTTCCACAGCTACACTGGCACCACCCACCACCTTTTCCTCCGCTACATCGATGACTGTATCGGCGCTGCCTCGTGCTCCCACGAGGAGGTTGAACAGTTCGTCCACTTTACCAACACCTTCCATCCCGACCTCAAATTCACCTGGACCGTCTCAGACTCCTCCCTCCCCTTCCTAGACGTTTCCATTTCTATCTCGGGTGACCGAATCAACACATTTACTATAAACCGACCAACTCCCACAGCTACCTAGACTACACCTCCTCCCACCCTGCCCCCTGTAAAAACGCCATCCCATATTCCCAATTCCTTCGTCTCCGACGCATCTGCTCCCAAGAGGACCGGTTCCAATACCGTACAACCCAGATGGCCTCCTTCTTCAAAGACCGCAATTTCCCCCCAGACGTGATCGACGATACCCTCCACTGCATCTCCTCCACTTCCCGCTCCTCCGCCCTTGAGCACCCCCCCTCCAATCGCCACCAGGGCAGAACTCCACTGGTCTTCACCTACCACCCCACCAACCTCCATATACATCGTATCATCCGTCATCATTTCCGCCACCTCCAAACTGACCCCACCACCAGGGATATATTTCCCTCCCCTATCAGCGTTCCGAAAAGACCACTCCCTCCGTGACTCCCTCATCAGATGTCATTGTTTTTACCTGGTCCATACCCCCCACCAACCCAACCTCCACTCCTGGCACCTTCCCCTGCATCCGCAAGAAATGCAAAACTTGCGCCCACACCTCCCCCCTTACTTCCCTCCAAGGCCCCAAGGGATCCTTCCATATCCACCACAAATTCACCTGCACCTCCACACACATCATTTATTGCATCCGCTGCACCCGATGTGGCCTCCTCTATATTGAGGAGACAGGCTGCCTACTTGCGGAACGTTTCAGAGAACACCTCTGGGACACCCGGACCAACCAACCTAACCACGCCGTGGCTGAACACTTCAACTCCCCCTCCCACTCCACAAAGGACATGCAGGTCCTTGGACTCCTCCATCGCCAGACCATAGCAACACGACGGTTGGAGGAAAAGCATCTCATCATCCGCCTAGGAACCCTCCAACCACAAGGGATGAACTCAGATTTCTCCAGTTTCCTCATTTCCCATCCTCCCACCTTGTCTCAGTCAAATCCCTCGAACTCAGCGCCGCCTTCCTAACCTGCAATCTTCTTCCTGACCTCTCCGCCCCCACCCCCACTCCGCCCTATCACCCTCACCTTGACCTCCTTCCACCTATCGCATTTCCAACGCCCCTCCCCCAAGTCCCTCCTCCCTACCTTTTATCTTAGTCTGCTGGACACACTTTCCTCATTCCTGAAGAAGGGCTCATGCCCAAAACATCGATTCTCCTGCTCCTTGGATGCTGCCTGACCTGCTGCGCTTTTCCAGCAACACATTTTCAGCATTTAGGAATGGGGAGACAAGTTATTGCTAGAGATGCACTGTGGCTGAGTTAATAAGGGTTGAATCAGCACGGACAGCTCTGTACAGCTTCATGGTAGTTGAGAGATGATGGTACGTTTTATCAAACCGCGGAAATGAGATTGTGATAGGAAGCAAGGAATTGCACACCTTCCTTATAACATACATTGTTGGTGACTTTGGTCAGAGCATTGAGCAAAAGTCAATATGGAGGAATTTCATCAGGAAGTTTTGAAAGATATAAACATGGAGCTGACACACAATGATAATATTCTCAGGGAGAAGTTACAGCTGGAGCAGAAGTTGATCGGAATGTAAAGGTTGACCTCTCAACTTTAAAAGAGAGGTCAACAGTACATCAGGAAAGAAAAAAAATTATCAAAGTTAAAAATAAGTAAAATGTTAATGAATTAGATGGAGAGATGACTTTCTTGAAAAAGATATTGAAGACGACTGCATTAGTAAGATAGCATTAACATGAAATGCCGTTTTTATGGGTGAGATGTTTTTACTGAATTAGGGAAGCAAACTTATTGCTGTGTGGGAGCATTATAAAATGCTTTCTTTTGAGTACTGTTGGAAAGCACAAGTGGATATTTCAGAAAAAAGATTGCAAGTTTTGCTACAGGGTGATGGAAAATTCCATAATCCTGATGCCTTGGCACTGAGGATTATATTTCCTTCAATAATAATTTAATTCAAAAGAACTCAAGAGTTGGCTGTCTGTACAATATTTCCATTTGTGCTTTGCTTGGTATCTCATTTCAATAAAATACACCTAAGAGCTTAAAGTCTCTCATAACCTGAATTTCCCTCAACTCACCCAATCTCGGATCATCTACGTGACATTATGAAGCTGTAAAATAGTGAGTGCACTTACAACTTTAGTTCCTTAGAGATGCATCCCTTTTTTCAAGATAAATTAAATGCACTGCATGCCCTTCTTATTGTACTTCAACTGGGAAAAGAATTACACTGTTTCTCTGGAGGTTTCCTACCAACTCTTAATTGTCAAGGCTCAGTAGTCCTTTGACCACTATTTTTAGTCCAATGGTTAATGCTATTCTATCAAATAACTGAGTCTGCTATTTTAACAAAATCATTAATTCAGTTAAAATAAATGAGGTAACAATTTTGTCTCAACTGCATACATGGGAATCTGATACAAATGCATTAATCAGTCCCACTAAAAATAGTGGACACAGGCATTTCACACTTAATTTTTCTCAAATCTTTTCATAAAATTCTTGCATGTCTCAGGCTGATGATGGCAAGGCCAGCTGCTTTCTTCCTCATCATTTATTTTTCTGCAATTGAAGAAGCACTAATTTGTAAATTATCACATGAAATAAAGACTTACACTTTTATAAGGGAAAAGTTGCCAAGCTGAGATCTGCTAATGACTAGAAATGTCATGCACATTATTTGCAAATTAAGTTATAAAACCATCCATTTCACAGAATCCCCAATTTCAGCATGCATTACTGATCTCAAGCAGACCTGCATTATTTACATGATAGGGTATTAGCACGAACCACTTTGTAAAATCTCAATCACTTTCAACTTGTGAAATATGATGAATAGTTAAATAATTCCTTTTTTTTTCAGAATGATGGATAATACTTAATGATATGTCAAAAATGCAAAGGCTGCCATCAGCATTTCCAGTAAATACATAGACAATGGCTCTATTTATTTACAATGAACAAACCAATAACTGGTTCAGGATGCAGGAAGCTCTGCTTTCATCATAGAAGACAAATTTCAAGTTTGAGAATAGGTCATATGTGTAACAGTTCCGTTTAACAAAATAATGCTATTGACAATGGCAGCATAGTAGCTCCGTGACTGTGCTATTAATCCAGAGTCATAGAGTGACAAATCTGAATGCATACTTCAAAATCCACCATAGAAGCTGGAACATTTAAATTTGCTAAAGAAAGAAATCCAAAATGAAACAAAAGTTAATCGATAAATGGTAGCTACAAAAGTGTTTTAAAAGTCCACCTGGTTCACTGATGTCGTTTAGAGAAGGAAATTGATACCTGGTTGAATAGCCTACTCCTAATTCACATGTTCTAATTTGTCATTATTAGCCAGTCTGACCTATATGTGACTCCACACCCTCAGCATTGTGCTTGACTCTTTCCTGAGAGGACTTACCAAACCACACTGTTGTACTTTAGGGAGAATGAGTGATGAGTGAGATATGCTGACCTTGCTGATGCCCTGCGTATTCTGCAAATTATCAACAACCACCTTTCAAATGCTTCTTGATTTCTGTCCTAAAAACAAGATAAGCAAACCCTGGTCTGAATATTTTTGATAGAATAGCAAACAGTTTGCATGGATAGTAACTCTGAGCGTGGTTATCTCAAATGGAGATGTTAAGAGCATCCAAATGTTTGAAGATCCTTTGATTTTGGAAAATTATGAAATGATATTTCCTACAGCAACTCACATTCAAGTTTTCTTTACAAAATATGAACATATGGGCTGGATTTCCATGGTTGAAATGTCTGTGAAGAATTGTTCTCTTAATTTAAAGCGTCTTGTTAGATTGATTTCACTATAAAATAAACACCCACAATATTCAGTTCTTGATTCTTGTACTATACCATCTTGACAGTAGAAATGATTTGATGGATAGTTTAAGCATCATTTTCACACTAACAACAGCTTTCAAAGGTCTCAATATTAAGATATTAACCTGAAAGTGCTTTTCTGATAACTCTTGAGTGAAACTGTTGATGGGCTTTGTTATAATATTGTGTCAGATTTCAACATTCTGCAGATTTTGCTATTATTGAACAGGCTACTCCATTGGCAACAAACTCTGCACATTAAGATTGTCAATGACTGATCATGCTTAATGCCTTTGTCAACACTGCACAAAGATAGACTGTCAGTTGTCTCCATCAATTATTGCTGTTTTAAGTTGTCTAATGTTCTGTCAACAATTATTGCCACACTTGTGTGCACAACTGTCAAAACAATACAGATACCCAAGAGTGTGTCACAAGACTGTAAGGATCTCAAGGAATTATAGCAATATTTTATGGCAAAATGGAAGAGTAGATAATAAAAAACACGTTTTAATAAGGATAGGTAAACTTAAGTTGACTTATTTCTAAATGTCAACCTAAATGATGATCCAGAAATAGAATTATTTCTTCTTAATCCTGCACTCAGGCATGTTCACACAAGACAAAAAAAGATTCATCGCTGCTGAAGTTGTATTTAAAATAAAAGGGGAAAAACAATGCCTTGGGCGAAGAATCATAAACAAAGTATACAATGTGACATATTCACAAATCCATTGGATTTCCTGTTGATGAAGCTGAATTGTTGACAGCTGTTGATTGAAGTCGAGAGTGTGGTGCTGGAAAAGCACAGCAGGTCAGGGAGCAATCTGTAGATTGAAGCCAACTGTACACCTATGATTCTAATTAACTTGGATTCAAGTCACTAGGGATTGGTCACAGTTCATTCCTGCAGGTTTTACCAGGTAGACAGCAATACTAGATGCTTGAAAGCTTTATCAGGTTCCGAGGAAGTTTTACTGAGTAAAGGATTTCAGGGGAGAGGCTTCTGTAATATTCTCTTTACACTTACTCCTGTAAACATAACTCTAAGACCAAAAGGAGTTTGCTAGATGACCATTAAGATAGAGGGCCCACCCTCTTCAAAGCCAGATTTTCTAATAATTGAGACAATAAATCCCATCTCTTGCCTTTCTGAAAGTTTTGTTTGACTGCTTCTCTGAAGTCACCCGATTTCTCATAAACAGCAAGTAAACCATTGAATAATGGCTTTATTTCAAAGAAGAAAAGAATATTTTATGTCTAGTTAATGTCTAAATAGCTCAAAATCTTACGAGTTATATTCCAGATAGTCCTTAGTTATAGGTACGTATTCCCAACATTTCATGTTCACAGACAGGCTGTCCGTCAGACCTTCAAAAGCACTAATTTACTGATTCTTTATTATATAATGCCATCAAACTCCTATGGTGGAGAACTTGGCTATGACCTCAAATTCAACCCCCCAACCTACCAAAGTTTTTATAATTATCTTTCCCTCTGGCCTGGCTCTAGCCCACTTGTTTTTAGAGACTCATACTTGCAGATCCGAAGTCTATTTTCGACTCTTAAGGTATGCTGAGTGCCAGTGGGCTGAATTTTACCAAACTCTGGCTAATTGCCAATTAGTCATCATCATAGGGTTGTAAAGCATAGAAACAGACCCTATGGTCCAACCAGTCCATGCCAACCAGATATCCTAAATCAATTCAGTCCCATTTGACAGCATTTGGCACATAACTCTCTAAATTCATTTGCCTCCATCACTTCTTCTGGTTACTCATTCCAAACATGCACCACACTCTGCCTGAAAATGTTGCTCCTTAAGTCCATTTTATATTTTTCCTCTTACCTTAAACCTATGCCCTTTATTTGCAGAGGGTTTTTCTCCATGTGCTCTAGTGAACTAACTGATGGAATTCTCTGCTGTTCACCTCATTATAGATGCACATCACCTCCATAGCACCACACTTGCTCTATCAGGGACTTACTAATGGCAGAAGTATTTGCTGCTCTGGGACCCTCCATGATTTCTGTCACTAGTGCCATATTTAAAACATAGCTGGGTACCAGACCAATTACTGCCTGACATGAATAGCCTTTCACAGTACACACAGTGGCAGCAAAATGAAAAAGAAAAACTTATGAGTGCACCTCGGTAGCTCGCGTAACAGCTCAACGTAAATCGAATATCACATCTGTAAGTGTATTGCGGCTTTATACTATCACTTCACTGATCAATTTTCATAATAACTACACCTACATGAATTAAGCTATACATCTACTTGTCCTTATTGCCATATCATATTTGAACCCTGTCAAAGCGATTGCCTCTCTTCCTCTAATCCCCAGCATAACAATAACATCTTGTGATTGCTTAGGTCTGACTGTGGCCCATTCCATCAACTGACTCAGAAGGACAGGCCAACTGATGATGGTCAGACCCTGAACAAAAAGGGCTTATGAAGCTTATTTTGCTTTCTGAAGAGGTTTATTATAGATTTATGAGATGGGACAAAAGGATATTCTCAATGCTTACAAGTTGTGGCCTTGAAGTCTATAGGTAGATATTTTGGAGTATGCAGAAGCAGTCTGTGCAGATTAATTCAGAGTTTGAGAAAGTATGACAAAATAATTGTGACCACTGAATGTAGCCATTAAAGGGGGGAGATTGCATATGAAGCCACGAGGGAGCCAATTCTCTTGGAAGAATGTAAAAGTTAATTCCATCCAATAGCAAAGACTCAAATAGAAAAACAAGAAGATTGATACAGTAAGATAGACAGCTGCCAATTGCAAGGTTGTCCTCAAATCCAAACTCTTGGTCTCCCATAAAACCCAAATGGATAGAAGCGGGGAAGATGAAAGGAAGGCAAGTAGCAAGAGCAGAAACAGTTGGAAATATGTCATTATCTCCTCCTCAGACTTGAGGAAGGTCGGTGCTCAGGGAGGAAACAATGTCCAAAGGCCTAAATCTTTCCATTGTCACAAAGTGGGACACCTTTGCTGAACATTAAAGCTAAACCTATGGGTCTTAATGGGGCACACACTGTTAATGCAAAGAAAGGAGACCTGACTAAGAATATAAGTTATAATTCTGACTCTTAATTTTGAGACAAAGTACACATTAATGTGAGCGTGGGGTTGTTAGACAAGATATCTGAGAGTTACAAAGAGTTATCAAAAAGTAACTCCATATTCTTCAAATAAGACAGGCAAAAATTTAGATACAGTAAGGGAGATAGGAGTCACTAAACTCTTTTGCTTTGGAAAGGTATAACTTTTCCATTGGAGAGTGTACAATAGTGTACCAAGATTTTAATAAATGGTATTAGCACTGAGTAAAGACCCATGTCTTTGAATAGGGTTCACCTTGTGTGTGACCAAATATCCAGAACGGTAACTGTAGGGTTGTCCAAAATGTGCCTGTAGAAATGAGTTGAACTACTGGTGAATGATTTGGCAGGAGTGAAGGTCATAACCTTTCCTATAGTCAGAGAAAGAGCAAGTGAAGCCAAAGTGAGGGAGAAATGACAGGAAAAGGTTCCAGGACTTCTATCTTCAAGTAAAGTGACCCAAGAAAAATGTTCATTGCCACAGGTCAAATTGGCACAACAGGCAGACATTGATTACTTAAGAATTTCTTTCAGGATTTGGATAATCTGATGGAAAATCTTCTCTGATCAAGACTCAGTAGATTGACTGTTTTAAAAAAGTGTGTGTGTGTGGGGGGGGTTGTGGTGGTTTTGGGGGCGGGGTGAGGGAATAGACATGTCATAGAATCATGGAGTCCAGAAGAGGCCCTTCATCCCATCGTGTCTGTACCACCAAAAATACACTTTCCCACAATAGGCCCATAGCCTTGAATGTTATGACACTGCAAGTATTTGTCCAAGTACTTTTTAAAGATTGTGAGGTTACCTGTCACAACTACTCTCCTTGGCAGGGAATTCCAGATCCAAAATTACGCTCTGGATGGAATTACTTGTACACAAATCCCGACTAAGTCTTCTTAAAAAGTGAACTCTCTTGTTCTTGACCCTTTGACTAAGGGGAACAGCTGCTTCTTATTCACCCTATCCATGCCCCTCATAATTTTATATGTCTCAATCTAGACCACCCTCAACTTTCTCCGCTCTATAGAAATCAACACAAAGCTATTTATCCTCTATTTACAGCTGAAAAGCTCCATCCTAGGCAACATCATGGTGAATCTTCTCTGGAACTCCTCCACTGCAATTACATTCTTCCTTTAATGTGGTAAAGAGAACTGCACACAGTACTCCAACTGTGGCCTAATCAAAATTCTGTATAGCTCCAATATAACCTTCCTGCTCTTATAACATATGCCTCAGCTAATAAAGGTAAGCATGCCGTATGCCTTCCCAACTACCCTATTATGCTGTCCAGACATCTTCATGGATCTGTGGACCAGGACCCCAAGATCCCTCTGTTCCCCCGAGCTTCCCAATGTCCTGCCATTCATTTTGCACTTTCATATCTTGTTATTTCTTCCAAAATGCATCATCTCAAATTTATCAGGGTTAAACCCCATCTGCCACTGATCTGGCCAAACCATCGATATTAGCCCGTAACTCAAGGCCTCCCTCATCACTGTCAACCACCCAGCCACTGTTTGTGTCATCCAGAAATTTACTTATCATCCCCCACCCCCTTGCATTGTCTACATCATTTATGAATATCATAAACAATAAGATATCCCTGTGGAACATCACTGGACACCGGCCTCCAGTTACACCAATGTGTCCTCTCTCTTCATCCATCTGCTCCTCAGTTGCCCACTGGGGTGCCTGCTTCAGTTGGAATCATTTGTGCTTGCTGAAAAACAACATTAAAATGATAGGTCACAGAAATTTTTGCAATGTCCCCACACACTGCATCTGGTTTGGACTGATGAAGAGTCATCTACACTTGAAACATTAGCGTTCATGGGGAGAAAGCAAGCTATCTGACCTGCTGTGATCTTCAGTTTTTTTTCAGTACAGATTCCAGCATCTGCAGTAATTTGTTCCTATGTCAGTTTTGGACAATTTAGGCTACTGTTACTTGACGTATGGCTACAGCACCATAGTGAATATCACATCAAAAGATGTACATTCACACAATTAGTTCCTAGTTCTTTACAAGTAACAGAACAAAGTCTGTGCTATGAAATGGAAATTACCAAATACTACAGGAGAGGCAAATTGGCTGGGGCTGTATTCCCTGGAGTGCTGGAGGCTGAGGGGCGACCTTATAGAGGTTTATAAAATCATGAAGGGCATGGATAGGGTAAATAGACAAGGTCTTTTCCCTGGGATGGGGGAGTCCAGAACTAGAGGGCATAGGTTTAGGTTGAGAGGGGAAAATTTCAAAAGGGACCCAACAGACAACTTTTTCAGGTATATGGTCCGTGTATGGAATGAGCTGCCAGAGGAAGTGGTAGAGGCTGGTATAATTACAACATTCAAAATGCATCTGGATGAGTATAGGAATAGAAAGGATTTACAGGAATATGGTTCAGGCGCTGGCAAATGGGACTAGATTAGGTTAGGCTAGGATATCTGGTCGGCATATAGCCGAGTTGGTCCCAAGGGCCTGTTTCAGTGTTTTATTTTTTATGACTCACTGGCACAGACATACAGAATGAACAATCCCTTTACTCGAGCCATAAGGTCGGAGTGAGACCCACGCTTGTAGCGGTGGTACATTTCCTCCTTTGTTCTAATCCAGAAGCAGTTCAGAAATTCTAGAAAACCAGGATAAGAGCAATGGGCCTCACTTTTATTTAAGCCGTTAGGGTTTGGAAAGACACGTCTCCGGGTGGAGTACCAGAGCGGAATAAATGGTTTTCTGTACAGTCCACACCATTCCTACCCGCAATAAGAAAGAACTGCAAGAGTGACTTTCCTGGCTGTCCAGATTTTCTTCACAGCACTTCTCTACAGGCTTGAAAGTAGAAAACAGGAAGGCGAAGTCCCGGCTCTGTCTTTTTACTTTTACTTTCACTTTCTCAGGGACTCACTCCAGTCACCGGGGTATCACATTTCTTGGGAGTCGGCTCAAACAGAAAGCACCAGCCTATTACAGCCCACCCTCTGGAGCCCACACTGTAGACTGGAGTCCTTCTGACTGTTTGTGTAGGTGTCTCCTGACCTCCCGTCTTCGGCCTGTTTGTAAAGTACACGCTTAATCCATTTATCTTCTACGTTTAAACATTCTGTCTGTATAAATGTGCTCTTTTTAAACAAACCTATGCTATTGAACAGAACGAGACCACTGGAGAAGGCGAGGGAGGGGAAAGTTCTTTAAGTGTGGCTGGAGATGGAAATGTTCCAGCCCTGAAAACTTGTACCGTAAAATTTAAATTGGTCCACACCTTTTCAGTTTATATGAATTCTGCAGTAGCAGGGCAAGCTGAATGTCTTTAATTTATTGCTGACCTGCTGGATTCATTTGGCCAAGTTTGTCTGGGCACATCGTAACGATTGTTGATCGGAGCCCGCAGAATAAACACTGGGCTCGGCCAGGTTTATGGGCGGGAACTAGTTTGCGTACAGGAATGGTAATGGATAGACGTAAAAGACTGGACATTTGGGTGAATTATAGGTGTAAGCACGTACGTAGTTTATTTAGGTTAACGACACATTACCACTGTACTAGTTAATTTAGATTGTACCCAGTCCCAAATGCTTACCAGGGAGGTACTCGAGATTACTGAGTTTTAAACTAAAATAGAACTTTGAAAAATATATCATTTGATATTTTATGAACATTTTGTGTGCGACGAATGTGCTAAATCCAGGTATCTAGTTTGAGCTTCAATCTGGATAAATGTGAGGTACAACAAACAAGGCTTACACAATTAATGGTAGGGCCTTGTGTCGTGGTGTGGAACAGAGGGATGTGGGGGGTTCAGGTCCATAATTCATTGAAGTTTGCAACACATAGACAAGGTGGTTAATTTGGCACATTTGCCTTCATTGCTCAGTCCTGTGAATATAGGAGTTGAAAAGTTATGTTGAGATTGACATTGATGAGGCCTCTTCTGGAATACTGTATCTGATTCTAGTCACCCAGTTACAGAAAGGATATTATTTAAGCTGGAGAGGATTCAGAAGATATTTCCCAGGATGTTGCCCAGTATGGAAAGTTTGTGTTATAAAGAAAGGCTGGGTTTTTTTTTGCTGCAGTGTAGGAAGTTGAGAGGTGACTTGATAGAAGTTTATCAAATAATGAAAGGTAGAGATAGAGTTAAGGGTAGTTGTATTTTCCCTAGTTTAGAGGATTTCAAGACTAGGTTGCACATGTTTAATGTGACATGAGAGAGATTTTAAACAGAAAAACATGAGGGGCAACTGTTTTTCAGAGGGTGGTTTATGTGTGGAATGAACTTTCTGAGGAAAAATTACAATGTTTAAAAGGTATTTTGATAAGTACGTGAATAGGAAAGGTTCGGAGGGATGTGGGCCAGGAGCGAATAGGTGGGACTACTTTAGTTTGGGATTATGACTGGCGTGGTATGAATGTATCGAAGGATCTGTTTCTGTGCTTTATGACTCAATGACTCCTAAAATGAGGAGTGGGCAGTGTCAGTGCTTATTAATTGTATCTTTATTTTGACTTGACATTATGCGAGACTACCAATCTCCTATGTGACCCTGAAATGCTTTAAGTATTGATTGGAAAGCATTAGGGTGTTTCAACTCCTTCTTTACTGGTGAAACAGATATTGATATTGTACAGGTAGATTCAGAAATCTCAGGTCCTGGTGCTGCTCCTGACTTGGGATCTTGATCTTAACCAAAGCACAATGAGCCCACTAGAGGCCTGGGCCCTCGTTTGTGGGCCCTCATATTCCTTTCCTTAACCTGGGTCCTGGCCTAATCCAGTATGCTGACAATATGTATGTTAATGAAATGGTGATGTATACAATGATGAAACTCTGAAATCAGCATCCCATACGGTTGAGAATCTGAGAAGTGAGGATGGATTAATTGGATTTGAGAGATGTAATACAAAGATCAGTATTTCTAATATGTCAAAGTTCTTATTCAAACTTTGCAGTGTCAGGCAGTAGTCACCCTTAGATAAGGCAGAGGCAGAAATGCAGGAGACTCTGACAAAAGGACAGTGTTGTCAAAAAAGGCAGCCTCTACAGTGCCTATACCCAAACTTCATGGTATGTAGAACGTATGAGGATACATTAATTAAGGGTTGTTGTTGCATCTCTGACAAGCACAATTGCTAGTAATTTATAGTCTTGTGATAATCAAGCTGACAATTTCACAAAGTTTTACCAAATGGTAAGTATCATATTTAATCATCAAACTGATCAGTTTGTTTTTCTTTTATTACTGTTTCCTGGGGGGAATGAAGAAAAGAAACTTCAACTGGGTTTCTTTATAAACTCCAAAATAATTTTTTTATTAGGAACAAACTTATTCCTTGCAAAACTGATTAGCAGCTAACCTATGAAGTAGAATTAAACTATATTCCCTTAGATCTACATGCACACCTGTCCAAGGCAAGACAGTATAGCTCTGTAAAGATAGCATGGATTTTGGGGAAATAAAGGCAAAAGAAAAACCCTGTCCAGCTTCAAATTCACATGCTAAAATGGTTGACTTTCAATAATTCCTTCGATTTCCTGTCAACAAGATCCAGTTGCTGCGAGTCACAGAATGATCTTCAGGCCAGATTTCAGATTCAGATGGGTACTGGTTAGAAACCCTGATATTTAAATTTATCAGCTTTCACAATAAAACTTCACTCAGAGAGAGAGTGAGCTGCTGCTTCCACTTTAACATCTGCTTTCTGTCGCAGCTGATTTTCCAGCTGAAAACACACAGCAACTTCACCCTGTTAGGCCATGGACATAGATGGAAGGCTCCTCCGTGTCTCTTTGTCCACAATTAAGCAGTCAAACCTATCTCTTCACTCTTCTTAAAACCCTAAATTTTCAGAGAAAGATTCCAATAGTTTGATTTTCCTTTAGACAGCAGTTATCTTTGATCTTCTGACTGTTTGCTTCAATGTAATCATATGGTAAAGCCTCTTTAATCCAGAACCGACCAAATAGTTCCATATTCCAGTTTTCTCACAGACCATAAGTATGTATGTATTCCTCTCATTGTATGCATGGAACCAAATCAATTCATCAAGTCAGTTCAAACAACCCATCTCTGTTTTTCTTGCTTCAAATGATCAATTCATTTGCCATTTTGGCATTTAAGCAAAAGCAATGTTGGTCACTATCGATCAGAGCTGTTGACTATGTGTGTTGGCTAATTAGCCTGGAATTTCTGTTTGATCAAACGGGTTTTCTCAGTTCAATTCAGCCAAAGATGACATAACCAATGCCATACCTCTGAGCATTCTTGGGTTCAGTGCAACTCAGGTTTCTGCATTTTTCTTTTGTGTGCTCATATTTAAAACTATATTGCACAAAAGAACAGGTGGCGCCAACAAAAGTGGCCAAGCACAGGCCAGTGCAACCAACCAGGTGGCTGCCAAGGTGGCAGGTTTTAAGGAAGGTGGCAAAAAGCATTTAAAAAAAAAATCAGAATTTAAAGCTAGCAGAAACCACATAAAGCTTGACACCAATACCCCAGCACCCAAAGAAAGCATTCTGGAGACTGCAATGCAGTGCTCAAAAGAAAATAGTCCCAAAACATGTCATCAGAAACCAAGGGGAAAGAATCCCCAGCTCCCAGTATCATGAGCATTGTCACAGCATGACGTTGCATCCAGCACAGTGTCACCCAATCAAATTGAAATGAAAAAGATGCCAAGAGGATTCTGCTTGGGATTTCTGACAGGCTGCGATACTGTGGCATGGTGACTCAGTGGTTATCACTCCTGCCTAACAGCATCTGGGACACTGGTTCGATTCCAATCTTAGGTAACTGATGTATGGCGTTTACACGTTCTCCCCTTTGTCTGGATTTCCTCCAACAGTCCAAAGTTGTGCAGTTAGGTTGATTTGGCTGTGGTAAATGCGGAGTTACAGGGATAGAGTGGGGGTCTGGGTCTGGGTGGGATGCTCATCGGATTATCAGTGCATTAATATTGGCCAAATGGCCTCTTTCTGCAATGTGGTATTCTATATTTCTATGATTGGTCAGGCTAGAATTTCATTGAGGGATTGGGCATGTGGCAGTCTGTGTGATGGGCATTTGGAGGAATACTTCTGCTTGAATCAGTGATTTGTTTTTGAGGTTGTTTTTGTTGTATGATTGTGACTGGCAGACAAATAGCAGAGCTTTAACCCACAGTCTGCTTGTTGCTTCTGTGTGTTTATACAGCGGGGGTTTCCAATGTGGTGCCAGGGGTTTCCATTGTGGAGGCAGCCATTATACAGTTATTTAAATAGATTAAGCTCCGCAGAAGGCCAACGTCTCTTCATATGCAGATATTTTTTAGTTGAAAGTGGTATTTCTTCAGTACGATGCACCATGTTCTAAATTGTATTGTATTGCTGATCTTAGTCAGTCAAAAAATTCTGGTAGATTTTTGGAAACAACACAGCTATTTCTGAGAGAATGGGGAAGAAAAGGGAAGTTCCTTTTTGATATGTACTGTGACATTTGCCTACTAAAGCAAGAAATGTGATTTACAGTCAACTTATGACATTCACATACAGAAGTGAGTAATGTATTTGTCACAGTGCTTTCTTTGCACATAGCTTTTATGTAAATGCAGCTCAGTAAAATAAGTGGATATTTGGCATATCAGCAATAAATGTAAGTAATCATTAAATCTATACATTTATAGCAAAATGTTATGTGCTGCCTGGTCTGTGACAGTTTCAATATTATTCATTAACATCATGCAAGACTGTGGACTATGTGGTCTGTAAATGCAGGATACTAATGACAGTGATGGGGGTTGTTCAGTGCCAGCAGTTTGTTTGTGGTAGTTTTTTTGGTAACATTTGACTTTGCAATATGTGTTTTTGTTGTTATCGTTTCAATTTTATTTAAGCATCTTTGATTAATTCCTGTTGGGAAACTTTCAAAATATATTCCATCCTGAATCTCTTTCTGAAGAGCAGAAAAAGAAAGGTGAAAGAATTCTTATTAGCTTTGAAGGCCCCCATTGAACCCCAGTCTCTTCTCAGCAGCGATAATAGGGTAGCAACTTGTAACTTCTGGTTTCCTCAACAAACCAAAACACTATCTCATGATTCTGCCACTGTGCATGGAAACATTTTTTTAGATTAGATTAGATTTCCTACAGTGTGGAAACAGGCCCTTCGGCTCAACAAATCCACACTGACCCACCGAAAAGTATCCCACCCAGACCCATTTCCATCTGACTAATGCACCTAACACTAAGGCCAATTTAGCACGGCCAATTCACCGGACCTGCACATATTTGGACTGTGGGAGAAAACTGGAGCACCCAGAGGAAACCCACACAGACACTTAGGCAGTCGCCCGAGGCTGGAATTGAACCTGGGACCCTGGTGCTGTGAGGCGGCAGTGCTAACCACTGAGCCACTGTGCCACCCCTTGCTCTTGATTTGCTCCATATCTCTTCTCATTTGAAAAGGAGATGGTAAGGTAAAGCTGCATCCATTTTCTCTTAATGAGTGTTTGAACTTTAGCTTGCTTCATTGATCTTTGTTTCATTAATTTCTTCCTGTTGCAACTCAGATTTACATACCAGTGTGTCTCTGCCTCTTGCTATACTTTCTCATAGTCTGCTACATTCACCTCAATGTCACTTCTGACGCCATGTTTTGTGTGTATCGCACAGCATTGTGTTCGACATGAGGTCTTTGATGAAGTGAAGATATCGCCCCAGAGGGTGTGTGCACCTCATGGTAGAGGTCACATAATCATAGCAAGATTTGTCCATGATTGCATTTCAATCTGAAATATTGCCACTTCTGGCTGAACATACTGTGGCAGACATGACAGTTCGCAAGCTAGTGGCACGGTGCAAATAGGTTCCAAGGATAAGCAGATTGCTTGAATAGGCTTAGACAGCAGATTAACATGGGGGAGGCATTTTCTAACAGATGAGACCAAACAGTAGATAAAAACCATTATCCTTGCCTCCAAACATTTTCATCAGTACCTACTGAGAAAAACTGACAGCTAACTCTGACCACAAGCCAGTTCTAAGGATTTTCTTCAAGCCACTACTATCTGCTCCAAAGCATCTGCAAAGATTGTTATTCCAATTACCAAGATGTCATCTGTGACATAGATGCAAGGCAAGCTGATGCATATTGTAGACATGCTGTCAAGAGAAGTCCTCCAGATGAAAGTGGAGGATGTTACAACACAGCGTGAAATCAACATGAAGGAGCAGCTTAGTATACCTTGGAAATCAAGAGCAGAGATATTGAATTTAACAGACAAGTACTTGTTTCAATCAAGCAGACTGTCCAATGGGATGCAAATCTCCAACTGTTGCTAAAAGTAGCAATAAAAGGATGGCCAGAGAGCATCGCATAGACACTTCCTGCTGGATGAGCACATCAGGCATAAAGAGATTAATTCAAAGCCCAATATGGCATATTGTACAAAGGAAGTAGAATAATTATCAGGAAGGAATTGAGGGGAGAGATGCAGATCCATGTAAGCCAGTGGAGAATTGAATCACGTTTGACGAAAGCAAGCAATGTATTCTATTGGCCGAACATGAGCAATCAAATCAATGGCCACATCAGTCAATGCAGGTCTTGTAATGAGTATCAAATTAAGCAAGTTAGAGACTATTGAAGACACATGACATCGCAATCAGTTTATGAATGAAATTGGAAGTGGATCTTTTAAGCTCACAGGAACTGATTATCCTGTCACATTCGACTACAATTCTGAGGTAGACCGTTGGCTTCAATGACTACTGCTCAATGCCGGGAAGCACTCTTCAGTTGTGGCATTCCTGACTGCAATATGTAACAGTGACCCTCAGTTCATGAGTGAAGAATTTAGTTACTGCATAAGCAACTCGGAAATTTAATAACATACAACATACTCTCAGTCAAATGTGTAGTGATTGTAACAAGGTCAGCTAGGTAGACCTCATAGAAAATGTGTTTCCTGATTGGGACTGTTGACCTGGTCCAATTCGGGAACTCTGGCTGAAAGATAAGAACAGGAGTGTCAGGCATCCTGTTCACTGAGAGCTGGATAAGTGTCAAGGACTCTCCACGTGTTAATAAAGTGTGACTTGGTGACAGGATACTGGCGTCTGGGGTTATTTCAAAATGGCCAGGCTGAGGTGGCAGCAAAAATCGCAAAGAATTATAAGGAAATAAAGCAAATCCCTTGCATTTGATTGTAATCTTTCAGTGGAGAAACACACCTAATGAAGCCATTCAAAATAGATCAGTACAAAGACTAATATCACGCTGAATCCAAACTACTCTTCCAGCAACAAAAATCTACTGAAGCCAGAAGTAGTAACAAAAGCGAACAACAAAACAAAGCAAATGACAAGACTGATAAATCATTGTCAGAGTTTAGCATTGAAGAGCCAGTCAAGATACAACCATTCAGTTCAAGTTACAACTTGTGACCTGCATAGAGCAATTGTCATTCCAATCGTATTCAGTAGAAATGAGTGACCAGATATACTACACTGAAATTGCAGGCATGGAAATCCAACTGGGGAGGTTAGTCCTTAATTTGAGGCAGCAGATCAGGATGAGGTGAATCCACCAGCTGCACTGGTTACACATCAGCAGTGGGTGTCACAATAACAGTGAATGATCCAGGAATGACATTACCTTGGGAAACAACATCACCCACCCGAACAGCCATGACAACAGCATGCACATTTCATTATGAAACCAGCATGATTGAAGGCTTATGTGTGCAACATGTGTGCATAGATAGGCAGTAGTAATGAACTGCCAGTGCATAGAACTGTCATCTATATATTTAATAACTTGGAAGACTTTAAAAATACATAAACAAGAAAAACAAAGCATCAATTATGTATAAAATGGGGAATGTTGTATTGAAATACAAGGTGACCCCCATATCAGCGGAATCGTTTCCGCGGTTTCAGTTATGCACAGATTACCGCGCCCTGAACATATTACAGGGAACCAGGGACCAGGAGGCTGTCAGGAAGGTACGTTTCTCAATGAAATGAATGTGTTCGCTCCTATCCGTGGTAGGTCCAGGAATGTATCTCCTATAGATGCGGGGGTCTACTGTATATAAATGTCGTCCCTAGTCTGCCATAAACTTGTGACCTCTCACCATGAGCCATTGTTGCTGTAGACTGATATCTTCACTTCAATAAAGATCTTCTGTTGATCACTGCTGCATTTTAGACATGACACCCTACCTGCTGGGCAGTTTACTTTGTGTCTCTCTCTTCCATTCGACGTGTAATCTGGGTTCTATCATTTCTTCCTCAAGTGTATTGGAGGAGTGAGCAACAATAAGTTCAAGGTTCACCTCCAGGTGACAAGTAGCCTTGCAGCAGCCTGCTCAAGTGTGAATTAGTGATCGTAACAATTCTACGCCAATGCACTTGTTTGCAGGCTTTCAGAATGGCTTCAAAAATTAATGACAACACCTTTTGGATGCAATGGATTAAAACATATATTTTGAAAGCTTTTAAATACAACATTTGCTTTGAGCTGCTAAGATACTGGTTCACGAACCTCAAGATAACTAGCAAATAGTTTTGTGTATTAATATAAAATGAATTTCTGTATTTGTAGATGGGATTTTTGAAGCAATGAATTGGCATTGTGATTAAAGCGTGCTGTTTTTCTGTGAAGAACTGATTTTTCCGTTGTTTTAATCATGCCTCACCAAGTTAATACATGGAATATGTAGACCCTTTTAAAAGCGATTGGAAAAGTATTAAGGCCTTAAGTGAATGACAAAGAGCTTCCTTTGAGGTGATGCACAGATTAGAGACTTGAAACTTATGTAAAGACAAACCAACTTGTTCATTGGCTTTGAATTGTGGGTTTGGGGGAGAAGTAAAGAACCTTTTGAAAGAAATAATTAACAAATGATGAGAACAAGCAAATTATTATCAACATAATTGGGAAAAGTCTGTTTCTCCAAATACACATTCACTGCCTGTAACCTTTGAACTACATTTTGGTACTGTCCTGAGTGACCTATCAAATACTTGGCAGTTTCTCCCTATTGCTGGGCAGAATTGAACATTGCCGCCTAGCAACCCCGAGATTTATCTGGTCCATCAATGTTATCAGTCAAAGATTGCTGGTTTGTTCAGTACAAAAATGGATACAAGTAAAGAACTTCATCAAACCATACACTTCTAATGATGAGTCTGACCAACCAGTGGAAATTCAGATATTCATTAAATTCATGGGGGAACAACCAATACATTTAGAATAATTGTATTGCATTGCATTCCAATTCAAGTCAATGATTTTTGGAAAAATATGTTCCAGCTTCATTATTTGGTAAATCTTTACACCATGGAGTCAACATAAAAAAGGAGTCAATGTTAATCTGACCATGTTTTTCCTTTTTCTGGGCTATGGAATTCAGATTCAGCCTGATTTTTTTTATTGAATGGCAAAATGTGGTCACATGCCACTCATGCTGGAGATAACTGACTCTTAGCGAGTTTTGAGAAGATTTGTAGCTCACGTTGAGGTTCTGGATGTAGGTTTGCTCTCTGAGCTGGAAGGTTCATTTTCAATGAACCTTGCAGCTCAGCGAGCAAACCTACATCCATATCTGACTCTGTTGACTGAGATCTGGTAACTTTATGTGCTGACTTCCTCTTTCCTGATGGCAGTTTGAATCTGGCTGCAGTGTCAAGGGGATCTCCAGCCATCCAGCAGTTATCATGTCAGTGAATAGAATAAATTTGGAAGCTAGAAGCATTGAATTCCCCCATTTCTAAATTCGATTTCAAATACTGAAAAATAATTATAGTGGATTGTGATAGAAGCAGAATTGTTGATTTGTAATTATGAAGTGAATGCACTTTAAAACAATCCCATCACATTCAACCACATAATTTTTTTAAAGGAGTTTTACAATGCGATCAGCAGTGTAAAAGTGAGTTTGCCAGCTCACTGAATGATTTGGAGATCTCTGATATGGAGTAGGTTGTGGGGAGGGACAAGTCAATATTGTCCCCTGTGGTGGAGCATAGACTTATTGTCAGCAACTGCAACTCCAAATTGTTCTGATGCATTCCCAAAGTTGCTGTCAGACCGTCAACGGTATTTCATTTTTTTAAAATCATTTTTGGTTTGTAGCTGTGAACTGTGAGCTGAGAGCTGAAGATCACCTTTGGACTGCAAACAGCAGCTTATGTTGACCAAAGCATAAGAACAAACAAGCTGAATTTTGCATTTAAGGTCAGACCTGTAAGTTAATTACAGACTGATTCTTATTAAAAAGTGCTTTATAGACACTTATGCTCAAGCAGATGGCAGATGTTGAATATCAACTCGGACCTTGTGTGGAGACTGTTAGTCAAGCAGAGAGAGGCCAGAGTTTGAACTGGGCCTGGTTGTGTTTAGGCCAGAAGGATTCTGTTTGTGAACAGAGGTTTGATTGCTGCCAGGTTGTCCTCTTATTATCAATTTATTGAAAATGTGGAGAATAGAATCTCTGTTATAAGAATTAAATGAATATTCCTCGGAGCCTTCCGGAAGAGGTTTGCATGCATTAGTGTCGTCCGAATCCAAGCAAGTATAATTCTATGTGTTGGTGATGTTATGGATCGTGGAGTCCTTTTGAGTGAACTGGCCAGTTATATCTCATTTATTTTTCCTTTAGATTTGTCCCTTAACTATGAGAAAGTGAGGGCTGCAGATGTTGGAGATCAGAGTCGAGAGTGTGGTGCTGGAAAAGCAGTTCAGGCAGCATCCGAGGAGCAGGAGAATCGATGTTTTGGGCAAAAGTCCTTCATCAGGAATGAGGCTTGTGGGCCAGGGGGGCCGAGAGATAAATGGGAGGGGGTTGGGGTTGGGGGGAAGGAAACTAAGAAAGCGATAGGTGGATGAAGGTGAGGGCGAGGGTGATAGATAGGGGTGGGGGGTGAAGCAGATAGATGGGAAAGGTGATGGACAGATCAGGAGGGCGGTGCCGAGTTGGAGGCTTGGTACTGGGATAATGTGGTGGGAGGGAAAATGAGGAAGCGGTTGAGATCCACATTTATCCTGTGTGGTTGCAGGGTCGAAAGTTTTCTTCCTCCAGGCATCGGGTGGTAACGGTTTGATGGTGAAGGAGGCCAAGGACCTGCATGTCATTGGGTGGGAGGGGGAGTTAAAGTGTTCAGCCACAAGGCGGTGGGGTTGGTGTGGGTGACTCAAAGATGCTCTCTGAAACGATTCGCAAGAAGGCGTCCTGTCTCCCCAATGTAGAGGAGACCACACCAGGTGCAACAGATACAGTAGATGACATCGGTGGAGGTACAGGTAAATTTCTGATGGATGTGGAAGGATCCTTTGGGGCCTTGCCCAGAGGTGAGAGGAGTGGTGTGGGCGTAGGTTTTGCACTTCCTGCAGTGGCAGGGGAACATGCCCGGAGTGGACGAGAGAGTCACAGAGGAAATGGTCTCTCCTTATAGGGGTGGGGAGGGTAATAAATCTCTGGTGGTGTGGTCCGTTTGGAGATGGCAGAAGTGGTGGAGGATGATGTGATGTATGCAGAGATTGATGGGGTGAAAGGTGAGGATCAGGGGGGTTGGGTCCTTGTTGCATTGGGAAGGGTGGGGTTCAAGGGCAGTGGTGTGTGAAATGGAGGAGATGCGCTGGACAGCATCATCAACGATGTGGGAGGGGAAGTTGTGATCTTGGAAGAAGGAGGCTATCTGGGAATTTCTAAGGTGGAATTGGTCATCCTAGGAACAGATGCGGCGGAGGCAGAGGAAGTGGGAATAAGTGATGGCATTTTTACAGGAGGTAGGTTGGGAGGAGGTATAGTCTAGGTAGCTGTGGAATTTGATGGGTTTGTAGAAGATGTCTGTGGTTAGTCGGTCGCTGGAGACAGTGATGGAGAGGTCCAGAAAGGGGAGGGAGGTTGCCGAGATGGTCCAGGTGAATTTGAGGTCAGGGTCGAAGGTGTTGGTAAAGTTGATGAACTGTTCAACCTCCTCATGGGAGCATGAAGTGGCGATGATATAATCATCGATAAGCAGAGGAACAGGTGGGGGCTGGTGTCGGTGTAACTGTGGAAGATGGACTGTTCCACATATCTGACAAGCAGGCAGGCATAGCTGGGTCCCATGTGGGTGCCCATGGCTACCCCTTTGGTTTGGAGGAAGGGAGGAAGTGGGAGGATTTGAAGGAGAAGTTGTTGAGGGTGAGAACCAGTTCAGCCAGACAGATGAGTGTCAGTGGAAAGGTACTGGTTGGGACGGCGTGAGGGCAAGAAATGGAAGGCTTGGAGACCTTCGCCGTGGTGGAAAGATGTATACAGGGAGGTGTAGTCTAGGTAGCTAGGTAGCTTAACTACTTCTGATTGTCTCTATCTTTGTGTGAGACTGGAGGCTAGAAGGAAAAATCTTAGACATTAATTGGATTATTTGTTGAATTTTGCTCTGCTAAAATTACTGTATTACTAATAAATTGTGAAATCTTTTTTAGCTATATAGCCAGTGTGCATCATAGTTTTGATTATTCACAAAGTCTGGTACTGGTTATTCAAAAAACTCTGGTTAGGAACCATTGGAGTCAATTTTGAGGGTTATTTGAATATTTTAATTTTATTATTTTGTGAATATGGGGATAGGGAGGCTGATATGATTTGGCTGTCTGTGTTGTAACACTAACTCTTGTAACCATCTCAAAAGTTGA
Source organism: Chiloscyllium plagiosum (assembly GCF_037043375.1). NCBI lineage: Eukaryota > Metazoa > Chordata > Chondrichthyes > Orectolobiformes > Hemiscylliidae > Chiloscyllium > Chiloscyllium plagiosum. Next base: position 65,074,307 of record NW_028270148.1, read on the forward strand.
TCTATTTTTATATATAGTATATATCTTACATATATGAGACCACCATATATCGCATGAGCTTGATCAGTTACATTGATAAAAGAAGGCATAACATTCTGTGGAAAAAGAAACTGTAGTTTGTTTTATGCATTTGTAAACATGAATAAAACATGTCTTCCTTTTGTTAGGTCTGATGCCACCCAAAGGCAACATGAGAAAGAAGCTTCCTGATCCTCTCCCTGAGGGCTTTATCCTTGTGGATTTTGAAAAGAAACACTGGAAACTTGGGAAAGTTATTGGTAATGGTGGATTTGGGCTGATACACTTGGGTAAGAAGGCTGATAAAGCCTAAGCTTTTAAAGGTGGTTTAGTTAGAATGAATAATTACTGGATTAGGCAAAGGTTGTTTTGCACAAAAAACCACTACAGGACATAAGGTCCAAACGCGAAGATATTTCTAACTTACTAACGTAGATCAACATGTTTTTTTTTAAAAAAAACCTTAACACACCCAATATTATAGTAATTCTGTTATTTATTTTTATGTGAATCAAGTTATCATATTCACATCTCATTCTCTTACTGAAAACAATAGAAGTAGGAATATGAAGACAAGTCTTTTGCCCAGTGCACAGTGCATTTTTCTTGGTTTCTATTTATTCCATTACAGAATATAGACATCACTGGCTAGGGCCAGCATTATTGCTCATTCCGAGTTGTCCTTGAGAAGGTGGTGGTGAGCCAGCTTCTTGAGCTGATTTCTTGACTTGTTGGATGCAATAATAATGTTATCAGGAAATTGGTCCAGAAGTTTGACCCAATAATAGTGAATGGACGGTGGTATAATTCCAAGTCAGGCTGGTGTGTAGCTTGGAAGATAACTTGCAGGTGGTGGTGTTCCCATGCATATGCTGCCCTTGGTTTTTCGAACTGGTGGAGTTCACCAGTTAGGCAGGTGGTCTGGCTGTGAAGCCTTGGTGGACCACTGCGGTGCATTCTTGTAGATGGTACACACTGCTGCCACTGTGTAACAGGTGAAAGAACTAGGATTATTTAAGGTGGTGGATGTGGCACCAATCAAGTGGGCTGTTTTCCCTACCAGTAAATATTAACATGCCTTCGGTGTTTGATAATTCCCGAGTGCATCATTTGAAATCAAATAGTGTGATTTTGGGATGAATCTTGATTCACAGGCTAAGTGATTGTGATCTATAAGGCACATTCAAACTGTTCATAGTTGTTAAATTTGTATATGCAGTTATTATAGGCAACAAAATGCAGCTTCCTACAGGTTATAAAAGAAGCAAAAATAAATAAATTTTAGTGCATATTTCCAAACTTTTTCCCAAGTGCTTTCCTCGCCCCTTCCATTTCAACGAGCATGCTACTCTTCCTCTGATCATTATTCTGGCTGTCTGTGCCCATTCCTTCAATGTGACCCCTGTGCCCACTGCTTCTGGTGACCCCATGGACACTCCTCCAGAATGATCTCTGTGCAGATTCTGATATGGCGATCAACTCTGTGGAAAAACAAGGTATGAGGAGTACGAATAGGGGAGATGATAAAGATATAGTCAAAGGTGTAAATGTAGCAACTTTGGAGAAATAAGGCAGTGAAATTAAGTTATTTAAAAAAATATATAAATTGTGAGCTAGTGACCTGCCAATCTGTGAAGGTTTCTTTGAAAACATTTCCCAATTCAACAGTCTCTACAATGTGGAAGGCCGGAGGGAGTAGCTGTTTGGGATCAAGTTTCTATTCATGCCACTTGCCATCTTGATTTACATCATTGTCTCTTCGCTTCAGAGGGTTAAAAAAAAAACAGGAACTTCCTTTCTGACAGCCTCCATCTAATTGGCTGTTGTTCTTGTGTATTGAGCATTGAGATCCTGGAGCTGGAGATGAAGGGCTTTTGCCCGAAACGTCGATTTCGCTGCTCCTTGGATGCTGCCTGAACTGCTGTGCTCTTCCAGCACCACTAATCCAGAATCTGGTTTCCAGCATCTGCAGTCATTGCTTTTACCTATCAAGAAAAGCTACATCACCCCATCTACATTGGTAAAATATCATTTGCAAATACTTCAAAGCTTGACAGACTCAGGCTGCCCCACACCTCCCGCACACACACATACCGTGTGATGAAACTCAGGACTGGACTGGGTAATTTAATCAGGATTTATGCTTTAAACAATGATGACAGAGTAGCTCCATCAGTAATATTACATATGAAACAAATTACACTTCACCAAGATAGCTAGATCAGCCATCTCCCAGGTTGAGCTGCCCTGGTACCCAAACTCTTACCCCTGCCACTCTAGGCAAACTCTCACCTTTTTTGCTTGATGTCTCACTTACCTGTAAACTCAGACCCAGCCACCCAACATCTCAAACCAATCATGAACTCCCAAACCTCCCCACACCCCTGAGGGAATTCCTGAACCCACATGCGTATCCCTTCCACTATTCCTTAGTATAACATGGTGCCTGGACTGGGACCAGAGCAGAACAAGCTTCCAACCTAATGTCCCAATCCGGTCAATGCCTGACATTAACGGGACAGGGAACAAGACATGGCTGAGGAGGGAGGAGAATGAGGAAAAGAGGAGGAATCATGGAGAGATGTAGGGATAGAGAGGGATGATGGATATGAGACAGAGGGGTGATTGGGGAGAAAGAGAGGAGGAACAGGGTGGGAGATAGGGAAAAGGGGTGTTAGAGGAGATGTAGGAACAAAGGGAAGGTGGAGAGAGAGAGAAAGAGAGTTAGTGAGGGCAGTTGAAAGATGTGCAGAGATGGAGAATGGAGATGGGTTGAGGGAGGAGAAGGGGATGTGGAGGAGGGAGACGGGGCTGAGGAGTGATGGTAGGAGGATGGGGTGGAGAGACAAGAGAGTGGGGAAAGAGAATAGGGGATGACTGTGATATGCAAGTCCCTCTTCTTGACAGACAGAATCTTACCCCTGCCACTCTTGCACTGTACATCCACTGTGCCTGTTTAAATTTTCAACAAAGTAGGTCGCATTCATTCGTTGGTTGGAGAAATGCTGAAGTTCTATATTACCAAACAACTATTAGAGCACCATTAGCTGTAAAGTGATGACGAAACACACACTTTGGATGTGAATCATCACAAATGAGTGCAATTAAACACGATTGACCGTAGAGTTTGACCTATGTGGTGGTTGAGCTTCTTCAGTGTCGTTGGAGCTGCATTCATCCAGACCAGTATAGAGCAGTATCATACTTCTGACTTCTGCCTTGTAGTGGTAGACAGGGTTTGTGGAGTCAGGAGGTGAGTTATTTGCAAGATGGCAGAGGCGGCAGCGTAGGAGGTGTTCAGGCTCCCAGCCCATGACCAACTGCATCCTTCTTTTATTTGATTTTATTTTCTTCATTTTAACTTTTGAATCAAATTCACTTATTCTTCTTTCAGTGGCTGCATTGTCTGGAGAGAGGTTGTGGGGAGCTGTTGAGTGGCAAATCCAATCCATTTCTTGTGGCCATGGCAGTTGAGGTTTGAGGAACTGGTCGGGCGTTGATGAATTGGCGTCTGCTCTTTTGCTCTGATGTTTTGGTGGCGTCTGCAACAGTGGTGGAATGAATGGTTTCTCAGTCCATGGGATTTAATTTGGATGATGAAGTGGTTCTTGGAAGTTGAAATGAGTCCAGTCCCAGAGAGTTGGGACAGTCTCCTGGCTCTGGCGGGGGCTGGTGTATCGGCAGCAATTAGGCAGCTTTGGCAGAGGCGGAGTTCTGGGTTCGGTCAGAAGCAGTGGGGGCTGCTTTAGTGTGCTGACTCCTTGGAGTTGCTGCCTCAGGGAATGATTTGGCAGCTGTGGAGTGTGGCAGTTTCCCATTGCCACCTAGGAAATCAAGAAGCCGTGGATGGAATTTGTCCCAACTTTGTATGATTTATTTTTATTGATTTATTCCTATTAAATTAAAATGGCGCAGGCTTATGACGACCTATACACATTTCACAATATTTTCATAAATACATGCAGCAAATTAATAGTACTAACCTCAGAATTCCCAGATTCTGAGTTTTCCTGACCCACAGTATTTATGTAGAATCCCTACAGTGAAGAAAGAGTCCATTTGGCCCATCCAGTTACACTGACCCTACAAAGAGCATCCCACTCCTACCCTATCCCTGTAAACCTGCATTTCCTATGGCTATTCCACCTAACCTGCACATCTTTGGACTGTGGGAGGAATCTGGAGCACCTGGAGAAAACTGACACCGACATAGGGAAAATATATAAACTTTACACAGACATTCACCCGGGGGTAGAATTGAACAGTGCTAACCACTGAGCCTCCATGCTTCCCTTTGCATGGCTGGACTGGTTTAGTTTCATGTCAGTGGTAACTCTACAAATGTTGACAGTAGGGGATACAGTGATTGCAATGTCATTGAATGTCAAGGGATGATAATTAGGTTCTTGCTTGTTAAAAATAATTGTTGCCAGCACTTGCATGGTGTGTACGATACTTGCCAGTTACCAGCAAAAGTCTTCGAGGTACCTTTTTCATAAGTTGCTAAATATGCCAATAATCTGGATAGTATGTACCAGTGAAACTAATAAATGATGTACAGTTTTGTTCATCATTTTCAGTTGCTTAAAATCAGTTTACTTAGGTGTTAGACTGTACACCTGGCAAAATGTTTGCTTATTGTATTTAATCACTTTTATTTATATTTGTAAAATGAGAATCAGATTCCCACACTTAACTATATCCCTGAATATTTTTCATTGCAAGGCAAAAAACACACAATTCCATTCAAAAACTTTGCCTAAACACACTGCATCATGCGAGGTTTTGCCTTGTGAAGCTCTGCCAAGTAGTTTGAGCAGAAACTTGAACAATAACTTTGTTTTGAAAAGCCAGTGTGAGGAAGTAAGGTTGCTCGCTGAGCTGGAAGGTTCGTTTTCAGACATTTTGTCACCATACTAGGTAACATCATCAGTGAGCCTCCAGTGAGGCACTGGTGTTAATGACCTGCTTTCTATTTATGTGTTTAGGTTTCCTAGGGTCGGTGATGTCATTTCCTGTTCTTTTTCTTGGAGGTCTTTTCCTCTGAAATGATGTCACCAGCCCAAGGAAACCTAAACACACAAATAGAAAGCGGGTCACTAACACCATTGCTTCACTGGAGGTTCACTGATGATGTTACCCAGTATGGTGTTGAAACATCTGAAAACAAACCTTCCAGCTCAGCGAGCAAATTTACATCCAGAACCTCAACCTGAGCTACAAATCTTCTCAAAACTCGCTAAAACAGTGTGATCTTGAGTCTGGAATTTGGGACTGGATTACCAAAGTAGGAAACTACTTTGTTGTCTATAACTTTGGGTTGCCCCTTCTATTTTGGGAGAGATAGGGAACCCCTGAAGAGCATTCATCATTGATTCCCCACGGAGACACCTGAATTTAAGTAATTGAAAAAAATAATGTTTTGAAAAAAAAATACATACTTAATTGAGAAATAGGGATTCCAAAGAATATAAAGCAGATGGGAGAAATAAGATTAACCAATAACAGAGCAGGCTAGTTGGACTGACTAGCCTACTCCAATTCAGTCCAATTTTGACTCTTAAAGGATAGAACTGAAGCATGTGACATGTCATTCTATTTTTATTTGTACAACTAACCCTATCAGCATGATGCTCAACAGGTATTTTCACTGTAATAACTTGATTAATGTCAAGCTTCTGATCTAATTATGGATGGAATGCTATCTCATCCTTTTACTAAACAGTGCATCAAAAATACTGCTTAATAATTATAAATGGAGAGTTTTTTTTGCTCTGATGCATAGTCGTTGCCACATTACCACTAATATCTTGACTGAGATCAACTAATTTTAAATAAAATCAGGGATCTAATTTTATAAGTTCCCTGCACTATTTGGTTACAATCTTGTGATATAATGTAGTGAGGAACCTCCTATTAGCCAATAGTGCCTGCTTCTTGTTGAGTGAGCACACTGGACTGGAACGTGCCTTGCAGTACGTCATTGCAATGCTTTGGCTCCCCAGTGTAAAACAGAAAATAGATACTTACAGGCCTGAGTTAGGGAAGTTCTACTGCAGGAACAAGCATTAAAGTAACTGGTCATCAAGTTTCTATTTCACTGTCATTCTTCAGTTGGCAATCCAGTGATGATGTTTTGTTTTGATAATTACTGTTCACTTTTGTTTTGATCTTGTTACCTTTTATTTATAGAGCCATAGAGTTCTACAGCATGGAAGCAGACCTTTCAGTCCACCCTGTCCATGCTGATCAGACATCCAAAACTGATATAGATCCATTTGCAGCATTTGGCCCATATCCCTTTATTTTAAATAATTTATTTTAACTAATCTCTTCCAAATTATTTCTAGCTTCTCCTGCGACAGAAGACAATGTTGGCGATGATGCCATGTATGTCGTTAAAATAGTAAGTACTCTCAGTAATCTTTAAGCTTTGATTTGGTTGAAATTATAATCATCAGGAAAAACAGATTTCTATTTTATTTTGGATATTTACTGTAATAAAATGGTCCAGACTCTTACCAGAAGCATTCTAAAACAAAATATCACCCAAAGCCACATAGAGAAATGACTAAAAGCCTATTCAAAGAGAGAGTTTATAATGTCCCAAAGGAGAAAAGAGAGAGAGAGAGAGAGAGAGAGGCAGAGAAGGAGAGAGAGAGAGAATGAGAGACTATCCCAGAGCTTAGAGCCTCGGTAGCTGGAATCATGGCCATCAATGATGGAGTGATTGTAATCAGAAGTGCCCAGAATAGGAGGAGTGCACATATCTCAGTGGGTTGTGGGCCTGGGAGAGATTCCAGAGTCGAGAGACATGAGGCCTTGATGGGTTGAGCATTTTAACACCAAAATGTTGCTTGCCCATGAGCCATTGTATGTCTGTGAACCCAGGAGTGATGGATGAATGGGACCAAATGCAAGTTAAGACTTGAACTACATAGTTTTGGATGACCTCATAGGGGCGGCACGGTGGCACAGTGGTTAGTACTGCTACCTCACAGCGCCAGGGACCTGGTTTAATTGCAGCCTTGGGTAACTGTCTGTGTGGAGTTTGCACATTCTCCCCGTGTCTGCGTTGGTTTCCTCTGGGTACTCGGGTTTCCTCCCACAGTCCAAAGATGTTCAGGTCAGGTGAATTCGCCATGCTAAATTGCCAGTAGTGTTAGGTGCATTAGTCAGGGGGAAATACAGGGAAGGGGAAAGGGTGTGGGTGGGTTACTCTTCGGACGGGTCGGTAAGGACTTGTTGGGCCAAACGGCCTGTTTCCATACTGTAGGGAGTGAGAGAGAGATCCAGCAGCAGCTGAACCAGAACAGGGGCAATGCTTGGTCATGTTACATTCCTGGTACAGACGAACCTCGATTATCCGAATACCAATAATCCGAAAATCGGATTATCCGAAGGAGATCTCGAGGTCCCGATAGAAACATTACATCAAAGACGTGTTGCCAACAGTGACGTGTCTTTGGTTAACAGTGATTAAACAGGCACCGTTTCCAAATGACTGACCTCCCGTTCTCTCTCTCTCGCCACACTTTCCCTGGAGTTCTACATAGAGGTGTACCCTAAACACCCCCCCCCCCCCTGCCCACGCCCCCCCACTTCCCCAGATAATCTGACCAACATTGTCCTGTACAGGGCAGAGGTGAAACTTGTCAAAAAGTTGCCTTAAAAAGATGTGTGTGTGTGTGCGCGCGCTTTATGGAGACTTACCCCACAAAGGCATGGCGGCTCAGTGGTTAGCACTGCTGCCTCACAGCACCAAGGTCCCAGGTTCGATTCCAGCCTTGGGCAAAACTGTGTAGAGTTTGTACATTCTCCCTGTGTCTGCGTGGGGTTGGGGGGGCGGGGGGTGGTGTTAGACGGAGTTGAGAGTGGGGTCTCGCACTATGTGCTGCTCAGTGTCCTGAACGTGGAGCAGACTTTAAAAACTCCGAGCCCCAGAGGAAAGACATTTAATTGATTAACTGAATAATCGATTATCCAAGCGAAAACGCGCCCATCGAGGTTCCCCTGTATTCTACTATGCCCTCTGGATGGGTTATACTTTATTTTAGTGTAATAAGACCAAAGCTATCACCTTCAGCCTCTGGCACATGGTCTATGGGCAGTGTCCGATCAACTTCTCTGATGAAGAGTCATCTAGACTCAACGTTAGCTTGCTCTCTCTCCGTGGATGCTGACTGACCTGCTGTGATATCCAAACATTTTTTGTTTTTACTACAGATTCCAGCATCTGCAGTAACTTGCTCCTAACTTGTCCCTTCCTGTTGATTTGTGACCACCTGATCATGAGGTGTAAAGTCAATGAGTGATTGTATTCTTCCAGTGTCTTTTTCATGTAGTTTATTTTTTGCATGTGAACCGAGACAATAAGAGTCAGTGGACTAGCTGTCTGTTATAGCATCAATCACTGCTAAGTGGGATCCTGTCCTGATTCACGCCTACATAAGTGTAATTTACAATTGTAATGGTCAGATACATATTAAAATTTGGAAATGTAGTAGCTGTAACTCATAGATACCGACGTTAGTTGTTGTGCCAGATCAGCTACCTGAACATTGACTATGGTTTGAACTTTGAAGGCTCCTAGTTAGGATAACAGTTTAATAATATATAATTTCTTGCTGGGACACAAGCAGAATCAGAACTTGAATGTTACTACTTTGTGTAATAAAGGTGAGACAAGAAGAGCCACCTGTTTATTTGATGCCAATTCTCTTACTCTTTTGTATGAATGCACTATTATAAGAGGTACCTCTTGTTTTCAGGAGCACCAGGATAATGGGCCCTTGTTCACAGAGCTGAAATTTTATCAGAGAGTGGCGAAATCTGAGCACAGTGGGTAACTATGATGTAGAGTGTGCTAAATGCTCGTTTTATTTGTGGGACTGTACTTGTATTTAATGAGGAGGAATTTATGCATAGTGTAATGCCTTTGTATAGCTTTTTTTTAAAATTACTGCATCAGTATGTTCAGGGTGAAAGCCTGCATGTCATCATTGTCTTTATTCTACAGATTAAGAATAAGGAAAATAGTAACTGAAATGTAATTGCAACACTACGATTAAGATCATAAAGAAATAAATTCGGTATGCTTAGTTTTAGAGAAAGAAGGTACAAACATTTTAATGAAGTTTTTCTTTTGTTTGTGTATTTCTTTATCAGTAAAGAAATGGATGAAGGATCACCAGTTGAGTTTCTTAGGCATACCTGCTTATTGGGGATCAGGATTGGTTGAACACAATGGGAAAAGGTGAGAAAGTTCCAGATTTATTGCCAGTAAATGCCAGACCATCCCTATCTCTTTGAAATGGTGACTTTTGTTTTCTTTACAGCTATCGGTTCATGGTATTAGACAGACTTGGTGTAGATTTGCAAAAAGTGCTGGAAGCAAGTGGAAACCGATTGAGTAAAACAACTGTTTTGCTGATAGGCAGTCGACTGGTAAGTATTTGGGCATGCATAATGATTGGGTGAAATATTGTACCAATAGGACGCCAGATGAGGGAATTCTGGGTGTTATCTCCCATCGTGAAACAACTGAATCATCTACATGAAGATGAGTACCTGGGTTAATCAGACAATCTATGGACAGAATCAGATGGACAAGAACAACTGTTAATGTAACATGGTAGACCAGCTCCTATGTATTTGCACTCCTACATGGCCATTTTTATTCCCTTTAGGATTCCAAATATCAAAGTATTTCCGAAATATCTTTGATGTTGGGAAGAAATGCATGACATAACTTATAAATGATAAGTCTGATCTTTCTATTTTACTGGTCTCTCAGACAAGGCAGACCCTTGAGTCCAAAGATTTCCGTCTTCACCCCAGGCTAGTGAGAAGAAAAATATAAGCCAGGGTTCCAGCTGCATATTACTTTCTAATAACCCTAGCTGCAAAGTCAGAAGCAGGCGTGTGATGGGTCCTAGAGGAGAATCCATTAAACCTGGAAATGATCGCATTGGTCTGTACAACAATTCTGTTTTAAGATGTGCAAGACCGGGTTGGAACTCCATACCAGTTATTTCCGAGTTTGCCTACTTATCCTTGGTTGATGGTATGATAGTCGAGTGGTTCTCATACTTCACTATAACTGAGAGCTTAAAAGCTGACAGTCTCAATGTTGTTCAAGCCAATAAATCTGGTTTAGAGCAGAAATGACAGTGAGATGTGCCAGATGGCTGTTTAAATTGAATTGATTCAGTCAGGACCTTCAGGGAAGAGAATTTTATGTCCTTGACTGGTCAGATCCTTATGGACTCCAGTTTTGCACTGTGTAGTTAATTTTAAGTGGTGTTGGAGTTAATTCCTTTAAAGGAATGGAGAAATTTAGACATTCATGAATTTTAGATATTGCAGATTGTCGTGTCCTGCCTTTCTGGGAGTTTTTGAGGATGAAGTTACTGAATTGCATTTTTATTATACAGCAGTAGTGTGAAATGCTCATATTTGTAGCTTATCAACATTAAGACATAAGGATGCAGCAAATATTTTGAAAGAATTAGATCCTGTTTAGCCGACTGATTTATAGTTCTGACAGTACTAGAATCTCTTTAGATAAGTGGTCCTTAAACTTGTATCTACTTAAAGTCAGGAGAAATGAAAATCAGCTGAATTCAAATGTTGCACATTATTAATGATCTAAAAATGCTTAACACTAGTGAAGGTTAAATGCAGGATAAATAAGGAAATGTGATTAAACTTTTTATGTGTGCTGACTAGCTATCAACTAGGCTTGTAAATTGACATGCTTTGCTTCACCTTCCTTGGCATGGCTTATCTCTGTAGGCAATATTTCCAAGCCGTTTCATGCTTAAGCTCTCCATCCTGCTGCTCGGATGCTGCCTGTGCTTTTCTAGCATCACACCTTTTGACTCTGATCTCCAGCATCTGCACTTTCTCCTAATATTTCCAAGACGCCTGCTAGCGATGCAGATATAAAGGAGCTTGGTGAACTCCAGTTTAGGTTTGGACATGATTCATTCATTTAGAGACCAGTCTGTCTCTGGGTTTTTGCATAAGAGGAATTAACCAGTGTAATGCATGAGAGGAACCTGTGCAATTGCACATCAACATGATTTACCAACTTTGAAAAATTCTTATTATTAAAACTTTGGAGGTGAGGCAATAAGCTAACTTAAATTTCAGAGATGTTTTCGCCATTTGGTTTGTTATTGGTTGTGATTTGTGCAGTACCAGGTGCTATGGATAGCATCCCTGCCTTGGAGCCAGAAGCTCCGAGTTCAAGTCCTGCTCAAGAAGAAAGGTAATGAGTCCATAATAGTTGGGTATTAACTTCTAAATCCTTCTGCATGGACCAGTGGCAAGTGGTAAGAGCAGTCAAGTTTCCTGGTCAGTCATGTAATGGAAAGAAATTGGAGCCTCCACCGTCAGTATCAATGTTTGTGTGAAGGATGAAAAAGAATCATACTAATAAATGTGAGAGATTGCAGAGTTGCGAGATGCAGAGAGATCTGGGTGTGCCACTGCATGGATCACAGAAGATTAGTGAGCAGGTGCAGAGTGTAATTATGAAAGCAAATATAATATTATGTTTATTACAAGCACACTTGAACACAAAAAGAAGGGATGTTATGCTTCAGCTAAAAAGGGCATTGACGAGACCATATCTGGTGCTCTCCATATTTAAGGGAGAATGTAAATATGTTGTAAGAAGCTGTTCAGGCAAGTTTTACCAGACTAATTTCTTTAATGGGCAGGTTTTCTTTAGGAAAGATTGGGCTGCTGTGGTTGAATCCTCTGGCATTTAGAGAGAGACAACTTTACTGAAATATATAAGGTCCTGAAAGGTTTTGATAATGTTGATGTGGAAAGGAGTTCTCCTCTTGTGGGAGATTCTACAACTCAGGGTCACTTCAAAAATAAAGGATAACCCATCTAAGACAGAGATGAGATGCAGTTTTTTTCCTCACAGTGTCAAGAGCCAAAAGATGAAAGAAGCAGACTGAATGTTTTTAAGGCAGAGCTAGAATGATTCTTTATAAACAGGAGGGTGAAAGGTTATTGTAGGTGAGTGGGAATGTGGGGCAACCAGATTGGACATTATCTTTTGATGGGCAGTGCTGGTTCAAGAGGTCGAGTAGAGTCATAGAGTCATAGAGATGTATAGCATGGAAACAGACCCTTCGGTCCAATCTGTCCATGCCAACCAGATATCCCAACCCAATCTAGTCCCACCTGCCAGCACGTGGCCCATGTCCCTACAAACCCTTCCTATTCATATACCCATCCAAATGCCTCTTAAATGTTGCAATTGTACTCTTGCTTTGTATATTTGTATTGAAAGCTGCAGACCATAGCAAATCAAATTATCTTGGGAGGTTGAGAGTTGACTGAGTTAGCTGGATGGTTAATGTGGATCAGATCATGATTATGTTAGCTTATTATTACGACTGTTAAATCATGAATAATGTAACCTGTAGGAAAATGTATTATTCTCCATATCTTACAGACTAATATTCATTTTAAAAAATTTCATTTCTGCAGCTTGAGATTTTGGAGTTTATTCATGAACACGAATACATCCATGGTGATATCAAGTCAGCAAACTTACTTCTAGGCTTCAGAAATCACAAAGAGGTATTGTGCACCATTGTGCTGATAACAGTTATGTTTTTAATTTGCTGAATGAACAAAAGAGAAATAAAGTCTTAAGAAAGTGCATAAACATGAAAGGTGTAAGCTATTTTGATGTGACTGATTTTGGAATCTCAGTCGCCTTTTTACAAATATATGGAGGCTGATATCATGGCTGTAGAACATTTGTAGCCTGTTGAATGTGAGACATCTTTCATTGTTAGATTCCCAAAGCAATTACTTCATAAATATTCATAATTTGCAAGTGTCATTGTCATGTCATTTCTTGTACTGCAACACAACTCAAATAAGTTGAACTGGGATATGCAATCTGTTGTGGAGAACTGTTGAACAAAGAGCAAATGGAAAGAGATTTGCAAAACTATTGTACTTGAAGCTATAAAAAAAGTGTAAGAATATTAGTGAAGACAAATGCCAACTACTCAAATGATGCAAAATTGCAGTTTGTAATGGAAACTGTGGTGTCAGCAATGTGGTCAGAAAACTGGAGATATTACAGTTTATTGTATCACTTTATTTTTTTAATTAAGTGTTTGACTGGCAAAGTTTATATTGAAATGTTTAACATTTGTCATCAGGTATGTCCCTGGGAACTTATTGACCTTCAAACAGAGTTCAGTCAATATCCAAATTGTTTGTTTCTGTTGTTGTTTGTGTTCAGATAGGCCAACCATCCAATATAATTGTTTCACTCCTTGAACAAAGTATTTACCAAAGGATGATTCGCTATTATTTACAAAAGCATCTGCTATTCTGCTTTCACACATGGGTTAATTTCTACATTTTAGCAAACAACTTTGTTGACAAAGTTAATAAACAATGCTAAATTAACTAATTAAGGTGGAGATCAAAAGAAGAGTCATATTGCCTCAAAACATTGGGTAGAATTTTCTCTTGCCTGGTGTGGTGAGAGTAAAGGCAAGATTGTTCTAATTTCCTCCTTTTCTATAACTTCTGCACTACCTGTTGTTGTTGGGATGGTACTGATAGCCTTCACCTTGAAAACTGAAACAAAATATTTAATGACTCTGCCATCTCTGTGTTCCCCACTACTGACTGGGGAATTTGTAGTGGAACATAGTAGCATCCAAAATATTACAGGTAGTGTAGAGGTTACAGAAAGGAAGGAAATTAGAGCAAGCATCGTCACGAGAGAAAAAGTACTGTTCAGATTAAAGACAGACAAGTCCCCAGGGCCTAATGCCTTATACCCTTAAAGGAAAGCGTCTTAAATGAAATGGAGATAGTGGGATCCATTGGTTATAATATTCCAAAATTCTCTGGATGTGAGGAAGGTCCCACTGGATTGAAAAAAAACTAATATAACACACTTATTCAAAAAGGCAGAGAGGCAGAAAATAGGAAACTATGGACCTCTTATTGTTAGAATCAATTATTGATGAAGTAATAATAGGACATTTGGAATGTCAAAATACAATCGATCAGAATCAGCAAGGTTTTATGAAGGGCAAATCCTGTTTGACTAATTTGCTAACATTCTTTGAAGACTTAAGAAGCTTTATGGACAGTGGTGATCTCGTCAATGTAGTATATTTGATTTCCAGAAGACATTTGACAAGGTGCTATGCAAAAGGTTAATATAGAAGGCAAGATTACAGGGGTTAAGAGTAATTTATTAGTTTGCACAGGTGATTGGCTAACCAACAGAAAGCAGAGAATCAGGATAAACGGGTCATTTCCTGGTTGATAAGATGTAACTACTGGGGTGTCACGGAGTTTGGTCCTCAAGTTTCAGCTGTTTCCAATCTGTATTAATGACTTGGATGTCAGGATAGAACATATTATGACCAAATTTGCATATAATACTAAAATAGACAGGAAAACAAGTGGCAATGAAGAAATAAGAAACTTTTATCTATGGATATGGATACGTTTGGGAATGGGTCAAAATTGAGCAGATGACGTTTAATATGGATAAGCAGAACGTTATTTTGGTTGGAAGAACAAAAGGCAAGTTATTATTTAAATGGAGAGAAACATCAAAGTGCTTCAGTGCAGAGAGATCTGGGTGTGCTCGTACATGAATCTCAGAAAACTAATCCGCAGGTACAGCAGGCAACAAGGAAGGCAACAAAAACAGAAGTTGTTGGAGAAACTCAGCACATGTGGCAGCATCTGTGAGAAGAAAGCAGAACTAATATTTTGAGGCTGTGGACTCTTCACTGGAACTGTTACAGCTAGAAACAAGTAGTCGGTATACAGAAGCAAATGTGAGTGGTAGGGGTGAAGACAGCGGGGGGGAAAGCTGAGTGGATAGATGGAGATAGAGGCTGCACAGAGAGATATGAAAGGGGTAAGTAAACAAAAAGATAACAGATAGATTGATTGTCACGTGTACCGAAATACAGTGAAAAACTATGTTTATGAGCAGCGCAGACAGATCCTAGTAAGCAAAGATGTACAGATCAGTGGTTGTAAAAAGATTTAGACAGAGGTATACAGGTTATATTGTACAGGGCATGCACTAGGCAAGATCAACGTTGGCAAGATCAGCATTATTTGAGGCTAGAGAGTCTATTTATCAGTCTAATAACAGCCAGGAAAAAGCTGTACCTGAACCTGCTGGTGGGTGTGTTTTCTGCCTGATGGAAGAGGTTGTAGGAGATCATTACTGGGGTGCGATGAGTCTTTGATGATGATGGTAACCTTTCTGTTGGAGCGAGCGGTACAAATGGAGCACATGGATGGAAGGTTGGTTTCTGTGATGGTCTGGGCTGTGCACAACACCTTCTGTAGTTTCATATGGTCCTGGGCAGAGCAGTTGCCGTACCTGACTGTTTTCTACCCAGACTGTATGTTTTCAATGGTACATCCGTAGAAGTTTATGAGGGTCCTTATGATCGTGCCAAATTTCCTGATCCACCTGAAGAAGAAGAGGCGGTGTTGTGCCTTCATGTTCATCACATGTACGTTAAAGTCCAGGACAGGTTGTCGGCTATCGTCACTCCGAGGAACTTGATGCTCTCCACCCTCTCAACCTCAGTTCTGTTGATGTAGGTGGGGACATATTCTTCTCCTTTCTTTCTGAAGTCAGTGATCAGTTCTTTAGCAACATTGAGAGAGAAGTTGTTCTCACTGCACCACGACACCAAGTGGTCTATCTCCCTTCTGTATTTTTACGGAATTGTTAGACATCTGTCCTGCTATGCCAGTGAACTTATGGATGGCATTCATTTGGAATT
The DNA here is from genome assembly GCF_037043375.1 of Chiloscyllium plagiosum. Classification (NCBI taxonomy): domain Eukaryota; kingdom Metazoa; phylum Chordata; class Chondrichthyes; order Orectolobiformes; family Hemiscylliidae; genus Chiloscyllium; species Chiloscyllium plagiosum. The sequence continues at coordinate 65,090,155 of NW_028270148.1, forward strand.
TGGCAACACAGTTGTGTGTGTACAGGGTGTGCAGTAGGGGGGCTGAGGATGCATCCTCGGGGGGGCTCCAGTGTTGAGTGGTACAGTGGAGGAGGTGTAATTGTCTATCTTCACTGATTGTGGTCTGTGGGTCAGAAAGCTGAGGATCCACTTGCAGAGTGTGGAGCTGAGACCAAAGTCACGGAGTTTTGAGGTCAGTCTAGAGGGGGTAACGGTGTTGAAGGTGGAGCGGTAGCCAATGAGCAGCAGTCTGTCATAGGTGTCCTTGTTGTCCAGATGTACCAGGGGTGAGTGCAGGGCTAGCGAAATGGCATCCACAATGGACCTATTACATTGAATGGCAAATTGTAGGGGATTGAGGTAAGCTGGAAGCCTGGAGCTTATGTGAGCCATGACCAGCCTCTTAAAGCACTTCATGATTATTGAGGTCAGAGCCACTGGGCGGTAGTTACTAAGGCACATTCCATGTGCTTTCTTAAGAATGGGATGATGGTGATCTTCTTGAAGCAGTTGGGGACTTGAGCTTGTAGGAGGGACAGGTTGAAGATGTCAGTGAATATCTCCGCCAGTTACCTGCTCCACGGCAGGATCTGAGTACTTGACTGAGAACACCGTCAAGACTTGTCGCTTTCCTTGGGTTGAATCCTAGGAAGACCAATTTGATATCTGCAGTGATGACAGAGGGAACAGGTGCATCTGGAGCTGTCGGGGCAGGCATCACTGCACCGCTGGCATTCTGCTCAAATCGAGCATAGAAAACGTTGAGCACGTCAGGGAGGGATGTGTCTTTGTCCGCTATCTTGCTGTGCTTCGTTTTGCAGCCCATAATGTTTGAAGCCAGGAAGGAAGAAAGCTGAATAAGAGACAGTAAGAGCTACGATTGAGACAGTGGATGAGCTGTGCTGACACTATCTCCACTCCTCCATCACTCATACACCTCCCCACAGCACCTTCCCATGCAATTGCAGAAGGTGTATTACCTGTTCGTTTACCTCCTCACTCCCTCATTATCCAAGACCCCAGACACACCTTCCAGGCGAAGCAATGATTTACCTATACTTCACTCAATCTAATCTGCTATAATCACTGTTCACAATATGGTCTCCTCTACATCAGGGAGATGAAGCGCTGGCTACAAGACCAGTTTGCAGAACATCTGCTCTCGGTTTGCAAAAATGACCCTGAGCATCCAGTTGACAACTCAACACATTCCCCTGTTCCCACACCAACATTTTTTTTCACAGACCTGCTGCAATATTCCAGTAAGCCTTAGCGTAAGCTCAAAGTACAACTTCTCATTTTCCACTTGGAGACCTTGCAGTCTCTAGGATTCAACATGGAATTCAATAACTTTCGGGCCTAATTCTGTCCTTGCATGTTTTTTTTTCACCCACCCCATTCCCACTTTCTGTTACAAAATGGGATGCTTTTAGCACAATTACCTCATTACCATTTATTCAGCTTTTTTTCTGTCCTGTCCTGGTCTGCTATCCATAAATCTCCTATACCTATTCCTTTCATGTCTTTTTGTCTCTCTGGGGTCTGTCTCCATCTATCTGTTTAACATTGGAGGCAGTTCAGAGGAGGTTCACTAGATTGATTCCATAGGGAATGTCACCATATGTGAAACTCCAATGGGACCCACCCTTAGTTATGTCAAGTTGGACAATGCTCAGCCAGGGAGTACTGACACAGTCAGCAAATGGCTTTTCAGATTCCTACCCAGGGGATTGGCCAGAGTCAGTCACACACTTGTCCTGCCAGTGTGTGGTGGTAAGTATCTTTGCAGTCAAAGAAGTGGACCACAATCAGTCCTGCAGCTCAATTGCAAGCTGTCTGGGGATTTATGGTCATTCAGTCAGGGTAGTGTAGAGAAATCCTGGGAGTTTGATCAATAATGGTCAGGAGCAGTATATGAAATTCTGAAGAAAATGGGCAAAATAAATCTGGGGATGGCTTCACTGTACTGCAGTCACTGTGAGAGGGGACAATTACAGACAGTAGGGTGGAGACTCATTGCGAATGGAAGGGGACCGGGAGCTCTGGAAAAGAGATTTCCAACAGTTCACACTAACTCTGACCTCTACAGGGGTAGGGTGTAGAGTCAACAATGACATGGGAAGTTCTGATGTAGAAAATTTGAGAAAAATAATTTTTTTTTCAAAATGACATGTTTTTTCTTCTTTCAGATTTATCTAGCAGATTATGGTCTGGCGTTCCGATATCATCCTAATGGAGCTCACAAGCAGTATAAGGAGGATCCGAAGAAAGGTCACAATGGGACGATTGAATTTACCAGTATCGATGCTCACAAAGGTGTAGGTAGGAATGACATCTATTCAGTTACTGTGTAACTAGCCATCTACACTGCCAGATTGGGGCAGAATTTATATTGTGTGTCTTGTTTGTGTGTCTGACACTTTAATCCAGCCTGTATAGCTACAGTGAACCAACTGCTGTATGGGTTATGAAAGCTTATTGCTGACCCATGCAGGAATTAGTACTATCCCAGAAGCACAGACTTTACTCCTCTGGTAATGCAGTATTATAATAATCTTGAAAGTAATGACATTGTCACATCTGATACCATAACTTGGACACTGAAACTGAATTTGATTTGTTTCTTTTCAAATTCGTTCGAATTGTTTTAGCTATTTTGTCAGGCCCTTCAACTAGGGATTGTTTTTAAAAAAGGTTTTGTACTGTAACTCATTTTGAAGTCTTGGAGTAAGATACCTACTTTCAAAAGCAAGCCATCAGTTGAATGAGGGTTGAGCTAAAATAAGGTAATTGTGAGCTATCAGTGAATGATATCTCAGCTGAGGGGAAATGGAATGCATTCTTGAAACTGATATTGAAAATGCAGAAGAAATACCCAAGAAAAATGTGTAAACTGAAGAATTACTTAACTAAAGTAGATAGGTCAATTAAAATGGAAATAAGAATCTATACAATGCCTAGAGGGCAAAAGAAGAGCAACTGTGGAAGGATAGCAGTGATTGTGTGGAACCTCGTAATTCACGTTTGGGATTCCTTGAATATCTTTAATGGAGAAAGGGCTATGTGTTAATAACATTGGAAAGACCTGTCTTTTTTTGTGAGAATGGGGGTCAGCAGGAGAGTAGTAGGATCAGAACCCTTTGACCGTACATCTAGATTTTTGACAGGTTTAAAAAGAGACTTTGTACAAACTTTTATTCTGCACTTCCATTTGCATGCTGACACAGATGATTATTTAAGGTAAGGAACAGGGTAGACATTGTATTGTACTTTAGCCTCGTGTTAAATATTTTGTTCCAAATCATAATGTCACCCTTGAAAGTGTTGGATGCTTATGTGAATGTTGACAGTTTTAATGACACAACTTCCTATTCAGATGTGCTGACCTGGGACTTGCCAATATTTTGAAATGGAAGGCTGAGGCTGAGTCAGTGATTTATATCTTCCTGAAGAAGGGCTCATGCCCGAAACGTCGATTCTCCTGCTCCTTGGATGCTGCCTGACCTGCTGCGCTTTTCCAGCAACACATTTTCAGCTCTGATCTCTAGCATCTGCAGTCCTCACTTTCTCCTCAGTGATTTATATGTCCTATGGAATATCTAGCTGAACGATCTGGTACAATTTCTCCTAAATGATGGAAATACCTGTTTTGAAATGGGTTTGCATAATTAAATGAGACAATAATGGCATGACACAACATATCTCATTGCTCATTGTACCCGAGGTGATAGATTAGAGCCAGATATGGCTTTAAAAAACTGCACAGGTTAACTATTTCTCCATAGATTTAGAAAATAGGTAGCTTCCTCATCAACCTGCTCAGTAGTTGCACACTTCTGGTGCAGGTGGGACTTCAAACAAGGCCTTCTAGACCAGGAGTATGGACACTACCACTGTGCTACAAGAACCCTTAGATTTGGAAAGCATTTTAAATTGTTTTTGCTTCTGCTACTCGAATTTCCGTATGCATTATGCTGATTGTGTGAGGTTGTCCTCCCCCCATCTTCTCCCTCCTAATTTTAAATTTCTTGACCTTGTGTCAACAGAGACAGACAGCTGCTCTCCTGTCTGAGGAGGAGGAGAAGCACAGCTGTCATGGACCACACCAAACCACTCAAAATAAATAGCTTAGACCCGAATGTTATTTTAAAGGTAAATGTAAGGTGTACTGTTCCAGATACAATTCAATTGGTCAAACTACTCAACTTTAAGCACAATACACATTATTTTTATACTACAGTTAAAATATAGACAAAGTAAAAAGAAAAGAATTGGCTTAACTGTGACTATCGAAATGCTTAACAAAGTACACAGTTCCAATGTTAGTGACATCCAATAAACCCATCCTTGGCAAAGGCAAATTCAGTAAAATATATTGTGTCATATGCAATTCCAGTAGCAGGCAGAGAACCCCGGCTTTTAGCTGTAACAGAGGGAGGAATAAAAACTACCACTTCCAGCTTCAAGACTCTGCAGGAAGCTAAAACTAACAATTCTGGTTCTGTAGGAGCTTGACCACACCAATCATAGATGAAAAAAACTCAAGACCTCGCAGGCTGTTTACTTTATTGGCTTTGCATAAACCGCTCGTAGCCTCCGTCTCAACCTGTCTTCATTTTAAAAAGAAGGACAAAATACATTTCTTAAAGCCATAGTATTGTCAGCATCCTGCAGAATATGTAGAATTGAACCTTTTAATGTGAGGCATTTAGGAGAAAGTGAGGACTGCAGATGCTGGAGATCAGAGTTGAAAAGTGTGGTGCTATTTTCGATGCTAATACACAGGAACTCTTAAAAGGAGGAAAGTGAGGTCTGCAGGTGCTGGAGATCAGAGTTGAGAGTATAGTGCTGGAAAAGCACAGCAGGTCAGGCAGCATCTGAGGAGCAGGAGACTCAACATTTCATTTATAAGCCCTTCATAGGAATGTCCTGCTTTGTGGATGCTGCCAACCTGTTGTGCTTTTCTAGCACCACATGTTTTGACTGTGAGGCATTTGTCTACCACTCTACTATAGAAGGCAAACTGTAAGCTCATAACTTGTGGAAGCACTTCTACAACATCAAAATTACATAATTGTGATGAAAATTTCTGGAGATATCTGAATAATTTGATCTGTACTTTACCAGCACTCTTGCACCAGGTCATCAATAAAATAGCAAGGGAAGATTGGGTCTGGTGAACTTTCCTATTATATTGTCATCATGACAAGCAGCAGGTGAGGCCTGGTTTTAGAGTGAATTTTTTTTGTGCTACTGTTGGACTTTTGTTTATCTTGGATTGTTTTATGACCCAGCAAGGCAAATAATGGGGCTTCAAGGTTTATTATAGACTTCTGGAACTTTTTTTCTAAGCTTGGAGAAACACCTATAATTCAGAATGGCAAATATTTGGTTTCAGTTTTACTTTGAGTGGAGAAATCTTGTGAAATTTTTGGATAAAGGTGGTTGTATAGACCAATGCTGGTGAGAAGGGAAGAATATAGTGAAATGAATTTTCTTAGAGTAAAGAGTTATTGTTAGTCTCAGACCAGAAGTGTTGGGGTAAAATCCTGAAGAGGTTACTTAAAGTGATTACCTTTAAGCTCTGATGTTTTAGGTTCTACGTCAAAGGCATGTACCCAGTATTTTTTTTCAATATGTAGGAGATCTCATGTCTGTAAGAATAATAGGGTTGTAATGGATGGTAGTTACAGCACCAGGGACCCAGGTTTGATTCCATCCTCAGGCAATTGTCTGCATGGTGTTTGTGCATTTTCCCCATGTCTGCATGGGTTTCTTCCTGCTGCTTCTGTTTCCTCTCTTGGTCCAAAGATGTCCAACTTATTTGGATTGGCCATGTCAACTTGCCCATAGTGTCCAGAGATTTGCAGGCTGGGTGGGTTATCCATGGGAATTGCAAGGTTATAAGGGTGGGTCTGGGTAGAATGTTCTTCGGAAGGTCGGTGTGGACTCTGGGCTGAATAGCCTGCTTCCACACTTTGGGGATTCTATGATTTCTATGTAATGATAGGGGATTTTGACTTCCAAACAGAGACTGGGACTGTCATAGTGTTAAGGGCTTGGATGGCGAGGAATCTCTTAAGCGTGTTCAAGCAAATTTTCTTTTCCAATATGTAGATGTACCTAATAGAGAAATAGCAAAACCTGACATCCTCTTGGGAAATAAGGCAGGGCAAGTGATTGAGGTCCTCGTGGGAGAGTGCTTCAGGACAGTCACCATAATTCTGTTAGTTTTAAAATAGTTATAGAAAACAATAGGTCTGGTCTCAACATTAAAGTTCTAAAAGGCCATTTTCGATGCTAATACACAGGAACTCTTAAAAGGAGGAAAGTGAGGTCTGCAGATGCTGGAGATCAGAGTTGAGAGTATAGTGCTGGAAAAGCACAGCAGGTCAGGCAGCATCTGAGGAGCAGGAGAATTGACATTTTGGGCAAAAGCTCCTCATCAGGATTGGGGAGGCTGTTTAAGAGGCAAGGTCAGGAGTGTTCAGGGACAGAGTATTCCTGTTAGTGTGAAGGCAAACCTGACAGGAGTAGGGAACACTGGATAATGAGAGATGTTGAGTCTCTGGTCAAGAAAAAGAAGACGACATATGTCAGGTACTCTTACGGTAAAGGGAAGACCTTTTAGAATTGAGATAAGGAGAAACTTCTTCAGCCAGAGAGTGGTGAAATTATGGAATTCATTGTCATAGAGGGCTGTGGAGGCCAGGTCATTGAGTATATCTAAGATTGAGATAGATGGGTTCTTGAGTACCAAGGGGATCAAGGATTACGGGGAGAGAGCAGGAGAATGGGGTTGAGAAACTTATCAGCCACGATTGAGTGATGGAGCAGAATCGATGGACTGAATGGCCTAATTTCTGCTTCTGTGTCTTATGTTCTTAAAGGTACAGGCAGCCGTGATCAAGTGACCCCCTTGAGGAGTACACGGGGAGTAGGACAAGTACACTTAAGAAGGAGATTAGGAGGGCAAAAAGGAGTCATGGGATAGCTTTGGCAAATAAGGTTAAGGAGAATCCAAAGAGATTCTACAAGTACTTTTAAGGGCAAAAGGGTAACTAGTGAGAGAACAGGGCCCCATAAAGATCAACAAGGCCATCTATGCATGGAACCATTGGAGATGGGTGAGATACTAAATGAATATTTTGCATCAGTATTTACTGTGGAGAAGGACATGGAAGTTAGTGAATTTGGAGAAATAAATAGCAATATCTTTAAAGAGTCCACATTACAGAAGAGAAAGTGATGGAGCTCTTAAAATGCATGAAGTTAGATAAATCCATGGGATTTGATCAGCTGTATTTCAACACTTTTTGGGAAGCTAGGGAAGAGATTGCGGGGCCCCAGCAGAGAGATGTGAATCATCGACAGCCACTGGTGAGGTTCCGGAAGACTGCAGGGTGGCTAATGTGCCTTTATTTAAAAAAGGCTGCAAGGTAAATCCTATAGACCAGTAAGCCTTACATCAGTGTTGGGTAAGTTGTTGGAGGGGATTCTGAGAGACAGGATTTACATTTGGAAAGGCAAGGATTGATTAAGGATAGTCAGTGTGGCTTTGTGCATGGGGAACAGTGTCTCACAAAATTAAGTTGAGTTTTTCGAAGAGGTGACTAAGAAGACAGATGAAGGCAGAGCGGTAGATGTTATCTATGTGGACTTCAGTAAGGCCCTTGACAAGGTTCCGCTTGGTAGACGAGTTAGTAAGGTTAGGTCACATGGGATTCAGGGAGACCTAGCCAATTGGATACAAAATTGGCTTGACGGCAGGAGACAAAGGGTGGTGGTCGAGGGTAGTTTTTAGGATTGGAGGCCTGTGACTAGCAGTGTGCCACAAGGATCAGTGCTGGGTCTACTGAAGTTTTTCATTCATTTAAATGATTTGGATGAAAATTTCAGAGGCATGGTTAGCAAGTTTGTGGATAGTAAATTGTGGTATAGTGGACAGTGAAGAAGAGTACAACAAAATCTTGATCATCTGCGCCAATGGGCTGAGGAATGGCAGATGGAGCTTTATTTCGATAAATGTTGCATCTTGGGAAGACAACCCAGGGCAGGACTTACACAATTAACAGTAGGGACTTGGGTGAGTGTTGCTGAAAAGAGAGAAAAGGGATTTAGATACGTAGTTGCTTGAAAGTAATGTCACATGTAGACGGCGGTAAACAAGGCGTTTGGCAAGTTTGCCTTCATTGGTCAGAGGATTGAGTAAAGGAGTTGGGACATCAAGTTGCATCTGTACAAGACATTGAAGTACTGGTAGCCCTCCTTTGGACGGATGTCATTAAACTGGAGAGGGTTTAGAAAAGATTTACAACTATGTTGCTAGGAGTGGAGGGTTTGATTTAAAAGGACAACCTGATAGGCTGTGACCTTTTTCACTAGAGAGTAGGTGGTTGAGGCGTGACTTTATAGAAGTTTATAGAATCATGAGGGGCATAGATAAGGTGAATAGCCAAGTCTTTTCCCCAGGCTGGGAGAGTCCAAAACTAGAGGGCACAGGTTTAAGGTGAGCAGGGAAAGATTAAAAGGGGCAACTTTTCAAGCCTAAGATGCTGTGTATATGGAATGAATTGCTAGAGGAAGTGGTAAAAGCAAATAAAATTACAACATGTGGGCAGGTATATGAATAGAAAAGGTTTAGAGGCATATGGGCCAAACATAGGCAAATGAGATTAGTTCAGTTTGGGAAATTTTCTGTGCTCTGTGACTCTATGCTTCTGAGTATTTGGGATTAATGTAGAGTTCCTTCTGCTATGTGGTTAAGCATCATTGTATGTAGATAGTCTGGTTTATTCAGTCTTCTCTTGATTCCTTTTGTTAATCTGTTTTATTGTTAATGCAATGCCGAAGATTCTGCTTTATGTTTCAGTGAGTGATCACTTCATGAAATCAAAACATGGTCTATCAAGCCCGGTTTCAGTTTGTTATCCAATCTTTTGACATTAACAGACAAGTCAGATCCCAGTGTTAACGTAGCTGTTGTAGAGTTTCCTACCTTGTTGCACGAGGGAACTCTTGGAATTATTGAGTAAAATGGGAGTAGTCATGGAATATCAGATTATAGATAGAGTTTTGCAGGCAATTAGTTTTTTTTTCAAAAATGTTGGGAAATTTTGGATTCATAAAGAAAAGCAAAAGAGGAACAGCCTATTCTGTCCTGCCTTATAAAGTAAATTATGTACAATTTCTTATTAGAATATGGCATTTTGGTATCTCCAAGTAAAACTGCTCCCTATGAATATGCAAAAACAAAACACTTGTATGTGCTTGAGTTTAGAAAAGCAAGAGATGATAATTGAAACAATTAAAAACCTGAGGGATCTTGACAGAGAAATGTCAGCAGGATGTTTTCTCTTGTGATAGAATGTAGATTTACAGATGACTGTTTATAATAAGGATTTCCATGTTTAAGAACTAAGGAGAACTTTTTTTTTCTCTTAGATGATCATGAGTGTTTGGAGCTTTCTTTCTTGAAAGATGGTGGAAGCAGAGTCTTTGAGCATTTTTAGGAGTAGATCAGTAGATTGTTATAAATAAGGGCAGAAATGTGGATTTATCAGGTCAGCCATGATCTTATTAAATAGTGGAATAGACTTGAGGTATTGATTAGGTAAAAACAATGACTGCAGATGCTGGAAACCAGATTCTGGATCAGTGGTGCTGGAAGAGCACAGCAATTCAGGCAGCATCCGATGAGCAGCAAAATCGACGTTTCGGGCAAAAGCCCTTCATGAGGTATTGGTTGTCCAACCCTTACTCTTGATTTGTATATTTGTAATGCAGATGCTGGAAATCCCCAATATTTTTTAAAAAAACGAGAAATATTCAGTACATTTGGCAGCATCTGTGGAGAGAAACCGAATTAATACTTGATCAGAAATGTTAATTTTGTTATGGATGCTCTCTTGATGACTCGTAAATGTCCTGAATACAACTGATGTCACATTTAGGAAAACTAAAAGTTTTTTAAAAAACTAAACATCTAAGAAATGCTCAATTGTCCAATTGATAGAATAGATCACAGAGAAAGAGCTGTCAAGCAAGCAGTATTTTCCCTTGGATGCAGCTCTTTCAGCAGACTAATGGATGTCTACATTCAGCCAAACCTCAAAGCATTCATCTGAGAATCCAGCCATCTAATACATTATTGAAATAGTTGTGTCCAACTGAAAACATTGAATGATTGACAACTTTTTTTCTGACCAATCATATGTTTGTTTACACAAGATAAAGAGGTGTCAAGTGCTTTTAGTTTCTGCTATTGAAAGTTTGAATGATTGTATTTTTGAAACTTTAACGGACGTCGAGTTAAAGACTTTTGTCAAGAAAGTAGGAAATTATGATTTTAATTTTTTCAAGCTTTATCACACATGCGATTGTTGTTCTACAGTTCACTGGTTCTGTATAAAGTCAATACTGGGTGAAAGAGTATAGAATGCCATAAGTTGGCATGAAGTATATATGGGCCAATGGGAGTGAGTGGAGGACCTTAGTTTAGTAGAGGGATTGGGTAACATCTTTTAGATTTCCCGATCAAAATTTTCCCTTATCAGGACACCTTCCAGGAACTGTGAACTATAACCCCTCAAAGCTGATGTGAACGCATGAAACTGCAGCAGGGTCAGCGATGCTGAATGCAAGGTACACATTCGTGGTCTGCACAGCCCACGTCCTTATCCTGTGGATTCTGTGAATCCCAAAATCACTGCTGTTTTTAAAAATCAGTGGAGTCTCTCTGACTTCAGAAAATGCAACCTTAATATGAGAAAAGGAGCATGTGATTCTGATTGTTACTGCAGACCAGTTCAGTTCGACATATTTAAATATCCTCAATTTTTCTAATTGCGACTTTTTTCCCTTATTGTACAATATTACTTTAAATTATGATGTATATTAGGAATAGTTTTCAAGTTTACTGCTAAGTGCTTTTTGAAATGCAGCGACTCTGGAAATAAGCATTTTTCATTCAACATTGTCAAACTCCCATTTGGTATTATGAATCGGAATAGAAACGGAAGAAATAATGACTTTTGCATGACATGACAGAGTGCCCCTGATAAAGTGTCATTCAGTTAAAATATCTGTGAACTGAAGCTAATTGTGTGCCAGTACGCTTTAGTATAAAATACTATAGAGACACTCCAAGCCAAAGTTATTGGACTGAAGTGATATTGAGCATGTCACGTGCACTCAATATAGCTTTACTGCCCAATGTTGCCACTTGACTAGCTGCACCAATTAATGCTAATTAGCAATGAAAATGAACAAACTATAATATGTCTATTGTCTTACAGTTAGGCATCTACGTTTGAATTGAGTAGTGGATGTTGTGCCCTTGCCCATTATTGAGCATCAATGCCAGGAGCACCTTGAGTGGCATAATGCATTTGTAAAATGCGTGTGTTGTTGAGGACCTGTGCCAAGTCTATGTCTATGTTGTATGGCAAGTTCACTAGACAGAATTTAATCCAGGCAGCCCACATCTTGCCACCCTTTGGAGACTGATGAAAGCCTTTAGACACGTCTAGTGGGGAAGGCCCACTGTTAAGTGCTAACACTTTGCTGTAGGTCTTTCCTGAGATTTAAAACATCCATATGTGGAGTTGGAGCGGGGAAATTCCTTCCAGTTCCATGAACTGCCAAGCAACATGAGGCAAACAGTTCCCTCTTATGGGCAGTGCCACTTGAAGCAGTGACATAGCTGGTTATACGTCTCCCAGAGGTCTAGGATCATCAAGGGGTTGCCTCAGACCTCGTGAAGTTTCAAGACATCAGGTCAAATATAACAACGAAATCTCCAGCTGATTACCACTTACGGTGATGGGAAAAACTTACTTGACCTTGTCGTCATTGAAGAGTATGGTGCTGTAAAAACACAACCAACTAGGCAGCATCCGAGGAACTGGAGATTCGATGCTTCGAGCATAAGCCCTTCATCAGGAATGGGCCGGGGGGAGGGGTGGTGGTGGCCAAGGGGGCTGAGAGACAAATGGGAGGCAGTTGGGGCTGGGGGGAAGGCGGTTAAGATGCGATAGATAGATGAAGGTGGGGGTGAAGATGATAGGTTGGAGGGGAGGGTGGAGTGGATAGGTGGGAAGGAAGATGGACAGGTAGAACAGTTCAAGAGTGTGGTGTCGAGTTGGAAGGTTGGATCTGGGATAAGGTGGAGGGAGGGGAAATGAGGAAACTGGTGAAATTCACATTGATCCTGTGTGGTTGGAGGGTTTCAAGGTGGAAGATGAGGTGTTCTTCCTCCAGGTGTTGGGTGGCTAGAGTGTAGAGGTGGAGGAGGCCCAGGACTTGCATGTATTTGGCAGAGTGGGAGGGGGAGTTAGTGTTCAGCCACAGGACGGTGCGGTTGTTTGGTGCATGTGTCCCGGAGATGTTCTCTGAAATGTTCCGCAAGTTGGCATCCTGTCTCCCCAATATAGAGGAGACCACATCGAGAGCAATGGACACAGTAGATGATGAATGTGGAAGTGCAGGTAAGTCTCTGTTGGATGTGGAAGGATTCTTGGATGTAATGAGGGGGGAGGTGTGGGCAAAGTTTGTGGTGGCAGGGGATGGTGCCAGGAGTGGAAGGTCGGTTGGTGGGGGTGTCGACCTGACAAGGGAGTTGCAGAGGGAATGGTCTATCCAGAATGCAGATAAGGTGGGGAATGAAATATATCCCTGGCGTGGGGGTCTGTTTGTAGGTATTAGAAATGGCAGAGGATGATGCGGTGTATCTAGAAGTTGGTGGAAGGAGAGGACTAGTGGTATTCTGTCCTTGTTGCAATTGGAAGGGTGGGGCTCATGGGCGGAGGTCCGGGAAGTGGTGGAGATAAGCTGGAGGGCATCGTTGACCACATGGGAGGGAAAATTACAGTCTTTGAAGAAGGAAGCCACCTGGGATGCTCTGTGGTGGAATTGGTCCTCCTGGGAGCAGATACTGTGGAGGCGGAGGATTTAGGATTAAGGGATAGCGTTTTAACAGGAGGTAGGGAAGACGTATAGTCAAGGTAGCTGTGAGAGTAGGTGGGTTTGTAGTAGATGTTTGTGTTGAATTGGTCACCGGAAATGGAGATGGAGAGGTCGAGATGGGCGGGGGAGGTGTCCGAGATGGTCCAGGTGAACTTGAGGTCGGGGTAGAAGGTGTTCGTGGAGCTGATGAACTCCTTGTGGAAGCATGAGATGGCGCTGATACAGTCACCAATGTAGCAGAGGAAAAGGTGGGGAATAGCGCTGGTGTAGCTGCGGAAGATGGACATACCCGATGACTACTCTGCACATCACTTCCACTGCTATCATGACAACCGCCTCCATGATTGCTGCCAGGACAACCACTCCACAACTGCTGCAAGATCCACTGTCGCTTCAACTGCCACTAGATCCACCACCACCGTAATCAATGCAAAATCTACCCGACATGTCGCTTCCGCCTTCCTTGGCACTTGACCTTATCGTCACCAAGCTACCTGACACATGCACGGTCTGTGACACTGTGGATAGGAGTGATAACTGCATAGGCCTCGTGGAGACAAAGCCCTGTCTTCACATTGATGATACTTTCCATCATATTGTGCGGCAGGGGGAGTTTTGGGGAGGCAACAGTTTCAGCAGATGGCATTGCGGCCCAAAACAGGAAGAGCAAGTGGTGAGGATGGTCCCTGGTATCCATGGCAATGAGAGCAGGTGGCTGAGGTCTCTTGGAGAGTGAGCTAAAAGGAGGAATCATCAAAAACTGTTGTGCTTTTAACTTTATTCCTTTATTTTCTAGTTTAAATTAATGTTGACTATTACCTTATTTCTTTATTTTTCTACTTTATGAAGGTAATGCCTAATTTTTAAACTCTATTTCTCTTACCATTTTGTACCTAAGATTTTTGTACTTGGTACCTTTGTACCCAAGATGGCACTGTGTGTGGCAACATTATATACTTTTCACTGTACTTCTGTACTTGAGTATGTGATAATAAAATCTAAATTACCAACATGTGAAATGGGAAACCTTTGAATAGATCTAGCAATTCAAATTGGGCATTGATAAGATGCTATGGGCCATCAACAGCAACAGAGTTATATTGAAAAGTAATGTGTAACCTCAAGGCTTTACATATTCTACTATCACCTTCAAACTGGGAGATAAACCTTATTAAATGAAGAGTGCAGCTACACATGCCATGAGTAGCACCTTAAATACTTATGTGCCTACAAATGAGGCTTCAATCTGGTGCAACTACAACACAGGTTTGATTGTATACCAAACCATGTCAGCAGCATTCAGTGGACAGAGTGATCCCGAAATTAACGGATCAGATCTAAACTCTGCGGTCCTGCCACATCCGTTCATGAATGGTGGTAAACATTTAAGCAACCGACAGGAAGAAGAAGCTCCACAAATATCCCCATCCTCACTGATAGAGGAGCCTAGCATGTCAATGCCAAAGTCAAAGTGGAGTAATTTCCAACAATCATCAGCCAGAGTTGGCAAGTGGATAATCCACCGTGAGGCCTCCACCATCCCAAATGTTAGTCTTCAACCATTTTGTTTCATTCCACATGGTGTTAAGAAATAGCTGAAGGCATTGGCTACTGCAAAGGCTGGGGGTCCTCACAACTTTCCAGCAGTCGTACTGAAGACATGTGCTCCAGAGCCACTCATGCCCTTGATGTTCTAGTAGAGTTATAACGCTGGCATTATGGGAAATTGCCCAAATATGCTCTGTAGGCAAAGACGAGCAAATTTTACCCAGCCAATTATCATCTTGTCAGTCCATTCGGATCTTCTAAGTGATGAAAGAGGCTATTGGCAGTGCTATTATGTGGCACTTGTACAGTAATAACCTGCTGACTTACACTGACACTGGTTCCATCAAGGCCACTCAACCTTTGCCCCTTTGCAGCTTTCGTTCAAACCTGGATAATGGACCTGAACTCCAGAGGTGAGTTGAGAGTGATTGTCTGAGATATCAAGGTTGTGATTGACTGTGTATGGAATCAAGGAGCCCCAACTAAAATGGCATCAGTGGGAATCTGGGAAAAAAGCTCTCCACTAGAAAATAAAAGTTTTAATGCTGCTGATGGTGGAGGAGAAGGAATCAAATAGAACAGATTTTGAGAGTGCCCAGAGGAAAAGACAAAGCGAGTGCTAATGACAAAAAAGGAGAGATAGTGATGTAAAATTTAAAACTACCAGCAGTGATTTTAAAATGGTCACAGGGTGCTCATGGATGGCCGAGGGAAGTGCACCCCGAGCACCAATTCTATCTTGAATCCTGAGTTAAGAGTTTGCTCCCATTCTTAGCAACCACTATTCATCTTGTACCATGATTGCAAACTACATTTTTGAGATTCTGAAGCCTGCAGCACAGGATACAAAATAGCAGGACTACAAGGATGTGCATGCTGGGATGGAGGGTTTATTAAGGTACTTCTGACAATTGGATCTTAAGCCATTTTAAAAAAAGCAATCAAGAGGAGGGATCTATTTTTTATCAGTTGCTTTGTTTGTTTTCTGTGCTTATTTCCCTGCAGGCTAGATGTGATGTCCAGCCTGTACTTTGGCCAGACTTAGGCCTGTTGATCTGCCTTTCTAAGTAAGGGCAGATCTGTGCAGAATGCCTAAATCATATTTTGTTTTCTGGCCTCTTTGTGGGAATTCCTTTGGGGATCTCAAAGGTACTGAAATCCCTAGAGAAATTTGAGCTGAGCTATTTAGTTGCTGCAATTAAAATAGCAGCTGGCAACAACATGCAGTATTTAAGTTTTCATATTTTTAATATTTATTTTTAATGATTAAAGAGATCTAGTCCTAAGTAACTGTTACTTTGAAACATCATTGTTCCATATCCATTTTTAGTTTTGTTAAAGTCAGCTGTTTAGCGTACATGAATAAATTAGTGCCATATTTTGCCCCAAGCATCTGTTCTACCTATATTCTTAATTAAACCTTCGTAATGTGAACTTCCCCTATAGCTCATTCAGTTTATTCAGCAGATAACAGAGCTGTAAGGATAAAGTCATTGTGGTGTTATGAGACCACAGAGCTCCTGCCTCATTAGGGAGGGATGACTGGTGGTGGTTGAACTTGAGGATCATCTGACCTCAAGCGAGGAGAGAAGTTGGAGAAGAAGAGTGCTTCGTGGTATCTTAAATTGGTGCAAGAAATAAACCTATGCTGTTGGTGTCTCTCTACAATGCAAACCAGCTATCCAGCCAACTAAGCTAAACCAGCCCCCAAGCAGAACGGTACAGACTGTGGAGTATAAAATTGGATTCCTGACTGAACAGTTCTGTGGAAGTGCCTTAAGTGCTGCAAAGGTTTAAGAAAGTGGCTCACTGTCACTTTGTCAAGTGTAATTAGCAATGAGCATTAAGTGTTCGCCTTGCTAACAGTGTTCAAATTTCCATGAATGAATTAAAAAAAACGTCAGAATAGCCATTTGTAAACTGCAGGAAGCATGAAAGTACTACTGTGTAAAATTGAGCTCTGAAAAGCAATAGGAATTAATACAACCCAAATAAACAGAAAAACAAACTATGAACAACCACCCTCCCAAACATTTAACAGTAAAATGTATAGTATACTTTCAGAAACTATGTTTGGCAAGGCCAGACTGTCAAATCATTTCATCCACATGGTTTAGACAAGCAGTGCTCCAAAACAATGACTTCCCTAATATTTAGATATTGTGATAATATAAAATAAAGAACTATGGTGTCAGGAAATCTGTAAGAGTTGATATTTCGACTCGAGTTTAAGTCTGTTTTCTCTCCACAGACGCTGCCAGACCTGCTGAGTTTCTCCAGCAATTTCCATTTTATTTGTTTGAGATATTGTGAAGGAGAGCAATTGCATCATGTTTGAATCAAATTATAATTTGCAATAAGGATCCAGCAGACTCAGAATGTGACCTCTCTGTGTGTAAGTGCACTCACAGCAGAACTCCAATCCTTTGACATTGCTTCAGGGTTCATAGGCTTTAATGAGGCAGCAGTACAAATAAATTCTGGTCTGGTCAGTCATTTGAATGAGGTAGAAAGGTGTTGACACTGATGCCTCATTTGTTCCCATCTCAAAGGGACACCCACTGCAAGGCGCTGTGAAGAAATTGTCCATTCGGCCTTATAATCCAGCACTCCTGAAACCAGGGGATCACCGACAACAGATGAATGTTTCATTTTAATGAATTTGGGAGATATTGAGTCAAGTATTCACTGCAGTCCTAATTGTCATTTTAAAAGTTCCTGAATATAGCAGGAGGTCAAATGTCCTTCCCTTACTTCCTGGGTATGGGCTTGCTCCAGGATACAATTGGACTTTTCACATAAATCTAACATCCAGGCATATGAAGATTGGGCAAGCATGAGGCTAGCCCATCCAGTTGAAGTGCAAAGGGATCCAGAAAATCAGCCTCAGGAGATTCAGTAAATTCAGAGCACAAACCAATCAAGTGAAAAATAAACGTGATGAGATTAACAATTCTGTTTTCAAATCTTATTATTGCTTAACATGACCTTAGAACATAGAACATTGAAAAGTACAACACAGAACAGGCCCTTTGGCCCACGATGTTGTGCCGAGCATTAATCCTAATGTAAAATAAATGACTTAACCTCTGCACCCCTCAATTCACTGCTATCCATGTGCATGTCCGGCAGGTGCTTAAATGTCCCTAATGATTCTGTTTCCACCACCTCCGCTGGGAACACATTCCATGCATTTATAACTCTGCATAAAAAACCTTCCCCTGACATCTCCTCTATACCTTTCTTCTAAAGCTATGACCCATCATGTTAGAGTTTTACACATTTGAATGAAATTCCTGTGATATTGAGGAGCTAACATGGTGACTATTATCTGTTTCGAAAATAGTTTAGAATTGTTTTTATTTTCTCATTAATTTTCTAATTGGTGTCAATACCTTGACCATTTCAATGATATTTGTGTTTAGGCTTTCAATGTGAGTCTTTTCTATTTATTTAACCACAGGACATCACTGCTTCTTATTCTATTTCAATCACAAAAACCGCTTGAGCACCAGTCACTGTAGTCTGGTCAGTTGCAATAACCTTTGTTGACTTCAGCTTTATGCAGCTAAATCAGGGAAGACCAGATGCCTCAGCGGAGACAGGAGATTGAAAGTGTAATCTTTTTGATCTGTTACCTATTGCTACCTACAACAATCTCACTAAGTTGGCGGGGGGGGGAGGTGTTTTCTTTGCAAATTTAATTAAGAACATAGGAATTAACAAATAATTTAGGGGAAAATATCACAACAATTTGTTCTTGTAGATGAAACAGTTTATTGTCATAAAACTCAAAGAAGGTATTGAAAGACAAAGCTTCAGCACAGCAGTTACTTAGGGGATGGATGCTATTTTATTCATTTGAAATAAACTTTAAGAATTCTAATTGCAAAGTTTGTTTCATTCACATTAAGGTTTGGTTTAAATCTTACAATAATATTAACAAGCTACATTCATTATACTTACACGTAAATCCAGAAGAGAGGGGGAAAAATACAAGGAAGTCCTTAACTGCATATTGAGTTTGAAAACAACATGCAGGTCATTATAAAGAAGAAATATATAACTGCTTGGGAAAAGCCTATTAAGACATAAATGATTTACTCACTGAACAGGCACAGTTTTGTATCTCTGGACCAGGGAGAAATATTAGAAACCTGGGCAAAGTCAGGTAAATTGCTGGCCACCCAGCTGAGAAAAGCAAATGCAGTCACAATAATCCTTACACCAATCAATAGCATTTTTTATAGTCTTCCAGCAAGGCCATTGCATAACGGAGATTATAATAGACCAAGCAACCTATATTGAATTTTGTTTAGGACTTACAGATTCTACACTCTATTGAACCTTCATGGTGATTTCTGTAGATAGTTTGTCAAGTACTGGCACTAAATTAACTTGAAGGAACAAAGGAGAGAAAAAGACAACTTCTCGCTGGCCTTTGTGCTAAATATATTTATGCTGTTATGTAATTAAAACACATCATATAATTGATCCAAGTGGCCCTTTCTCCACCACTGCACCCCATGCTATTAGTGAGGCATGGAAAGTGCCCAATGTTATATTACTCCAGTAAGCTTTTTGTGTGTCTCTTTCTTTCTCTCTCAAGTTGTGATGTGCTCTGCATTATTGAAGTGAACAAAGCTAACTCAATGGAAAAACCTTTAATCTGCCCCAGACTAATTACAGTATCTGTAGTTCTGTAGTAGAAGAGAGACTGATGACCGTGTGGGAGAGTTGAGGGCACAGGAAAAGGGGCTTATTGTGCATGTGGTGGGGGCGGGTGGATGGGCGTTTTGTAGTGTGGTGGATCAGGGAGAGGAGGTAAATTGTAGTGTGTGTTTGGAGGTTTGGAATTGGGAATGGGTAGTTGGGGCACTGAAACCCTTAGTAGAATATGCAAAGTTCAGTTGACTTGCCTCACATTAAAATCAGTACTGGTGAGATAATCTTCAGTGAACATTGGTGTGACATGGCTATTGATCAATAATGCTGAATGCAGATGTGAATGTCAGCATCTGCTGCTTCCTGGTCAACGTTCAGAAGCTGAAGTAATTGACTGGTGAGTACATAATGTAATATCAATTTCGAGTCCTTTTCAAAACACAGATTTTTGTATCAAAACCTGTATTGTGTTACGGATATTAAGATCGAGTGCAGCTCTCCAGCAGCGTTTTCGAACTCTGGTCGCAACTGATATTTAGAAATACTTCTAGTTGTTGGTAACTTTTTCTGTCACTTTTGGTCAAATAACTACATGGAGTACTGGCATTATATCACCTTGGATGGAAAAACTGTCAGTTTCCATCTTAATCTCTCAAAAGCATGTTGAACAGGATTGATGTTTCCATTCTTTGAGATGGCCTCATCTTTCAATTTAAAAATGGAGTTGGAATAGAATAAAATAACTGAGAATCTAGAGATACAATGAGAGGGAAAAAAAAAGTTTACTTCAACGTTTAATCTAGACTGTTTTGTTGACTTGGTTCTCACTTGGAAATTCAGTGGCAGTGTGATTTAGAATTTAGAATTAGAATTTCATCTGGAGTGCTGGTTTTAAATCCAATCCAGACTGTTGTTACTGTCCCTAGAACTTTGCAGCACCTGGTTTCTGCTGTAACCTTCAGCAAATTCTACACAGGGGCTGCCAAGTACATTTCAAAGCCAAGTCTCTTTTAAAAGTCTGTGGAGACAGCTGTACATTCGTACAATCACCACAGTATGGGAGCAGGCCATTCAGTCCATCGAATCCACACACCCTCTGAAAAGCGTCCCATTCAGATTCACCTTCCACCTTATAACCCTGCATTTCCCATTGACTAATCCACCTAGTCTGCACACTTAGCGCAATTTACCATGGCCAATCCAGCTAACCTGCACATAGTTCAACTGTGGGGGGAAACCAGAGCAGCTGGAGGAAGCCCATACAGACACTGGGATAATGTGCAGACTAAGCACACGCAGTCATCCTTGGCTGGAATTGAGACCGGGTCGGTGGTGCTGTGAGGTGGTAATGCTAACCACTGAGCTACTGTGTCGACCCAAACAGATGGCTTTTGTTTCTGAGAAGTTTGCATTCTAAACTTTTCTTAAAAATAGAATTAAGTTCAGGTTCAGTTTTTACTTGTCTCTTTAGCGTACTCACTATATTTAATGCCCAGTTGTTTCACCTGACTTTACCAAGCTAAGGTAATGATAACAATATTAAATTGAGGCGTTTAAAAGATTCTCTCTTCAGATGCTGCCAGATCTGCAGAGTATTTCCAGCTAGAATTGCGAGAGATTCAGGCTCTTTAAATAGTTCACTAGAGCCTCATTTTCACATCTCTGGCAGGCAGCAGACTTTCCATCCAGTGGAGTGTCAACCGAGACTTTGTACTTTGGTCTTTATAATGGGGCTTGAAACAGTGACCGCCAGGCTCAGCCAACAGTGCAATAAGACTGTATCTAATATTATTATGCAAGTTTTTGACTTGAACGCAATGACAATGGAAACATTTGCAGGATAAGCAACTGGGAAAAGAAGTAGGTGAGAACCTGTTCCGCCATTCAGTAAGATCATGGCTGATCTTTTCATGGACTCAGCTCCATTTACCCACCTGCTCACCATAACACTTAATTCCTTTACTGTTCAAAAATCTATCTCCCTCTCCCTTAAAAATATTCAGTGAGTTGGCTTCAACTGTTTCACTGGGCAGGGAATTCCACAGATTCACAACCCTTTGGGTGAAGAGGTCCCTCCTCAACTCAGTCCGAAATCTGCTTCCCCTTATTTTGAAGCTATGCCCTCTAGTTCTAGTTTCACCTGCCAGTGGAAACAGCCTCCGTGTTTCTATCATATCTATTCTGTTCATAATTTTATATGTTTCCATAAGATGTTCCCTCATTCTTCTAAATCCCAATGAGTATAGTCCCAGTCTACTCAATCTCTCCTTATAAGCCAACCCTCTCAATTCCGGAATCAACCTAGTGACCTCTCTGCAATCCCCAAACTGCACACAGTACTCCAGGTGTGGCCTCACCAGCACCCTACAGAGCAGAGAGAACTTCCACAGCAGTGGCTGCAATATTTCACAGTGATATCCATAATTATGGAATTGGAGTATTGAAATTACTGTCTTTTGTTTTCTATGGACATCTGTCCACTACTCAGTCATGCCAACAATTTTGTAGAATTGCCCCTACAATAGGAAGATCAGTGTAACTACAAAATTGGTTAGTGTGGAAAATGGAAAAGGATACCAGTGTAGTCAAGATCAGAGACAAAAACAGGAATTGCTAGAAAAGCTCAGCAGGTCTGGCAGCATCTGTGGAGAGAAATCAGAGATAATGTTTTGAGTCCAGTGATCCTTCCTCAGAACTGGATATATGGTTCAGATCAGTGCTGACTCTCGGGTGACTACATTATATAGAGCATTATTGAATACCTGACCTGGAAATCACCACTGCCTTCAAAACGTGGATTTTCCACAGGAATGATATTGGCTACCGTTAATAATCACACAATTTTTCTCAACCACGAAGAAAGAAAATACTGCTTTTCCTGTGTTTGCATTTTATAGTCCACACATTAAAGTTTTTGGATGTGCTTTTATTATAAATTTTAGCAACATGTGGAATTACATTGCAGTGTAATTCATGTTGGGTGAAAGCCACTGATCAATTATTTTCCAAATTAATTCCCCACACCAAAGAAAAGTTAAAGCAGACAACTGCACAGTTGGAAAAGTTTGTTTTTAGTAATACTTTATTCAGTTATTGTTGATGATCTTCTTTCATCCTTTAAAGCTGTAGAATCACATTGAAAAGGGGATAGGTTTTTGCACATTAGGAATATAAAAATATGCTTTTGAAGTACCATCATATATATGAATAGTGTGAAGTAAATAACTATCAACTAAACACTGAAGCCACTGATGGTTTTATTACATTAGAACAAAAGGAGAAAGTGGCTAGGATTTTAGAGACACAAGGATGACAGCTCAGATAAAGTATTGGTCTCACTGAGGGTGTACAGTCACCGGATAGGTGTACTGGGTGTGGCACAGCCAATACTCCTTCAGGTGGAGTGCGAAAGGCAGCCGGACTAATATTAGGTGTAACTGCTGTTATTCTAGATTTCTTTACACCAAGGAGAGTAGGTGATAAGTTATGAATACACAGCTAACACTTGTTCACTTACTTTGTTGTATTTTCATTATGTGGTACAATTTCATTATACACCAAATATGTTTTGTTTGTATTCAATGCTTTTAGATATGTTGATGCAACATATCTTAAAATCAGTAAAATAAATGATAGTTGCTGTCAGTTTAGTTTATTCTTTCAATTTCCCGAGCCTCTGACTGAATGATGGCTCATTCTCTAAATAGGTAGCACAGTTGCTCAGTGGTTAGCTGCCTCACAACCGCAGAGACCAGGTTTGATTCCAGCCTAGGGTGACCGTCTGTAGGGAGTTCACATGTTCTCCCCATGTCTGCGTGGATTTTCACTGGATGCTCCGGTTTCCTCCTACAGTCCAAAGATGTGCAGTATAGGTGGATTAGCCATGCTAAATTGCCCATAGTGTCCAGGGATGTGCTTGTTAGGTGGATTATCCATGGGAAATGCAGGGTTGGAGGGGGCTGGGTCTGGATGCTCTTCAGAGATTCAGTGCAGATTCAATGGGCTGAATGGCCTTTTTTTTACATTTTGGAGATTCTGTGGTTCTATAAATATGGCGATGCTGAATTTGATCTGGGTCAGGACAATTTGTTGCACAACTCATTAAAGCCTTGGTCTACAAATGGTCATAACCTAAATTTCTGAGATGATGTGAGAATGGTTTCCTTTGAGGTCGAGGGGAGGATATTGGCATTGATATGGAGACAGCAACATATCATGCAACATATGTTGCATTTCCTCTCAGCTGATTTAATCAGTTCCCTGCCATGGTTGTGTTGCCTGGCCATTTTCCTGGAGTTTAAATCAAATAATGAACAACTACTTGCCTGCAAGCAGTTGGTAATTTGCTAAGTTATTTAAAAGACCAACTAAAGAGATTGATCAGAAAATTCCAGGCAGTCTATGAGTCCCGTAGATGACTGGAGGTGGCCTCTCAGAGACAGCCAGAGGAGTCAACTTTCCAGGATCACTTTGAGATCTCCCACTGGTCATGTTCAAAGTGCTGAGAGGTTGATTCATGATGGAGGCAACCTTTGTTTCTTTTTCCTGTGATAGCAGCTGGAGCTCCTTCATTACTGGATATTCTCTAGCTTTGATGGTCCACTTGCCATCCTTAATTGGATGGTGAGTACACTCTCTCTCCCACTGCAGTGCAAGGCACATTTGATCCTGACGTGAAACAAAACAACCCACAACCAAAGGTTCTGCCCTAAGATGTAAACTGATGCACCAAAACAGTCAATCTCAATGGAGATTTAATTTTTAAAAATTGTTTTCATCTCACCTAGTTTTTCTAATCAACCTGTTCAAAGATGTCATTGCACACCTTTGGAGCAGGTGAGATTTGAACTTGGGTCGCTCAGTCCAGGGGTAGGGACACTCTTATTGCATCACAAGAGTCCCTCAAAGCAATGCCCGAACAGGAACTTGAACACTGCACCCCGTGATTAAAAGTCTGATACCCAGCTGATTGAGCTGTCATTATTTTTTGTTTTATTAATCTTTTTTCTGAATCAGCTTGTTCAGAGATGTTATTATGGACCCCTGCAGTAGGTGGGTCTTGCGCCCAAGTCTCTTAGTTCATGGGCAGGAACACAATGAGGAGATTAGATTTATTTTGTGCAGGTGTGAGACATCATGAAAGACAAAAGGTGTACAAAGCTGTATGGCTCCACTGGCCTCTTGGATAAGGCGCTGGCTTTCTAAACCAGGAATTGTGGGTTCATGTCCCACCTCAGGTTGCCTGAGATTTGTTCTATTGCTCCTGCTGTTGGGAATCAGTTTGGCTCAGTTGGCTGGGTTGTTGGTTTACAGAGCAGTGTGATGCCAATAGTCTGGTGGCCCTCAGGTTAAATTACCACCAGTTGCTTCTCTCTAATGATATGATAAATAGACAAGGTCTTTTCCACAGGGTAAGGGAGTCCACAACTAGAAGACATAGGTTTAGGGTGAGAGGGGAATGATTTAAAAGGGACTTAAGGAGCAACTTTTCACACAGGGTGGTGAGTGTATGGAATGAGCTACCAGAGGAAGTTGTGGAGGTTGGTACAATTACAACATTTAAAAGGCATCTGGATGGGTATATGAATAGGAAGGGTTTAGAGGGATATGGGCCAAATGCTAGCATGTGGGACTAGACTAGGTTAGGAAATCTGGTCGGCATGGACAAGTTGGACTGAAGGGTCCGTTTCCGTGCTGTACAATTCTATGACTCTGAGAGAGCAGCCCCTATGATCTGGTAAGACTGTTCTGACACAATACAATCAGAATCAATGGAATTTTTTAAGGCGATTACCAATGCACTGATTGTCTGCATGGCCACCTCTTTCAACACTCTAGGATGTAGAACGTCACGTCTTGGGGTCTTATGAACTTATATCCCTGCACTCCCCTTCACTTTTTTGATCACACAGCATTGCCCTTTGAGAAGGGCACTGCTTGTCACTGGCCTCTCAGGTGTTTCCTTTCTTCCTAGTGGTGGAAATTGAATAAAGATTTGTACACCCATTGTCTTTCACTGTGTCTCACATCACGAGGAGATTAGATTCAGTGGCTAGAATTATTGCTGCAGTGTGATTGGTGAGAGCCAGCTGTTGGGGCTAGATGTCTACGTTTATGGATGAGGTGATTGGCTTTAAAGGAACTTTGCATGTAAATTAATTGGAAAACATGGGTGATTTACTGATGATGGTTAATAGATGAAGAAAAAACCATGATTGATTTGGTAATGGAGAAAAAAATATTCAGTCGTGTGTAAGAGTGCTTCTGCATATACAAGAAAGGGGAGTTATGTGAAAAACTGGAAGGTATTGAACACTTCCCGGATGAAGCAGGCTTTTTAACTAGGTTATGAGGTCAACCATTTAAAATGGGCTGTGAACTATTGGCAGTTGAGACTTTGGAAAAATAGCAAAGCAAAGCTTATAAGACAAGAAATGGAGTTTATTGTCCTTAATTGCTGCATAATTTGGCTTTGGAAGAGACCATGGGCCCTTTGCTGAAGGCTGCCTATCAACACTGAGAAAGTTACCATCGTAAGGTGGTGCAATGGATCGTAGTTTCAGGAAGGTGGAGACACTGCAGATACAGTCAGGTAAATGGTTGAGCAACAGGAATGGTAGAAAATGTAGCTGGGTACTGCAGGAATCTCCTGTCGCTATCCTCATCTCAAATACTGTTTTGGATACTGTAGTGGAGGAAAGTCTCTCAGTGATTATAGCACTGACAACCAGGTTTCTGGTATCGTGACTGGCTTTATTGGAACAAGCGGTATGTCAGGAGCCAAACGATTGATTATGATAGGGGACTGTTCAGTCCAAGGGACAGACAGACATTTCTGCAGCCATCAATGAGACATTAGAAAAGTGTGTTGCCTCCCTGGTGCCAGGATTAAGAATTTTCAGAGTGGATGCAGAATATTCTGAAAGGGGAGAGTGACCAACAAGAGGTCGTGGTGTATATTGGTATTAATGATGTAGGGAAAGGGAGGAGGTTCTGCAGAGAGAATATAGGAAACTAGATAGGAGGTTAAAAAGTAAGACCTCATGAGTAATATTTGGACTACTACTAGTGCCATGTGCTAGTGACAGTAGGAACAGGAGGAAAGAACAGATGAACGTGTGGCTGAGTAGCTGTGCGGGGCGGGTGGAGAGGATTCACATTTTTGGACCATTGGGATCTCTTCGTGGATAGAAATGACCTCTACAAGATGGATGGGGAGCAATATCCTTGCAGAAAGCTTTGCTACTAGTAACGGTGCCGGGGGACGGGTGCATGCAGAATCAAAGTGATAGTGAGAAAAGGTTGAGGCTGATACAGTAGACAAGGGGAGCAAGTCATATAGTCAAGGCAGACGAGAGCTTGGCAGAGAATGAGGTAAGACTGATAAATCAAACTGCATTTACTTCAATGCAAGCGGCCTGACAGGTAAGGCAGATGAACTCAGGGTATGACTGAGAAAATGGGACTGGGATATCATAGCTATTGCAGATATGTGGGTCAGGAATAGACAGAACTAGCAGTTTAATGTTCTGGGGTAGAGATGCTATAGAAAGAACAGAAAAGGAGGCAAGAGAGGAGGGGGAATGGCACTTTTAGTTAGGAATAACATTACAGCTGTACTGAGGGAGGATATTCCTGCGAGATCATCCAGTGAAGTTATATGGGTGGAACTGAGAAATTAGATTGTAGTATAGGCCGTGCAATAGTCAGCATGAAATTGAGAAGCAAATATATATATCGTCAAATATCTGTAAGAATAATAGGATTGGAATGGTAGGGGATTTTTAACTTTCCAGATTAGACTATCATAGTGTTCAGGGCTTAGCTGGGGAGGAATTTAAGTGTTTACAAAAATACTCTCTTATTCAGTATGTGGATTTACATAACAGAAAAAGAGCACTATTTGACCTTCTGGTGGGAAATAAGTCAGGGCAAGTGACTGAGGTGTCAGTGGGGGCTCACTTTGGTGCAAATGGTCATAATTCTTTGTTTTAAAACCGGTTATGCAAAAGGATAGAACTGATCAAAAAGTTAAAGTTGTAAATTGGAGTAAAGCCAATTTTAACAGGAACTTTCAAAGTTGATTCGGGGAGCTATTTGTCGGTAAAGGAACATTTGGGAAGTGGGAGGCCTTTAAAAATGAGACAAGGAGGGTTCAGAGACATTGTGTTTACGTTATTGCGAAGGGCAAGGCTGGTAGGTGTAGGGGATGCGAGATGACCGGAGAAATTGAGGCTCTGGTCAAGAAAAAGGAGACATATGGCTGGTTTAGACACCTGGGATTAGGTATATTCCGAGAGGAGTCTAAGGGCAGTAGAAGCATACTTAAGAGGAAAATTATGAGGACAAAAAGGAGACATGAGATAGGTTTGTCAAATAGGGTTAAGGAGATTCCAAAGTGATTCTGTAAGTACATTAAGGACAAATGATTAACTGGGGAGAGTATAGGGCCCCTTACAGATCAACATAGCTGTGTATGTTTGGAATCACAGGAGATTGGTGAGATAGGACATGAAGGTGAGGTAACTTGGGGAAATAAATAGTGATGTCTTGAAGAGAGTTCATATTTCAGAAGAAGAGGTATCCGAGGACTTACAATACATAAAGGTAGATAAATCCCCAGAACCTCATCAGGTATTTCCTAGAACTTTGTGGGAAGTTAGAGAAGAGATTTCAGGGCTCTTTGCTGAGATGTTTGTATCATTGACAGCATGTGTGAGGTGAGGAAGACTGAAGGTTGGCTAATGTGGTGCCTTTATTTAAGAAAGGCTGTAGAGAAAAGCCTGTGGACCAGTGAACCTTATGTCAGTGGTGGGTAACTTGTTGGAGGGGATTCTGAGGGACAGGATAGTCAACATGGCTTTGTGTGTGGAAAATTATGTTTCCCTAACTTGATTTGAGCTGTTTGAAGAGGTGACAGAAGATTGATGAAGGCAGAGCGGTAGATATCTGTATGGACTTCAGGAAATTATTCAACAAGGTTCCGCAGGGTAGACTGGTTAGTAAGGTTAGATCAAATGGGATCCAGCCGGAGCTTGCCAATTGGATACAAAATTGGCTTAAAGGTAGGAGATGGAGGGTGATGATAGAGGGATATTTGTCAGAATGGAGGCCTGTGACCTTTGGTGTCAGTGCTGATTCCCCTGCCTTTCATTATTTATATAAAATGATGTGGATGTGAGTGTAGGAGGTATGGTTTCTACATTTGCAGATGACACCAAAATAGGTGTCATGGACAGTGAAGAATACGATTTCCAGAGTACAACAGGATCTTGATTAGATGGGCCAGTAAGGCAAGGGGTGGCAAATGGAGTTTAATTTAGATAAATGTGAGGTGTTGCATTTTGGTGAGGCAAACCAGAGCAGGACTTATACACTTTGTAGTAGGGCCCTGGGAGTGTTGCTGACCAAAGGGGTGACAGTGCATAGTTCCTTGAAGGTGGAGTCTCAGGTAGACAGGGTAGTGAAGAAGGTAAGCTGTCAAACCTTCATTAGTCAGAGTATTGATTGTAGGAGTTGGGATGTCATGTTGTGGCTGTACAGGACATTGGCGAGGCAGAATACTGCATAGACTTCTGGTCGCCCATTTATAAGAAGGATGTTAAATTTAAGAGCGTGCAGAAAGGATTTGCAAGGATGTTGCTGAGACTGGAAAGTTTGAGTTATAGGAAGAGGCTGAATAGGCTCGGGCAGTTTTCCCTGGAGTCTGAGGGTTGACCTTCTATTGAGGTTTATAAAATCATGAAGGTCATAGATAGGGTGATCAGCCAGGGCCTTTTTCCTAGGGTGGGGAAATCCAAAACTAGGGGTGTAGGTTTAAGGTGAGAGGGGAAACATTTAAAAGACACCTGAGGAGTAACTTTTTCATGCAGAGGGTAGTATGTGTATGGAACAAGCTGCCAGAGGAAGTGGTGGATGTGGGTAAAATTACATCATTTATAAGGCATCTGGATGGGTATGTGAATAGGAAGGGTTTAGCAGGATATGGACCAAATGCTGACAAATGGGACTAGGTCAAATTGGGATGTCTGGTCATATGGACAAGTTGGACCAAAGGGTCTCTTTCCATGCTATACGACTCTGTGACTCAGTATTTTGACTACCTTTTAAAGCTTGAGAAGCTGAACCGTGATTACTTTCGAAAGCCTTGAAACTTGCTAGATTCCCATGGAACAAAAGCTTGTTTGGAAGATTTTCCACCAGTCTACAACTGTCAGTATTGCGATTTTGTCAACAAGAAACCTGATGGACTGTGAGGATTCACCAAATTCTACATTTTGCTTTTCAGATCATTGGCCAGGAAGGGTGTTTTCTTTCTTTTGCCCTTTTTGAATTTGCCCTGCAGAATTTTGCTGTCTTGTATTGTGAATCTGTGTTGGGATTAAAATGGAATATTGTTTGAACACAGAACATAGAACATTACAGCTCAATACAGGCCCTTCAGTCCTGTATATTACGCCCACCTGTGAAAACAATCTGATGCCCATCTAACCTACACTATTTAACTGCAGATTATAGCCTAGATGTTCACTAGTTTTGTCAGAGTCAATAGATGTGAAGCTGGAAAATCACAGCAGGTCAGACAGCATCCGAGGAGAAGGAAAGTCATCATTTCAGGCTGAAAGCCTTCGTCAGGACCCATTAGTTTTGGCACTGGTTTTGAGAAATGAGATTTGTTTTATAACAGTCTTGTTTAGAGTACAGTTCAGAAATCTGGTGAAAGTGTTTTTCATTCTGGGTAGCAGAACAAAATGGAAACAGTTGGCCATTTTATGAAAATATTTATACGAATGGTGTGACTAGTGGAATAGTGGGTCTTCATTACCAGCACGTCACCCTCATCACAATTGTAACACAGTTATCAGACCAAGGATATTTCAGCAGTGTCGTAAGCTCATCAGGATCTTTTCTAATCATCCTGTTCAAAGATATTATTGCATAGTTCTGAAGTA
Source organism: Chiloscyllium plagiosum (assembly GCF_037043375.1). Taxonomy (NCBI): domain Eukaryota; kingdom Metazoa; phylum Chordata; class Chondrichthyes; order Orectolobiformes; family Hemiscylliidae; genus Chiloscyllium; species Chiloscyllium plagiosum. The sequence goes on from NW_028270148.1 coordinate 65,120,286, forward strand.
GGTGGGACTTGAACCCAGATCTCCTGACTGGGAGTTAGGAACTACGTGGTGACACAACAGCCTATAGGCCCACCCATCTTTAGTGGCTTTCTCAACCTTTCCTCCATTATAAAATCAAGCGTGGGACTGATTACAGAAAGTTTGCACAATGTTCAGCTACATTTGGCACTTGTCAGATAGTCAAGCAGTCTTTGTACGCAGGCAGAGAGATCGGGACAAGACACCTATATGCAGCAAAGAACATTTGCACAACACAAGTGCTAGGCAATGATGACAAAAGTAAAACAGCATAAATATCTTCCTTTGATATTCAACAGCATTATCACTGTTGAGAGTCCTCAATCTACATCCTGGAAATCATTGTTCATCAGAACTAAACTGGACTGGTCACAGTAGCAGTCGCTACTTCAGAAGCAGGGGGGATGTTTCTATAGGCAGGCGAATCTAGAACTAGGGGACACAGCCTCAAAGTAAGGGGAAGCAGAATTAGGGCTGAGTTCAGGCGGATCTTCTTCACCCAAAGGGTTGTGAATCTGTGGAATTTCTTGCCCAGTGAAGCAGTTGAGACTACCTTATTGAATGTTTTTTAAGGCAAAGATAGATTTTTGAACAGTAAAGAAATTAAGGGTTATGGAGAGTGAGTGGGTAAATGGAGCTGAGTCCAGGAAAACCTCAGCCATGATCTTATTGAATGGCAGAACAGGCACAAGAGGCCAGATGGTCTACTTCTGCTCCTATTTCTTATGTTATTCAGCAAGGGAGAGGCAGAGCTCACCTTATGACTTCCCTAAGTCTGTCCATCATCAGCAAAACATATCAGGAATGTCGAACAGTTCTACTGGCAAGGCAGCAAGAGTTGTTCAGAAATTCCTAGACAAAGCTTGTTTTCCATGCTTGCACGTTGATTTTCCTCAGCTTTCACAATTGCATCACTGAGAGGAAGAATGCAATTTTGGAAAGCTCCATAGTTTGGGACAGTTCACTGCATCTATTTAATTCTATCTGTCAAATTCAGTTTTGGTTAATAACAACTTTATAAATTTGAATCTTACTTTTATTTTTTTGACGGAAAATGAAGAGTTATTAATCTTTTTGCTCCACTGCATCCTCTGTTTGCACATTATGCTGAACAGAAATAGAAATTGCTTTTGGCACAGTAAAGGACTGCAGTTCTGTGACATATTAGTTTACTTGAACCTATTTTCTTCACAGTCTATAGAGTTAGCAGATAAAATAAGCTGTCTGCCCGACTGATGAGCGTCTTAATGGTCACTTTCAGTGTGGAGTAAACATGAATGTTCATGTCAGTGTTCTAATACAGTACACCCATTACACAGACAGACTAATTATAGTGTTGCCCATTATTTTTACGTATCATTTGAAGCAAAGCAGAGGTCAAGCTTGTTCTGCTTGATCTATCATGGAGCAAAATACTTTATTGTTGTCAATATTACAAGCAAATTACGAAAGAGCACAATGAATAACTTTATTAATTAAAATCCTGCATTGTCAGCTTTTGATAATTACTGGGAATTATTACTGTATCCGAGTTCTGTTTGAACTTTTAAACATTGTTAGTGTCACTGAAATGGTAGTGTCTAGATTAATGCACAGACTGTTGTGCGGCCGTATTTCTAGTCACTGAAGCATGTAGTCAATATCTAATTTCTCTGGAGATACCAGTATATTACCAAAATGAGGCATTTTTTAAAGTATTGTCTATTTGCCAACATACAAGTCAGGACCTATTTTATTGGTTTGATTACTAGATTCTGCAGCACTGCAGTAGAAATCTGGTCTAGCAGAAATAGCTTTATACTAGAATATCTGGCAGTAGCCATTTTATAGTTCTTCTGAGTTCCATATTGGAGTGAAAAACACCTTTATAATGAAGTGAATCAAATGCATGCTCTATATACTTTGCATGCACACATTCTTCCCAAATGCTGGCACAGTGTTGGGGAACTAGGTATTCAGAGGCTCACTCTTTCAAGCCTGGATATGTTGATGGCTGATGAAGGACTTCTGCCCGAAACGTCGATTCTCCTGTTCCTCGGATGCTGCCTGACTTGCTGTGCTTCTCCAGCACCACACTTTTGACTCTAATTTCTAGCATCTGCAGTGCTCCCTTTTGCCTATGTTGATGGCTGTAACTATGTTGCACTGTTGAGAAGTCTGCCAACCCGATAGACAGGTGAACTTGTGGCATTTATCCTCATCATTTATGAAGCCAGGATTAAAACTTCGTGAGGTTCAATCTTATTTATCTAGTCATAAACTGGCAGAGTTATCTTTCATACAGGTGTATTAGAAGTAAAACCATTTCATGCATATTTTCTTGACTGCTCACTGTATTTATTTCAGCATGCTGCTCAGCGGATTTCCTTTCCTTACAATTGCAGAATCAAAAGTTTTCTTCTGTATCTCTGCTGGACCACCATGCATTGTCACTTCCATCCTGTGGGGTGCTGGTTTGCGATCAGTAATCTGTTGATTTTTGGGTGGTTTGAATCACTCCCAGAACCCTGGTTCTGACACTGGATATATTTAGGGAATGTGCAAAGAAGAAGGCAGTAGCCAGGTGTTTCTGGGGAAAAGGATGTCTGCGTTTGTTTAAATACAAAAGGTAAGCATAAAACAAGAAATACAGGCAAAAGCACTAAACAGTGAAATTAACACTATCAATTATACAGAGGACAGTAATTAAATACACTATTAAACACTATTAGAACCTAAACAGCAGTTTTAATCACAGAAGCCTTAGTTAGGCTCCCTCCTCTTGGGGTCCCATACACTGTCACCATCCACCTTCCCCTCCCTGCTAGCTAGGTTAGAAACTGGGCTTTAGATTCGATTACTTACAGTGTGGAAACAGGCCCTTCGGCCCAACAAGTCCACACCGACCCACCGAAGCGCACCCACCCAGACCCATTCCCCTACATTTACCCCTGCACCTAACACTACGGGCAATTTAGCATGGCCAATTCACCTGACCTGCACATTTTTTTTTGGACTGTGGGAGGAAACCAGAGCACCCGGAGGAAACCCACGTAGACACAGGGAGAACGTGCAAACTCCACAGGCGGGAATTGAACCCGGGTCTTTGGCGCTGTGAGGCAGCAGTGCTAACCACTGTGCCACCGTTCCGCCCACGAGTCTTGGGAGTTTCAGCTCACCACTGGGGAAAACGGAATCTTGATGTACAGCTGGCTGCTGAGGTTCTTGCTGTCAGTTCTCTTGGTTTGGAAAAGGCTTGTGTCTGGAAGCTGTGGTTTGGATAGTGCTTGCTTGCCTCCTCCCTCTCTGAGATGTCCTTTGTTGTGATGATGCCCTTGGTTTGGCTTCCTGGTTCAGTGTCTGTGGTTCTTGGTTCTAAAGTTGCTTGTGAGAGCTGGGGAGCCTGCGGAGAAACTGGTTCTACAGAAGCTTGTTGTTGAAACGGTTCTCTTCTGGTGTGAGATCACCTAGCAATTACACAAACTGTGTGCCCCGATATCTCCCCTCAAATCTGTGTCGTCCATTGTTTCTCTGGTGGTCCCTTCTGAAGTCGATTGACTTCCTGATAGTTAACAGTATGTGTAAATGGATTTTGATTAAAGTTGAATGTTTGGTAAAAACCAAGAGAACTGCTGATGCTATAAATCAGAAACAAAAACAGAAGTTGCTGGGAAAGCTCAACAGGTCTGACAGCATCTGTGAAGAGAAATCAAAGTTAACACTTCAGGTCCAGTGATCCTTCCTCAGAATGCAGAACTCAGGAAGGATCACTGGACTTGAAACATTAACTTTGATTTCTCTTCACAGATGCTGTTAGACCTGCTGAACTTGAATGTTGGGTATCTGTGTAGCCTGCGTTTGGTAGCCGAGGTGTAAAGTTAGCAGAAAGTAAGGACTATAGATGCTGGAGATCAGAGTCGAGAGTGTGGTGCTGGAAAAGCACACCAAGTCAGGCAGCATCCGAAGAGCAGGAGAATTGATGTTTCGGGCATAAGCTCTTCATCAGCAAGTCTCATTCTGATGAAGGGATTATGCCCGAAATGTTGATTCTCCTGCTCATCGGATGCTCCTGACCTGCTGTGCTTTTACAGCACCACACTCCGGAGGTGTAAAAGTTAGTTTCAGTCCAGAGTGTTAGGTTTGGTTGATTGTTCTCCTAGAATGGAGGTGTAAATTGGAATTCCAGGCTGAATAATAGTCCCAGACTGAAATCATTCTGGCTGTGTGTGTGTTTGTTGCAGCCTGAGCTCTGGATTTTGTCCAGTACTTTTGGATATTAGAAAACTCCAGGGTCTTGTCCAGCATTTTAGATGACAGGGACTTTTGCTCGATCCTGAATCCAAACGCTCTAAACATCAACCTGATAATGAAAGGTATTTTGAATAAAATGTTATCATTCTCTGGGCAATGGGGAAATGAGCAGTAGATTTGAGTGAGATTTCAGTCAGGCCAATCTCAGTTATTAAGATCATTTCACTGTATCTTATTCATTTCCTCACACGGTGTGGTACGATTCTCATTAGACAGCAGTGAGTTCCTAAATGATGCTCATTAGTGCTTATTAAAGACCTTTTGTGAGTTCAACTCACTGCTTTAAAAGAGCTCCATCTTGCCCAGGGTCAATCTGCAGACCAGGGCGTGATTCACTGCACATACCCTTCCACCACTGACATTTGGAGCTCCACTTCCAGATAGCCATCCTGGCATCTTCCAGTGCGCTGCTCTCTCCCGCCGCACTGAAGACAGACTAGTCTAGCAGGGCAGACTTGGTTAGAGACAAAAAGCTGCAGATACTGGCATTCAAAGTAGACAGGCAGGAGACTGGAAGAACACAGCAGGGAGAAAATGAGAATTGCAGAGGGTGAAGAGCTTATGCTTGAGATGTTGATTCTTCTGCTCTCAGATGCTGCCTGACCGGCTATGCTTTTCCAGCACCACACTCTTTGACTGGAAGAACACAGCAAGCCAGGCAGCATCAGGAGGTGGAGAAATTGATGTTTTGGTTGTAACCCTTCTTCAGGACACAGCCAGCTGAACAGTAGACAGTGAGGATTGGGAGTTGGGGGATGCTAAGATACTGGAGTGAGTTGGTGCGGTTCATACCCCTGTTGTCATGATGGATTTGGTGATCATTGCAGTCCAGTCACAACCACTATGCCTCATTAAAGGCCACAAAGTGATGCCACAGGGTGCTACAAAGTGTTTAGACTCTACTCAGAGACAGAGACAACAACAAGAATGGTGAAACACAAGGGTTCATGAAATAAAAAAGCTATTCACATATTGTATACAAACCAAATGATTTGCATAACATTTTTAGCCATTGTATCCTGTAGTGCCATTTGTACAAATTCCTCCTCCTTTCCTTTCCTCTGCACTGAACTCCTTTCCTTTCCTCTGCACTGAACTCCCTCCTCCTTTGTAGGTGGGTTTTGGAGGGGAGCCTGCTCTATACTGGAGTGTGCTGGCCCTAAAGGTTTGGTCAGGTTTGACCCCAGGCATGTTTATGCTCAGACAGGCCAGACATGCTGAGGGTCCGGAGATGGAAGTGCTCAGTCCCACCCCCCTCCTCCGGTTCCTGAGAGGAGATTGTGGAAGGGCCTCATTTGGTCAGGTGTCTCATGGCACTACTTTATCTCCTTGTGTGGAGTAGGCTCAAGGCCCCATTTCCCATGCTTGCCTTGCCTTCAGGCCTGAGGAACCAATGCATGGGGTGATTTGTTGTTGATTCACCATGAAGTGCTAGGCCTGTGTCTCCGGGGCAGTCAACAAACTGACCATGAAGGCAGATGAGTGATCACAAGACTGCCTGCCTATACAGCTGCAGTGTGAGAGCAAAGATGACCAGTGTGTCATTGGGTTCGCTGCATCGCTGCTCCTCCCTGTACATCTGCAGAAAGTCCCTCCAAGCTGAGACCACAGCCTTACCTCCTGCTGGGGGGCTCAGAAAGGGCCTGCTCTCCTGAAGTCCTCTGACTACAGGTGGGCTATGCCGTTTATCCCTCAGCCACATACAGAGCTATCCATGTCTGAAACTCTCTGAGACCTTATGGTGCTGACTGAGATGTCATTATCCAGCCGGGAATTCTGGAGCCAGTCTGAATGATGGTTTCTCTGACGTGTTTACACTCTCATCCAGGGAGTTGGAGGAACTGCTCTCTGCGTGGTTGTCCTTCGGAGGATAGGTCTACCTGTAATGCATACAAGGAAGAAGACATTGCACTCACGGAGTTTGACACCTGGTTAATGCAACCATTACAGTGGGGTGAACATACTGTGTCCCCAGAGGAGCGGTTGCTGTCTTTTCCTACTAATGCAAGAAACATTTTCCTCAGAGGAGGTGAGGGCTCAGATATCACACCCCTGTTTTCCTGCGCTATGTTGCTCCACCTTGTAATGGGATTTCTTCTCCTGTACTGACAAAGGGGCTGAATAATTGGGATGGAAATGGGTGGTACAGCTCTGAGGGCTGGTATATGTGGGAGAAAAGTGTTGAGGTGTTCCAAGGGAGTGAGGAGGCAGTGCAAAGGCTATGCAGAGTTAATGGTCTGAGATCTTGAGGGGGGTAGCAAATGTTATGATAGGGAAGGTGTTGCAGTGTAACAGAGGGGCAGTAGAGCTTACGCATTAGTGGGAGGCGAATGGGGTGGTACAAATAATGAGAGGCAGCAAAGAGCAGACTGTTGCAGTTATGCCGGCAGAGCAGAGAATACAATTGAAGCTTCATGGTCTTCCTTGCAGTGAGGTCAGCTAGGTAGACTTCATAGATTGGACCAGATTAACAGTCCCTAACAAGGAGCCCTGGCTGACAGATGAGAACAGGAGTGTCAAGAGGTTCTGTTCACTCTGAGATCTGGCTCTGAGGGAACTGGATCAGTGTCAAGGAATCTTCATGTGTAAATAAAGGGTGACGGGATACTGGCCTTTGTGGAGTTATTTCATTCCTTATCATGAAGATGGCACTGATCTATATGGCAATTTCTGGCTACTTGGGCAGAATCTGATAGTGTGCCTTCTGCTGCTGGACCTCCAGGAGTAGTAGTTCTTTCAACCATCCCATTCGCAAGGACCTTTCATCATGCCAACTTCCCTATCTCTGAGATCTCGCCTTACTCCTTCCACGACTGAGCCCCACAGCTTCCAGATGGCAACATTCCTGGAGGTATGCCGTGGACTTTAAAAGATAGCACTGTTGCAAGGATTGCAGATCTTAGGGAGGATCTCCACTGAGCGGCAAGTTGTTTTGGGAATGGTGCACTGTTGGATGGCGTGGAATTTAGGCATGATTCTCACCCTGAGGGGTCAAATGGCAAATAATGTGGTGAGGTCAGTAAGATGTGGTGAGAAAACTTGCTAGGCCTTGCAGTGTGAATCATTCCACATAATGTGATATGCAGTTTTTCCAGAAAAAGTTAAGATTCAGCCCTTTATTTGTCTTTATCGCAGTGATGTAACACAATAGTGTACTTAGATGTAATTTTATATATTACAATTATCTTGCACTCTATAGTGAAACCTTTAAGAAGAATTCCAGGCACTAACCTACCTTTACAACAGGCCACTGTTGATTGTCCCATTGTGTAAAGTGAAGGAAACGAGAGGGGACTAAATAAGTTTGGTAATTTCTTCATTTGCCATCTAAGTTATTAGGAAATGGAGCGTGAATATTTATGGCTGCTCAGGAATATTTTTCTCCCAGGTTTGAAATAAGTTTCAAATTCATTCTAGAGTGAAGCAGTCTAGGGATAGGGGAGGTGAGGGAAATGAGGATTGGGGTGGGGAACTTGGAGCCAAGTGAAGCAATATGGCTGAAAAGTATTCCTTTAATTAAAAGTCTGGCAGTAACATGCAGTCCCAGTAGATCACCACATTGAATATCTAGAGTGAATTCTTGGGTGTGTATGTTGGCAGGTGAATGAAGGATGTTAAGGTTTTATATTCACAGCCATTGAGGTGTAAGGCAGGCATGCTGCTGTGGTCTACCAATCCTTGCCTTCCAGTTTTAAGAATCTACAGCTTAGAATTTACTAGCGAAATCTCAAAACAGTCCAGGGCAATGGAAATTCATTTTTGAAATGATTGTTCCTTGATTCTCAAAGTAACCCCTGGGATAATACAGTTTTAATCTGGATGTTTTAGTTAAAACAATGGTTTTTACATTTAACAAAGACAAGCCTTTGAACTAATAATAGTAGATGATTCTTCCAGGTTAGAAACAGAGCAAATCAAAAGTAGGCTTACATGGAGCTATGGGGCAGGAATGTGGAAGTCCAGAGCCCAGGAGGCAGGCCAGAAGCTAGGTGTATGGGTGTGTGTGTGTGTGTGTGGCGGGGGGGGGGGGAGGGGGGGTGGGGTAGGGGAGGCGGAGAGGAAACTTCAGGGGTGGAGGATTGGGAGAAAAACTCAAGATGGAAGGGAAGAGAAGGGAGAAAGAAGCTGAAAGAAGAGAGAATGATCAAACTAGGAGCTAGGAAAACTTTGAATCATGGAGGTAATGAATTACTTGCGAATGAATGTTGTATCTCTAGCTTATGGCTGCCAATGTTAGGAGCTTCTGTGTGGTGAAGATTGTAGTGGAAGCTATTATTATGAACACTGTGTCAGTCCTTATATTTAAAGCTGTGACTGAGATCTTAGACATACTTTCAAAAAGGTAGTAACTCCCTGTATAAAATATTTCAGCTCTGTGCATATGCATTAGAAGTATCTTAGCTGTGTCATCATTCTGCAGAAGGTGTGTTTTGGGTGATGGCTTTTTGTGTGCAGAAGTAAACATCACTTATTTTGAAAAATACTTCTGTTTTCTTAAGTCGATTTAAAATTCTGTGACACCTGTGTGGCTTTATGTTTAATGGGGTTGATACTGATTGAGAATATCGATGAATACTTTGAACTTTGCTTTTTTGCAACCACAAATACCCTGTATATCAATACAAATACTGAAGCTAAAGTTATTATGTGATAATATTACTTAATAAAGAAATCAGTGAGAATGAAAAGATAGTCCCCAAAAACCACAACGTAACTGTATAAAATCAGAAGTAACTCTCAAAAGGAGTCCTTGGAACAATTAAAAATTGTGCGCTGGTCTACACCTGAAGTGTTCTGCACATTTTGATCTCTTCACCTAGAGAAGATATGCTTGCCTTAGAGAGAATGCAGCAAGAGATTTCCTCAATGCAAGAATTGCCCTGTAAGGTGAGATTACTTTATTGAATGGTGGAGCAAGCTCAAAGGGCCTGATCTTGTTTTTAGTTTGTATATTCTTAAAAACTAAGCGATATAATATCCCTTTTCACAAATTTGAAAATCATCCTATCCATGCTTCCAAAGATAAAATCATCTTGACAGAAAAGACAGGGTATAAAGCCTCATCCAAACCTAGAGTAAAAGAAATGATACTCTGTGTCAATGCCAGGAGGTATTACAGTTTCTAATATAGCACAAACTCCATTAAACCATGCTTATGCATATGGACAAAATAATATATCTGGTGATATCCGTTCAGATTGATTTCAATACAATGGACTGAAGTTTTGGTCTTGCACTGGGTCGCTGAAGCCGGACTAACATTCAGGTCCAGATTTATAATTGAAAAATCAGAGTGGCCTGAGGGAGCTCTCACTGTTCAGTTGAGAATAGCAGACATGCCCTGATGCTGCAGGACTGTGTTCGAGTTTGTCCAGCTGTGGAAGAGCTGTAGCTAGTTTTACTCAAGATGGAGGCATTCTTTCAGTGATTTTAGAACCAAGCAACTTAAACATTTTCACTGCTGTCAGAGATTCTTTGTGGAATCCCTCTATAGGGTGGCCTACAGCCATTTTTAACTCAGCCTCATAGGTCAAAGCATGGAAAGCAAACTGATGCTTGGGCTTCTTTTCTGCCACCCGGAAACCACCACCTTTTCTCTAGTTGTGTTTCAGCTACTGCAAGGCCCTAGCTGACTGCAGCCCTCCAGTCAGTGCAGGAGAAGGGGCTATTATCAGTGGCCTCAGCATCAAAGATTTGTGGTGGACAACCAACTCATACCCTACCCAATGCCTTTAAAGATGGCTCAGTGGCCGGACCTTGCCAACAATCTGCCATTCTGGTTGGTGGCAGAACGTTCTGTGTCTTAGTTTCATGTGTCTGCAAAAAGACACTTCCACTAGTAAAGCACTCCTTCAGTACTATGCTGAGATTCCACTTTAGAACATGTGCTCTGATCTCAGAAGTGGCCCTTGACCATGCAACATTCGAATCAGGCAAACAAAAACTACCATTCTGCCACAGCTAAACATCTAAAAAAAAGCTGAGTTGGATTTAATTTATTATAGGATTAGATATTATTGAGAATCAATGGTACAAGTATTGGATCAGATTATCTTATGACATTATTTTACAGTAATTCAATAATTTCTAAAGCTAGATGCTATGCAGTAGTCACGAAATCTGTGGAGGAGGTCACATGAATACATGCTGTAATAAGAAATTAAACCCTCAGATTTGAGATTCGATAGTTGTGTTCTTGTGCAACCCTATTCTGTCGTTCAGATAAAATTAGGTGTGTTTAATTTTTTTAGATAGACTTGGAATCATAGATTCATAGAATGGTTACTGCATAAAAGGAGACCATTGGCTCATTGTGTTGGTGATGACATTTTAACTAATTCATTAGCTCTGTGCAAAAACAACCCATCCTTACTGTGGATAATACAATTGACAAATGGGTGTTATGTTTTCCAATATATACTGAGCCTCAACTACCATGCACTTCCACCATTCCTTCTGATTTTGTAATATACCTTTTGTCAAACAAAGAAAATGCTCCAGCCTTCTACAAATCCCAAACACTGTTAATGTTGCCAACAATGAATTCTGAGCAATTAATGCTCCACACTCAAATGCTTTCCCTTTGTGATTGTATAGTTTATGGTTCCTCGTCTATGATGCAGCATTCATAATGGGAAAAGTAGCATATTTGCATACTGCTCTTAATCGGCGAGATTTAGTTGCAAGTGACTTGGACATTTTTGGGGATCCCACCTGTAGAGTGTGAGTAGTCCACATTCAAAGGGGGATTCTCGGAACCTGTGATTTTGTATTTTGAATCCCAATAGTTTTATACATATGAACAAATATAACTTTAGTATTTGTTTGATGAGATGTGGAATAACAGAGATTTAAATTAAGGGGTTTTCATTAGATTGCATCATTCCACAAAGTTAATAAGAAATCCATAGCCTGAGAATTCTCAGAAAATGAAGTTGCAATGCAGTGTAAATTGGTTGTAATGTAGGAGTCATGTTCCATGGCTGGACACTTTTTTAAAATTTCAAAAATGTACATTATTCATAAATATCTTTTTGTATTCAGATCTTCCTGTTTTAACTTGCATTTCGTCAATGCAAATTCACTGCAATGCGATCGACAAGTTGGGGATGCTGTTTCTACAGTACGAACTTTTAAAATGTATGTTGGCTGTAACACGATTACATTGCCAACACTTTAAGCGCTGTTTCTAAAATGTGATTTATCTATAATGCAGGGTTGCGTTCTAGGAGAACTGCGTGTGATAGTCACAGATGCAGTTCAGTTCTCTCCAGTAGCATATCAAGGAAACAAACAAACATTGGAGTTTGACTCTATCCGACAGACAAACCAAAGGCATCTCTTACTTGTACAAAACTATATTTACATGCGTTTGAGGCACTTGGAGAGTCTGATAACTGAACGACCCCCATTTAATTTTGAAAGAAGGACCTCAGATAGTGAGGTCCCCATTGCGCTTTGGTAGCAGCTGCCCCAAACTTTAGTGTATCCATGTCAGATCATAAGAACAGATAACAAGCCTCCCAAGGGATTGCAGAAGCCTGCTTTGGTATACCCTATTAGATTAAGAGTTAGGATAATGTTATGTGATTAAAGATTAAGCCGCTGCATTCTCCAACATTTTTGCTATGTTAAAAATATTTCAATAAACATGAAATGATAAATGACACTTCAAGTGAGTGATTCCTGTGTTCAACAGTTTAATTTAATAAATTATTTATTTATTTGGAAAATGTACTGCCAAACCGAACAAATCCCCTTTAAGTTTTATTTGTTGCCATTTCTGTTCTACACTAGATGGCAGTTTTGCCATTGCCTCAAACTTTTAGTACTTGTACAGCAGAGGAAAGGCCATCACTGTTTAGTCTGTGAGCGGGGTCTCTGTACGGGTGATTCAGATCCTGTGGACTTCCTGGAACATATGTTAGTAATTTAGAGGCAGACATTTATTTCTTTGTTTTACTGCTGGCTCTTTGAGCAAGTGTTGGTGCTGGATTATGAGCTGTCTGGATCATGTCAGAGGCCACCGGGATCAAGTTCATGTGACAGGCCAGACTAAGGAAGGATGAGGTTAGGGGAGGTAAGGAAACTGACCCCTGCTTTTACTGCACAAGTCACAGCCTGTCTATGAACCACAGCCAAAAACCTGGGCGTTCCAACTCCAATACAGCTGAACAAACAAGACACTTGCCTGCTTGGATTTTACACATTTCATCAACAGGAGTTAAATGAAAGCTTTCTCTATTTTTTGCCTTGACTGACTTTTAATCCTTCATTCTTAATTCCCTTTCCTCAATCACGTTCCCTTAGCTCCATCCAGACGAGGTGACCTGGAAATCCTCGGCTACTGCATGCTACAGTGGCTGTGTGGGAAGCTACCCTGGGAGCAGAGCTTGAAGGATCCTGTAGCAGTTCAAGAAGCTAAAATCAAGTATGAGTTTTGTAATAACTATTCAATGTTTATTGTAACAGATTCAAAAAAATACTTCAAAGTTCATCCGTGACTTTAGAAAATCACTTTTCACCTCTACACAATCCAAGTATTATTTTCATTCGCAATGGTAAAACTTAAATTGTCATTATAAATATTATAGTAATTTCAAATTTGGTGTTCTTGACAAAATTATCCACAAGTTCCATTCCATTAATGTCTACTTAGATATACACACTTTTCAGTGACATTATTTAGAGTACTTAAACAGTAAGTTCTTGACATTGTCAATTTCAGGACTAGGTGGTTTCTTTACATTCAAATAAAACTACTAAATTAAGAAGATGTCTATTTAAGATATGAATAAATTAGATGATTTATTAAATTTGATATTTAATGTTGGAAATGTTTCCAAACCTTTCCTCCACTGTTTTTAAGATGTTTTGGAAATTATGAATTAATTTAAAATAAGAAAATAAAAGTAGATTCTTGAACCTTAACCAGTAGGACAGAATCCTAAAAACAATAACTTGAAAAAAATTGTTGTAGATAGCATAACAATATCAAAATACCTAGCATTTGACTGTGGTAGCCAAGAATACCATTAAAGGACACCAAGGTAAGTTTAAGACCCGAAGCAGTCCTTAAAGACAAGCTGCAATCAGAAGGAAGTAAATGGAGATGAAAGGAGGGAGACATAACAGTTTGGAAAACTGGGGAAAGATCTTTTAAAAATGTCGCAAACAGGGGTGGAAAATAATGAAGAAAGTTAATGGAATACTGGCCTTTATATCTAGAGGATTGGAGTTCAAGGATGCAGATATCATGCTGCATTTACACAAACGCTGGTTAGACCCCACTTTGAGTACTGTGAACAGATCTCTGCACCATACTTTAGGAGGGACATATTGGCCTTGGAAGGAGTACAACATAGGTTTACAGGAATGATATCTGGACTTTGGAGGTTAAGTTATGCAGAGAGATTATGTAAATTAGATCTGTTTTCTTTAGAAGTTAGAAGGTTATCTGATTAAAGTCTTCAAGATCTTCCTTATTAGGAAAAGACAGGGTAGATAAATTATTTCCATTGATTTGCGATTCCAGAACTAGGCAGCTTACTCTGAGAATGGTGGTCAGATGTTAGGAAGCATTTCTGTGCACAAATGGTGGTAAGATGTTTGGAACTCTCTTTCACCAGACATCAGTGGATGCTGCATGAGTTGTTAGTTTTAAATCTGAGTGAGAGACATTTTTGTTGAGTAAAGGTATTGAGGGAGGTGGGCCAAAGGCTGGTACATGGAATTAGGCCACAGATCAGCATGATCTCTTAGAATGGTGGAACAGGCTCAAAGGGTTGAATGGCCTACTGCTTTCCCTATATTTCTTTGTTCTTATTTGTCCTTCAGATCACTAAAAATGGAAAGTAACTCAAAATTCACTAGATGAAGTGTCAAATCTGATAATGGACAGATCAGAATTAGCATGTATAAATCCTATATCCAAAGTGTTAAAATTGCATTGTGATGTAATACAGATTTGTATGTAATAATTTATTATTTAATTAAAGGTAGTTAAATCTAGAGATAGATGTTAAAGTATTTATAATAATGCATATTATGTGTGATAAGCTAATTCTCCCCAGTCCAACATTAATGTATCAGCATTAATGCAGATAATTGCAATGACTCGGCTTTTGATAAAACATTTTAACATGAAATTGCAAGAAAAACTTCATTTCATTTTAGTTGAGATGAAAATTAATATGCTTGAGCTTTTATGAGCTTCTTTGCATTTATCCATAGTGAAAGATTAAATGCTCTGAAAGACTATTATGATAAAGAGTTGAAGTCAAAATGCAAAATATTCAATTTTACACATTTTCTCGATGATCTGAGGTTTTGTAGCTAACAACCCTTTACTGTTGGAAAGTATTCCTGTGACTTATGATAATGCATTCGCTATTCTTATTCCAGATTTATGGAAAACCTTCCTACCTCTGTGCACCATTGTTTTCCCTCTGGATTTGAAAGCAGTAAGTGCATCAATGTACAAATACACTAGTGTATTTTTAGTACTGTGCAATGATAATCTTCAGTAGTCTGTCCCAATTTGAACGGGAGCTCCTTTTAGAATGTCCAATAAAATGATTATCTCATCTTTTTTTGAGTTAATGAAAAAAATTTCACTGTCCTCCATTTATACCCATTATCAGATGAATCATATCATCTATGTGTGGAAAAAAGATGCATAATTAGCATTTAAAATGCAACTCTATTGATTCGTTTTAAGTAAATATGCTAATTGGATTTTAGGTTAAAAAGGATTACTTAATTAACTTGAATGGCTGCAGAGAATAAGCACTGTTATTTCCCCTTCCATTTCTTCACTATAGCTTAGCTGCAGATTTCTGTACAATGACATGGCTATTGATCCTTGTGAAATTTGTGTGGCAGAGGATTCCTTCCTTAAAACCATTGGTACAATTCATGCTATTTTCCAAAATAATGCCATGTCTTTTCCATCTTCCTGTAAAGGTAACAAAGCCTTGGATTAATGTTACATCCAAAAAATGCTGCATCCATAAGTGTGGGACCAAATCAGTATTGCATTTGGGTTTTCAGCCCACTTAACGCAGTCTAGCTTTTGCTATGGGACTTGAACAAATAATCTTTTGACTGAATCTAGGCTGACACTCGGAGAAAGAAGAACTTTTACCCAGAATTCCTGTCCAGAATATTTCACAAATGAAAAAATGAGGATAGACTGGCGCTGATGTGCCACAAAAAGGTCATGCTCAGAATCAATAGATTCCTATAGAACTAAGTCAAGAGTGTGGTGCTGGAAAAGCACAGCAGGTCAGGCAGCATCCGAGGAGCAGGAAAATTGACTGGTATCATTCCTGATTGAAGGGCTTTTGCCTGCAATGTCGATTTTCCTGCTCCTCGGATGCTGCCTGATCCTCTGTGCTTTTCCAGCACCACACTCTCAACTCTAATCTCCAGCATCTGCAGTCCTCACTTTTGCCTTGCTCCTATAGAACTAAGTGCACTGTACAGACCTACATGGGCTCAGTAGCTGAACTATTCCAAGCTTTTAGTCTTTTCAATCATATTGTTTGCAGAGCAAATAATGCATGTTCTTTATTCAACATTTATCATGAACCAAAATAATGTGGTGCTTAGCATTGGGGAAAAAAAGAATGACATCATCAATACCAGTGCCGATGTGTTTTCCGTTACCTCTGCCCCTCATTCAGGCAGCTACTACATCTGGGATATTCATCTCCGGTTTGCAAAATGCGATTCCAGTCCTTTTACTGTTTGAGAAACCCATACCTGCCTCATGTTTGACCTTACTTTGGATTCTTGATTTCTCTCGCTAAGGCAGTGAGCAGTTTAAAAACAAACCGCAATGCAGTGTGCTTGGAGTGAGTGTACTGAGGTGAGCTGGTTAGAAGGCCTACCATCATTCTCAGCAACAGCAGTCTAGGTGCCAGCATTCTTCCTGTGGCTACTAACTTATGAACCTATGAATAAAAGATTTAGAAGATGTAGAAGATTATTTGACCTTGTTGGGCCTGCTCCTCCATTTAGTAAGATAATGACTAATCTGATTATGGCCTCTAATTATAGTTGGGGAGGTAATGGCCTAGTGGTATTATCACCAGACTATTAATCCAGATATGAGAGTGTGTTGCTGGAAAAGCACAGCAGGTCAGGCAGCATCCAAAGAGCAGGAAAATTGACATTTCGGGCTGGAGCTCTTCATTAGACTCAGGTAATGTTCTAGGGATCTGCATTTGAATCCTGCCATGGTAGATAATAGAATTTGAATTCAGTAAAAATCTGGAATTATGAATCTAATAATGACCATGATTGTCAGGAAAAATGTACCTGGTTCACTAATATCATTTACAGAAGGACACTGCCATCCATGTGACTACAGAACCGTGGCAGTGCCCTCTGGGCTGGGCAATAAATGCTTCCCTAACTCGTGATGCCCTCTTCTTGTGAATGAATTTAAATAAAACAACACATTCCTGCATATTGCCAATAAGCATAGATTCTTGACCAACAAAACAGTCAATCTACCTCTGCTGTAAAATTATTCTATGACTCTTAGCTTTAGTGATGTCCGCGGAAGTTAGTTCTGAGACTTGCAACCTTCTGAAAGGCAAAAAAAAACTTCACTTCCACTTTACATGAGAGACCCTTTATTTTTAAATTGCCATGTCATACCCCCATCCACACTGTGGTTAAAGTTTAAAGATTATCCATCCCCATGGATCCTCATAACCACTGTACCACCTGTGCCCATATACTGTTTCCCTTGACCTCCCATATCCCATCTGGCCCCAATCATTCCCAAGATCTCTTTTTGCCCTATGATCTGTGTACAACTCAGTACTAACTCGTAACTCCCACCCACGATCCTTTACGCTGCTTTCTTCATGTTGATTCACCTATTATCCAACATTGGCATGATTCCGGAGGCATCTTTATAGAACTATGTCAACTCATTTATGTTTGTAATGTCCGTGATCATCGTGTGGAAAAAAAAAGTTGCAGTTCTTAAATTTCTATGCTGCAGACTGCACTTTATTGAGAAAAGCACACTCATTCATAAACATACATCTTGACACTTCTTTGTAGTATGACACTTGTTGGCAAGAATGGATAGTTCCAGGAGATTTATGCATATTTTACACAGATTCAGCTCTACAGAGCTGATATAATATGTATGTGGATAGTTTAAATGGTCAGCTGCCTTCAGTTACCTGGCACATAAGAAGCTCAGCATACCCTGGAAAATGTGAGAAATGTCAGGTTTTGATGCAGGTCTTGGCTTTCCGGACTTCTAGTATTTTTGCCATGGTGAAGATGTTTTCTATCATGGGGAAAATCAGGGTCTTTGTATTGCAGCATGCTGCACAATATAATGAGAACATTTGGAAAGTCTGTAATAACTGACTATGTGCACCACTAGTGAAGCACTCTGGTTTAAATGGATCACTGATAGAAGTTATAACCTGTATTATTGAAGTGCTAAGAATTAAATTAAATGCCTTTGGAATGCAAAAATTGTGAAAAATAGCATTGTTACAAGTATAGAAGACAGAATAAGGCCACATAGATTGATAATAGTGATAACATCATTTTGTTCAAGGATTATGGTCATTACTGGCCCTGAGGTGCTCATTACCATCCCTTGCTTCACTTGGTCTAGTAATGAGTACCTCAGGGCCAGTTATGCCCGCACAAGATGATGATATTACTATATTATTGTTAAGGAGCAACTCTATTTTAATTATAATCACAGTGAGCTGAAAGGTCACTTGCCATTATGATCAGTTTTTGTGTGTGTCCGGCTGAGAAATGTTCACAATGACAGATGCAGAGAAAACGTAATGGTTGCAACACAAAGTTTTGGTACTGATGCCAGCAACACTGAATGTTTTACTGATAGAATAGTTTTCCAAAAGCATATGCTGTGGTCAGCAGAAAGATTTTACTTATAATCATATAGTGTACAGGACATAGCCAGTCAAAAATATGGAGAAGCTATTGCAAAATAAATTGCTGAACAAAATGCTTAACTTCCGATGGAGACAAACTTCACAGATACTAAAGAAACAAATGCTTGGCTGCATTTGATTAAAAGAATCATAATATTCCTATGCCATTATTTTTAAATACATTTTCTTGGTGTTCTATTTTTTATATTTACGATGCTGTGGATTTTTAGATTTGACATTTGGCAGCTTTGGGTCGAAGCTGCTCTCAAATCCCTTGCTCACAATTTAGAATATGCAGGCAGCATGGAGTCATGATTTCTGTAAATTAGAGGCAGGTGCAAAGATTTAGGAGCCCAGTCCCCTGTTAGTTTCAACTCGTGATCAATTATGTGTATGTTTAATATCTTTTTGTTATTGCATTGAATCCGATGTTATGCCACAGTCTCAGGCTGACTAGTCTTATTTATGTTATTCTCTAAGGCATTGCCAATCCCTTTACATTGCATCACTAAATTTGGTAAGGTTAGGAGCACTTATTCTTGCGTATAAATGTAAAGGCTGCCTTAGACATTTTAGCATATAAAATCTTCCTGATAATATTGACTGTGATATAAACTCTTGATGGAGAACAGACTGCTATGTTTCAGTTTGGCTGGAGAATTCACTATCAGAATAAATGGATAGTCCTAATTATTAAATGCACTCATTAAATCAGATATTTGTTTTCCTAATTTGTATCCTTGAATGGTCTTACAGGTGAAATAATCAACTATTTCTGTTATGTGAGCACTCTGAAGTATGAAGAAAAGCCACAATATCAGAAACTACGCAAAATCTTATTGAACAGCCGATATAAGTGCATGGATTCTCAGTTTCTATTTGATACGGAAAATTTTAAGAACGTACCTTCAAATCACAAAATTCAAAATGTAAGTAGTTACATTTTATTTCAGTTTCCAGTATGACGAAATTAATGGATGTGTGCTTTCTGATATATTTTGTCACAGTTTATCTATGGTAATACTCTATACTGATGATGATACAGCACAACGTGCCTGCACTTTTACCAGGTTTTTGATTTTGCCTGCTATGAGATCTCCAAATATTTAATTTCAATTTATTGTGGACCAAAGGATTTCTCGACTTCTGTGAATTAAAAGAGGGAGAATTCCTTTTTGGAATACTGGATGGAGAGATGGCCAATATAATATGCTTCTTAGAGAATTTAACATAGAATAGCACTTGCAAAGGATCAGGAATGAATTTTCTGTCTTAATCAATGAGCAGCATGGGGCACCTCAAGAACATGAGCCTTGAAATTACAATATGAGATATTAATGTAAGGGCCATTAACATATTCATGTATAATTCCTTTCTCTGCTACTTTAGCCATGGTGTTAACCCATTTCAATCTTACACTTGTCTGGAGCCATTAACCTAATAAGCATCTCAAAACTTCACAAAGTATTCAAATAGCTGAACAAGTGGCTAAGGCAATCAAGGACTTAGGTTTATAGAGTTTGGCTGAGTCACTTGGATTTTAGCTGTTTGCTTTAAATGATTATATACCCCGAATCCTATAGAAAACAATTTCTAGAAACTGCCTGTTATATCTATTGACTTCAAACTTTAAAGGAGAACTTTCAAAATTTAGATCATTTTGAAATTCACTGTTATAAAAAGAATTCGAATTAACTAGGACCAGTGTTTTCCTGTACTGCTCTTTTTAAAAACACTTTGTTTAAATGGTTTATACTGATAACATCAAGAGAATAATGTTAATAAATGTGAAATCATCCATTTTGGTAGGAATAACAGTAAGAAGGACTATTGCTTGAATGGTAAAAGAAATGCAGCATGCTGCTGTGCAGAGGGACCTGGGTATTCTTGTGCATGAATCGCAGAAGTTTGGTCCGGAGGTACAACAGGTAATTAAGAAGGCAAATCATATTCTGTTGGGATTGGGTTTAAAAGCAGGGAGGTTATGTTGCAGGTTTATAGGGTGCTGGTGAGGTCACACCTGGAGTACTGCGTGCAGTTTTGGTCTCCTTACTTGAGAAAGGATGTACTGGCACTAGAGGGTGTGCAGAGGAGGTTCAAGAGGTTGATTCAGAGTTGAGGGGGTTGGTTTATGAGGAGAGATTGAGCGCACTGGGATTATATTCATTGGAATTTTGAAGAATGGGTTGGGGGGGGAATCTTAAGAGAAACATATAAAATTTTGAAGGAAATAGATAAAATAGAAGTATAGAGGATGTTTCCACTGGAAGGTGAAACTAGGACAAAAGGGCATAGCCTCAAAATTAGGGGGAGCAGATTTAGGACTAAATTGAGAAGGAAATTCTTCACTCAGAGGGTTATGAATCTATGAAATTCCCTGCCCAGTGAAATAGTTGAAGCTTCCTCAGTAAATGTTTTTAAAGCTAAGATAGATCATTTTTTGAACAGTGAATGAAGGGTTGTGGTGAGAGGATGGGTAAGTGGAGCTGAGGCCATGAAGAGATTAGTCCTGATCATGTTGAATGGTGCACTGGGATTGAAGGACCAGACAGCCTGCTCCTGCTTCTAGTTCTCCTGTTAGAAGAACTGAATTTATGTGACCAAGAGCGCATATTCCTAATCACAGAATTTTACCCTCTCACACAATCAAACTCAGTTATTCCACCTCTCATTCATTCATTTACCCTCATACTCACTTTATACTCATTCATTCACTCTCATTTACCCTTGTTCATTCTCATTTATCCACTCACTCTTTTACTTTACTTATTCTCCTTTTCTTTTCTTTTCATTTATCCTCTCTTTTGCTCATATATACTTCAATATAAAATACACACCTATCTGAAGCTGTAACACACTGGGTCAATAATGATATTAACTGATGTTAATTGAGCTTCAGCACACTGTCTAAATCACAAAGTAATCTGCTCCTATACAGATGATCTTGTCATCAGGATTAAATTCTTAAACAATTACAGTCAAACAAATTAACAGAAATAGACAAGGAATATAAACTGGCATTCAAACAATTGTAATCCTAAATGACAGCTGAACTTTTAAAACTTTACAACATTTATTCCTTGTTCTCATTCGTAAAAAACAGGCTGCATATGGTTCAGTATCTGGAAGTTAACTGAGACTGGGGGAAATCTACAGTTTGGTGACACCTGAATATCAGTAATTATGATAAAGGATATAGCAGGTTCCGAGAATATGACTTTAGAGTGATGGCTACAGAAGTGGAAAATATGAATAAATATGAAATTAAAGAATATATCAAGGAGGGAGCAAACATTTTCCCGACATAGATTAGAAGATTAGTGTCAAATTCCAGAGTGATGCAGTTAAATGGAGAAGTTGAAACTGTCAGCATAAATTAAACAAACCTAACTAAATTGTAAATGAATTTT
Organism: Chiloscyllium plagiosum; assembly: GCF_037043375.1. Taxonomy (NCBI): domain Eukaryota; kingdom Metazoa; phylum Chordata; class Chondrichthyes; order Orectolobiformes; family Hemiscylliidae; genus Chiloscyllium; species Chiloscyllium plagiosum. The sequence goes on from NW_028270148.1 coordinate 65,141,950, forward strand.
GAATTCGGTAGTTGGGCGATATGAAAATAATCTGAGAAAAGTTTAGCAAGCCAATTTCTAAAGAACAAAGGTGAAAGTGCTTTTCCAAAGGAAGCTGTAATACAAAAAAGGCAAACAATGTACTAGAAATGTCAGATTTTCAAAATGACTGATCTTATTGCAGAAAATGTGATGCCCCTGATACTATCAAAGAGGATTGGCTATCAGCCAACATGAATATTTTTTGAGGTTAAATGTTTGCAGGAGTGAACTCCAGCATAATACGCTAGCTTTCACTTGTTTTTGGAAATTGTCATAAGATTTGTGATCTATGTGCAGCAGGATGTTTTTCAAGTTTTGTATAAAATCTCTTCGCACCTCTCTATCCACACCAGCTTGGAGTTAATTTTATGATCCTCCCCTTCTGTTTGTAAAAGATTTTTGTTTTGTTTCATTTTTCTCTTTTGAGATAGGCTGTGGTATGTTCCCCTAAACCCTCTGTTTGTGAAGTCCAATTTTTACAACGTCTAGTTTATAATCCCTGGACTGGTTGTGTTTGACTTGCAGAACCAATTCTGGACTGCAAAGACATAAATCTGCAGACACTGGTCGGATCAAATGCCTGACTTACCAGAGTCAACCCCCTGGTCTGGAATGACTGTACTAAACATTGCTTCTCTCACACTCACACATGGTCATTTGTTTAAAATGTGTGCAGCATTTCTACTGTGGAAGCTGCTGGCATGTTCTATAGATGACACATTGTTGAAACATGGCACTGAACCATGATATGTTCAATACCTTGACTGATCAGTGCTCCGAACATGACAAGCTGCCCGACTCTCCCTCAGTGCTAAAAAGCAATGCAAGCTCCAGGAGCTGGCAGCCTCCAAGTAAGCAGAAAGTCAGTGAACAGTAAGAATTGAAACTAAGAATTGTAAGATCTAACATATGTAGATGCATTAGATGTGTGTGTCTTGCTGTATGCAAAGTGAAAAAGGTACATATGTCCCAACATGTGGAAGTTCATGACATGGGAAGCAATGGCCACTGGTATTATTGCTAGACTGTTAATCCACAGACCCAGGTAATGCTCTGGGAACCTAGGTTCAAACCTGCCACAGCAGGTGGTGTAATTTGAATTCAGTAAAATCTGGAAGTAAGTGTCTAATGATGACCCTGAATCTATTGTCGATTGTTGGAAAAACCCATCTGGTTCACTAATGTCCTTTAGGGAAGGAATCTACATGTGACTCCAGACCCACAACAATGTGGTTGACTCTTAAATGCTCTCTGGGCAATTAGGGATAGGTAATAAATTGGCTTGGCCAGTGACAGCCTCGTCCTGTGAATGAATAAAAAAAACATGGTGTGAAGTTGTTTGAGATTGGGCTGATGATGCGGTGAGGATGGAGGTATGCTGGTGGTGACTTGTGGAAGATGACCATATCCTTGGAGCATGCAGGGCCATTGTGAGTGAGAACAGAGTTGGATGAGGGTCTGGACAAGCTGATTGTTAATTGCTGCTGCCAGATTACCGCTTTGGCCTTCATATTTGGAACTGGCACTGCCTGGTTTCTCAGAGAAAGAGGGAAGAATTAGGAACTTCAAAGAAATATGGTGACTTCAGCTAATAACAAAATGAAAAATGGTAGTCACCACCCATTAATGAGATGCTGACATTGCTGTCTAAAGGGAAAATTGAAATTTCTTTTTTGATGGTGATGTTCTGATTTTTAAGTTTTCTCCATATATTCTCAACTTTCTCGCCATAGCTAACACCGCTCATGGGAAAATTCCACCCATTGTTTGATGTTTCTTTGTGTAAGTTTTACTGTAATATTCATAGAAATGTGGGAGATGAAATGTACCAGCGAGACAAAGAGCTAGCTTTTTTCTTGTTAATCGCTGGAAGTTTCCAAAAGCAGACAACTGGCCCATTTTGTGTTTGCCAGGAGCCATTTTAAATTCAACAAGACTATTTTAAAAGTTAAGTGAAAGCATAGTTCCTTTCCTTAGAAAGGGCGTAACATTAGTTATTTAAAATTATTGTCACATTATCACCAGTTTCTCAAGAAATGATACAGTGCTGGACCATATAGAGCAAAGATGTTCTCAGCTTTATCCATGGGACAGATTTCTGAGGATTCCTTTTATTATGGAATAAGTTGTGTTGGTGAATATATGCAAACAGATATTGAGTGAAAACAAGATTAATTTTAGCTACAGTAGATAGAAGCTGCAGAATAGGTGTAAACACATGTAAAAAGGTGGAGCCAGCACTTAATTAACAGAGCTAAGTGATCTCTCAACCAATTAATCAAATCAGAGACCTGCAGTCTTGCCACATCCAGTCCTGAGTAGTGGTGGACATTTAAACAGCTAACAGGAGGGAAGATTCTGTACAAGCATCTCCATCCTCAGTGATGGAAAGCCCAACATGTCGTTAAAAAAGATGAGGCTGAACATTTGGAACCATCTTCAGCCAAAGGTGCTGAGTGGATGATTCAGCTTTCTCCTGCGAACGGTAACATGATAGTTGCCAGTCGGACAATTTGATTCGCTCTACATTATAAAGAAATGTTAAAAGCACTGAACACAGCAAATGTTATAGGTAAAAACAAGGTGCTGGAAACCAGAGTCTAGATGAGAGTGGTGCTGGAAAAGCACAGCAGGTCAGGCAGCATTCCGAGGAGCAGGAAAATCGAAGTTTCGGCAAAAGCCCTTCATCAGGAATAGAGGCAGGGTGCCGACAGAGTGGAGAGATAAATGAGAGGGTGGTGGGGTGTGGAGAAAGTAGCATAGAGTACAATAGGTGAATGGGGGCTGGGGATGGAGGTGATAGGTCAGAGAGGAGGGTGGAGTGGATAGGTGGAAAGGAAGATAGGCAGGTAGGACAAGTCATGGGGACAGTGCTGAGCTGGAAGGTTGGAGCTGGGTGAGATGGGAGAAGGGGAAATGAGGAAACTGGGGGAGTCCACATTGATGCCCTGGGGTTGAAGTGTTCCGAGGCGGAAGATGAGGTGTTCTTCCTCCAGGCATCGGGTGGTGAGGGAGCGGTGGTGGAGGAGGTCCAGGGTCTGCATGTCCTCGGCAGAGTGGGAGGGGGAGTTGAAATGTTGGGCCACAGGGTGGTAGGATTGATTGATGTGGGTGTCCCGGAGATGTTCCCTAAAGCGCTGTGCTAGGAGGCGTCCAGTCTCCCCAATGTAGAGGAGACTGCATCGGGAGCAACAGATACAATAAATGATATTGGTGGATGTGCAGGCAAAACTTTGATGGATGTGGAAGGCTCCTTTGGGGCCTTGGATGGAGGTGAGGAAGGAGGTTTGGGCACAGGTTTTGCAATTCCTGCGGTGGCAGGGGAAGGTGCCAGGATGGGAGGGTGGGCTGTTGGGGAGCGTGGACCTGACTAGGTAGTCACGGAGGAAACAGTCTTTGCGGAAGGTGGAAAGGGAAATATATCCTCGATGGTGGGTCCGTTTGGAGGTGGCAGAAATGTCATTGGATGATTTGGTTTATGCAAAGGTTGGTAGGGTGGAAGGTGAGCACCGGGGGGTTCTGTCCTTGTTACAGTTGGAGGGGTGGGGTCTGAGGGTGGAAGTGCGGGATGGCATTGGAGATGCATTGGAGGACATCTTTACCCAAGTGGGAAGGGAAATTGCGGTCTCTAAAGAAGGAGGCCATCTGGTGTGTTCTGTGGTGGAACTGGTCCTCCTGGGAGCAGATACAGTGGAGACGGAGGAATTGGGAATATGGGATGGCATTTTTGTAGGAGGTAGGGTGGGAAGAGGTGTAATCCAGATAGCTGTGGGAGTCGGTGGGTTTGTAAAAAATGTCAGTGTCAAGTCGGTCGTCATTAATGGAGATGGAGAGGTCCAGGAAGGGGAGGGAGGTGTCAGAAATGGTCCAGGTAAATTTAAGTTCAGGGTGAAATGTGTTGGTAAAGTTGATGAATTGCTCAACCTCCTCGCGGGAGAACAAGGTGGCGCCAATGCAGTCATTAATGTAGCGGAGGAAGAGGTGGGAAGTGGTGCCAGTGTAACTACGGAAGATGGACTGTTCTACGTAGCCAACAAAGAGCCAGGTATAGCTGAGGCCCATATGAGTGCCCATCGCGACCCCTTTGGTCTGGAGGAAATGGGAGGATTCATAGGAGAAATTGTTAAAGGTGAGGACCAGTTCAGCCAAACGAATGAGAGTGTCGGTGGAAGGGTACTGTTGGGGACGTCGGGAGAGAAAGAACTGAGGGCTTGAAGGCTGTGGTCCTGGCGGATCGAGGTGTAGAGGGATTGGATATCCATGGTGAAGATGAGACGTTGGGGGCCGGGGAAACGGAAGTCTTGGAGGAGGTGGAGGGCATGGATGGTGTCTCGAACGTATGTGGGGAGTTCCTGGATAGGACAGAGTCGAGGTAGGTATATATGAGTTCAGTGGGGCAGGAGCATGCTGTGACAATAGATCGGCCAGGGTGGTCAGGCTTGTGGATCTTGGGAAGGAGGTAGAGTCGGGCAGTGCGGGGTTCCCTGACTGTGAGGTTGGAAGCTGTGGGTGGGAGATCTCCTGATGTGATGAGGTTCTGTATGGTCTGGGAGATGACGGTTTAGTTATAGGGGGTGGGGTCATGGTCGAGGGGGCGGTAGGAGGGTGTTTGTATGAGTTGGCAGCGGTGTAGAGGTCAGTATGCCAAACTACCCCTTTAAAGCTGGTTTGATGGTGATGTTATAGGTGCAAATGTTATAGGTGACAATAATCCAAAAGTGCTGAAGATTTGTGCTCCAGGACTAGCCATACCTCAAGCCAAGCTCCTCCAGCACAGTTGCAACATTGGCATCTACTCAACTTTGTGAAAAATAGCCCACGTGCATCCTGTCCATAAGAAGCAGGACAAACTGACCTCTGCTGATTACCACCCCATCTGTTTAGTTTTGATTATTAGCTAAATGATGGAAGATGCCATCAGTAGTGACATTTGAGTAACACTTGATTAACCTGTCATGTTCCATTTGGGCTGCACTAGGCCTTTTTGGCTGCAAACCTTGGTCCAAACATGGACAACAGAGCTAATTCCCAGAGGTGAGTTTAGCACGACTGCCCTTGACATCATGACAGCATTGTCTGAGCATGGCATCGAAAGCCCAAAGAAAATTGAAGTTTTACTAGATGTTGGGAGTAGCAAACCCTTCCCTGCTTGAGTTCATACCAGGCACAATAAAAGATTTTGGAGGCTAGTCATCTCAATTCCAGGACATCACAACAGGAGGTTTTCAGGGGAGTGCCCAAGGTCCTGCCAACTTCAGGTGCTGCACTATTGACCATCGCTCCATTGTAAATCAGAAGTAGAAATGTTTGCTCATGATGGCACATTGGACCTTGTAAACTCCAACTGTGATTCTACCTGTAAGTGGTGAGTATCCCTTTAAGTGGTACTTGAAATCCACCATCTGTAGATGTTTACTCTCAAACACAGTGACATGTCCACCCCCATATCTGTTCAATGCTCTGAACCATAACAAACTGCCCACCTCTCCCTCTATGCTAAAAAGCAATGCATGCTATAGGGGTTGGCAACCTCTAAGTAAGCACAAAGTGAATGAGCACTTAGAATCGAAGCATGTCAACCGTATTCTGGTCCAACTCTTTAAGAACACTGGCCCCAGTATTTTAAGTGGGTCTCACAAGCCTCTGGGCAGCTGTTGCCAGCACTGACTTCCAACTCAGCTGGTATAGTGGTATCCTCCATTAAGTGAAAACTAATCAGGTGATCCAGCTTTGAATCCTCTCCTTAGCGACTACAATATTTGTCAGAAATCACCCCTTAAAAACTTTAATTAAATGAACTATTTGCAAAATAAAAGTTGCTTCTTTCTAGTTTGGCTGCAGGGTTCTCTTTAGTTGAAGATTAGAATTAATTTATAGACACATTACAGGAACAAACAGGTCTAGTTTTGGGATTCAACACACACATCGACCAACAGCAATATGAACAGCAGGACACAGTCTGCTAGTCATATGCTGATTTACATCCTGGTTCCTCAATGAGTTGTAGACATCTTTTTCACATTTTCTTCGAGTCCAATAGCAACATTTTTTTTCAAAAGGTAACATGGCTTTCCTTGAGAGTCAATATACATACACAGGATGTTAATGCAATTACTTACACAAAGGATAGATTTGTGTTCATCATTTTAAGAATTTAGAAGTTTATACTGCGTATAAGTGGCTTAGTCATCCTCCTGACTTTCTGATAGTATCACCTTCCTGTGATTTGGATCTACTACTTCGGTGCTCTTGCTTTGTCGGTGTACTTGCATCGTGTGCATTATCAGACATCTGATTGTCTCCATGTTGGCTTTGACTCTCATTTGCTAGTGATGAACTTTAGATGAAATTTGGAGTGCACACTTTGTGTTAACTTTGGCAAGTGTGCATTACTATTTTCTTTGGGTGTCTGATATCTTTAACTATTTAACTTCACACATGCATTATGTCATACTCATGAGGTAGAAAATATTCTCTTTCTAGTTGGAGAATTCTCTACTGTGAATCTTGACTGAGGCCTGTGTTGCCATTAACCTCATGCATGTGCTTTGTTTAATGTTGCCTCTGGTGTGCTGCACATACTTGCTGCTTGGTCATGTCTAACTGTAACCTTTTGGTTCTACCTTACTACTAGTATATGTATGAAGTAGACCAGTTGGCTCCTGAACCTGCTCTGCTTTTCTGTAAGATCATGGCTGATCCGTTACTCCACATTCCCAAATACCCAGAATAACCTTTTTGGTAATCAAAAATCTATCTACTTCTGCCTTTAAAAATATTTAATGGCTCTGCAAACACCACTTTGTGAGGAAGAGAGTTCCAAAGACTCATGACGTAAGTAAAAAAAAATATTCCTCATCTTTGTCATAAGTGGAGAAAGCCTGACTTTTAAACATTGACCTCTAAGTTCTAGGAAACATCTACCCTTTCAAGACTCTCAGGATCTTAATTGTTTGAAACAAGTTACCTCTTACTTTCTAAACTCCAGTGGATACAAGTTTAGATTATCCAACCATTCCTCATAAGATTATCCATCTGTTCAAGCCATGAGTCTGGCAAATCCTCTCTGAACTGCATTAAATATGGATGCTAATACTATACATTGTACTTCATGTGTGATCTCACCAAGCCCTGTATAACTGAAGCATAACCTCCCTTATTCTGTATTTAATTGCCTTCACAATAAATGACAGAATCTATTAGTTTCCCTAATTACTTGCAGAGGATCTAGGTTTCAGATGCATGAATCATACTATGTTGAATCACAACGTGCATTCTGCAATATCTCACCATTCCGACAATATGCTTTTTATAATTCCTATTGAATTGGACAATGTCACATTTTCCCACATCATACACCATCTGTCAAATCTTAACCTATCTATATCTTTTTGTCATCTCTTTATGCCCTCCTCACAACTTATTTTCTTACCTTTGTGTTATCAGCAAATTCAGCAACCATATGTTCCATCCCTTCATCCAAGTCATTTGTATGATTTGTAAAATGGTGAAGCCTGCATCACTTGTTACAGCTTGTCAGCTAGAAAACGAACCATTTATACCTGCAGTCCATTTCCAGTTAGCTAGCCTATGTTCTATCCATATCAATATTGCCCCAAACCGAGCTTTTGTTTTCCTCAATAATCTTTGATAGGACACTTTGCCAAATGCCTTCTGGAAATCCAAGTGCAGAGTTTCCACTGCTTCCTTTCAGTCACTGCATATGTTACTTTCTCAAAGAATTCCAACAAATTGGTTAAGTATGATTTTCTCTTTCACAGAACCAGGCTGACTTTGCCTGATTTCCTGCAGTGGTGAGCTCAATTTTCTTTGCGCTTAGTCTTTACACAGGTTTTAAAAGACAGCTTCTTAGGGAATGTGGGAGGCTGCACTCACACACCGCTTGTTTGGTCTCTGCTTCATGACTGAGTGTCAATACTGCTACCTGCACCCAGCACTTTCAGGTATCATCATTCAGCTATAATGGCTTTAAATTTTCTGCCACCTTTTGACAAGCAATGTGTTCATATACTGACATTTCATCTGAAAAGTATCATTTTGGAAAGCTTAGACTTTCGTTGAAGCTATGGCAATGTCTATTGTCCAATTAGATAACTGAAAATTGGAAATTCAGAGTTCTTGTCACAGAACCTCCTGATTAATTGATTGATTGATTCTTTTGATCGCCTATAAACCATTAGCTTGAATTGGTGTATTCTGAAGTTCACCTTTTATCTAAAACTGATCCTCCAACATGTTCCTCAGCAGGTCCTTGTGATCCTTCTCAGACAGGCCCAAAATGTTGACATTATGGAGCCCCTCTTTTCCAATGGCTATGTTTATTTTTGTTTGCTTGTTTATCCTATTGATCAGTTTGAAAAGCATAATTCCGTTCTTTCTGCTCAGTCCTGACTTGTTAAAAAAAAAAGCAATCTCTCAAAACCATTGGGCAATTCAGTAATGCAACTGTAGTTTTAAATTTGCTTCTCTTTTTTTGTGTATGGTTCAGGTCTTCGCCATGTTCTTCCCAGTGGCACTGTGTTGCCATTTTGCTCACTGTATCTTGTGTGCAGGAATAGCACACAAGGGTGGGTCAATGGTCCTGTAGCCTTTCTGCCAGATTCAAAACCAATTGCACTGCACAACTCACAAAACAGGTACTTATTAGGAAAGTATCATAAGCAGAGGGACTCTGCCTCCTGGATTTCAATACACATATAGCCTCTGCAGGTGACAATATTAACTGTTTTTACATTCATCTATCCTAATAACAACATATAGGCTCTTGCATCTTTTAGGTTTTATTTATATGCTGGTTAGGAGGTAAACAAAGGAAAGATGGGAGAAATTAGTTCCATTTTGAATAAGGTTGTGTTTTGGTGCAACATATATATTTGCTCAATTAACTAATTTGTAATAGTAGACTCAATCAAATTGGAAGATGTTGGGGTCTGAAGTAGTTGAGATGGTTTTGCCTCATAAATTGTTGCTTGTACACAGGGGATTTTATGTTTTACCTATGTGCCTATATGTTTTGAATACCTCGGTTCACTTTGTTGCATGTAGCCAAAGGTAACAAGGCTATGGTAAAGAGGAAGTGAGAATATATTATGTTCCATCAAGTTTCTTAATGGATTGGGAATGCAGGAAAGCAAAGGTCAATGGATGATGGGTGTGACAGACTGGAATTTTAATCTAATTCCTAAATACATTAGTTCTTATTAGAGTTGCAGGGAGGATTTTTCATTTCGCTCAGGCATTTGGCTTTTTACAGAAGATCTTAGTATACACTGTATAGGCCTTTTCTGTTTAGAATAAAGATGTTTAATTTCAATGCAAATTGAAAGAAAAAGTAATTGTTACAGACAGAATTGAAAGAGAACCAAAACCATTGTACTTTTCCCTTACGGTCTGTGATTTTAAAAAAGAAAGTGTATTCTATGTCTTTTAGCCCCTGGAATAGTATGATCATCATAAGCTTTCATGGGTTTAAATAAAAAGGATTATTTCTTCACTCATCAACTGAAATTCTGAATGTTCCAGCACTCATGCACACAGACACACACAGACACACACACACAAAGAAAAGTTGCATTTTAAGACAATAGTGCATTTTACAAGGTGTAAACATAAGAATAGTTATAGCAGTTTGGTACTATAGAACTGTACTCATTGAAGCTTTTTACCCTCCACTCATCAGGATATTTTACAAGAATACTAGTTAAGGGAAAACCATCATTTGTGCTTATTAGAGGACAGTGCTTATTGTTTGATAAGTGGACTATGATTGGTAGAGGCATTACCATAGAGAATGCATTGAGAGTGATTATTTGAAGGTGCCGGTGTTGGGATGGGGTGGACAAAGTTAAAAATCATACAACACCAGGTGATAGTCCAACAAGTTTATTTGGAAGCGCTAGCTTTTCGAGCCCTGCTCCTTCGTCAGGTGGTTAGGGAGCAATATCCAGGCCAAAGCATTCTAGCATTTTTCCAATGATAGATGTTATGCTGATAGTTGGCCTAAATTTTCCTGCTTTCTATCTGTTTCTTGAATAAGGATCTTACAGTTTTCCACACTGCTGGGACCATTCCAAAATCTAGGGAATTTTAAGGATTGCAGCTAATGCATCCACTACCTGTGCAGCCAGTCTTGTTTTAAATGACCTTTATAATGTAATCCATCAAGTTGTGGAGGTTTGTCAGCCTTCAGTCCCATTCGTTTTGCTTGTACTTTTTCCTCAAGCAAGGGTGGTTGTTTTAAGTTGCACTATTTTTTTTGAGTTCTGGTTTTTCAGTAATATTGGGGTGCACTTCTCAGACCATAAACCAGAAGAAATAGGAACAGGAGTAGGCATTTGGGCTCTTGAGCCTGATCTGCCATTTAGTCAGATCATGACTGATCCACCATTCCTCAGGTCCACTCTCTTGTATTTTCTTTGTAACATTTGATTTCCCCTAATGATCAAGAATCCACCGAAACTGCTCACAGTATTCCAAATGTGGTCTCACCAGCACCTTGTGTAGTTGCAGTAAGACTTTGCTATTCTTATACTCCAATCTCCTTGAAATAAGGACAAACATTCCATTAATTAGCCTTCCTGATTACCTGCTGCATCTGTGTGCTAACTTTGTGTTTCATGCATAAGTACCCCAAAACCCCTTTGTGTTGCAGCTTCCTGCAGTTTTCTCCATTTAAATAATATTCTGCTCTTTCTTCTTCTCCATTCCAAAATGAACAACTTCACATGTTCCCATCTTATGCTGAATTTGCCAACCTTCTGCCCACTTACTTAAGATATCAATGTCTCTTGCAGTGCAGTCTATCTTTACACCTATTTTTGTGTCATAATTCTGGCCATTTAGGGAGTGCAGCGTAGGTTCACGAGGTCAATTCCTGGAATGGTGGGACTATCTTATGTTGAAAGATTGGGGCGACTGGGCTTGTATACCCTTGAGTTTAGAAGACTGAGAGGGGATCTGATTGAGACGTATAAGATTATTAAAGGATTGGACACTCTCTGGAGGCAGGAAACATGTTTCCGCTGAAGGGTGAGTCCCGAACCAGAGGACACAGCTTAAAAATAAGGGGTAGGCTATTTAGGACAGAGATGAGGAGAAACTTCTTCACCCAGAGAGTGGTGGGTGTGTGGAATGCTCTGCCCCAGAAGTCAGTGGAGGCCCAGTCTCTGGATTCGTTTAAGAAAGAGTTGGATAGAGCTCTCAAGGAATCAAAGGTTATGGAAATAAGGCAGGAACAGGATACTGATTAAGGATGATCAGCCATGATCATAATGAATGGTGGTGCAGGCACGAAGGGCAGAATGGCCTACTCCTGCACCTATTGTCTATTTTCTATTATCATGCAAATTCTAACTATAAAGGAAGTATAAAATACTTGTTCAAACTCTTTGCTATTCCCTTGTTTCTCATTATTCATTCCCAAGTGTCATTCCCTAAGGCACAAGTGTTTATTTTAGTTGGTCTTTTTCTTTTAAACGTCTACCATCTACAAGATGCACTGCAGAAGTTCAGAAAGGCTTTTTAGACAGCGCTTTCACTGGAATAATTGGTTAACAGGTAAGGTAGCAGAAAAACAGCTTTAGATTTTGAGGAGATATTTCATATCTTTCAGCAAAGATATATTCCATTGGTAAAGTAGGATTCTAGTCGAGAGTGTGGTGCTGGAAAAACACAGCAGGCAGCATCTGAGGAGCAAGAGAACCGAAGTTTCAGGCATAAGCCCTTCGTCAGGAATGAGGCTTGTGGGCCATGGGGGCTGAGAGATAAATGGCAGAGGGGGTGGGGCTAGAGGGAAAGTAGCTGTGAATGCGATATTTAGATGAAGGTGGGGGAGAAGGTGATAGGTCAGAGGGGGGCTGGAGCGGATAGATGGGAATGGTGATGGACAGATCAGGAAGGCAGTGCCGAGTTGGAGGCTTGGGACTGAGGGGAAATTAGGAAACTTGAAATCCACATTTATCCCGTGTGGTTGCAGTGTCCCAAAGCAGAATATAAGGTGTTCTTCCTCCAGGTGTCAGGTGGTAACGGTTTGGCGCTGGAGGAGGTCCAGGACCTGCATGTCCTTGATGAAGTGGGAGGGGTAGTTGAAGTGTTCAGCCGTGGGGTGTTGGGTTTGGTGGGCTTGGGTGTCCCAGAGATGTTCTCTGAAACGATCTGCAAGAAAGTGTCCTGTCTCCCCAAAATAGAGGAGACCACATCGGGTGCAACAGATACAGTAGATGACATTGGTAGAGGTGGGTAAATTTCTGTTGAATGTGGAAGGATCCTTTGAGGCCTTGAACGGAGGTGAGGGAGGGAGATGTGGGCACAGGTTTTGCAATTCCTGCAGTGGTAAGGAAAGGTGCCAGGAGTGGGGTGTGGTTTGGTGGGGGGCGTGGACCTGATGAGGGTGTCATGGAGGGAAAGGTCTCTCCGGAACGCTGATAGGGATGGAGAGGGAAGTATATCTCTGGTGGTGGGGTCCGTTTGGAGGTGGAGGAAGTGGTAGAGGATGATGCGATCTATGTGGAGGTTGATGGGTGAAAGGTGGGGACTGGGGGGCTCGGTCCTTGTTGCTTTGGGAGGGGTGGAGTTCAAGAGCAGTGGTGCCGAAAGTGGAGGAGATGGGCTGAAGGATATTGTCAACTATATGGGGAGGGAAATTGCAATTTTGGAAGAAAGAGGCCATCTGGGACTTTCTAAGGTGGAATTGGTCAACCTGGGAACAGGATGCGTCGGAGGCTGAGGAATTGGGAATAAGGGATGGCATTTTTACAGGAAGTAGGGTGGGAGGAGGTGTAGTCCAGGTAGCAGTTGGAGTCGGTGAGTTTGTAATGGGTGTCTGTGGTTAGATGGTCGCTGGAGAGCTCCAGGAAGGAGAGGGAGGTTGCTGAGATGGACCAGATGAATTTGAGGTCAGGGTGGAAGGTGTTGGTAAAATTGATGAACTGTTTGACCTCCTCGTGGGAGCACGAAGTGGCACTGATACAGTCATTGATGTAGCGGAGGAACAGATGAGGGGTGGCGCTGGTATAACTGCGGAAGATGGACTTTCCATGTACCTGACAAAGAGGCAGGCATAGCTGGGTTCTATGCGGGTGCCCATGACTACCCGTTTGGTTTGGAGCAAGTGGGAGGATTAGAAGGAGAAGTTGTTGAGGGTGAGGACTAGTTCAGCCAGATTGATGAGGGTGTCGGTGGAAGGGTGTTGGTTGGGACGGCGTGAGATGAAGAAATGGAGGGCTTGGAGGCCTTCATCATGGTGGATCGATGTGTACAGAGACTGGGTGTCCATGGTGAAGATGAGGCATTAGAGGCTGGGGAAACAAGAATCTTGGAGGAGGTGAAGGGCATGAGTGGTATACCAAATGTAGGTATGGAGTTCCTGGACTAAGTGGGACAGGACAGTGTCAAGGTAGGCAGAGCTGAGTTCAGTGGCACAGTGCAGGCTGAGACAATGTGTCGACCAGAGCAGTCAGGTTTGAGAATCTTTGGTGTGAGGTAGAATGGGTGGTGTGGGGTTCATGGACAATGAGGTTGGAGGCTATAGATGGGAAATCCCCAGAGGTGAATTAATTGGAATATCAATTGCTAGAGGAAAAACGGCTAAAAAAACATTATTGTGGCAGTGGAGGAACAATGGCGGATATTTCTGTGTATAATGCAGAAGTTGCAGGATCAGTTCGTTCCAAAAAGGAAGAAAGATCCCAGGAGGAGGCATGGGTGGCCGTGGCTGATGAGGGAAGTTAAGAAACATATAAAGTTAAAAGAGAAAAAGTATAACATAGCAAAGATAAGTGCGAAAACGGAGGACTGGGAAGCTTTTAAAGAACAACAGAGGATTACTAAGAAGGAAATACGCAGAGAAAAAATTAGGTACGAAGGTAAACTGGCCAATAATATAAAGGAGGATAGTAAAAGTTTTTTTAGGTATGTGAAAGGCAAAAAAATGGTTAAGTCTAAAATTGGGCCCTTGAAGACAGAAACAGGGGGATATATTACGGGGAACAAAGAAATGGCAGAAGAATTAAATTGGTACTTCAGATCTGTGTTCACTGGGGAAGACACAAGCAATCTCCCTGAGGTAACAGTGGCTGAAGGACCTCAACTGAAGGGAGTTTATATTTGCCAGGATTTGGTGTTGGAGAGACTGTTAGGTCTGAAGGCTGATAAGTCCCCGGGGCCTGATGGTCTGCATCCCAGGGTACTGAAGGAGGTGGCTCGAGAAATCGTGAATGCGTTAGTGATTATTTTCCAGAGTTCGATAGATTCGGGATCAGTTCCTGCGGATTGGAGGGTGGCTAATGTTGTACCACTTTTTAAGAAAGGTCGGAGAGAGAAAATAGGAAATTATAGACCAGTTAGTCTGACCTCAGTGGTGGGAAAGATGCTGGAGTCTATTATAAAGGATGAAATTACGACACATCTGGATAGTAGTAACAGCATGGATTAGAGTCAGCATGGATTTATGAAGGGGAAATCATGCTTGACTAATCTTCTGGAATTTTTTGAGGATGTAACTCTGAAGATGGATGAGGGAGATCCAGTAGATGTAGTGTACCTCAACTTTCAGAAAGCTTTTGATAAAGTCCCACATAGGAGGTTAGTGAGCAAAATTAGGGTGCATGGTATTGGGGGCAAAGTACTAACTTGGATTGAAAGTTGGTTGGCTGATAGGAAACAAAGAGTAGTGATAAACGGCTCTATTTCGGAATGGCAGGCAGTGATCAGTGGGGTACAGCAGGGATCAGTACTGGGACCACAGCTTTTTACAATATATGTTAATGATATAGAAGATGGTATTAGAAAATTTGCTGATGATACTAAGCTGGGTGGCAGGGTGAAATGTGATGAGGATATTAGGAGATTACAGGGTGACCTGGACAAGTTAGGTGAGTGGTCAGATGCATGGCAGATGCAGTTTAATGTGGATAAATGTATGGGTATCCACTTTGGTGGCAAGAACGGGAAGGCAGATTACTACCTAAATAGAATCAATTTAGGTAAAGGGGCAGTACAGAGAGATCTGGGTGTTCTTGTACACCAGGAGAAAGTGAGGACTGGAGATCAGAGCTAAAAATGTGTTGCTGGAAAAGCGCAGCAGGTCAGGCAGCATCCAGGGAACAGGAGAATCGACGTTTCGGGCATAAGCCCTTCTTCAGGAAAGAAGGGCTTATGCCCGAAACGTCGATTCTCCTGTTCCCTGGATGCTGCCTGACCTGCTGCGCTTTTCCAGCAACACATTTTCAGTTCTTGTACACCAGTCAATGAAGGTAAGCATGCAGGTACAGCAGGTTGTGAAGAAGGCTAATAGCATGCTGGCCTTCATAATAAGAGGGATTGAGTATAGAAGCAAAGAGGTTCTTCTGCAGCTGTACAGGGCCCTGGTGAGACCACACCTGGAGTACTGTGTGCAGTTCTGGTCTCCAAATTTGAGCTGACTATTGAGGGAGTGCAGCGTAGGTTCACGAGGTCAATTCCTGGAATGGTGGGATTACCTTACACTGAAAGACTGGAGCGACTGGGCTTGTATACCCTTGAGTTTAGAAGACTGAGAGGGGATCTGATTGAGACATATAAGATTATTAAAGGATTGGACACTCTGGAGGCAGGAAACATGTTTCCGCTGATGGGTGAGTGCCGAACCAGAGGACAGAGCTTACAAATATGGGGTAGACCATTTAGGACAGAGATGAGGAGAAACTTCTTCACCCAGAGAGTGGTGGCTGTGTAGAATGCTCTGCCTCAGAGGGCAGTGGAGGCCCAGTCTCTAGATTCATTTAAGAAAGAGTTGGATAGAGCTCTCAAAGATTGTGGAATCAAGGGTTATGGAGATAAGGTAGGAACAGGATACTGATTAAGGATGATCAGCCATGATCATATTGAATGGTGGTGCAGGCTCGAAGGGCAGAATGGCCTACTCCTGCACCTATTGTCTATTGTCCAAAGACTGATTTGTCCCCTGGATATGATCGGATGCCTACTAGGATTTAAAGCAAGATTCTATCAGAATATGGTTTACTGAGGAAAATCAAGATATTATCACATCACAAGGTGTGTCATGCATCAGGTAGTGGTAGGCCAGATTAGAAAGATTTTGTGCATTATGGGCTTCATTGGTTGGGCCAATGTTTATTGTCCATAATGAGTTCCCTTGACAATATGGTCATGACTAGCCACCTTGAACCATTGTAGTCCATTTGGTGTAGGTATTCCTGCAATGGTTAACTATCAAATTGAAAGACAAAAACATATAATACGACAAAGACTAATGCAAGGTCAGAATTGAGAAAGTTTTAAAAACCAAGGGAAGGTAACCAATAAAGAGGAAGACAAACTTTGAGAGTAAACTTGCAAGTAATATTAAGACTGACATCAAGAACTGGTTTAAACTCATAAAAAGGAAGAGAGAGGCGAAGGTTAACATAAGCCTCTTAGAGAATGAGGCAGAGGAAATAATACTGGGGAACTGGGAAATGGCAGATCACTTGTACCAATCTTCAAAATAGAAGACTTAGCATTCCAAAATACTGAATGATCAAGGAAAAAAGGATGAGGAATTAAATAGAATGCCTATCGCTGGAGGAAAAACAGCGGAAAAAATTAATGGGGCTAAAGAGTGATTTGTCCCCTGGACCTGATGAGATGCTAACTAGGATTTAAAAGAAGTAACTGCAGAGATAGAGGATACACTGGTAGTAATCTTCCAAGAAACCTTAGGTTCTGAAAAAGTCCCAGAGGATTGAAAACTGCTAATGTAGCACACCTTTGTCTCAAAGGGAAAGAGACAAAAAAACTATAAGCTAGTTAGATTAGCATCAGTTATTGGAAAAATGTTCGAGTCTGTTATAAAGATTGTAATGGCAAAGCATTGAGTCAGCATGGCTTCATGAATGGGATACCATGCCTGACAAATTTACTACAAATCTTTATATTTTAATAATTTATAGCATTTGTTGCCTGTCCTTAGTTACCCTTGAGAAGGTGATGGTGCGCTGCCTTCTTGAACTATTGCAGTCCATGCTTTCTGGGTTGATCCACAATGCCATTATGGAGGGAATTCCAGGATTCTGACCCAGCAACAGTGGGGGAATGGTGATATATTTCTAAGTCAGGATGATAAGTGACTTAGAGGGGAACTAGTATGTGGTGTGTTCCCATGTATTTGTTGCCTTTGTCCTTCCAGATGGAAATGGTTGTGTGTTTAGAAGATGCTCTTTGAGGATCTTTGGTGAATTTCTGCAGTGCACCTTGTTGGTGGTGGAGGGAAAGGATGATTGTGGTGTGGTATCAATCAAGCAGGTGGTTTTGTCCTGAATGGTGTCAAGCTTTTTGATTGTTGCTGGAGTTGCACCCATTCAGATCAGTGGAGCTATTGCATCAACTCCTGACTTGTGCCTTGTAGATGATGGACAGACTACGGAGAGTCAGGAGTGGAGTTACTTGCCACAGTATCCCTCGCCTCTGACCTGCTTGTGTAGTCACTGTGTTTATGTGGTGAGTCCATGAGTCTAGCTGAGTTTTAACATTCAGGTCTTGTTTCTTTGCTTCAGTATCTGAGAAGTCACAACTGGTGCTGAACATTATGCAGTCATTGGTAAACATCCCAACTTCTGACCTTATGATGGAGGGAAGGTCATTGTTGAAGCAGCTGAAGATGGTTGGGATGAAGAAACTACCCTGACGAAGTCCTGCAGCCGAGATAACTGACCTCCAATAGCCACTACTGTCATCCAATATGCCAGGAATGACTCCAACCACTGGACAGTTTACCCCCTGAAACCCATTGATTCCAGTTTTGCTCGGGCTCCTTGATGTCACACTTGCTGCCTTGATGTAAAAGGCTGTCACTCTCCCCTCACCTCAAAGGAATTCAGTTCCTTTGTCCAAGTTTGACCCAAAGCTGTAATGAGGTCAGGAGTTGTCTAGTTTGTGAGACAGCTCTCCCAATTTTGGCTCCAGCCTCCAGATGTTAGGAAGGAGGCTGCGGCAGGGTCATTAGGGCTATTTACTGTCGTAATTTCCAAGCTTAGGTTCATGCCAGTTTGACATTTTTCAGTTTCATTTTTTTAATGAGAGAGTTAAGCAAATAAGGGTGGTGCGGTGGTTCTGTGGTTAGCACTGTATCATCACAGCACCAGGGACCCAGGTTCAATTCCACCTGAAGCCATTATCTGTGAGGAGATTACACATTCTTTTCTTGCCTGCATGGGTTTCCTCCAGGTGCTCTGGTTTCCTCTCACAAGTCCAAAGATGTCCAGGTTAGGAGGATTAGCCATGCTAAATTATCAACAGTGTCCAGGGATGTGCAGTCAAGGTGGATGAGCTACGGGAAATGCAAGGTTATCGAAATAGTCTTTGGGGGTGGAGGGGGGTTGCAGGTCGATTACCCTTCGGAGGGTCAGTGTGGACTTGATGGGCCAATTGGCCTGCTTCCACACTGTAGGAGTTTTATGATTCTACGTTTCTTTGGGTCTCGGGTCATGTGTAGGTCTGGATAGCGGTTTTCCTTCCCTAAAAGGCATTAGTGAATCGGATGTGTTTTCACAACCATCAACAATGGTTTGACAGTTATCATTAGATTTTTAATTACAGATTTTACTGACCTGCTCTGCTGGGACTCAAATGTGGACTCCAGCTCATTAACTGTATATCTCTATTACTAGTCCAGCATGAGTATTGTAAACAATTGTAGTTTTTTTTTCCAGGATGCTGTTCTAGTGAGGTTTCGACCCCTCATGAACATGGGGGTCCTAATGAGAAATAAAGACACTGCATAAATCAATATTTTTGGATGGGATTTTCTTGCCCCATACTGTAATTCTTGCACCGAAAGCCACTGTTGAACTTGGTGCTAAATTGTTCTGGAATCTTTTAAATCCAAAGTAAATTTCCAGTTCTGAAATACTTTGGGGTAGAACACATAGTTCATTCCATTGTCATAAAATGCTGCAGTGTAAAATAAAAGACTATTTGCTTAAATGTAACTAAGCCAGTTCTTTGGAGTTATACTATTAATTCCATTACCCTGCTACTTTTCCAGCCTTGGGGGAAAAAAATACTTTCAAGGATTTATCCCATTTCCTTTTCTAAGCTGTTATTGAATCTGATTTCACTACCATTTCAGATCGTAACAACTCACTGCATTATTTTTCTTGTCCGTCCTATTACCTCTGACACATATGTCTCTCACCTTTAATCTGTGTTGTCCAGTTCACAAACACACAGCACATCCAGAGCTAAAAGAGGGTGCAGAGATTTACTGCTGTGGTACTGGGGTTGAAAGATATCAGTTTTGTGAAGAGGCCTTGAGTTGTTCTCCTTAGGAGTCAAGAGATGAAGGGGACATATAATTTAGGTATTCAAAATCACAACGGTTGTGATATTTTTAAAAAGGAGAAAGTATCTAAATGTGGGGGGTGTGGGGGAAGAAATATCAGTAATCTGATTATTTGCAAAATTAGTTTGGAAATTGATGTTTGAACTTCAATAATATTCAATTTGAGTTTTTTAAGCGAACTTCAGCAAAATCCACATTTACCCAAGGACTTGTTTCGGATTCCATATACATTCTGTCCATTCCAAACCCTTGAAATGTTTTGGGTGCCTATATCAATATCATAGTTACTACATCCTTAAAGAGTTTTTTGTTTTTGTAATAACACTGGATTGAAATATTAACTTTAGACCATCCAGGTCTCCGAATATCAAATAAGTTGCTCACAAATTTGTCTGACTGACTAGTGGATGAATATTGTTAAAAACATCTCTGCACAGATGGTGCTGATTTTGGTTTGTTTTCTGTATCTGTTATAGTGCAGTCATAAATTAGCTCATTCAAAGACAAACCTTGGCTTTCATCTAGTGTAACTTGAACCAACAGGAGAGATTTATCTGAAAAATTGTAGTATTGATATTTGCAGACCAGTTTGACAATGACTTAATTTACAATGCACAGAAATATATTAACAGAGGAATATACACGGATGGTTGATAGTGCAAAAAATGGAATTTTACTTGGTCTTTTGGGAAATACTGTAGTAAATTAAGTAGTTGTTTGGTTTATCATTGGATCCGTTCTGTTTTCCAAACAAATAACAAGCAGGAAATTTATTAGGACTATGACTATAACTCAGATCTGTTAACTATTTGAATTGATTTCAATTATTTTGTATATTTGTCAGAACTACTTCATTCTTGCTATGACTAGTATTAAACTAACCCTAGTATATCTCTATTACAACAAAGTCCTTTCTGTGCATCAACTCTGAAATGAGATCGTAGAATAAAATTTCAGAGCACAAAAGAAGATATACAAGGTGGTATCATGAATTTGAATACTAAATGTTTGCTTTTGAGATCTGGTTTGAGAAACAGTAATTTATTGGGATGATCTTGTCTCTCCATGATTGTAAACGTCTTCAGGAAATAACATTTACAATCATGGAGAGACAAGATCATCCCAATAAACGTGGTTCAATTCAAAGTGGATTATTGTCTAAAATAAGGGATGATTTGCTTCTATTTTATCCTTTGCTACAACTGATCTGACACAGGGTACAGACGAGTGTCTAACTTCCCCAAAATGCCATCTGTCAATCCCTCAGCTTAGTAAGAACAAAAACAAAACCAATGCAACTAAGTTTTCAACTTTTGCATTCTTGTTAGAGTTTTGTTTGCTAGAAGCATTGAACATAAAAGCATACCCCACTTTTTCATATTCAGAAAGTCTTACTATCACTAAGCTGTAAGATCAATTAAGGTAATTCGAGAAAACGTACTTGGGTTAGAATATGACTTTTTGAAGACTCTGGTAATGTCTGTAGCTTTATTTTCTAGAGATGACAGGTGGAGTTCTATGTGCCCTTGTGGCAGGTTTGAAAATATAAAATATGAATCACTTTTTTCTGTTGCATAATGTAGACTGGAATAAAAGTCTTGCTCTAATTGTGTAGAATGTCATGACGGATATAGATAAGGTGAATGGCAGATGTCTTTTCCTTAGGTTAGGGTAATTTCAAAAGTAGAGAGCATATTTTCAAGGTGAGAAGAGAAAGATTTTAAAAAGACATGAGGCAATATTTTTGCATAAAGTGTGTTTCACATGTATTATGAACATCCAAAAGAAGAGATGGATGTGATTACAGTTACAATGTTTAAAAGGCATTTGTATAAGTACATGAACAAGAAATGTTTGGAGTTATATGGGCCAAGCGCAGATAGGTGGGCTAGTTTAGTTTGGGATAATGGTATGCATTGATTGGTTGGACCAAAGGGTCTGTTTCTGTGCTATATGATTCTATGATTCTAATGATATAAAAATAGACCAGTGGTTCAGTGGTTAGCACTGCTGCCTCACAGTGCCAAGGACCCGGGTTCAATTCCCGCCTCGGGCAACTGTCAGTTTGGAGTTTGCACATTCTCCCCGTATCTGCATGGGTTTCCTCCGGGTGTTCCGGTTTCCTCCCACAGTCCAAAGATGTGCAGGTTAGGTGAATTGGCCATGCTAAATTGCCATAGTGTTAGGTGGATTAGTCAGGGGTAAATATAGGGGGGTGGCTTTCTCTTCGGAGGGTCCACACTATAGGTAATCTAATCTAAAAAGAACCATCGCATTAGCACAATAAATGGATGTTTTGATAGTCATAGCGATCGTAGAGAAGCATAATGAGACACAATAGGCACAATTTTCCCTGGTCCTGAATGACATAGGCTTTGGCTGTAAGAGGGAATATGGCTGTGGTCAGGTATCCTGTGTGGCCTAGTGCTAGAGGTAGGAGCGTGCAGTTGTATGTGCAAAGAAATGTCAGCTGTGCCACATTGGTGGTAAAAGAAGAGTATGGATTGTCAATGCTGTACCTGACTGGGAGTCAAACTTGTCACTGGTGCCAGCAATCCAAGGATATCCCAGCAATCGCACTTACCTCCGCCTTCAAATGGGAGAATCTAGCCAGTGTTGAATGAGGGAAGTTTTAGGGATATGGAGCCTTATGAGATGGGTTAACATCCCGTGGGGAATCTCGCTAGGCATCACAGAGAGAAACCTTCCATGAAACCTGACGAAACTGACACTTGGCCAATTTGTGGTAAGATTCAATCCACAATTTCTAATTTGAGGAAAGGAAGATAAAGGCACAGCCAGAAATTTGAATACATTTCACTAACATTGAATTGTCATTGACTTTATGTTAGCAATGGTATTGATTTTTATACATTGGGTACCAATTGCTGCAATTTTATTTTGCTGCAGTGTAAATACTTGAATTTATAGAGGGCTATGTCTTACACATCAGCTTCCAACCTGGAATTATGTTTAGTAGGTTAGTAAATTTTATAAGAGCAACAATGTACAAGATAGTAAAAGTGAAGGAAGGTTGATTTACTTGTCTTTGCAACTGCAGATATTGAGAGCCTCTGAACTGTGCCCCTCATTTGTCATGCTTAAAAAAAGCACTGAAGTCGAAACTACTTCAAAGTGGTCTGGACTTTAACCAACTGAGTGCAAGCCCTCAAAGGTTACACTACTTACAACTGACCTCGGCCCACTGGTGTCTCTCTGGTCATTATCTGTTTGGAAGTGTGCCATCTAAAATCCAGAGCCTGTTATTTATGAGCCATTTTCCTTACTCGAGGTTTGAACTTCTTTGAAACAGAGCTTCAATCAATTATCAGTGTGGGCTTACGCAGTTTTAAAGAATGGGTTTGCTTTTCCATTGCAGATCGGAAATGGGGTTACACTGTGTGCATGCACATTTTTGCAAAGGGCATTGATATCACAGCTTAAAAAAAAATCCAAAAAGACATTTGTGTGGTGTATATGGAGTTTATTGTCTGGAATATTAATGCTTCATAAACACTCGAGACAGAAAATTAAACTCTATGCTGCCATGACTTTAAAATTCTCTGCTAACATTATAGTTACAAATAGGTTGGTTTGTGAAACTGTTGTATTCAAGTTTACTTTTATGCAGAATGATAGTTAATCCAACTTACTTTATAGACAGTGAATAAATTCATGGGAGAAGATATTCATGCTGAATGTCTGCATGTCAGTGATCAGTTGTGAGCTGGGTTTAGAATGTGACAGAATGAATAATAAAACTGAGTCTGTATTTAATCGGGAAGGTCATTTATGGACAACTAGGAAAAGGAGTTTTGCAAAAATTGGTCTGTGCTGTGCCTGTTTTCTGGACATGCCTGGATTCAATAGCATGCACAAAGGCTTTCCGATCCAGCAAAGCATTGCTTGCCAAAACAGTATAAAGATAAAAATATTTATTTGTCTGATGCAGGCATTTGAACCTCTGCACTGTGCAATTAAGCTGCAGTCCCCTCATTTCCAGATTTCTTGCCCTGCCAGTCACTTCAAAGAAACCAGGCTGAGTAATCACATTATGCTCAGAAAAGATGATTGTACTTAGCTGAAGATAGAGCTGGGAGGTGTTCATCCTGATCCCATCTTAAAGGTACTGGTTGCCTTCACTCTCAACCATGATTCACAAACGTGAAACCTCGATCCCTGTCCTGGGTATTGAACCAAGGCCCAGTTGACTGAAGGCTCTTGTGATGACAGCAACAGATGTTCTACTGTTCTTTGATTTTGGGCTCTCTCACCTCACGGTCTCCATTCGAATGAAGCCTGTGATCCAACATAGTGAGACTTTTCAATCTCATCATTCAGATATAGTGGATGCCATAGAATGTTAAGTGCAGGGATATTAATTAAATGAATGAAAATTGCATTTGGGAGATATTCATTACTTTAAGTGATACAAATTGGATACATCTGAGAAAAGGAATGTCAGTTAGATGTGCATTGGTTGTGTAGTTTAGAATTAGTCGAATGTTCAGCAAAATAGCTGACAATATGTGAGCATAACACAAAGTAATGCTGAATTAGTAAAGGTTATTGTCAGGGTAATGTATGTCAGAGCAGAAAAAAAATCAGAAATGGCCAACTGAAGAAGAAAATGCATTTAATTATTGACTCATGCGTACTCCTGTTAAATTAGGCGTGACTGAAGTATAAATTTAAAAGATTAGCTCAGCTCTTTATGTAAAAGGTATTCTTTATAAAGTATAGACCTTGACATTGTTATAACTAAATGATCCAGTAAGCGGTATTTGTTTCCAATGAGTGGAACAACAGACAACATAGTTTGTAATTAAATTACACACAGCAATACAATTGAGTAGTATTAAAATTCAATTCAGCGGTCACAGGTTCAGAGTTTATTTAAACTAAGTTCAAACCCAACAAGATGTTTTAAACACACTGACTGGATCTCTGGCAGCATTCATTTCAGAAATTAAATGATTATTTTATTGAAAATTGTAGAAACGCTTTTAAAAGATTGGGTACTGCCTCATAGTCTTTGGTTTTGATTTTCTGTCTCTCGTGTGGGAGAAGTAATTTGAACGCCACTTTAGGAATAAAGGAGAAAGTGAGGACTGCCGATGCTGGAGAGTCAGAGTCGAAAGGTGTGGCGCTGGAAAAACACAGCAGTTGAGCAGCATCCGAGGAGTAGGGGAGTTGGCATTTCAGGCACAAGCCCTTCATCAGGAATGTAGAGGGGCAAGGGGGCTGAGAGATAAATAGGGATTGGGGCTGGGGGGAAATGTAGCTGGGAAGGTCGATGTTAATGCCGTGTGATGGAAGGGTCCCAAGGTGGAAGATGAGGGGTTTAAGGGCTGAGATGGTCCATATGAACTTAAGGTCAGAGTGGAATGGCTTTCATTTAAAAGTTGACTGAAATAATAAAGTCTTCAAAATGTGTAGACACTTAGGCAGATGATTTTCAATGCAGAGAAATGTGAGGAGATGCATTTTGGTAGAAGAAACATGGAGAGATAATACAGGTTCAATTTGAAGCAAGTACAGGAGCAGAGGGACCTGAGGGTTGAAGTGCATAATTCTTTGAAGGTAGCCAGGAACGTTAAAATAGTTGTTAAGGCAGCCAAGTGGTTCCGATAAATGAGAGGCATAGAGTAAAACAAAAAGTGGAAGTGATGCTACATCTCTACAAATAAATGGTCTGTCCACCTTTGGAGTACTGTTTTCAGTTTAACGTCCTTCCCTGCTCAAAGCCCTGGAGTAAGTGCAAAGAAGATTTATTAGAATGAGACCAGGAATGAGGGATTCTGGATACAAGGACAGATTAGTGAAATTGGGCTTTTTCTCCTTGGAGCAGAGAAGATTAAAAGGTGACCTTGGTGAGGTATTAAAAACTATGAACAACTTTGACAATGTAAAAAAGAATATTCTGTTTCCACTAGTTATTTAACATGTGCAAAAATAGTGACAGGAACAACTATCACATTGTTCAACATTACTAATTTTCATTGCAGCTTGTTCTTCATTCAGCAAAGCTTTTTATGAATATTTACATTTTAAATGTTCCCCTTATAGAATGCAGTTTATCAGTGTGACTACACAGTCTTGCCCCACAAGTGTTCTTTTCCCTCCAGACTACCTGCCTGACCTCCCACAGCTATTTCTGGCATAGGCAAATGTTGCAGCTAAAATAATGTTGGTTTGACCAGTTCACCAAAACTGTACCCATCCCAATTATGCACAACCTAAAAGCTTCACACAAGCTGGACCTTTAAGTTGCTGTGCACAAAAGATTTAAAAACACCTGTACACAACAAGAACATTAGAGGGTATGTTGGTACCAGTGACTGCCCAAGACATGTGAGCAGAAAGCCCTACCAGAATGTCAATTTTCCACTTTAACCTGTATATTGTAGATGATTTCTGTGGAAATCTCCAGCATTGCCTACCAACAGTTACCAATACTCAGTATCAAGTCTGAACGACTTAGACAAATCCAAAAATTGACTGCAATGGAGTCCTGGAACTAAAGATGTGTCTCCTTTAAATTTTGGCTGGAGTTAGTTTTGGAATTTTGGGTGGCACAGTGGTTAGCACTGCTGCCTCACAGTGCCAGAGACCCAGGTTCAATTCCCACCTCAGGTAATTGTCTGTGTGGAGTTTGCACATTCTTCCCGTGCTTGCGTGAGTTTCCTCTGGGTGCTCCGGTTTCCTCCCACAGTCCAAAAATGTGCAGGTTAGGTGAATTGGCTATGCTAAATTGCCCATAGTGTTAGGTGAAGGGGTAAATGTAGGTGGGTTGCTCTTCAGAGGGTCGATGTGGACTTGTTGGGCCGAAGGGCCTGTTCCCACACTGTAATCTAATCTAATCTTGAATTTTGCTTAATCGATGTTCTTTCAAACATAGATGGGGAAAGCTGTAGGAAGGTTGTCATGGCTGTGATCTTCCCAGTAGCAGACCAAGCAACTCTAGCAGTATTAAACTTAGTTTGAATACAAATCAAGCATTAATGTTCTGGTATGCACTGAAGTTTACATCAGACAATGTGAGATTTCAATGGAATGAAATTGGCTGAATTATTAATTGCCGAACAAAATTCTCTGCCAGATTACTGCCCATGCTGAATGTTTGTCTGATGATTAGGTAAAAAATAGTAAAGTTAATTACCATCATTTTTGCTGCAACTGTCATCCTTCTGATGGGTGGCAGATTTTCAAATTTCTTTAAGATCACAAAATGACATTCAAACAAGGACAAAGTGATATTCAAAGAAGGACAAGTATCTAGCCACCATTGTTACCTCTGCCAATATCAAAACAAGCTATAAAAACTGAAAATGCTAAAAATAATAATTCTCATGTATTGATGTTGCCATAAATTGTACTGTAATAAATGTTTGCACTGCACAAACTTGCAACAAGGCTAAAATAAATACTCATCCTCTATCACTTGAATTTTCTTTCTAAGCCATGGTATTATGTGTTGGGGATGTGGGCTTGTGGCTGAAATAACTAGAGAATCAAACATAACAAGGGTACCTGACAATCATTTAATTTGATTTCAACATAGAAATTGAAACTTAGTGCAAAATTGCAGAGGTATATATTGAAGCGTTAATTACCTTTTCTGACCTCAGATGTGCAGATATTAGGACTGGATAACAATTTCAGACTCGAATGGGCAGAGATGTGCCTTGCCTACTGTACCTAGTTTCAGCTGGTGTTGCAGCTGAAGTGGTCAGGAGATCATTTTAAATTAACTTTTATGCCAGGAGAAGCCTGCATTGCATTTCCAGTAACCAATACAAAGTATCAAACAAGATTTCACAAATTAAGACTTTCACTGCAACAACATAGGCTAAACATTATTTACTAGGCAACTTAATACATTAAACTGCAGATAAAAAAGAATGAATTAGCACTGTCAAAAACCCCATACTATGTTTATGTGTTATGGCACACACTAAACATATGTGGCCTTGAAGGGCTCCCTTCTCCCCAGCACATCAGGGTGAATCCTCTGATGTTCTTTACCCATTCTCCGGAGTTTCATTGACCACCTTCCAAGGGGTGTCCTTCTTGGCCCCTCAAACTCTAGAAATTCCATCTTGTCAAACGGAGAATCTGTTTATGTCAGCATTCTACTAACAATAAGTTTTTCCAGTAATTTCTGTTTTTGTTTCAAAATAGTCTTTTCCTCTTCCTGGTATAAGAGCAGCTACTTTTGGTCTTCCTGTCCAAGAATTTCTCTTTCACTCCAGAACCTCTAAATCAAAGTCTGTAGCCAAAAAGAGCAGCTAACCATCGTGTCCTGGTGTGAAAATGGATAGTTGAAGTTTTATGGGATTTGACCAGGGCCTATGCCCCATTGCAAGGGAGTGAATCTGGGCAGAATTTAGGACAGTTAACACCCCCCTTTTCAGGACCCCTGTTTTACCTTAAACAAAATACTTCAAAATATGTCTATGTTTGAACTTAGGTTTGAATTCATAACTCAGATCCAATGTCAGTTTTAGCTGACCTATTGCAAGACGTCTAATTTACACCATCATTGCCTTAAAAGGACCAGCAGTGTGAGGAATTAAGATGAATCATATATCAGATAAATGGTGAATTTGAAGAGTGCAACACTTTGAAGTTTAAATATTGCCACAAAAAAATACATGCAGCAGGAATTTCCTCAGTTATTGTAATTTTCTTAGAAGTACAATGAAAACCTCATTAATGCTCATAAAAGTGGTATCTAGGATTCTTCTAACAGCTGATGAAAAATTTGAGGAAATTCCCAACTATAAAGTTGTCATTATACCAAACCGTTCAGCAACTGAATAGACAAATAAATCTGTACGTCCGTCTTTTTAACGAATGTAGTTCCAGGCCGATCTTATTTAAAAGTTAGCTACATTCTGGTTATAATTGTCCATGTCATATTGATTGATTAGTCAAAATCTTGATTTCCTTTTTAAAATTAATTTAAAATCATGGAAAGATTTTTTTCTTAACTAGAGTGTTTTCTTTTTGTGAGCTTGCATTTATAGAACACCTTTCATCACTAAGAACAGAACTTTCCTGTCACAGCTGTAAATATAAAAGTTGAAGTAAGTAACTTGCAGCAGCATTCTTCAGATATTTTCATAGAATCATATACTTCTATCAGAGCTGGCACAAGCAACTTCATTTTAACATGAACTTCTTTTAACATGAAAGACGACAGTTCCAGCAGCATCTCCTAAGTATTACATTGTCAACTTTAATTTTGTGGTCGACTCTAATGGAATGGGACTTGAACACAAACACACACACCCTTCTCAAGGATAGCTCTACTGACTGAGCCAGTTACCTGCTCTCCCAGGCTGGTACTATCACTTACTTGTACATCCTCCAAAAATCAAGTGTAAGAACTCATTGCTAATAATCGCATAGCCATTAGCAGCTGTTATGTAACTTAATGATGAACACATGAAAATTTAATAGTTCACGATGGTCTCTTGGCTTATTACTTAAAGATGATGGAACCATTCTTCTCTACAAAAACAAAGTGCCTATGTCATGGATTGAATGGATTTGTGATGGTGTGATAGGGATGTTCTTCAGTGCTTTTCATCACAGTTTATCAACATTAGTTGGTTCAACTTCATCAACATCTTTAAACAAGCTGGAAAAAGCACCTCCCAATTCACAAATCAATATGTAATATTACAAAAACAAAAGTTTCATTTTATGATTTACTTCAAGACTTTGACTTTAATATGGAGACTTCACTAAACTATGTATTTTTCATTTTAAAATGTTACCAGAAACATATTGCAATTTTTTTTTCCTTTTACAAAATCTACTAGTTAGTCATCGTCTTGCATTTTTAAAACATTTGTAATGTAACTTATGTGGTATCTTGATACTTTATGGTAAAATAAATGCTGTATTTCTTTGGTGGAAAAACAGTAGCATATAGTCAGGACATTCAAACTTTCGAGTGATATTGTTAAAACTTATTGCACTTGGAAATGCAATTTTCTCAAATAACTTTAGATACAATATGAAGAAGTTACAATAACATTTTCTACTCTAATAAACAATTAAAGAACTTAGTTGTGGTCTTGAGTTATGTATCATTTTCAATGACATCTATTACTTTTCATCATTTTAATGTGTATAATAAATTTCTCGTACAGGCAGCTGTAACAAGACACAAAACAAGACGACAAACTCAACACGAACCAAAATCGACAAAAGAGAAAAGTAGCACACTGCGTAATGTCGAACATGCAGCTTCACTGAAGCTAAGGGATAGAAAAGCAGAGGTCACAATGACTGTACAAAACAAACCAAAAATGACTGGTTTATTTGAATCTTCAATATCACCTCAGGTCAAGGTTAGGAAACCAGAGGTCACAATGACTGTTCAGAATAAAGCTAGAATAATTGGTCCAACTGAACTTCCAAGAGGTCCTCAGCTTACTTACAGTAAACCAGAGGTCACAATGACTGTTCAGAAGGAAACAAGAGTGACTGAGCCAACAGTACCTTCCATCATGTTCCAGGATCAAATCCGAATAAAATCAGATGTCTTACTATATGGTTTTGCGGTTCTTGTCTTGATAGTATCGATTATCCTAGTAATCATGTTTTTTTAAGTACTGTACAATTTATCAGAGCCGTCACTCTTTCTGTGCTGTGTAATAAGTTAACTTTTCAGACAGTTTAACAGTCTCTTTTGCATAAAGCTATTGAATAGACAGACTAAATTTAGCACTATTAAGAACACTCTACATCATCAGTTTATTTATGGCGACAGAATAAATCTGATTCAGCTTTTGTTACATGGGATTTTGAAATTCTTTTTATCACAAGAATTGTATTAACTATTTGCAGTTATGACAAATTAGTGTATGCAATCACAGCATTCATTAAATCAAGTTTATAAGCTGCCAGATATACAAGGTTAATCTTCTTACAATTAGGAGTAGATTAATAAATTTCTTAACATGGTTGTCAACTTCAGAAACTAGACATCTTGTTAACAAATATTCATATGAAGAATCTTCACACAACCGTGGTTAGGATTTCTTGATAGTCATCTTTACTGTAATTGGCTAAAGAAAGGGGAAGAAAAATTAAGAATGGAAACTTTCCTGCATTATTTTGTTACTGTTTACCACAAAACAATGTGATAATGATGTCATCTTTAAGGACTGGTGATTTGTTGTATAACAAACTACTTGATTTCTTTAGGTAAAATAATTTGAGAACTCAGGATAAAACAAGTCCTTAATGTTATGCCAAAGAAATCTTCTTGTTCATAATGTATTGATAAATGGCTAACTTGTGAAATAAGAAATTTAAACACTGAATGCAGTCTGTTTATTTGCTTATTGTTTGATTAACTAACCAATAGCATTCTACAGTCACAACATCTTCTTTCCAAGTAAACTTCAAATTATTTCAAAAATTTGTATAACTTCTAAAGCACTGTTCTTTCAAAAGTTACCAAATTAAAATATAATTAATAAAGGAGCAAGCAAGATCATACTATGTTACACAGATGTAAATCATTTGAGGAAGCACTGATAATTTGACAGTGAAGGTACTATTTGTACTTAAATTATTTGGATTTGGTGGAAAAGACTAGGTTATAAAATGCTTTGCACTGTTATAAAAAAGCAAGAAGTGTTTAAAAGCAACCAAAAAGCTATATCATTTAACTTGAGCACAAGTCTCAACAATTGGTGCAAAAAGGGAGGGTTCTAGATTCCTGGAGTACTGGGACGGTTTCTGGGGAAGGTAGGACCTGTACAAGTGGGTCGGTCTGCACCTGCAACTGAATGGGACCTTGTGGGTGGGTTTGTTAATGCTGCTGGGAGGAATTTAAATTAGTTTGACAGAGGGAGAGAATACAGCATTAGTACAATAGAGACAAAGCATACTATAGTAAAAGAACCAAGGCAGGAGTTCAGCCACGTTGAGTTTCCAGCAATGTTGTTGGTACCACAGAGATGTAGTGGAGGGAGGGGCAGAGTTGGCATCTCAACATTCTGGGGAAACGATGTTCAAGCAGAATAGGGGAGGATGTAAAAGGGTAGTGTTGCATTATTAATTAAGGAGTTAGTGACTACAATAAGGAAGGACAACATCTTGGAAGGGTCTTCGAAAAAGGCTTTGTGGATCGAGC
Organism: Chiloscyllium plagiosum; assembly: GCF_037043375.1. Lineage (NCBI taxonomy): Eukaryota > Metazoa > Chordata > Chondrichthyes > Orectolobiformes > Hemiscylliidae > Chiloscyllium > Chiloscyllium plagiosum. The sequence goes on from NW_028270148.1 coordinate 65,173,473, forward strand.
TTAAGAATAAAAATGGGAGTCACATTTCTCGATGTGTAAAAGTAATAATAACAGGGTAATTATATTGGAGGATTTCAACTTCCCTAACATTAATTTGAATGATCATAGTGTAATGAATTTAGAGGGTGTGGATTTATTGACATATATCCAGGAGAGCTCTTTATGTCAACATGTCAGAAGTCAAACAAGAGGTGATGCAGTGCTGCAGCAAATTCTGGGGAACAAAGCTGGACATGTGGTCAAGGTGGCAGTGGGAGAGTATTTTAATAACAGCGATGACTACACTACATTTTAAGTTTGTTATGGAAAGGAAAAGGATGGTCTGCAAAAAAGGTTTGGGCTGAGGAAGGCAGGTTTTAATTAAAATAAGGCAGGATCTGGCCAAAGTAGACTGGCAGCAGGAACTTGTAGGAAAATCTATTGCAGAACAGTGGGAGACATTTCAAAAGGAAATGGAAAAGGAAATACTGACCCATAATGTTCCCTTTAAGATGAAACATACCAGCAAAGAGGCCAGGGAACCCTGAATGTCTAGGAATATTCAGTTAAAAATCAGACAATACCAGGTTATAGTCCAACAGGTTTAATTGGAAGCACACTAGCTTTCGGAGCGATGCTCCTTCATCAGGTGACTATCCTGATCCAGATTTGTTGTATTCCAGATTGCTGTGGGAGGTGAGGGAGGAAATTACAGGAGCTCTGTCCCAAAGCTGCTAGAGATAAACCAGGGAATTCCAAACCAACAACTCTCACATCAATTGCAATTCAACTATTGGAGAAAATTCTGAAGAAAGTAATTCATTGAAAGGTGAGATTTGATCAGGAATAGTCAATGTGGCTTTATCAGAACAAATCTGATGAAAACTTTTTGAGGTGATCAGATATGTACATGAGGATACTGCAGCTGTTATATTTATGTGGAATTTTGGAAAGCCTTTGTCAAATTTCCACATAGGAAACAATGGAGGTAAAAACCACATTGGATCTAGGATAATGTAGCAAGTCAGATTCAAAATTGACTTAGTGGCAGGAGATAGAGGGTTGTACTTGAAAACTGTGTGTGTCTGGAGGCTGTGTCCAGTGGCAAAGCACAGTCATCAGTGTTGGGTCCCTTATTGTTTGTAAGATATGTGAATGATATAGAGGAGAATGTTGGGAAGGTTGGCAAATAAGTTTGTGGATAACACAGAGATTGGCAGTGTAGTTAATAGTGCGGACAAGGTCTTATGTTACAGGAAGATATAACCAGGTTGGTCAGATGGGCATATCAGTAGCAGATGGACTATAACACAGATGTGTGAAGTGATGCACTTTGGAAGAAGTAACAAGACAAGAGAGTACTCAACAAATGGCAGGACACTAGGAAGCTCATAATACAGAGGGATCTTGGGATGTTTATCGACAGATCCCTGAAAGGGTCATGACCGGGTAACAGGATAGTTAGGAGGGCACACGGGACAGTTGACTTTATCAGTCATGGCATGGATTATAAGAGCAGGCAGGTTATTTTGGAGCTGTACAAAATTTTTGCGAGGCCACAGCTGGAGTACTGTGTGCAGTTCTGGTCAGCACACTGTAGGATGGATGTGATTGTACTGGAGAGTGTGCAGAAGACATTCATCAGGATGTTGCCTGGGATGGAGTATGTTAGGTATGAAGAGAGGCTGGATAGTCTCTGACGGTTTGCCTTCGGGTAGAGAAGGTTGAGGAGAGATCTGGATAAAGTGTTTAAGATTATGAGCAGCATGGGCACGATGAATAGGAAGCAGTTGTAGTACTTAGTTGAAGGGTCAATAAAGAGGCGGTATAAAAATAAGGTGAAGGGCAGGTTTAGAGAGGATTTGAGGATAAAAGAAAACTTTTCCCCCAAAGGTTTGTGGAAATTTGGAATGCGCTGCACAGGAGGGTAGCAAAGGCCAGAAACGTCAATCTTTATAAAGTACTTGGATGAGCAGTTGCAGTCTCTTAACATTTAAGGCTATGGGCCAAATGCTGGAAAGTAAGGTCAGTATATAACGGTCAGGACAGCCTCAATGGGCCAAAGGGCCTCTCCTGTGCTGTATGACTCTGAGATAACACAAGACAACGCAAAAAAGGTTGCCTTGTTTATCTAATTGAATTGATAAGCCATTTTTATTGTTTTTAAATCCCACAAATATTTTACTTGGTTAAAACAGAAGTAGTTGTACAAATGCTGCATGCTGGGCTGCATTATTCAAAATAATGAAAATATTCAATATTACAACAGAAAATTAAAATTATCTGCCCAAACCAGCTGATCCAATTTCTCAGTCTTTCATGCTCTCCATACACCTTCAATACTCAACAAGAACATTTGGCACTTTAGAAAACATGAACATGAAGTTAAAATACAGACAAAGTGTCTGTTTCAGTTTTTGTAGATTAAGACAGCAGACTTTTCCACATAAAGAAAGCAGATTAAAATCTAGAGTTACAGATGGATTATAACATTTGTAAATATACTAAAAAAAACAAAACTTCTCCATTTTTAGGTAACTGATCAAAGAGCTCAGTATTGTCATTGAACAGAAATCAAGTTTCAATAAGGAACCAACTTCCTCCTCTACTATGCAATATCATGATATTAAAAAAAGCTGTATACAGCACAAGAGGAAAAATATAATTAGTGGGGTATGTCTTTCTAACTTAGATTTTAAGGCACATTCCTAGCATTTTAGAGTTGAAGGCTAAACATTCATCTTTAATAATAGATCAATACCATAACACATATTGGAAATATATTTATAATGTTCTGCCAATTAGCTGAAAAGTGAAGAACATATCTTTTGAATATGCTTTTCAGGTAATTATTTTCCAATTCTCATCTGGACATTCACTTCAGCCTTGTTTTTCCTGTGAAAATTTCCACCTAACCAATATCACAGTTGACTGTATTTCACCATTTTTGTGACAGAGTAAAATGGCCATTCCACAGAAAAGCCTAGAAACTAAAGCACAAAATTTTCCACTTGTGTACACTTGATATAGAACCCTTGACAACGAGAAACACTTAATAACTGAAACCATTCATACAGATGAAGCCAACATTTTTCCTTACATTCATGTTAAATGAACAGAAAATGATGGGTGCATCAGCATGTGTTCCAGGTAGGTTTGGCTTCAGATTAAAATTTGTAAACAGAATTTTCTTTGGAAAAACTTACTGAAACAGAAACTGATTTAGTTACACTAAATCAGGATTTTTTTTCATTTATTCATGGGATGAGGTTGTTGCTGACCAGACCAGCATTTATTTACCATCTCAAATTTCCCTTGAGAAGGTGGTGGCAAGCCACTTTTGTGAACTGATACAGTCCATTCAATTACATCCACAATATTGTTAAGGAATGAGTCCAGGATTTTGTCCCAGCGACTGTGAAAGAATAGCAATATAGTTTTAAATGAGATGATTTGTGGCTTGGAGGGGATCTTGCATTTGGGTAGTGTTCATTCTAGGTAGTAAAGACGGTGTGTTTGGAAGGTGCTGTCTATCGAGCCTTGATGAGAGTTGTTACAATGCATCTTGTAGATGGTACACAATACTGCCAATGCTCTCGGATGTGAAGGAAGCGAATGTTGAAATTAGTGGATGCAGTGTCAATCGAGTTGGCTGGTTTGTCTTGGATGGTGTCAAGTTTCCTGAGTATTGTTGGAATAGCACTCATCCAGGCAAGTAACTTGTGTCTCACAAATGGTAGGCAAGCTTTGTGGAATCAGGTGGTGAGTTACTTTTGGCAGAATTCCCAACTTCCAATCTGTTCCTGTAGCCACAGTACTTATATGGCTATCCAATTCAGTTTCTGGTCAATAGAAACCCCAGGATGCGGGGGAATTCAGTAATGGCAGTGCTATATCATGGGGTGACAATTGGATTTGCTCTTGTTGGAGGTCTTTATTGCTTGTTACTTGTGTGGCACAAATGTTACTTGCCACTTATCAGCCCGAGTCAGAATACTGTCCAGGCCTTACAGCACATGGGCAACTGCTTCAGCATCCAAAGAGTCGTGAATGTGCTAAACATTGTATAATCATCCATGCACATCCCTAATTTAGGCTTTATGATAGAGGAAAGTTTATTAATTAAGCAGTTGGAGCTGATTGGGTCTAGGGTACTACCTAAAACTCCTGCAGTGATGTCCTGGAATGGAGATGATTGATCTTCAACAACCAAAACCATTATCCTTTGGTCCAGGTATGACTCCAACCAGCACAGTTTTCTCCCAGATTCCTATTGGCTCCAGTTTTGATCAAGCGCATTGATGCCACACTCGTTCAAAGGCAGTCATCCTCATTTGAGCTTGACTTTTTTTGTCCATGTTTGGACCGAGTCTGTGATGAAGGGGGAAGCCTGGATGAGCCCAACTGAGTGAAAATGAGCAGGTTATTGTTGAGTTTGTGCCATCTGATATCACTATTCTGATAATTGCAAGTAGACTGATGGTGTTATAATTGACCAGGATGAATTTGACCTGGTTTTGTGAAAAGGATATAGTTGAATAATTTCCAGATTGGTGAGTATTGCCACTCTTGTAACTGTGCTGAAACAGGTCAAACAGAGGCATCCTTGTTCTGGAGCACAAGTCTTCACTGCCATTGTTGGAATGCTTTCAGGGCTCATAACATTTGCACCAAGTTCAACTGTTTCTTTATATCATGTGGAGTGAATTAAATTGGCTGAAGGCTAACATCTGTGATGTTGAGTACCTCAGAAGGAGACAAGATAGATCATTCTCTTGTACACAATTTAGTTTCTGATCATTAATCTGTTCTTACCTTATTGCAATAAGGACATTCTCCAAAAATGACGTTAAAGCTCTGTCTTGAATGAGGTAGCCCTCGTAACCACTGCAGGATTGAACATTTCAATAATTAACAAGATAGTGTCAAATACACATTAAGAAACTTTATGCAGTACACAAAGAAACAAGTTGTAACTTGTTTTTTTTTTTGAGATGTGTTTTTAAGTTCTACTCACCTCATAAAGGCACTCTTGATGGAATGGCTGACCACAGCGTGGGTCATCACACACTTGATCCGGTATGGATGAAGCCAGACGGTATGCATAACAGATTCCACATTCCATACTGAAACTCTGTCAAATAAATATAAAGAAAATTGGCTTCTTTTAAGAATTCATCTACACTGCCTGGATCATAAACTCCAAAGAACAAAGTCATTTTGATAAATATAATACCTTATATACATTAGCTTTAAAATGTACTGACAATATCTGCACTGTCCCACAAACTTCAAACAGCATTGATGGTACTTCAGCTCTGCCGATATGATGAGCAGAACACCTCAATTAAATAATTTCCCAAATTTTTTTCTTGTAACTACAGTTTGCTCATATGCTTTTCACCAAAATAATCACAGCAGATTCCCCAAAACTATTTTTGGAAATGTTTATTTTCACAAATAAAAACCACAATAGTCAAAGAGAAATGTAATATTTAAATTATTCTCGACGCCCAGCAGGGAGTACTAAGAGGTGAAAACCATGAAAAGTCTAAATGGACTCAAAGCAGAGTGACCACAAAATAGTCAATACAGTCAACAGAAGGTTGCATGCACAAGCCAGACCACCATGGAAGTCAACCTTCCATCCATGGACTCCATTTACACAGCTTATTGCTGTGGAAAAGCTGCCAACATCAAATCCCCATCGCACCCCGGTAATGGTCTCCTATGACCTCTTCTGTCAGGCAGAAGATACAGAAGCTTGAACACACTCACCAGCAAGTTCAAGAGCAACTTCTTCTCAGCCGTTATTAGACTGACAAATGGACTTTCTAACTTCAAATAATGCTGATCTTGCCTAGTGCACGGCCTGTACAACATCACCTCTAAGTTTTTTTTTCCTCACCCTATGATCTGGCTTTGCTGACTATGATATGCCTGCACTGCTCGTAAACAAAACTTTTTACTGTACTTTGATACATGTGACAATAAATAAATCAAATTTGAGTGATTAGTTCATCCAAGTGACAAGATGATCAACAGACAAATTTAAGATTTGCTGGGTAAAATTAAAGTTCTGATAATAACTGGAACTAGAAAGATTACAAAGCAATTCAAAACAAATATATTCACTGACATATATTCTGTTTATACCATAGTGCTGAGAGTGATGAGCAAGGAATTCTAAAGTACTGACCATCATGATGAAGTAGTCAATGGGAACAGAGAAAGCATCCTTGGATTGGAAACATGGTACCCATATTGAAATAGGATGACAAAACAAGTTTGGGCAATCTCAAACCCAACAGCCTTACTTCCAATCCACACCAAATAAAGACTGTGAGAAATAACCTCTATGTTGATCTGTATAGTAATATATCAATTAACTTGAACTTGGAAGAGGAAAATCTGACCTCACCAAACTCATCAACTCCTTCGATAAATTTTAACTAGATTTTCTATGAAAAGCAATTAATTTGTCCATCAACCAACATCAGAAAAACTGATGCATTGTTAATTTTCCACATGGCTGCCTGTCAGACCTTTAAATGAGCTTATATTTGAAACATTGACTCTCCTGCTCCTCGGATGCTGCCTGACCGGCTGTGCTTTTCCAGCACCACACCTTTTGACTCAGATCTCCAGCGTCTGCAGTCCTCACTTTCTCCTAGATCTTTAAATCAGACAGTTTAATTCTGATTGATCAAGTCATTACCTTGATGAATAAGCCAGAGATTGGATATTGAGGCCCAGTTACCAAATATGTTTACGAAAGGACAAATTGCTCATGTCCCATTTACTAATTTGCTGATAAGGCCTATCTTAGAGCATGCAAAAGTGTAAGAATCCCAAAAGGTTTACTGACTTGGAAGGTAGGTTTGCAGTTGACAATAGTAGAGAGGCTGCTGACTGATTTCTCAACAAGGACATCAACAATATTATTCCAGAAATCCTTGAAAAGTAATTTATTTGTTATTAAGTATTTTGAAACTGAGGTATATATATGTTTTTAAATATTTTTATTGCAAACCAGAGTTCTTGGAACTCAAACTGAACCATGTGTTTTTTTGTTTAGTGAATAATTTGCTTTAAAAAGTTACAACAGCCATAATTCCAAATGAGAGAAAGTTACACAGAGTTTCTAGGGGACCATCCAGTTGACTGGGGCAGGGGGAGGTGCTGGAGGAAGACAAGACTGATCCAAACTTGACTTCCACATTTACTCGCTGCTGGGAGGTTGTTCAAGAGTGAAGCAGGTATCAAGCTCTGAACTGCTGAGAAGTCTTTCGATGGAGGTACATTTGCTGTAGTAGCATTCCAAAGTAAAAGAGTTTAAAGTACTTACATTATTTTAGCATACAAAGTTAGAATGAATCTCATACCACAGTATTGGGATACAGGTGACAGTTGGGTAAATAAGTGAGATTAAGGTCTTGAAGTTTTAAAAGAAAAGAAGAAAAGAAATCAAAGCTGTGTCAGAGATAGGTCAGCACTTGAAAGAAGCTAGGTCAGAAGCATAGTAATGTGTTGCTGGAGAAGCGCAGCAGGTCAGGCAGCATCTAGGGAACAGGAGAATCGACGTTTCGGGCATTAGCCCTTCTTCAGGAATGGAGAAGGGCTAATGAGTCCTGAAGAAGGGCTAATGCCCGAAACGTCGATTCTCCTGTTCCCTAGATACTGCCTGACCTGCTGCGCTTCTCCAGCAACACATTTCCATCTCTGATCTCCAGCATCTGCAGACCTCATTTTCTCTTCAGAAGCATAGTAATAACAATTAGAAAAAACCTATCTACAGTTCCAGCAGATGAGTTGAAATTTTAATTACTTGAAGCACATCAAAGTATTTAAAAAATTCTCTCTCCCTTGGTATAGAGCTAGATGATGTTTTGCTATTGGCAAAGTATTGAATGTTCTAAGAGCTGCGACAATGTTTGTACAATGTACCAGTGCATACTAGTTACAATACAAAGCTGTTGTTTCTGTTCAATTTGTAATGAGTGCTTGGATTATTTCTCATTTGTACTTAAAAATCTTTTAATCTGTTTTATAAAGGATTGGAATGATTTTGTTTCTTGTTTATCTTCGTGTCTTTGTTAATAACTTCTGTTTAGTTGTATTATTAAAACAAAGATTGAAACATTGCATGTTTATGTTTTAATAAAAGATCAGTTTGGTTACAAAAATTATGATCAAGCCAGCCAGCTTCCTGTCAGGAATCTGACTCATTAGGTAATATATCAACTGGGCAACAACTGGGACAGTTGATCATAATTGAATGTTGCAAGGATGTTATAAGACACGCTACATAAACGTAAGCCTTTTTTCCCTTTACATCTTCAGTAAGAAACTACTCACTGGAAACAGAATGTCAGAGGAAAATCAGATAAGAAATGAGGTGCATTGGGTCTTGCCACTATTGTTTTTCAGATACTAACTGCCCTGATTGAAAACAGAATAGATCATATGTTGAGTGTAGGTCTTACGCACCTTTGAAAGTTAAGGGGAGAATCTGCCTCTGTTTAGTGGCCTCGCACGCTTTTACTTTTTTAGGTACAGCCTTTCATTTCTCTCGAAAGATGTTCCATTTCATGGAAGTGCTGGCCTCAACTGAAGGCTGGGATCTCTGCATACTGACAGCACCGTACAACTGGAGACTACTGGTATTTGCTGAGGAGATGGTTTTGAGTGACAGACAGACTTTAGGTATTTCTGAGATCCCATTGTACTCAATCTGACATGTCCAACAAAGAGAGTGGTGGTGGGAATATTGGGCAGGGAAGGGAGAGAGGGCGTGGATGTGTAGTTTCAGAACTGCAAAAGAAGCCTCTGATTGGTATTTGCAACCTGGCAAGAGGCAGCTTACCTCTTTAAATGATAGTATGCCAAATTACTAAACTTATTGTGCAATTTGAGTTCAGGCCTTTCTTGCTAACCATTAAATCAAAGCGATGGCAGTGTGAGGTCTTACATGGACATTAATTGACCGCTCAACTGGGCGACAATCAGGTGATTCACAGTGCCTCTGCTATCACTTATAAAATTGTGGTGTGGCTAGGGATGTATGGCCTGATTAGTATGCAGTCAATGTACAGTATCCTTAATTATGGGTTGACCTGGTCTGCTTTCCCACTAACAGATGGCCCAAATTCAGTTCAATGTAAAACTAGTCAAATGGGTAGGCAATGCCAAACTAAGAAGTGGAATTAAAATGCTTTGGAAAGAAAAAGAACAAACTCATATTTACATTGTGCTTTCTTTGACCTAATGATGACCCAGAATAACATCTGAACTATGTTTGATGTGTAGCAACTTGTACAGTAGTCAATTTGTATACACTAAGTTAACATAAACAACAATATGAAAATGACTAGATAATATACTTTACTAATTTTTTTGTTAATAATTCATGGGATATGGGCATCACTGGCTAGGCCAGTATTTATTGCCTATCCATAAATGCCCAGAGGGCAGTAAAGAGTTAACCACATGATTAGATGAGAATGATTAAAACCCTTACAGTGTGGAAGCAGGCTATTCAGCCCATTGAGTCTACACCGATCTTCCAAAGAGCATCCCACCCAGACCTAGCCCCAGCCTCCTACCCTATCTCTGTAATGCTGCACCTATCATGGCAAATCCATTTAACCTACACATCCCTGGACACGATGGACAATCCACTTAAACTGCACATCTTTGGACTGAGGGAGGAAACCAGAACACCCGGAGGAAACCCACACAGAGAATATGCAAACTCCACACAAACAGTCACTCGAGTGTGGAAGCAAACCCAGGTCTCTGGCACTGTGACCACCGTGCCACCCCTTGTAGGTCAGACCAGATAAGGATGGTAAGATTTCCTTCTCTACAGGACATTAGTGATCCAGATGGGTTTAAATGACAAAAGACATTATTTATGGTCACTATTTGGCTAGCTTTTCATTCCAGACATTTAAAATTGAATGCAAATGTCATTATCTCCCATGATGTGATTATGAACCATCATCCCAGGGTTCTGGATTATCAGTCCAGTGACATTATTGCCACACTGCTGGCCCCCTAATCTTAAAGGATACAAACTGCTTTTTCAAGGTGTCGGCACAGGCATGAAAGCTTGACCAACCTCTTTCTGACCTTTACCCATTCTATGATTCCATGACCAATGCACAGGGAACTGCCAGCTCCAGAATATACAAAAGGTAAGAACAAATGGAATGCAATATGAATCAAGTACTCTCAAGTAGAAAGACACACATACTACAAATGATCTTTCAATCCCTAAGAAAACAAATTAAGCAAACCTTAGGGACTCTTTGTTGACTCCATGACAAACATGCTAACAAATGTAGAGCTGCAAATGAATGTGGAACAAATCCAAGACACTTGATTAGAAGTCAGAAGATAACTGGTCAAACATCAGTGCTCTCGTTAGACTGCAGCTTGAACACTGCTTATGCTCTGACCTCTAAATAAGAGAGAGCTGCCTGGACAGTTGGGTTATGGGGCATAATAGGTAAAAATCTGGACATTTATAAAATGTCTTATGAAAAGATGGTGTTTCTGAGATGGCACAGTTGAAAATCCACCTCCGTTAGAGAAATGTGGAGAGCAAAAAGATTGATCTATATCAGGCGTTAGTAGAAAACACTCCAGAACTAGGAACTTTTCCATCTAAAAATGAAACGGAACATATGATCTCATAAAAAAAGTTACTCATGATATTGCAGCACATACAGAACACTACTTTACCTTTCAAAAGCAGAATAAGGATCAGAGATTGAAACTAGTAAAAGGCTATTTTTAGAACTGATATCAAGAAGTCTTTCTTCACACACACAGAACTCTGAACACGTGAAAGAAAGTTCCAATTAATAAATGTGGAAAAAAATCTTGACATAGTTGGATGATGCAACAGAAGGACTTGAGAATCTTTCTGGATGGATGAGCAGAGGAAAAAACAAATTACTACCTGATATGTCATTATCTTCTTTTTTAACATGATGTGATAGTCAGAAGATTTTGGTTTAGGCTAAGTACAAGCAATTCACAATTTACTGGCTAGCTAGAAGGAAAAAATGTCACTTTTGACAAATTGCAAGGCAAGTGTTAAGAAAAGAATACTCCAAGGAAGATAAATATATAAACAGGAAGGATGCAAAAATTGAATGCAAATGTCATTATCTCCCATGATGTGATTATGAATTATATTAATTTTTTGATGTGTGCAGAACTCTACATCCACCATTTTGTAATTTTCAGTTAATGAAATGTATTGAATATCAGCCCCTTGTCTAATGAGTATGATTGGCCTGAAAGCATGTAGGTACATTTGAAATTTAATTTATTTCAAGGGACCATCAAATATTAAGTGAATATTAAGCTAATAAATACATTTTCCAAAAGCCTTCCTTGAAGTTTTGAAGCAAAAAAGTTCTGATTTTAACTAAAACTATTTCAACTACACATGCATTCCAGTGTTTTACAAATTAAAGATTTAAGTGTTAATCTTATGTACAATTTTTTTTTAGATTTGTAATAATAATTGCACTTATTTTTATGGAAAATTGATAGAAACATAATTTGCAGTTATAGCTCTTGTAGAATGGAGAAATCTACATTTCCCATACTATTGCTATTAGAATATCCAGTAATCAGATATCAATGCCATTTCCTGACTAGTTAGAAGACATAAAAGAGTCTCATACTTGAAGGCATTTTCTTCCAGTCTAAGATAGAGTGTATTAGCATAGTGCAGGAGTGACCAGTCTGTGTGACTAACAACGTTCTTCTAATTATGCATCTTTTGAGTGGTAGACAGCCAATAGACTGAGTGAGAAATGAAGTGGCAAAGCTTGTTTAACTACCTGCATTCATTCATTTTTCAGAAAAAATTTAAATTAATAAATAAATTCCACATTTGCACAATAATTTCAGCTTACTTGCATAATTGACGAGTTGTATTTGTAGCAGATCTTATAAATCTTTGAGAAGTAACATATTTACATGCAGTGGTGATTATTGCCTTCCTTTATAGCAGGAACATGTAAACATGTTTTAGTTCTGAAGAAATCAGACCAGACTCAAAACATTAATATTGTTTATCTCGCCACAAACATGGTGAGTTTCTTCAGTATTGTGTTTGTAAACATGCTTAACAGACAAAATAAGAATTTTGCTTCGATAGTAACGTTTAGAAATGAAGAACAGCACAGGCTTTTGACATGCAATACAATTTATATTGCTTTAAATCGCCTACTGCCTTCACTTTATCTCAATGTATATGGAGGGCTATTTCTACTTTACAGGTGCCACTTCCATAAAATATCCTCCCAAAGAAAAACATATATACAAATACTTTTCAAGTTTTGTGTGCTCCCCATAATTCTCTTCAATGCTGCAGAAATTTGCAGAAATCTGAAGTGAAAACTTTAGACATCCTTTACAACATTGAAGCCATGTACATATTTTAAAAGCTCAATATAGTCCCCAGAAAACTGCATTATCTGCAATTTTTAGTTTTCCCTAATGATCAGACAATGGCTGTAACTTACAGACTTTTCATGGCTGTCCGGGGATGGAAAGTCTACCTCCAACATATCCTTTAGATTTTGCAGCACGGTGCACTCTGGAGACCTGAAAAGCATATCCTATATTTAATTGCAAAGTTTTTCCTTTAACCATGAGGTGCAGAAGGCAATTGCTTTTCATCAAGCGCTCAGATGAGACCAATATTTGAATACTGCTTACCAAAGATGCATGTTGGCGTTCAGTTTATTTCTCAGTGGAGTTACCACTAGGATCAAATCAGTATGGTTAATATTTTACAAGATGAGTGCAATATGCAAAAAATTTGAAAAGCAGGAACCCATTTCAAGAGGGTCACATACCATGATCAGCACCAAGGAAGCAGCATTCAGGCAACATTTTAGGATGCCGTGGATCCACTTCTATATTTATTGAAACATTATTACCTGCGAAATCCAAGAACAAGTAATTAAAATTGCTAACTCATTTAAAAAAAAACAAACTTCAAACTACTGAGAATGCTGACATAAAGCAAGCAGTGTAGTTTATATTGGAGTCTCTCCATCTCTTTGACAAAGCTTTTGGTGATTTGTCACAAATCCTTATTGTCTGTACTATCTAATTTTATCTGAAAACTCTCCTGGGAAATAACCTGCTACTTTTATGAATGAAGGAGCTATTTAATTGACACTTGCTGTTGAGCAGATCATACAATTTTATAAGAACTGCCAGAAAACTGAGTAATAATTTCAATGTTTCACTTGCATATACTTAAATTCTAAGAAAATTAGGATGGCAGGGATCTGACGCCAGGGACCCAGGTTCAATTCTAGCCTTGGGCAAGTGTCCATGTCAAGTTTGCACATTTCCTCCTCCACCGCGCCCCGACCCTGGGTTTCCCCTCACATGCTGAAGATGTACAGGTTAGGTGGATTGACAATTTCCAGTTATGTTCAGGCTAGGTGGGTTATCTGTGGTAAATGAGATGACAGGAATATGCTAGGGGTCTGGGTCTGGGTGGAATGCTCTTTGGAGGGTCAGTGTAGACATGAGGAGCCAAAATGCCTACTTTGCACTGTAGGAATCTACGATTAACTTAACTTTCAATGTTACAAAGGAACAAGAGTTAATGGGTGGAATTTTCTCACTGTAAACAAAGTGAGCAATGGCAATTGTTGGAAAAAAAATGGCAAGAATGGAAAAATGAGATGCTTTGATGTTGAGAAAAAAGAAAACTAACTTTCTGCATTTGCAAAGATGACAGTTTCACTGATGAGTGACAAGGAGTCCATTTGCTACATCAACACCTCACTCTTACCTAATTCCACCTCGCTTGTACGCAGATTTCTACTTTCTCGGGTACAGGAGAGAAAATAGAAGATGCCAATTCCTGACATAAAGTTAGCAAAGGTACCAGGTGGCTGCAGCTTAATGGGGTCTGCCAGAATTCCCGGGTATGTGAATACAGTTCATGGGTAGTGACTGTTTGCACCCTCTCTGCATAGAGACTGGCATCAGCCAAGGACCAGCCTCACATCCTCATGGCTCATCATCAACTTACTTATCATAGAGTTCATCACTTCATTACTGCACTTTGGAGCTCACAGACATCTTTGATAATAAAGTTGCTGCTACCCCGCCCACAGGAACACACATCCAGCTCATGCATTGGAACAGAATGTATCTCAGAATTCTTAGCTCTCTTAGCGCTCACTACTCACATTGTGCTCACTTGAATGCTCACTGTATTTCTGCCTTGCCTTTTTGAACTTTGCTGCCTCATTTACAACTGCAGGCTCACAGTACTTCAGCAGTCTCATTTAGTGGAAATGCAAATCCAGGCAGCATGTCAGGTTTGCTAGCCATGGTCAGTCGAGGGAGCAGCTGTATGGCATCATTCTAAAGTTACCCTGCAATCGGTGTCTGTGGCTTATGCAGCCAACACACTGAATGTGCTTCAAATAAACATCATGTCTCAAACTTTAAGGGGAGTGGTCTTCAGTCAAACCAAAGGGGACTGTGCTCAGTCAGGTGGTACTGCCACAGTAAGTCATTTATAATATCAGTGTACAGATTGGGCCAACGAATTCCACACGCATTGAGTCAATGAATTTTTCTTCTGCCGCCTCTACACTTACTTTTTCCATCAGGACTCCCACCCACACTCTGAGTTGCCCTTCTTCTGCCTCCAAAATACTCTATCCACTTGGATACCCAATGCTGGTCTGTTACCCGCCCTCGACCTCTTCATCTCCAAAGGCTGCCGTGACATTGACCGCCTCAACCTGTCCACCCCTCTCACCCATGCAATGCGCAGCCCCCTCACTCTCACCCCAGCCTTACCATCAAACCAGGGGACAAACGGGGAGCACAGTGGTAGTTTGGCACACTGATCTGTACACTGCTGAAGCCAGGCCCCAACTCACAGACACCTTCTCCTACTGCCCCCTTGACCACAACCTCACCTCCCATCACCAAACCTCCTCCCAATCCCAGACCATCCACAACTTTATCACCTGAGGGGATCTCCCATCCACAGCCTCCAACCTCATATTCCCAGAACCCCATACCTTCCAGTTCTACCTTTTACCCAAAATTCACAAACCTGCCTGCGCCAGTCGACCCATCGTCTCAGCCTGCTCATGCCCCACCAAATTTTCTCCTCATACCTTGACACCGTCCTGCCCCCTTGGTCCAGCAACTCCCCACATACATTCGGAGCACTATTCACACCCTCCACCTCCTCCATAACTTACCTTTCCCCAGCCCCCAATGCCTCATCTTCATCATGGACATCCAGTCTCTGTACATGCCCATCTACCATGGCGAAAGCCTTCAAGTCCTCAGTTTCTTCGTCTCCCACCAACCCAACCAGTACCCCTCCATCGACATACTCATTTGATTGGTGGAACTGGCCTCCACCCTCAACAACTTCTCCTTTGAATCCTCCCACTTCCTTCAGATCAAAGGGGTAGCCATGGGCATCCACATGGGCTGCACCTATGCCTGCCTCTTCGTCGGGTACATGAAACAGTCCATCTTCTGCAGCTACACCAGGCGCCACTCCCCACCTTTTCCTCTGCTACATCAACGACTTTCTTGTAAGGATTGGACATGGTCAAGTCAATTGGGGCATTCACAGTCATAGGTCCCATATCCTTACAGTCCAGGGAGTGGATCGTAGTCAGTCCTGGGTGTCGAGTCCACCCAATCTGGGAATTAGCAGTAACTCTGGCAGGGAGCTGCAGTGATCAGTCAGGTGCTTGGTCACTCATCAATCAAGACTGCTGTTCCTTGTCAGTCACAACCATTTGCCAGTCTGTCCTGGAAATCTGTTCACTGAAAGTCAACGGGTGCAGCTGCGATAGTCAGCTTGGGGAGTCAATTGTGGGGATTGGAGGCAGAATGCTGGGATTGGAGGAGACAGTAATTATAAAGTGGAGGGAAACTCGTTACTAAATACTACTGGGAATTAACCTATTTTCTACGCTTCTGTAAACAACAATTAGGATCAATTCTCTACTCCTACCCGCTCCCAATTTAAAACCTGTAATTGATGGAAAATGTAGTAATCAATTAATACTGTATTTGTGTCTTTAGTTATGTTGTTATTCTGATTTCATTTGAAAATAGTGAGTGGTATTTATTACATGAATAGAAACAACATTACTAATAAAGAACAAAAAAAAATGGTGGATGCTGTAAATCAGAAACAAAAACAGAAGTTGCTGGAAAAGCTCAGCAGATCTGGCAGCATCTGTAAAGAGAAATCAGAGTTAACATTTCTAGTCCGGTGACCTATCCTCAATCACAGGACCTGAAACGTTAATTCCAATTTCTCTTCACAGATGCTGAAGAGTCTTTCCAGCATCGAGATAAGACTCTCGTTTTGTGTATGTATAAGTAAAACATTGCTGGCCGGGGTCAAGGTCATTTCTGGTAATTGAAGGGAATTTTTTTTTCCCCTGTTTAAACGTGGTTATATATCAGGGGTTAACCTGCTTACAGTCTTGAATTTCACAACATATAAGACCTGAAAGGAAAACAATGAATGATTAAAGGCTAAAGCTAAGCAAATATAGGGTTTTCTACCATAACTTCAGAAAGTAAGAACAACAATAAAGTCAATATGATCATCATTACTGGAGGTTTCTTACATAGATTCATAGAATTATAAAGCACGAAACAGACCTTCAGACCAACTCGTCCATGCTGACCAAATATACTCAATTGATCTTGTCCCATTTGTTAGCATTTGGCCCATATCCCTCTAAACCCTTCCTATTCATGTCCTCATCCATATGCATTTTAAATGTTGTATTTGTCCTGCATCCACCACTCCCTCTGTCAGCTCATTCCATACATGCACATCCCTGGTGAAAATATTGCCCCTCAGGTCTCTTTTGAATCTTTTCCCTCTCACTTTAAACCTATGTCATCTAGTTTTGGACCCCCTACCCTGGGAAAAAGAACTTAGATGCCCATCACGATTTTATGAATGTCTATAAGATCACCCCTCAGCCTCTTTTTAAAAAAAGAGATCAATATTCCTTTAACGATTTTGTTTAAGGAACTGCTGAATAGCATATCAGCATCTGTACTATTCATATATTTTCTCAATATCATTTCAAAACTAGTCAGATAGATCTGTAAAAGAGATGTACCAATGGCAATTCTGCGCGTTGTGGTTGCACGTGCTGGTTTTTCTGGTTCGAGCACCCAGGTCTTCTCATCTATCTCATCCATAACATCCCAGAATTCCTGCAGTGACTCCACTGCTGCCAGAAACTGACTGTGAAGATGTATCAAACAGCTCTGAGAAAGGAAATATTTAACAGAGTTATTTGATGAAATGGTAGAGAAGTTAATGAACGTAGTGCTGATGATTTGAATATATACAATACAAGGCACCACAGAATAAACTGTTAGCAAAATTGAAATCCATGGGATTAAAGGCGGAATTATAGTCTGGGTACTAACTTGACTTAAGAGGCAGAAAGCAGAGAGAATTGGAGAATGCCTGTTTTTCAGAATAAAGGAGTGGATAAAGTAATGTCCTTTCATAGGATACAGTTGAGACTGAAGTATTATTGTTTGACTGAAATAATTTCAAAATACCAAGCGAATGCAAAAACTACAGCCAAAACAAAATACACACAATAACCCCAGTAGGAGCATAGTAACACAGACGCAGAATGGAGGCCTGGATTCTCACATACAAAGTGAACTTAATGCTCTCCTCTATGGCATTTGTCAGCAGAGGGACATTTCATTGGGTGGTAGTTGGGGATCCCAACTGAGTATTGCCCAAGCTGGGACTGACAGATTCAGCCTTCCCTCTGGGCAGTCAATAGAGACCCTTAACTGGGCAATTAATAGCCACTTAAGGTCACCACCAGGCAACCACTTGCATTAACTAAGTAGTGCATCACAGGCTGTTTACACCAGACGCAGGATAAGCAAACTTTGAGAGAGTTTGCTTGCAGGCTTCTGGAATGGATGGTTTCCTTCATTCAAAGGCAGGATTGAGGCACCCAGTAAGAAGGGAGGTACTCACTGACAGACCCGCCGGGCCCCTGTTGCCGACTCTCTTCCACTACAATACTGCATTCCTGCAGGCTGGAATCCAACGTTAATACTAAGCCTTCGCTTGGCTGTCACACTAGCAGCAGCCATAGCCTCCCTGGTAGCACTGCCATTCATTCGAGCTGCTGGCCTCTCATATGCTGGCAGCTGACGGCCGGGGGTGACTTCTGCTCCAGGCATAAGCCCGCCACTATCCAGTTACATGCCCAAGTGTCATTTAATGAGTTCGCCTTACTTTAAAAAAATGGCAACACAGAATTCTAACTAGCTTTCTAGCCTGCCAGCAAGATCCCCATCACTTCCATTAAATACCACCTACATGTCAAGTACTAAACTAGTACAACTTAAGAGGCCTCAAGGCTTAAGCAAGGCATATCAAAGCTGTGTCAAACATCATTGCTTGCATCAGAGGAACTGAACCACAGGAAACACGAGAGGAAGTGACTGCTTACAGAGAGTGTGAGGCCATCTATGAGTGGAACCACAAAAGATGGGGGAAGATACTAAAGAAATATTTCACCTCAATACTTACTCTGGAGAATAACGGATGCTAGCGAACTTGGGGAAATAAACAGTAATATCTTGAAAAGTGTCCATAAAACAGAAGAGGAGGTGTTGGAGATTATAAAATACAAAAGGTAGATAAATCCCTGGAACCTAATCAGGTGTATCACAGAACTTAGAGACAGAGAGAGAGAGAGACGCACACAATGTTGTACAAGGGATCAGACTGTTGCTGTTCTAACCTTGGTGGTGGGGTAACGTTTGGAAGCAATTTAAAGAGTCATAATTAATCTGCATTTGGAGAGGAAGGGATTAAACAAAAGCAAATAAACATACAAACAAACATACAACCAGCGTGGTTTTGTTAAAGAGAAGTCATAAGATTAGAAGAAATAGGAACAAGCATAGGTTGTTTGGCTCCTTGAGCGGTTCCATCATTCAATAGGATCATGACTGATCCCATGTCTGACCAACCTGACTGAATTTTTCAAAGAGTAACCAGGTGTGTAGAGGAGGCTTTTAATGTGAAAGATACGGACCCATGCTGTCAGAGGCAAGGTGCTAGCATGGACAGAAGCTTGGCCGTCTGGCAGAAAGCCGGCAGAAAGCAGAAAGTGGGGATAAAAGAGTCCTTCTCAGGATGGCAGCCAGTAATGAGTAGTGTTCCGAAAGGGTCAGTGTTGGGACTACAATTTTTAACTTTATACGTTAACGATCTAGATGAAGGAACTGAGGACAATCTGGCTAAGTTTGCAGATGATACAAAGATAGATAGAGGGACGGGTGACATTAAGGAAGCAGGGAGGCTGCAGAAGGATTTGGATAGGTTAAGAGAATGGGCAAAGAAGTAGCATTTTAAGTATCGTGCAGAGTTTTGGGCCCCATATCTCAGGAAGGATATACTGGCCCTGGAGTGTGTTCAGAGGAGGTTCACGAGAATGATCCCAAGACTGAAAAGCTTAACATGTAAGGAACGTTTGAGGACACTGGATTTATATCCAACGGAGTTTAGAAGGGTGAGAGGGAATCGAATTGAAACTTACAGAATACTGAATAGCCTGGACAGAGTGGATGTTGGGAAGACGATTTCATTGGTAGGAGAGACTAGGACCCAAGGGCACAGCCTTAGAGTAAAGCGAAGACCTTTTAGAACGGGGACAAGGAGAAACTTCTTCAGCCAGAGGTTGGTGAATCTATGGAATTCATTGCCACAGAAGGCTGTGGAGGCCAGGCATTAAGCATACTTAAGACTGAGATAGATAGGTTCTTGACTATCAAGGGGATCAAGGATTATGGGCAGAAAGCAGGAGAATGGGGATGGGAAACTTATCAGCCATGATTGAATGGTGGAGCAGACTTGATGGGCTGAATGGTCTAATTTTTGCTCCCATGTCTTATGGTCTATTGTAATCTACTTGGATTTCAGCAAGGCTTTTGTGACAATCTCACAAGAGAAATGCGTAGCAAAAGTAAGAGCCCTATGGAGCCATGGAAATCTGACAAAGTGAATCCACAATGACTGGAAGTTGGTGTCCTGTGGTGTCCCACACAGTCAGTGTTGGGACCTTGTGATTTGTGTTTTATATAAATGATTTAGACTTAAATGTAGGAGGGTCGATCAGAACATTAGCAGATGATACAAAAAAATTGGAGGAGTGTCAAATAGTGAGGAGTATACCTTTAGATTACAAGAAATAAGTTACAAGATCAGTGGCAAATGGAATTCAATCCAGATAAATATGAGGTGATGCACATGGGTAGGACAAACAAGACAAGAGAACACCTGATGAACAGTAGGATTCTGGGAAGCACTGAGGATCAAAGAGACATTCGCTTACACACCAATCCCTTAAGGTAACAATACAACTGGATAAAGTGGTTTAGAAGGCATATTTATTAGCTGAGGCATAGAATTTAAGAGCAAGGAAGTTATGCTGTAGCTGTATAAAACATTAGTTCGGCCACACCTAGATTATTGTGTGCAGTTCTGGAATGCATTATTATAAAGTAAGGTAAAGTCACCATAGTCTTACCAGATCATGGGGCTGCTCTCTAATTAAAGAGAGAGAGATGACTGGTGATGGCTTAACCTGAGAGTCATCACACCTCAAGTGAGGAGAGAGATTGAGAAGGAGAATCCTTTTTGGTAACCTCGGCCAGTGCAGGAATTGAATCCATGCTATGGGCATCACTCTGCATTGGCAACTAGTCATAGAGCCAACTGAGCTAATTGAACCCTATCCATATTATGTGGAGGGATGTGATAGCAACAGAAAGGGTGCAGAGGAGATTTATCAGGATGTTGCCTGGGCTGGAGACGTTCAGTATTGAAGAGAGTTAAGGCAGACCTAGGTTGCTTTCCCGAGAACAGATAAGATTGAGAAGGGACACGATTGAGATGTATATTCTTTTAGGTTGTTTTACAGTACGATAACGCAAGATCACAGTAGTTTTTTTGATAAGCATTACTTAACCTTAAATATTATACAGCATGCTATTTATCAGAATACAAAACAAGTCAAATATTTTACTCAGGATTGTTGAAACCATGGCACTGACTCAGCTAAGCCAAATAAAATACTAGTAAAAAATGGGAAAGTGGCACATCATCAAATGCCATGACAGCAAATGTCACTTGATTAAATTTCCAGGAAATACATCAAACTAACACTGGCAACTTTAAATATATCATCTTCATGAACAGTGCTAGTGGGGTCTATTGGCAGGAGGAAACGAGGAGTCTGGTGGCAAGAAATGTAGGAACAGGCCAGAAATGTAGGAACAGATCAGAAAAGTGGTTTGATTTAGAGTCATTGAGATGTACAGCATTAAAACAGACCCATTGGTCCAACTCGTCCATGCTGACCAGATATCCTAGCCCAATCTAGTTCCATTTGCCCACACTTGGCCCATATCCCTCCAACAATTCCTGTAGAACCACAACATGACCTCCCAACTCCTGTACTCAATGCTCTGACCAACAAAGGAAAGCATACCAAACGCCTTCTGCACTATCCTATCTATCTGCGACTCCACTTTCAAGGAACTATGAACCTGCACTCCAAGGTGTCTATTCAGCAACACTCCCCAAGACCTTACAATTAAGTGTATAAGACCTAATCTGATTTGCTTTTCCAAAATGCAGCTCCTCATATTTATCTAAATTAAACTCCATCTGCCACTCCTCAGCCCATTGACTCATCTGATCAAGATCCTGTTGTACTCTGAGGTAACCTTCTTCGCTGTCCACTACAGCTCTAATTTTGGTGTCATCTGCAAACTTACTAACCATACCTCCTATGTTTACATCCAAATCATTTATAAAAATGATGAAAAACAGCGGACCCAGCACCGATCCTTGTGGCACACCACTGGTCACAGGCCTCCAGTCTGACAAACAACCCTCTACCACCACACTCTGTCTTCTACCTTTCAGCCAGTTCTGTATCCTCCCCAAGTATAGTCGTAACGCTATCCCTTATCAAAAATGCCACTGCCCCTCCTGTCTCTCTCCTCCCTCCTCCACCCCCACCCACCCCCACTCTATCCTTCCTATAGCATTTGTATCCTGGAACATTAAGCTGCCGGGAAAAAGATAACTTACAAAATGCAGCAGCCAATGAGTGCAAAGCAGAATCCCTCAAACAATAAACAACAATCAAATATTGGACAATGCTAATCAGAACTCTCATACTCCTTGAATAATGTCTATGCAATCCCTTGTATTGAATTTAAATACCAGCATAGTTACACGTGCAAGTCTCCAACGTGGGGTCTTGAATCCAGAATGACATCATAAATGACATTCTAAGAGCCTATAAAATCAATAAAGATCATGTGTTGCAGTAAGAAAGACTCTACCTCCAAGATTTGGCTGTGAATACTTCCTCAAATGGTTACAGGACCTCTCTGGGGTTTCCACACGGATGGGTACCAATAATTGTCATTTACCAGCACATTCAATGTAAATTCAAGAGAGTTGTAGGCATAATGGGTTTGGGATTCAGCAATGCCCTGGGATTTATATTGGGCTGTGACAAAAAAGCTAACGCACCCATGTCTATGCAGACTAACATAATTAAAAGCAAAGCCGGTATAAATGGTATCTGTTCAGTACATTGCTGCAGAGGCAGTGGGATGCACAGAAATATTCCAACATGCATTATTGGGAAAAGAATATTCTCCAAGTAGCCTTTCTTACTCCTTCCGATGGACTTGATGACTTCACGCACACAATTCTGCCCCGTAATAGAGATTACTATTCATGTGGGAAGCACTTATTGCAATGTTATGTACATTTTTCTATCATGTTGGCAATTTGGATTTTCCACTCCTCCTTAAATCGAACAGTGGAGAAGTCTTCGATTTAAATTTTCTGGCTTGCATTTATGCAATTGTATATGCAATATCCAGACTGAAAATACAAGATTCCTGACAAAGAACAACTTAGAATTTTACCTTTGATCGCACCTTGGCATGTTTTAATAATTTGGGCAGAATTCAGCAAATGCACTCATAAATTGAAGGCGATATCACAGTTTCAGTCAAAACACATTCATCATATAAACTTAGACATTTAAACAAAATGTACAATTCAACTTTTTGCAGTTCTTTTTCACCCATGCTACACGTTGAAACCAATGACATGACAAAGGAAGATACTCGAATTTACTACACACTTAATGTGAAGCTATAGACATAGACACCTGAAGGGCAGGATCTTTCTCTAAATGCCTAATGTATTTATCAATCTCAAAGCAGATTTCACAAATTAAGTAAAATGTTTGCCCCATCTCTGCTCATTTGAAAGGAAATCAAATATTTGCATTCATCTACATCCAATGTCTCCATCTCAGTTGCATTTTCTTATGCTCAAGTTGTGAATCACATAAATGATTGACAACTGATTGTGTGTGGCTCAAAGCCACTAACCCTTGTCAGCATGACAGACTGCAGATCTACATTCTATACTTATCCATTCTGCTGCAGGCGCATGCTTTTGCTTTAATGTAAACTATCCTGAAAGGTTTAGTCTGCCTCAGCAATTTTTACTGAAAGTTTATTTATGGTTGTATTACAGTAAAGTGGCTCCATCTGCTGTGGAAATCCAAAGCAAATAGTTCAACATCCCCCCCACCCCTTTAGCTTGCAATGCGTAACTGGGCCAAGTAGCATCAAAACTTACAAAATGTATGATCCTCTGTGAATTTAACATTGGCTCATTCAGAATTTGTAAGGATTTTCTCTCTTCTTTCACTTTAAAAACAAAAAGCTTATCGGAACTTAAACTTTCACTGTAACCTTGCCAATCATTCCAGCAGTTTAGATCATTAATACCTTAATTTAAAGTACTGTCTGCTACCGCTTGGCTTAAGCGTAGTTTATTTGCACACTCTTTATAAAATCAAATTCCTCGCACATTACAGGCAGATAACTAATTGAGTTCTGCAGTATTTACATTATCCACATTCCATTTCAACTTCAATGTGATTTTTTTCAGATATAAATTTCCAAGCAATCACTTTCATTTTCAACTTCAAGGCCTTGAGGCAGTCAGGTGCTTGACAGCTCATCAAACATACTTTAGTTTCCACAAATAAGGCATTTATGCTACATATGTTTAAATTCATTTTAAAAAAATCTTCTTCCCTTTTATAATCACAAGTCTGAAGTTAAGTTTGTGGGTAAAAATGGTTGTAATACTTATGACGGGTTAACTAAAATCAATATTTCTATGGTTATCTTTGTGGTGCAGACCACGGACTGTTAATTTAATACACAATTCAACCATTACATTTTCTAAATCACACTGACAGAACATCACTAAAAAAGGTGACTACATGAGTAAGAGAATTAACAACACAAAAATCTGCTTGAGTCAAAAGTCAGACTTCACTACTTTGAATGCCTTTAGCTTGGAGTCTGTTTTTTGAACATGAAGCCATGTTTTATATATTCAAAAGCACAATAAGGAAAGGTGCATTATTGTCTTGATCGCCAGGAAAGCTAATTCATTTCTTAAATAAAAGAGACCTCAGAATGTTAACAAGGTTGTAATCAAAGATTAGTCTGTAGGAAATTAACCCTTTACCTTTAGGTGGCTTTCCATGAGGAAGTCAGAGGCTTCAATTAATATTTTTACTTTTGTTACAGTTGAGAGCAAGAGGTTAACAGCCCTGTCACTAGATAAAGCTGTCCAGTGAGATAACAGTTACATATGGGCATAGGCCACTTTGCCCTTGATGCTCATTCCTCACTAGTCAAGATGTGCCATCTCAGCTTCAAACCACTGGCTTTATCTGATCATGCTGTGAAACACCTGCACTGGCGATCAGGCTTTGGCTTGATGTGCAAAGATCTGCCATCATCTGCTTGACATTGCACAAGTTATAATTATTCATCTGAATGAATATGTCAGAGCAGCAGCAGCAACCCTCTCATCACAGCAGCAGAAAAATACATCAAAACATTATCATCCCAGCAGGAAGACAGGGACCATAAGGAAAATTATGCATTTCAATATGGATGCCATGTAAAAATGTCAAGCTGTAACTCTAGCCGTGAAAAAAAATCATACGCCTTAATTAAAAATATATTCAAATACTACTGCCTAATACTTGGTAACAAATGCACAGATCAAATCTTTGCAAAATAAACAAATGTAGCAAATGGTTACAAAATACATGTATTTTATTACAATATTCATGTACTCTGTTTCAATATTTTGTTGTAATTCATACACCTTCCGGTTACAGATTTGGGCAGATATTTATTTTAAAACAATTAAAAGCAAAAAGGGATATAAAGATAAAATATAATTTATAATTTAATACAAATTATTATAATTTATATAATTTACTTCAGATTCAAATTATTTTGTGCTGAATGTAATTGCATAACAAAGTTTATCATCATGTCCATGAAATGCCTTGTGACTCACTTGTTTGCACTTGTGCAATTATTGAAAATTAGAGGATCTCCATATTTGACATTTTCCTTTTTGGTATCCTTGCTTTTCATGTTCTAGCTTTTTTAAAGTGTTAGTTTTTCGGCCACCATTCTGAACATTCTTATGCTTTTCCTACATTCTACAGTTTCTGACTTGTGTCCATTTAATAGAAAGTCCCACATGAATAGTCTTTATTTTAGTTTTGCCGCTTATGGAACACTGTGCCTTCTATAGTTTAAAATGTCCTACACATATTGATGTTCACAGTATGCTCCTAACAAGTCCCATTCTTGGACTTTGAGCACAAACTCTAGGCTTACTCTTCAAGTTGTGGTACCATTTTCAGTTGTGATGTTAAACAAAGGCCTTATTAGTACTCTCAAGCACATATCAAAATTTACCATTGAGGTATTTTGAAACAAAATATACAAGTGCTTGGTATCCTAGGGGCATAGTGGCTAGCACTGAGGCCTTGCAGCTCCAGGGACCTAGGCTCCATTCTGGGCTTGATTCCAACCTTGGACGACCTTATGTGGGGTTTGCACATTCTCCCTGTGTCCGCATGGATTTCCTCTGGGTGTTCCGGTTTCCTTGCACAGTCCAAAGATTAGGTCATAGAATTGTTACAGTGTAGAAAGAGGCCATTTGGTCAATCTATTCTGCATCCCACCAAGACTCAGGCTCCTGACCTATCCCTGGAACCCAGCATTAAAATTATGGCCAATCCAGCTAACCTAAGCCCATCTTTGGACTGTGGGAGGAAACCAGAGGAAGGAAATCTACCCAGACACATTGAAAAAGAGCAAACCCCACACGGTTACCAAAGCTGGAATCGAATCAGAGTTGCTGGTAGTGTGAGGCAGCAGTGGCAATTGATGAGCCACTTGGTGCCCCTTGAGGATTGGCCATGATAAACAGGCCTATTGGCTTCTTTCTGTAATCTTGGAATTCTATGATACAGTTGCATAAATGACTGAGCAACCCTCTTTAGGACACTCTGTTCTCATATTGAAGAGGTGGAGGAGGCAGCTAGAAACTTTCAAAAGAAAGTGTACCCTGTACAAAAGTCCTTCACTGTCCCATCACAGCAAGCAAAGATTTTCTAAGAGGAGTGGTGTTTGTACTACATCAACACCACTCCTCTTAGACAATCCTCGGGTCACAATGGCCATTTGCCTTTTGCAGTTAATAGACTTTAGGTTGCCAACAAATGTTTTCACATTCCAGTTTCTGAAGCTTAGCTTGTTTTTTTGACTGGAGAGATCGTAATCCTGGTGACTGCAGCGTCCCTGGGGAGGGAGGTACAGATTGTTATAAACACAATCTTTCACCAGAAGCAGCAGCTGAAGACCACATTAAGGTCCCCAGAGGTCTGGGCAATATTACCCAGAGAAAACTGGATATTGCTGCCTTGAAGGCTCTGGGGCAGCGGAAAGAGTTCCCGGGCCAGATGCATAATGGACTTGACCAAGTACCCATCCCTGATATAACCTAAATCTAGGCATTCTGAGATCAACTGAAGCCTGCCGTCCTTGATACCTGCATAGAGACTATTAGATTTGCTCTGTAATAGAACCAGAACTGATTTGACACGAATGACACCCAAATCTATGCTCTCAAGTGGAAGCAATGAGACTCTGGCAAAGCCACCGATATTCCCAGCGAATGACAGCAACATAGCACCAGCCAAAGGCTGATATCTAGCAATGTACTGATGATGTGAAGCACAATTACTGAGTGGAGAAGACATAGGAGATTCAAGCTTATGCAGACCAGCATGACATGCACAAGCTTTTTAGACTACCAAGGCAAGACTCACATTCGACTAGACAAAATCTTCTCTAATCACAGGATGGCTCCCAGCTCCTCAAGGACAACAAAACCATCTTTCAGCATTGGAGGGTGGTCTTCAAACTCTTCCTCAACCAAGAGTGCAGAGTATTCACAAAGAAGATCCACAAAGTCATCCCACAGCACATTGCGGAGAATTCCTAGAGTGATCCATCATTGAAATCATCTAACAGATGGAAACCAACAAAGTGAGAGATCCAGGTGGTAAATACGCACTGAGGTCTACCATGCTGATGGTCAGTTCATATTATGACTCCCTCAGCTTACTCTCCATCTCTGGGATAAAGAGGACATCCCCAGAAATGTCAAGAACATAGCCATTGTCACAATCTACTTGTGGGTATAAAGGGAATTGTGAAAACTACAGGGGCATTTCTCTCCTCTCTATCAAAAACAAGATCCTGACCTGAATTCTTTGTCCAGTCTCTGAGAAATTCCTCTAGAAATCCACTATGGTTTCTGATCATCCGAAGGTACTCCAGACATGGTCTTCGTGACTAGAAGACACAGGAAAATTGTTGGTGCAAAACCAAGAATCGTCCCTCACCTTCGTTGACCTGACCAAGGCATTTAAGTCTCTCAAATCACACAAGCCTATGGAAAATCCTGTGGAGTGTCATCCAGTTTATTGGTTGCTGATTGACGGTCTTCACCACCTTGAGACTTCTGCAGAATAATGAGTGCCACTGTCCTAAGCAGATGATCTGAAACTGACACCTTTTACATCAAAGTTGAAAAATGTGGTGCTGGAAAAACACAGCAGGCCAGGCAGCATGAGAATCTGCCTGGCCTGCTGTGTTTTTCCAGGACCACATTTTTCAACTCTGGTACTCCAGCATCTGCAGTCCTCACTTTCTCCTAGTTGACCTTTTACATCAAGGCTGGTGTCAAACAAGGTTGTACGAGCACTCCTACTTTGTTCACCATTCACGTTGTCCAACCTGACATATCACCACTGTCAAAATTCAATATCTTCTAGATAGGAAAGTTTTCAAATGAAAACTACTTTTGACTTCCCTGACCTTCAGTTTTTGGATGGCTGCTGTATGATGGCTCACTCTGCACAGTAAATGCAAAGGCTGCTTTACCTTTTCATTACCTTTAATAAAATTCTAGGCCTGTTCTTAAACAATCGCCAAGACAAACGTTCTTGTGGCCAGTTTAGCATCCCTGATCCACATACATTGACAGGGTGCCTCTAGAATACATGCAATACTTCCCATATCTCTGTAGCCACATTTCCCAAATCAATGAAAAAGTCCAGCACTGAATCAACTGTGCCAGCGCTGTTTTCTTCAAGATGGAATGCATGTTTGACACCAGGGATCTGTGAAAATTAACAAAGGTCGTGCTGTGAAGATTGTTGCCTGTACTGCCGTGAATCCTGGTCCATCTATCAACAAAGTGTTAGGTAAAGGGGTAAATTAGGGGAATGGATGGGTTGCGCTTCGGCGGGTCGGTGTGGACTTGTTGGGCCGAAGGGCCTGTTTCCACACTGTAAGTAATCTAATCTAATCTAATACATTATGAATTTTGAGAGATTCCATCAATAGTCCCTACAGTGATCAAATGGGATGATTGGTGAAACAACATGAAGCTTTTTCTGCCAATATCAATGCCCTGCTCCAGAAGAACCAACCTCAATCTATAGGCCAATGTGTCCGAATATCCAAAACCCACCTCATGCAGCAAGTTTGCTTCTGCCAGTTGTCTATTGATCAACACTCAATGGGTGGCCAAAGGAAAAAGGTATAAGAATACATTCAAGGTCACCCTAAATGATGGAGGCATTGATATCACTAACCGGGAGGAGAAAGCTGCCAACTGCTCAGACATGGTAACTTCTAATCTATTAGGACATCAGCCACATAGAAGCTCAGCAATTCAATCGCAAAGTAGAATGGTGGCAGAGGAAGGAGAAAGTAGTAAATCCAGGGCTGTGAATTACCATCTCAATCTTCGACTATTAGACGAGTTTCAAATAATTAATGTGATAGTTCCCTGGCGGGAAAATTCACAAATAAATACTGCTAATCCTGGAAAATGCAGAATTTATCAAATCATCTGGCTAACAGATCCTGGCATCTTCAAAAATGTTATAGTTCAATCAAGTGCTGAAACATGAAAAGGGTTCAAATTGGCAAAGTAGCATTGAGTGAAACGAAAATCCATGACCCTTTATGCAGCAATCCAAGGGAGATCAGGGATCATGGGTTGTAGTCAGGGGTCAAGGAAGGAGTCGGGGTCGGTGCACATAATTGGAAAATCAGCAGAAAAAAAAAGTTACCCAGGAGATACATTACACACCGGATCATCAACGCCACACTCACAGGAATCCGATTCACGAGAGAAGAAGAAAAGGATAACCAACTCCCATTCCTAGACGTGATGGTACAGAGAACACCGAACGGAGAATTCACCACAAAGGTATACAGGAAAGCCACACACACACAGACCAAGTCCTGAACTATGAAAGCAACCACCCCAACACACACAAACGAAATTGCATCAAGACACTATTCAAAAGGGCCACAACACACTGCAGCACACCAGAACTGCAAAAAGAGGAAGAGGAACACCTATACAAGGTATTCGCCAAAAACGGATACCCACACAATTTCATCAACAGATGCCTAAGAGAAAGACAACGGAACGAGGACATGCCACAACCCAAAGGACTAGCCACACTACCATACATCAGGAGCATCTCGGAACTGACAGCCAGACTACTGCGACCACTAGGACTTATAACAGCACACAAACCAACAGCCACCCTCAGACAACAACTCACCAGAACGAAGGACCCGATACCCAGCATGAGCAAAACTAATGTAGTTTACAAAATACCATGCAAGGACTCCACAAAACACTATATAGGACAAACAGGAAGACAGCTAACGATCCGCATCCATGAACATCAACTAGCCACGAAACGACACGACCAGCTATCCTTAGTAGTCACACACGCAGACGACAAGCAACATGAATTCGACTGGGACAACACTACCATTATAGGGCAAGCCAAACAAAGAACAGCCAGGGAATTCCTAGAAGCATAGCACTCATCCACAAACTCCATCAACAAACACATCGACTTGGACCCAATATACCGGCCACTACAGCGGACAGCTGAAACTGATAACAGGAAGCGGCAGGGACAGGCCACTATAAATGCCGGAGGAAACACCACAGAAGCGCTTCACAGGAGGCTCCCAAGCACTGAGGATGTCACCTAGACAGGGGACGAAACGTTTGCAACAAAAATTTCCAGCTCGGCGAACAGAACCACAACAATGATACATTACAATTTATCTGTCTAATTTCTCCTTCATAATCATCCAGGTAAGTATACTGAAACTAATCTGAAGTGTCTGATTTTTAACTCAAGAGTCAGAGACTTTTTAGGAGGATCCCAGAAGTGCAGGGTAATGGCCCATTGGAAGTTTAGATTTCTCAATCAATTCCCACAAAATCAGTGCATTAGGCGACCCAGACACTTGAAGATCTGGACCATGACTTTTTATGAGTCACAAATCAATCAATACATTTGGGTGGCATTGAAGGCAGGGCTAGCTTGCTAAACAAGCTCAAAAGCAGGTTTGCTGCATATTTCAGGAAAACATAATTGTTTTTTTCAAAACTGCAACTATTAGGTTTATTGAAACAAAACTAAAAGGACAGACAAGGTAAAGAGTATTTTTTTCCCTAGCTGCACAAATCTGCAGACTGAATGTCTGACACTAAGCCGAACTATTCAAGTGCTTAGGCAGTCGAGACTGAAAATAGCGCAAAATAAATAAGTTTCCTTCAACAAGTATATGTCACTAAGTTCTAAAAGGATCAGTGAACAAAAATAATTCCCCTCTTCCTAGGGGATGACCAGTTTTCTGCCGACGTTAAACGGAGGAATATTGTCTTTTAAATTGAAGGAAATTATTCGTAGCTTCACTTGCTACACCAAATTGAATCTGGTTTATACACAACTGGATAATGGAACTGGCATTTGTTTAGATAAAAGAACTAGAATATCATTATATCTTGCCAGATATCCAACTAATAAAAATTGTATTCAATTGCCTTTTTGTCTATTTGAGGCCAACAACTATAATCGTTTTGGAGTTCGTAAAATACAATGATTTTTCTCCTCTTTATTTCTTCATGGAATCATTCCTGGGCCCAATCATAGAGTCACAGAGTTGTAACAGCATGGAAACAAATCCTTAAGTCCAACTAGTCCACGCTGACAGTGTTTCTAAACTAAACTAATCCCACTTACTTGCATTTGGCCCAAATCCCTCCAAACCTTTCCTATTCACATACTTATCCAAATAGATTTTAAATGTTATAATTGTAACTGCATCCACCATTTCCTCTGGCAGTTGCCCCTCATACTCTTAAAACTTTCACCTTAAAAATATGCCCCCTAGGTTTGAACTCACTGAGCCTGGGGGAAAACCCCCTGCTATTCACCTTATCTATGCCCCTCATTATTTTAAGAACCTATATAAAGTCACCCCTCAGCCTCCTGCTTCAGTGAAAGAAGTCCCAGCCTGTCCAGCCTATTTTTATACCTCAAACCACCCATTCCTGGCAACATCCTGGTGAATCTTTTCTGAACTCTCTCCAGTTTAATAATATCCTTCCTATAGCAGTGCAACCAGAACTGCACAAGAGGCCTCACCAATGTCCTATACAATCTCACATAACATAATAACTCCTATAAGAGATTTTCATTTACATTACCAAACACTTATATTTTTTGATTAAGGAGGCTTTATCACAGCTCAGTGCACAAAGTCCACCCATATGCCTTTGCATATGCCATTGGTTAAGGGTCAAATTCTTTGTCTGTCTTCTTCCAGTCTATGAGCCAATTGTAACAAAGTTACCAGCATCTTGCCTAAGATCAGATAACAATATAGATCAAGAATCCTTTTAAGCTGATTAGTTCAGCTTATGGCTGAATAAACTCAGCAAAACATAAGGGAGGTTCAAATAACTGACTTTGAAATATTTTCACAAGATTGTTCTTCCAAACAAGATGCCTGTTTATCAGTAGATTCAGCTACACACTTATATTATTCGTATAATTTATAAAGACTGAACATTCCCTTGACAACAACACTATGGTACTCAAAAACAAAACAAAGGATAGTTAAGAAAACATTTACAGAATTTGACTTGTACCTGCTGTGTCCAAGAAATCACAAATGGAACAGGAAAATTTGTGGAACAATCAGGTGGTTCAGCTGGGTACTGAAGATAAACAAAAAGATATCAAGTAAGGAATAGGTTGCTGTTGTCTGCACAAGTGTCACAAACCTAACCAATCAAACCTCTGAACTCTTGACTTCAATGCAAGTCATTTCTTTGTGGAAGATCTTTTAAAAAGATGTAATTTTATAGAGAATAAACAGAGTTAACATTGAGTATGGTAACCCTTTTGTCAAAACTGGGTCACTGGACTGAAAACATTACCTCTATTTTTCTCTCCACAGATGCTGAGTTTGTCCAGCATTCTGTTTAGTTTCAGATCTCCAGCATTGACAGTTCTTTTTCAATACTGCATTTTCAAACTCATTTATTTGATTTTTTTTTCCAACCAATGCACGTCTGCATATATGTTACAATGAAAAGTTGCACTTCCATTTTAGTTTGGTTAGATTTCACACCTCTTTCTCTTGCACCTTCATCTAAAGTCAGTAATTGATAAATAAAACACAACTTGTTAAATTCCTTAGAAAATTTAAAGATGATGAACACAGGATTCCTTAAATTATGTATTATAACAATGACAAAAGTTTATATAATAACTCTTCAGAGGCTGGCATCCCATCAGCAATTACTCTTTATTTACAAATGCATAGCTTTAGATGATCAGTGTCTCCCATGGAGTCAGGTATTTAGGAGCTCAATATTCCTGACATTCATCTTTTTTTATGTCAGCCAGGTCTACTTGATTGGAACAGATTAACAGCTCCTCATATTCAATGAGGTCTAGATGACCGACCTTGCTACAATCACTGAAGTTTTAAACACATGTAAGTGAGCTAAGAATCCAGAAACCTCAATAGTTATACCTGATCCATGAAGAATAAAAACAAATCCCATTTGATTCTTAGCTTGTGGTGAGTTAAGAAATTTAAACCAAGGGATACAAAGGCAAATAGTCAAGGACCTTTGCAGGTGAAAAAAGGTCAAGACTCCAATACTAACCACTTTAATAATTTGTTCAGGGAAAAATCAATTTTAATGAATAGGTCAGGACAGAACTGTTGAACTTCCCTGAAAGTCATTCACACTTGAACCACTTTTAAAGTTACCAAGTAAGAATTACCAGGAATTTCAGCTTTCTCCATTTTCGCGGCACTTATCTGGAATACACCCTCTTCAAAAGCAGTCAAAACTATGCCCAATACTTACAATAAAAGTTTTTTGCTCTTAAATAAAGAAATAGACAAAGATCTAAGTCGAGTGTCACCTAAAAAAAACTCTGCTGATTATGGTTAGAAAAACAACTCAATGAAAAGGCTGGATTTCATCATTAAAAACAAAAAGTGCTGTAGATCACAGCTGGTCAAGCAGCACCCAGGGAGAGAAAGCAAGCTAACGTTTCGACTCTAGATGATTCTTCAGAGCTGACATGAAGTGTGGAGGGGGCAGAATTTAGGCATAGTTCTGATCTATGGAGTGGTGTGCGTGTGGGGCTGATGGAGTGTAGAGTGCTGAGGGAGAACTATGTTGATAGTTCTGATTAAAAGATCGGAATGTGAGAATGGCAAAACAAATGGCGTGTCTCATTGCCAGACTGGAAAGAACAGACAGTCCCACTGGAGTTGGGGGGGGGGGAGAAAGAGGACATGGTGGCAGAGAATGCATCGAGGTAAAGCTAAAAGAAAAGGAAGGAATGGGAGTGGGTTCACAATCTGATGGTGTTGAACTCATTATTGAGCCCAGAAGGTTGTAAATGCCTGGTCTGAAGAGGAGATGTCACTCCTCCAGTTTTCGCTGTGATTCACTGGAACATTGCAACATGCCAAGGACAGGAATTTCATCATTGCTGTTTGTGACTGTGGCATACAAAAAGCACAAGAGTAATACTAAATCAGGTATTGCTAGTCTCAACCAACCAAAAGTTGAAACTTGATACAGTTAAGTATGTACAGCAGTACCTCACTGACCTTTTCCTAATGTGAACCCAATTTAATGCCTTAGACTCCATGTGATCAGGGTAGAGAGTTGTGTAGGGAATGGGTGGCTTCAGATTGCAGTCACTGAACAGAGACAGGACAGCTTTAGCCCTTCATCAACTAGAACAATGTATAGTTGGCTTATGGTGGGGATAGGTGTGGGTAACAGTAGTTGTGTGCAGGGGTATATGATGAAAAGGTAGAGTTTCTCCAAAAAAGATGAAAGCCTACCTCTCCCTAGGCTTTTTTTTTGCAGTAGCAATTAGGCCTCAGAGAGCACTACAATGTCCACTAAAGTTGCAACTATTTCTGAAGGCCTCACTGATGCAGTTATTGCAGACCCTGAGATTGAGGCTTCAACTTTCCCTCACACACAGTTTGGGAAGCCCTATTCTACACCAGCAAGTCTCAAAAATGCAGCGAATTCACTATTGGGTTTATTTTTTGAAATACACCAGCAAATATTCAAGAAAGAGGCGTGATCTGAAATAATAGGACATCTTTGTAAAACTTAACTAGAATTAAAAAGTGTCAGATACTTTCAAAATGTAAAACTACTGGTATTAAATTTCTGAGCTAACCTTCCTCCCTTCTTTTCCGAAACTATTGATTCCTCACTAAGGGATATACATATAAACACTTTTGTCCTTTCTGCACTCAATTTAAATAGTCCTCCACACATGTTCATGTGGGGAAGATCAGAACTATGCCTAACAAAACCAAAGAAGAGACAGGTAAAGATATTTTTTCCCAGTTACACTGGGAAACATATATTGAACATATATGACATAAATGGTAGGATAGTGAAGAGTTTCAAGAAGTTTGAGGCCCATTGCAACTTAAAGCTAAAGGAGTTTTCCTTGTCAAGCACATGTCACCAAGTTCGAAATGCGCAAAAATGATTTCCCACTCCCAGGAAATGGGCGTTTCTATACAGAAATTAATGTTATTTTAAATGATGTTATTTAAAACCAAATAATAGATTGGCATCTTCACTCACTTATCATGTTCTTGCATGATGGGCATTGGACAGGAGCCATGAACCTTGGGACAGCAAATATCTCTTGGGACCAGGAATCAGTGGAAGTGGCTCAAGATTGGCCAAAACAGCTAGGTGACTCAAAATAAAGGCATTATGGCATTTTCTGATCCAACTGCATGCTGACAGAGTGGTAGCCCTATGGTTCCAGGGCATTTCTCCATTAATATGGAGGACCCGCAAAGCCACATGTACGATTGATAGCACTTGACGCCATTCCAAAACCTGCTCACTTGGCAAAGCCATGGGTGCTTTCCTCCTGTTTCTCTCTGGTAACAGACAAAACTATGAAGTTGCTGGTCATGGTGTACTGAGCCTTTGATACTTCTGTACTGCAGCAACAGAGAGCAGAGTGACCACACCCTTTTTGAATCATAGATGACTCAGACAATGTTAAATACTGAAGTAGTGACAGAAAATTTGCTCTGTGAAGACCATTAGTTGGTAGCACCTGTTACTTCTGCAGACAGCTTCCCTTATCAGTGGCTTGCACTCAATGTCCCTGGAATGTCACAATTGAAAAGAAGCTACAGCTATAGATTCCCAACGTTGGAAGGTTCATAGCTGACTGGCACAAATCTCTTCTGGCCCCTAGCAAGATGCAGCAAGCAAAAATGTGACTGACTACCTTGACAGCACTGTTTTCTACAAACTTTGTAGCATGAGAAAAGCTAGTCGAAAGCACCATATTTGCAATTTGGATGGCTGAGCCTTTTGTACCTCTAGGGGAGGTTGATGGTGGGGGCAATGGTTAGATGTGTGGACCTCTTAGATGCATATTAAATGATATTAATTATAAAATGATGTTAGATTAACTTGTAGTGTCAAAAATTGTCAAAGCAGAAATCAAACAGGTCTTAGAAGTTGCTTGAAGTCATGAGCAGTGTTCTCTATGTACTACGAGACACACATCAGCTCTCGCACTCTTATAAACATGGAGTGCCACATGGGCCTTACCAAAGTACGCCTACCATTTGTGGTTGCTCTGGTTTCCATGGCATTGGCCCTAGAGCACTGCACCACCAAACACCTCTGCTAACATCATTTTTTGTCCCCCAAGCATACGTTTTATATCATCCAAATTTGTTGTGCATTCTTCAGATAACATTTACATTAGATCAACCTATGTGCCCTATCAAAACTCTTTATTGATCAAACCTGAATATTCCCTGCACAAATAACTACTTTATGCTCCGTTCAGAGTTCAAGGCATCAATATTTGTTACTATTTTTTAAACCAACTTTATTTATTAGGTCCTTCAATTATTTCCATGCTACTCAAGTGTTAAACGTTTCAAAGGTAATACATAATTCACTAATTTTCTGTTTAATGTTTATCTCAATTTTATGGTAGAATTGTTCTTTGCTACCAAGAATAAACTACTGTACATTGAGTGTTACTGCACATCTACATGAAAATACTAATGTTGTTTTGAAAACACAAACAAGACACCAGTAAATAGATGCAAGCCACAAAATGTTTTGAGATATTTTTGAACCTGCTTGTTCAGAGATGCTGCTACATACCTCTAGAGCAGGTCGGACTCAAATCCAGTCCTCCTGGCTCACACTATCACTTTTCCACAAAAGCTAATTTTTTTTTAATATAAAGACCTAAATGAGAACATTGGCAATTTTATGACTTGCTGCCTTAATCAAAATTCATACTATATTTCCCTCTAGCACACTGCAAGTTCTGTGTTAACTCCCAATGTCACCTATCACAAGGTTTAACATGTGAGTGCTCTGATTTTATGCTTCACAATCAACATTGAATGGCCGAGGCACAACTAAATGACAAATAAGAGGATTTTTTTTTTATTTATTGCTCTCAGTACTATATGGAAAGTTATTTACTTGAAGAAGAAAACATGTTCTTTTTTCCAACCACTGCAAAACTGGACATTTCATGGCTTGTCAATTGTGGACAGGGACAATAGCTGCAAAATATTTCCTTGAACAGTTTATGGAACAGCAAATAGAATTGATGATGTTTAAAATCAAGGAATATTTCAATAGATGACAATTTGAAAGCCATGACAAAACTTGGAACAATATATTATCGTTGGGTTAAACGAATCTGTTCAAGCGTCAATTATAGGATGGGAAGAGCATGACAGAGACAACTTCAATGATACTACCCCAAGCTATCAGCAAGATACACAAGATCACTTCAATACCTGTTTTGATATCGTAGTTTGCAAGGCAGGGCATGACGTACAGGGCAACTGTCGTATCCGCCGGTCTGGTTACTACGAGTTTCAGTTATCCGCGGTTTAGATTAGATTAGATTCCCTACAGTATGGAAACAGGCCCTTCGGCCCAACAAGTCCACACCGACCCTCCGAAGAGCAACCCACCCAGACCCATTCCCCTACACCTAACACTGTGGGCAATTTAGCATGGCCAATTCACCTAACCAGCACATCTTTGGATTGTGGGAGGAAACGTGAGCACCCAGAGGAAACCCACACAGACACAGGTTTACCGTGGCCCAAACATGTTACATGGAACGTTTCAGAATCATTGACCAGGAGTTGCCGGGAAGGTAAACTTCCCATTTAACTGAAAGGGTTTGCTGCCATCTGTGGTAGGACTTGGAACATATCCCCTGCAGGTGCAGGGGGCACCACTGTACTTAATACGGATTCTGGAAAGAAATGCATTTTATAGATTTTTAAATTATCCAAGAAGTTACTTTGTTTAAAAAAAAAGTACACAACCTTAAAATGGAAAACCGGCAAATAAGTCTATCGGTGTCCCTTAAATATTTCTTAAATAATTCCAGTTCTTCAAGATGTACTGTAGCAACTCAGAGACTCCTTTGACTGCACCTTCCAATTCTGTATCTTCTGCCGCCCTTGTCCTTCTAGGTGGCAGATGTAGAGGAGCACTACCATCTGAAAATGCCTATCCAAGACATGCACCATTCTGTCTTGGAACTATAATTGCTGTTCCTTTTCTGTTGCTCAGTTAAAATCCTGGAACACCCTTCCTAAAAGCACTGCGGGTATTCTGGAAGCTAATTCTAATAAACATTTGCTCACCCAAGAAGAAGACAAGACTGACTCTCTTGATATGGACCATGTCTAGCATCAAGGAACCAAAGACTGGAGACAATGGGAATCAGGAGGGGAGAGGAGGGGAAGGAATTTTATGCTGGTTGGGACCATTCCTAGCATAATAGAAGATGGTTGTGTTTGTTAGGGATGTATCAGCTCAGCACCAGCACATTACAACTGGAGCTCCTCAAATTTTCTTAGCCCAACCATCTTCAACTGCTTCATCAGCGATCTTCCCTCCTTCATCAGATCAAAAGGAGTATGTCTGCTCTTGATTGGATAATGTTCAGAATCATTCACAACTTCTAAGATGCTGAAGTAGTCCGTTTCCATTTGCAGTATGACACAGACAACATTCCAACTTGGGCCAATAAGTGGCAAGTAACATTTATACTTTACAGGTGCCAGGGAATGACCCTCTCAAATGAACAGAGAATGTAATAATTACCATTGACATTTAATAGCACTATCATTGCTCAGTCCCACACTAACAACATTCGGGGGTTTACCCTCAACCAGAAATTGGAATTGACTAGCCATATACGTCAAGACAGGTCAGAAGCCGGGTACTCAACAGATTGGACCTTGCCTCCGGTTCCTGAATATGCATTCGCCATCCACAGAGCACAAGTCATATAAGTGATGAAATTCTATTTACCAGGATGCGTACAGTTCCAACAACACTGAAGAAACTTGACACTATCCAGGACAAAGCAGTCTGCTTGATTATCACCCTATCTGCTACTATAATATCCCTTCTGCACAGATGCACAGTGACAGCAGTATGTATTATCTACGAGATGCACTGCACTAACTCAGAGGCTCCTTTCACAGCACCTTCTCATCCTGTGCCCTCTACCAACTAGAAGGACAAGGGCAACAGATGCACAGGAGCACCATCACCTGAAAATGCCCATCCAAGACACACACACCATCCTGTTTTGGAACTATAATTGGTCTTCTTTCACAGTTCCTGGGTCAAAATCCTGGAACTCCCTTTCTAAAGCACTGTGGGTATTCTTACACCCCAATGGCTGCAGCTGTTCAAGAAGTCAGCTCTGTACCGCCTTCTCCAAGGCAGTTGGGGATAGGCCAAAAATGCTGGCCGAGATGTGGACACCCAATGAACAAATAAGAGAATCCTTATGTTTGCGATCTTTAGTTAACATCAAATATTCAAGACTGATTAATGAATTATGTTATACTGTACAGTTTCAGCTTTTGGCTAAAGTATAACTATCCTAAAATAAAATGCAATTGCGAACCTGACCATCTTATATCATAGGTTTCAAATCTCAAACTCTTAAGATGAAAGTGCACGGCCAAATAGTAACCAGAAACAAGTTGCACAAGTAAATAAATGCAACTCATTGTATCTATATTGACATTTTTTAAATATACAAAACTGTTCAAAAGGAATCCCAACATTATACCTTTGAATCCATTACCAGTGCCTCACCTTTGATTTTAATTTAATTGTGATCATATGCTCTCGACCTGCAGAATCCTCAGCCTTCAGCTTAATGGTTCTGAACTCTGCATCCATATAAGCAAGTCTGAGAAGAAAATATATGAAAGGTTTATGAAATCAAAGTCTACTAGTGATTTGATGTGTTTGCTTTACCCCTATTAATCTGAAACTAATATCAGAAAGACAAGGTCTTGAGTGCCAAGCATTTCTCCTGTCACAGATTTACTGCTGTTAATACACCAGTCGGCTGTTTAATGTGTTCATATATCACAAAGTTATTTACGACCTGTGTCAAGGCTCACGCTGTGGTCAGTGAGCACCATGTTTCAGTTTTCCATCATGGGAACCTTTGGCACACACAGCAGGTTCTTGTCAGCCTTTACTTATGTTCACATAAAACTTCCTGTCAGGCCTTTGATCAATTTTTGCAGTTTTATACTGTGTTAGAGCAGGCAGCATTTTTAAGCCCATTAGTATTATTAGTTTTTAAATCTATTCTTTCTCATTAAATCTTTCATCTTGCAAATTATTAACATTTGCAATGAAAACCATCATGTATGCATTTGTAACTTATCTACCTTTTGCTTTAAGAGAAATTGTGTACAATTCTGAGTAGGAAGCTCATTAATGTACTTTACTTAATTGGAGAACTATATCTGTAAACCTGCTCCAGCTGTAGACACTCAACTGTTTAGATTGGCTTTGTTAATCAATTTCAAATGGCTCTGACAAAAGTTAGTGATTAGAGTTTAAAGAATTCAATTAAAAAAATTAAAGAATTTCATCGCCCTTACAATGAGACACCAAGTCAAACTGACCATTAACATCCTAGCTTTCTTCACATTGTGCTGAGATAGACAAGCTTGGTCAGTGTAGTAGCAAAACCACTGCAGTCTTCGCATCCTTTGGTCAATGTAAAGAAAGTAAGAATTTTCAACAGTCAGACTGCTAGTCAATTTCTCTTGGAATATGACACAATGACAATTACCAGCATGCAAAATTCCAGAGAGATTTTAAGCAGTCATTGAAGGAAATAAGATTGAGGAAGACCAGGTTTTGTCTATTCTTTACCATTCCTTTTGGAGCCACAAAAGGCAAATGAGACAAGTTCTTGATCTGGCTTCTCGATGAAACCCAGCATAAATATGGTGACTGTGCGCCAAGAGGTTATAAAAGAAATCTTGATCAATGGGAAATAGATATTATTTTATTATTTTGTAGGAAGTGGCCATTGCTGGTAAGACCAGCATTGAAAAGGTAGTGATTAGCAGCCTTCTTGAACCGCTGCAGTTTAGGTATACATTAAAGTGCTGTTTGGATGACTCTCAAAGTTCAGTTAACCAACTCACTTTGGGACTAACCAAAAGCAGAGATTGATAGGTTGAGGCAAAACTTTTGGAAACCACCGAGTCCCAACCCAGCTATCAAGTAGTGAATGCAGTTTCTTGGCAAACAGGATAGGCAAGTGCCAAAATAGCCCTTGTACCCACTAGTTCATGGAAATAATGTACCTTTTCAATGACAATGCAAATTCCTGCAGATGCCAGTGTGTTGAGATAGACTGGTAGACTAATAAAGACAATTTATTGACTACTTATGGTCAGACTTTGACAGATTTTGAAAGACTTGGGGTAGTACACATAATAGAATTCAGCAGATTGCAGAAATTCCATTTAGAAGAATGCAGAAATCAAGATTGCAGAGATTTCACTGGAAATTCCCCAATCTCTGCTGGCAAGAGTTGTGTTTTTGCGCCAAATTAACAAGTATGGGCAGACTTCTCAGTTTGACAGGAGTTAAATTTGTGAATAGACATACGCTGCTCGAAGAAATGCTGGATGCATTAAAAAAAATTCTGAGAAATATGTTAAGTGTCCACAGAACAAAAAGAAAAATCTGTGAAATGACAGGAAATGGAGGGTGCAATGTTAAAACTGTCTACATACAAGTCACAGGTAGCCAAAATAAGAACTGAAACTCATGGAAAGTGAGGACAGAAATGTTATTGATAATTTGATAATTGATCATTTTGAGTAGTGAAGTGAATTTGTGATTTACAATAGGAGAATGAACCTCAGAAATGCTTAGAGTGTAGCCAATGTTTCAAGTGCAATCCAAATTATTAATGTCATGAACTGTCCCAATGGTACAACACGGTAATCCAAACTAAGCATGAAAGGGAAGCTTCAGAGAACAATGGACATACAAATCAAAGAAAAACCATTGTAGTATTGACGAGATTAATGTGATCCTAGTGATTAATGTGTTGGTGGCAGAGTCTTTCAATTGTGCAGTATTACACACTGGATACATGTCTACAGTGTGTCAAATAGTCTGGCTAAAATGCTACCTAGAATCTCCAAGTAATAAGGATAGAGACAAAGTTAGGGAATTTGAGAGTTCCATCAGATTTGGGGATGACAAGACACTAAATCTTTGAAAATAATGGTTATTCCTTGTAAGATAGGGGAATCAATCATTTTATTAGCACTGATGTAGTGTCCAGTGAAGTACCATTGTTATTATATAGGCCACAAATGAAGCAAGCACAAATGAAGCTGGATATGGAGAATGACAAAATCATTGTTGTTTGAAGTTACAGGTAATCCATTAAAGGGATCCTGATTGCAATATATCCTCTTCACTAAAGAAGTTAAAAAGTGTCGTTGATATCAGGTGTAGTAAATTAGAAGATAAAGTGAAATGTGTTAAAATTAAGTAGACTATTTGTGAAATGAATTGGCTAATGGTGAGTTTATATATGTATACACAAATATTAACATAATTATGAATATGGCAGCAAAAAAAACCATTTAACAATAGGTTATGTTAAAGGAACCATGCAGTAACAGACAAAATAGTTCATAACATTTTGGTGAATCATCCAAAATGTAAATTATCACCTGTACCATGTGGGTTGCCCGTGCTAAGAATTTCTTGAAGATGATAGGATAATAAAGCCCATATCAGTTAAATTTTGAAAGGAATCCTAAGGTTCTCAGTAATAAGTGATCAATTATAGCTTGGGCAGGGGCTATAATTGACTCAACTTTCTCTGAGCATTTGATTGTATTGCATGCAGGCTGAAAGGCTTTCAGTAAGCTCCAGTCTTAGAAAGAATTCAGAAAGCCTTAAGACACAATGTAAGGCCGTTGGAAACCAGCTTCGATCA
Organism: Chiloscyllium plagiosum; assembly: GCF_037043375.1. Taxonomy (NCBI): domain Eukaryota; kingdom Metazoa; phylum Chordata; class Chondrichthyes; order Orectolobiformes; family Hemiscylliidae; genus Chiloscyllium; species Chiloscyllium plagiosum. The sequence goes on from NW_028270148.1 coordinate 65,216,801, forward strand.
GCAGGGTATGGTTTGTAATAAGAAGCGAGGCCTAAAGACTGGAGAAGCCCAGGAAGGTTACTGTTGAAAGTGGAATAATAATGTTACAGTATAGGAATGCAACTGTTCAAATATACTCTCCAAGGTTGTTTGATATGGATTACAACTTTGTAGATTGAAATCTCCCAAATCCAAATGTTACACAGCAATAAGCATCAAAATACCACAACAGACAGCTTGTCCAATGATAAACAGATCAATTCTGATGGTAAATAGGAGGTTATTGGCTCCAAAGTACATCTCCAAAAGTGAGTATCGACATACAATATTTACCAGAAGGGGCAGCACAATGGAGAAATATGAATAAATATGAGCATGGAAAATATAAAAGTTGGGTGAGAAGGAACAGGTTAGGTCTATGGATGAAGAAGTACAGAAATTAAAAAGGTAATAAAACTCAAACAGTGAGTTTGTAAGCTCAAACAGTAGATCTGGAAGGAAACATGCCTCTAGAAAAATATTATGACCATTGAAAAAACTCATATTAAAAGGAGGACAAAGAAAAACAGCAGCAAGATAGAGGGCACAGTATAACAAGGTTAAGAAATATAGTACCAACCAGGAACGCCATCAGGAGCAGAAGCTCATGTGGTTCGTAAACGATCCAGAAGTCAAGTCAATACATGATGTCAAACAACAAGAATTAAAAAGCTGAAGAGAATTTGGGGTAATAACACTAACAAATAAGGGACAACCAGCTCAGTATATGCACAACAAAAGTGTCCCCTGATGGAACATACAAAGTTAATGCAAGTCTAGTGGCACAAGATTTTGAAGAATATTGGGGACCTCGATATCAGTAAATTCACTATCAATTTTGAAAATTTTCTTGGCTTTGTTAGCAACAAATGCTTGGGAGTGTAAATCAATTAATATTATAGCTGCAGTTCCGCAGGGAGATCAGCTCAAGAGGGAAGAGTTTCTTCATCCTCCAAGAGGCATCAGATGCAATGGGACAATCTGGGTTTTAAATACATATGGATATGGCCTAAATGATGCCTGTAGATTTTGGTATTCCTCAGGAAGATCTATATTAGTAAAATTGTGTTGTTTTCAGTTAAACTTCCGTGTCTTATTGATACTAAGGGTTAGTTTTCAAGCATCTTTAATATACACACAGATAATTTTTTGAGCAGTAAATTTGAAAACATTGTCAAAAATGGGCTTAAAGCAGAATTCAAAATTGGAATTCAGTATGCTAAGGCTTTTAAGCTTTGAAATCAGGTAGCATGAATTGAATATCACTCTGTATAGCATTCTTATTTGAAAAAATGTTAACTCCATTGTTATTAGTCAAAGTAGGACCTCACAAAAACATGCAGCAGCATTCAAAACTAAAATAAAGGAATTACAATTAGACAGCTGAATTAGTTGGGCACTCAAGCGAGATGCCAGTTCTGAAGAATTAGAGTAGAGTACAACAAGAAGACCCAAGATGGAAGATATTATTTGGTGAACAAAACACTAAGAAAATTTAAAATAGAGCATAAATGGTGTTATCAAGTTTCCAGCATTGGGAGATACCACAAACATAAAACTTGTTGGCTTTAGTGATGCCTCTTAGGTAAATCTGTGATGGATTCTCCAGTACAGGCAAATCTCTGATTTTTCTTAAGGGAAAGGTGGTAAATTTGACTCTTTGGCTTGGGAGGCAAGAAGGATCAGCAGAGTAGTAAAAAATGCCTTAATAGCAGAAACTCCCATTCTTGATGAGGCTTCTTTCTTGATGAAACTACTGGATGAAATTTCAAAAAAAGAGGTTTCAGCATCAATACCCGTTGAGTGCTACACTTATAATAAATCACTATGAGATAATGTATACTCAACAAAATGTACGAATGGAAAAAGACTGAGGTAAATGCTGCAGTTTTAAAACAGAACTGAAAAATGGATAAATTTCCAAACTGAAATAGATGGATAGCAGTGTCCAGCTATGTGATTGGATTAGATTAGTTTCCCTACAATATGGAAACTGGCCCTTCAGCCCAACAAGTCCACACCAACCCTCTGAAGAATAGCCCACTCAGACCCATTCCGTTTACTCTATATTTACCCCTGACTAATACACTTAACATGGCAATTTAGCATGGCCAATTCAACTGACCTGCATATCTTTGGATTGTGGAAGGAAACTGGAGCACCCAGTGGAAACCCACGCAGACACTGGGAGAATATACAAACTCCACAAAGACAGTTGACCAAGGGGGGAAATCGACTCCAGATCCCTGGTGCTGTGAGGCAACAGTGCTAACTGCTGAGCAACTGTGCCACCCATAATTTGTTTTACAAAGAAAGGGTCAAGCTCAAAGAAACAGTTGGATGTACTGGAGATAGGACGATTGGAACTTTAATTCAAAGAAAGAAAACAGGAGCATTTGTTTTTAGACAATATAGACAAACATAATGAAAAAGAACTGTTACCATCTAACCCATGGTTAGAAGAGATACACGAGACCCAACAGAACAGGAGGCAGGTGCTGGGTATATTAAAGAGAGTTTAATTAGGTGTGAACTTGTATCAATTTGGAGAATTTATAATCAGTGGAGTTAGAATTTACATACTATGGTTAACTTGGGCTCTGTTCAGAAACAGTTACCATCTAGTTTATAACAATCAAAAAGCATTTTTTTGGACAGAAACTATGGTGAAAATTTAGAACTCTCACCATTGAAGTTGGGATTAAGAAGACTATAGACTCATTTGGATCCGTACAAGAAAATTTAGATGCACTCCATCATGCTGAAGGTGATATTCCTTCTTCTCAACATCCTCATCTTCCACCTTGGAAAACTATTGCAGCTCTCCCAGCTCTTCAATTTTCATCACCTTTCCTCCTTGTCTGTTCTAGTTGTGCTGAGCTCAGCATGCAAGGATTATGTGATTACATGGGAGTAATACCACATTCAAGTTCTCCTCCAAGCCACTCACCATCCAGACTTGGAAATATATCACCGTTTCTTCACTGTCACTCAGTTAATATCCTGGAATTCTCTCTCTAATTGCATCGTGGGTGAAGCCACAGAAGGTGGACTGCAGCAGTTCAAAAAGGCAGCTCACCACCAAGTAGGGATGGGCAATAAACGCTGGTCAACCAGTGATGCCCATATCCCACAAACAAACATATTTTTTAAAAATCCACTCAATCAGAATATAATGCAAGAATGCCCCAGAGCATTGGAAACTCGCTTTGAGGCAGTCTATTACAACAGACCAGATAGGAGAATGCATTACATTTGGTCTTGGTCAGGGTGTTGTGTAATATAGATATTGGCCACAGGAGTTGAAGGTAGCTCCGGTATACCAGAACCATCCTGGCAAGGTATCTGGTCCTTGGCATGAAGCAGGAACCCAACAGTTAAAGGATATAGACATCATGGCAGTTTCCAAAGTTTCTGGCAAAGGTATCCAAGGTGTGAAAGTAATGAGGATAGATGCTTTGGATGCCAATAGGAAATGTTTCCATTTGGGAAATGAAGAAATTACTGCCTTATTTAGATTAGATTCCCTACAGTATGGAAACAGGCACTTCGGCCCAACAAGTCCACACCGCCCCTCTGAAGAGTACCATCCAGACCCATTCTCCTACATTTACCCCTGACTAACGTACCTACCAGTATGGGCAATGGAGCATGGCCAATTCACCTTACCTACACATCTTTGGACTGTGGGAGGAAAACCACGCAGACACGGGGAGAATGGGCAAACTCCACACAGATATTTGCCAGAGCTGGAATCGAACCCAGGTCTCTGAAGCTATGAGGCAGCAGTGCTAGCCACTGAGCCACCATGCCACCCACAATATGATATGGTTCTCAGTGTAAAGTCTATAGTGCCCTGCATGGGCAAGACAGCAATGTTAGCAAAGACTACAGCCCAGGGTGTCACAATGACCTCATCACAGGGAAACAAGATGAAGCAATTTGATTTTGCACAAATTGTGTTCGTGGGTTGAGGCTTGAAAAGATCCCACACAGTGGATCCTTGGAAGCAGTCCATCACATTAAATTTAATAACAAACACAAAACATTGGAGAGAATCAGCATGTGTGACAGTATCTGTGGAGAGAAACAGTTAATGTTCAAACATCCAGAATCACAATGTTTCAGACTGGGTGAGTTCTGAAGAATCATTACAGAATTGAAATATTAACTTTGTTTCTCTCTTCATAGATGCTGCTTGATCTCCTGTGTTTCCCCAGCAAATCGGTGTTTGCTTCAAACTTTCAGCATCCGCAACATTTGTCTTTCCAAAAACGTAATCATAAGTGTCCACTTAACAAGTACTGGGATAGTTTGGCCACTACTCCTTCAGGTCACAAGTTCTGTTCCAGCAGATGTCACAACTCAGTAATTGTCTCCCTAAACCTCATTCAGTAGTGCCACTCATCTGGAGGATATGACAGCAAAGTCTGTTAATCTCATCCTCTGGAATCTCCCCTGCTACCTAAAAGGATCTTCTTGATGTTAAGGCTGCTCAGCAACCACTAGAGGTTGCTGACGGCCCTGCGTTTGCTGATGCTTTGCTCTTCCTCAATTTCTCTGCTCCTTCATTCCACTTTGGCCATAGCGATGCCAACACCTGCTGTGGCTGGATCCATTAAGGCAGTTACAATGAATGAATGCAACAAGTCAGCAATTGCAGTCGACTTTAACATCAGCCTTGATACAACAGGACATGGAAGTCACTGAAAGCTTCCACACACACCTCTAACATATTAGGCCTTATTCAGATACATGCAGCACAAGTAATGTCACACTCCATCTGTTAATCTAGTTGCCCAGCCCAATCATCATCTTATTTTTGCATTGCAGTCCTTTCAACTCTATTAGCTGTGAGCTTTCTGTGTTCTCAAATTCTCCTATTTAACTGGTCATCACCAATATTCCCCTGGCCCCCAGAGCAATTACACAACCACACTCAACAGCATGATCTAGTGATATCCTCATTGAATCAAGAGTAGTGGCAGCTATTGAACCCTTATGTCAAGGATTGCTCCCATTCACTGTAATTGCCCTTTCTTCACCCCGCCACAATGTTTCCAATCCACAAACTCAAGCTCTCCAATTTCCCCAAGATAAAACTGACTCCTAATAAAGCCTTTGACAATTAAAGCTCAAATCCCCTGGAATGACTATTGTCCAACTTGTTGGCTGACTTGGGAAGGCAGCTCTTGAACCGAATTCTATCCAGCTCCCTGACTGACATTCCACCAGTCACTGGACTGGTTAGAAACGGATTGTGACACCAGAGTGTGAGGAGAAAATTCCCTGAACCCTCATTATACCAAACTGCTGAGTGGCCAACCCCTGCACTGAGACCAGACAATGCCCTTGAATGACTGTGATACCACTCTCAACTAACCACAGTCACTTTTCACTGAATGAAGGCTTGTTTGATGAAGTAGTGTGAATGCCAATGTAACTGCAGGTGCATACTACAGGTGAGCCATTGACATAGCACAGTAGCATACAGCAACTTACCTTGCCCCCACTTGACTTTTCAGTGCTGGCAAATACCAGTTCCCAGTTTTGTGTGTAGTAAAACCAAGGCAAGACAGAACTACGAACAGACTAAGTTCTGAACATAACACCAATGTTCTAAAAGGCAATGCAAGCCAGAGATGTCTTTGGCATCCAAATAAGCACAAATTGAGTGAGCCAAGAAAGCAAAGTAAAAGCTCAGAGATGCACCCTGTTCTGATGCATGAGATGGGTGTGTATCTCTGCAGTGCAAAGCAGCCTGGTAGCAGTACTAAAATGCAAAGTGTCGATAAGCTCCAAAGTATACTATTGAAGGCTGAACTGTATTGTAAGGGAATCTGAGATCATCATGATCAGGTGAAGAGACTGGTACTCTGCTGGGCAAGGTTTCTATGGAGAAAAGATGCACGTGGTCACTGCCCATGGAGCATGCTCTGAGGCATTGGGGATTACTGGCCAAGAAGGAGGCGAGAAAAGATGCCAAAAAGCTGCAGCTGCTACGTAATTTTTCTGAATTTTAAGTCAGGGTATGATGCCATCAAGCTTTTCACTGGCACCTCAGAAAATACTTAACTGTATAAAAATGAGGTGAAGTGTAATAATAATGAGAAGCTCTTGCAGTCAAATGGAACTCTTGCCACTCACCGGCACAATTCTAATTTGCAACTGAACCCTCAAAAGGGAAGTCAGACTTTTCTATCCTCAACATTGAGAATCTCATCTTCCATTCTCAGTTGTCTCACAACTTGCAGCCATTTCCCTTTATCACTCAAACTGGGAAAAATTCACATCTTAACTCTCATTCTTCCTCCACAGAATATTCCGGACTATTCCTCGCATTTGTATTTTCATTATCAATCGGTTCAACTGTCATGGCAAAGATCAGTACATATATACACACATATTTCTTTTAAAAAGCATATACGCAGACAATAATAATGAAATTTTATAGTTAGTTATAAATGTGCATGAATTCAATCATAATAACGGAATTGAAAGAAACTGCAACTTACTTATCCCAACCCAAACTTTCAATTTCTTTAATAAGCTGTGCATAATATTGTGGAGGAGGAGGAGCTGTCAGGTCATTTTTGTTCCTTAATGCAATTTCCTACAAAATTAAGAAGTCATTCTTCAGTAATTATCCACAACACATTTACCATACCAGCCTAAATTTTATAGATTACAAAACTGCAGTGCATTGGGTTGACAGAATGACCTGGCAGTAAACAAGTTGAAATTATTATGTTTTGTTATACTCCATAATTTCTTAATAACTCTCAATAAAGTACTTCAACTATTTAACTGACTCAGCAAGCGATCTTGCTTCAGAGGCAATCGTTGTTGGAATCATTTATTGAAAAATATAGAAATTGTTTTCTGCCTTCAAAGAGTTGAGGTGAGCAGCAACTTTATAGAAACCTTCAATGATAAACCCATAATAGCACATTAAACTTCCAAGCAAACAATCCATTGCTTAGGAAGTCTTAGGAGGCACAGTCCAAAATAAAGGGTTAGCTATTAGAGCTATGCGAAGAAATGTCTTCTCATCCCAAAGGTATGGATATTCACTCATTGAGTATATTCATGTCAGAGATCAGTAGATATTAAATGGAACTGAATAATACTATGGGAATATTGACCTGAGGTTGAGCAGTTGTGCTTCAGCTCAATGACAGAGCAGGTTCGAAAGCCAAATGGCCTTCTCCTACTCCATTTCCTTGTGCTCTTACATGATAGTTTCTGCATTCAAACTTGGCAGCCTTCATTGAGTGACTTCAGTTCTTGATTTGGCTGCTAGATGGCATACTTTGCAGCAATATTGTAGCAATTCTTCAGAAGATCTCAAAAGAAACTGGCAGAACCAGTCCCACTTCATATGAGGCATCAAACCTAAAGAAATGAGTGACAAACTGAAGAAGTTTACATTCAAAAAAGAAGAATGCACAACTGAAAAAAGATTACAGTGGCATGTCTACCAACTTAAATTTATAAAGTGCCTTGAACCCACAACATTTGTTTACAGGTACATTACAGCACAAACTGTGACATTGAACCTCACAGGGTGGTTATCAGGACACATTAGCAAAACCTTGGTCAAGATGTTTTAAGAATCAAATTTAAGGCAGAAAGTTTAGAAGGTCAAAAAAAATTTGGAGAGGGAATTCCAAAACCTAGAATCAGGGGAGTTGAAGGTTCATGCAATTGTGGAGCATTAAAGATTTTGGATGACCAAAAAAGGCCAGAATTGAAGGAGAGCACATATCACTGAGGAGTGAAGAGCTGGACAAGGTTAGAGATAAGGAGGAGCTAAGTTATGGAGGAATTTTAAAAGAATGATGAAAATCTTTAAAGGCAGAAGTGGGTACTGCAGATGCTGGAAATCAGAATCAAGATTAGAGTGGTGCTGGAAAAGCACAGCAGGTTAGGCAGCATCCGAGAAGCAAGAAAAATCGACCTATCAGGCAAAAGCCCTTCATCAGGAAATGAATTCCTGATGAAGGGCTTTTGCCCTAAACGTCAATTTTTCCTACTTCTCCAATGCTGCCTGACCTGCTGTGCTTTTCCAGCACCACTCTAATCTTGACACTGAAAATCTTTAAAGTCAAACCAGACTGGGAGCCAATGCAAATCAACAGGCTGATAGGAAGTCGAATTTTGGAAGAGCTCAATTTTACAGGTGGCCTTTTAGGAGATAATGGTCGAGTCTCCAAGCTAGGGACCCACTTTTAAGCTCAACTGCAGGATCTTGAAGCCTGCTGTAAATTTCAGCCCTTTTTTTAATGATATACAACATGGAGAAATTACAATGGGACATTAATCAGTCATAAAGGTCTAGACTTTGTGCTAGAGTGTAAAACTGGTAGAATGAAATTGACCATCCATTTCACATTCCTAATTTTTACCTCCAGTCAATCTTCTATTGAAATTTTTAAAAAGGGAGATGTAAAAAAGAGGGCAAAATTGAGAGCTTGATTAACTTTTCTTTTCATGAGTACGTCCACTTTACACTGCTACTCTCGTTTAACAGTCCCATACCATCAATACATTTATCATAACCAATATAGTTTCAACTCAAAAATTCACCATGAGGCTGAAGTGAAGTTACATCAGCCCAAGATTTCAATATTTTACTCAAATTAACATAATTTGAGAACATTGCATGAGTAAAAGAAATGTTTCAATAAATTACTACAATTTAAGGAGACAAAAAAAGAAATCAAAATACTGCAGATGCTACAAATTTAAAGGAAAAATCAAAAATGCTGGAAATACTCAGGTCTGACAGAATCTTTGGAGAGAAAAACAAAGTTAACATTTCATGTCTATGACGTTCCATCAGATCAGAAATGCTAACTTTGTTTTTTCTTTCCACAGATGTTGCCAGACTTGCAAAATATTTCCAGTATTTTCTGCTTTATTATAGTTTTAGTAGGTATCGTGATGACAAGTTAAAGAGTAACAGACATTTGGTGAAAAACTGAATTACGTAAGACAAAATAAATTCATTTTCAATGACTGCTCCACTATAATTGCTTTAGTAAGTTGCCCAATTTGTGCATGCAGCATTGCCTTCCTATTAAACAAAGCTACGTACTCATGGGTAAGTCAAGTGTGGAAAATCACAAGGGATGATTCCAATTCCAAGGAGGTTAATTCTGTAAGTTGCAATACTCTTTGCCATGAAATAGGTAAGAGAGTTTATTTTTAATGTGGCCATCTTCAGCTTTATAGCTGAGTAATTGTGCAAGTTCGAGTGAAGCCAGACAGCATACTTTAAAAATATACAAATTACTGATCAAAACACAGCACTTTTTCACAATGTGTTTCATACTATGAAATAATTCACAGACTTAGATTTGCAACTGTCCCAAGTATTCTTGGCTGAGCCTTCTGATGAGGCATTACACAACAGAGGGGAAAGGGAAAAGAAGAAAAATGTTTTCCAATTTGGGTGAACTTGGGCCACTTAGGAGCAAGTCCCTTTGGCAAAACCTTCAAAGCAAATCACCAGCCATTAATCAGAGTTAATAATTCATTTAAGTTACATGCGATAAATTTAACCTTTTAAAGGAATTTAAACAATTTGCTCACATTTTCAGCAATCTTAGTTTTATTTTACAAAAGACTTTTGCTAATTTTTCAATTATAGGTCCTGTTGTCAAATTTTATTCTTGGATTCCTTTTCATACAGCATTCAATTGCAGCAGGGAGCAATATCAACTCATTATAATTAGGAGTCAAGGAAAACCAGAAAGCTCTTTTAACCAATGAGATTTATCAGCATGTGACCATAATGCAAAGAATATATCACTGCGTAGGAAACATATTGTTCAATAGTTCTTTCTTACTCACTTCAGGTGTTCCATGGACTAGAAGTATCCATTTCCAAAAACAGCCAATATACAAAAATTAAAGCAATCCCCGCTTTTACTAATAAGATTAAATACCTATTGAGCACCCATGGCTGAATTTGGTTAGGTTCATGCAGTTACTATAGGATTCTAAATTTCCAGAGGTTTACAACATCAGCTTAGACTTTCCATAAAGTTTTGAACTTTGCATGCACCTCTTACTGCACCTGCATCCAAATTAAGAAAAGCATATAGTCCATTGCTCACCTGAAATGCTTCAGGTTTTTAAAATTATCTATTTGACTATATTAATCTATGTTGCTTGTATTTAAATATTTTCCTCGATAATCACAAATTGATCAAATAACAAAGCTGATCTCACAAATTCATAATTCAGAAATTAGGGATGGCCTTATATGGAATTGGAGCGTCTGCGAAACGTTCATTACTCAACACAGAAGATGTTGATTACAAAAGTAGTAACTTGCAAAGAGTTTTCTAGCCAGCTAAACAAAATATCACTTGCAAGTCAATTCGGAATATGTAATGTGGTGAAAGTTGCTGCTACATCTCACTGGCTACCATATCTCCCTTTTAAAAAAGTACTTATGAAGATTGAAAATTGACAAGAAGATTTTGGATTCAGTCACAGAATCAGAGATATACAGCACAAAAACAGACACTTTGGTCCACCTCACCCATGCTGACCAGATATCCTAAATTAATCTGGTCCCATTTGCCTGCATTTCATCCATATCCCTCTCAACACTTCATACTCATATATCCATCCAGATGTCTTTTAAATGTTGTAATTGAACTAGCCTCCACCATTTCCACTGGCAGCTCATTTCATACACACACCGCCCTTAGGTCCCTTTTAAATCTTTCCCCTCTCACATTAAACCTATGTCCTCTGGCTTTGGACTCCCCAACCCTGGGCAAAATACCTTGTCTGTTTACCCTAACCATGCATATCATGATTTTATAAACTTCTAATCCTCAGTCTCTGATGCTCCAGGGAAAATAGCTCCAGTCGATTCAGTCTCTCCCTGGCAACATCCTTGTAAATCTTTTCTGAACCCTTGCAAGTTTCACAGCGTCATTCCTAAAGCAGGGAGACCAGAATTGCACACACATTCCAAAAGTGGCCTAACTAATGTCCTGTACAGCTGCAACATGTTCTCCCAAGTCCTACAATCAGCGCACTAACCAATACAGGCAAGCATACCAAATGCCTTCTTCACTATCCTCTCTACTAGTGACTCCACTTTCCAGGAACTATGAACCTACACTCAGAGGTCTCTTTGGTCAGCAACACTCCCCAGGACCTTACCATTAAGTGTACAAGTCCTGTCCTGATTTGTCTTTCCTAAATGCAGCACTTCATATTTATCTAAATTAAACCCAATCTGTCACTCCTCAGCCCATTGGCCCATCTACGTTTCCATGTGACATGTGAAACTTTCTTCCAGGAATGATGAATGTGTTTCAAGAGTGGAAGCCATGATAACATATTGACAATCTATAATGTATTCAAACATGGATTTTTTTGGAAAACAAGGTAATGGTATGGATTTCCCAATTTAGATGCACTTAGTATTAAAATGTATCCCCAAAGTTATACAGTGAGATGTAAATGCAGCAAAGCTTAGAATGAGAATAATATGTTTCTTCCCTGCATTCAAGAGAATGCCAAATCTGAGATATTTGGCTAGAGTATAGAATTGATTAATCAAGTTGTTGAAAAAAAAATAAGTAAATTATAAAAATGCAGTTTTATACATCTCTGCTCTTTATGTCCCACCCCTTGTACTCACCAAAACAGTCTTAAATTCCAACATGAAACTAACCAAGTCAGAGCAGTGTTGCAGTCTCTGGTGGAGAAAAGGAAAATGGTCAAATGTTCTTTCAGTGACTGATGGTGCAATACAGTGCATAAGATTTGATTGGATTATAAAGTATCTAATATATATGTTGACTTTTCCCTTGCTCCATATGTATTTTATTGTTATCATATGTGGGGGGAGTAATAAATCAACAACATGAATACCAGTAATACTTTTCTCGTTTCCAATGCCTTCCCAGACATGATTTAGACAAGTCAGTTGACAGACTTTGATAAATACAGTTACTCATCAGTACAGAACTTTCCTTTTTAATGAGATAAACATCTTTACATTGAAAGAGCAATACTGTCTCAGGGCTATGAACTGTCTACTTTGATGTGGTCTGATATCTGAACATAAATAGGGATGTGTGTGAACTGAAGAGATTAGTGCTGTTAACCAACAAATAGACAATGTTGCATCCATTTATTATGCTGATAAATAATAGCAAGAAATGTTGAAAGATGAACTACAAACACCGAGCTACTATTTCTGGCTAAAAACATTGAATACATCGTAATACTTCGTCTGAAAAATAAAACAATCTAATTAATAATAGTGCGTTCTCAAGTAGCTATTTAGTTTTGATTCACTTGTGGACTACACCTCAGCCTTCATAAGTCGATCAAAAAGCAAGGCAGCACAATTACATGTCATTAAAATATTCTCTAATTTAACCTGCTATAATCTGAAAAATTCCATGCTTATTAATTTCTGCTGTTCCTTGTGTTCATATTAATGGTGTCAATTTTGTTTGTAAATGTGTACTTCTTCTTTAGTAAGGTAAATTATATTCAAATATTTCATTTTTCCAAGTTTGTGAGAAGATTTGTAGCTCAACAGCAACAACCACAGCATCATTTTTCCATTCAAAGACAATTTATAATACCTCTAAATTTTTATTACGCTACTAGAGTCATTATTTTGCACATTACCTGCTTTATTATGTGCTGGTATCCTCGCAAGACTTGTTTTAACTGCCAGCTGCATTGAAGTCTTCAAGCGATTAAAAGCATAAAAATAAAAGAATACAAATTTTGTAATTTTCAAGTTACAAATTGCAGAATTTTACAAGAAATACATTGACATACAGGCTTCATCACTTCGGTAAAAGAGTGCATGAGTTTGTAACTCATCAAGGCATTATCAGTCCACATGAAGATAAACCTTACAATAGTAGTCAAGAACAGAGGTATAATTAGTAAGTTTGCAGATGACACCAAAATTGGAGGTGTAGTGGACAGCAAAGAAGGTTACCTCACATTACAATGGGATCTTGATCAAATGGGCCAATGGACTGAGAAGTGGCAGATGGAGTTAGATAAATGAGAGGTGCTTTTGAGAAAGCAAATCTTAGCAGGATTTATACACTTAATGGTAAGGTCCTAGGGAGTGCTGCTGAACAAAAAGACGTTGGAATGCTGATTCATAGACTCTTGAAAGTGGAGTTGCAGGTAGATAGGATAGTAAAGAAGGCATTTGGTATGCTGTCCTTTATTGGTCAGAGTATTCAGTACAGGGGTGGTCATGTTGCAGCTGTACAGGACATTGGTTAGGCCACTTTTGGAATATTGCATGCAATCTGGTCTCCTTCCTATCGGAAGAATCTTGTGAAACTTGAAAGGATTCAGGAAAGATCTACAAGGATGTTACCAGGGTTGGAGGATTTGAGCTAGAGGGAAAGGTTGAACAGGTTGGGTCTGTTTTCCCTGCAGCGTCCGAGGCTGAGGGATGACCTTATAGAGGTTTATAAAATCACGAGGGGCATGGATAGGATAAATAGACAATATCTCTTCCTGGGGTGGGGTAGTGCAGAACTAGAGGGCCTAGGTTTAAGGTGAGAGGGGAAAGATATAAAAGAGACCTAAGGGGCAAAGTTTTCGCACAGAGGGTGGTGCGTGTATGGACTGAGCTGTCAGAGGAAGTGATGGAGGCTGGTACAATTGCAACAATTAAAAGGCATCAGGATGGGCATATGAATAGGAAGGGTTTGGAGGGATATGGTTGGGTGCTGGCACATGGGACTAAATTGAGTTGGGATATCTGATCGGCATGGACGACTTGGATTGAAGGGTCTGTTTCCATGCTTTACACCTCTATGATTCTCTGTGGTCCAGCTATGGAGTAGCTCGGGTAGCTGGTTGCCTGGAGACAAACAACAGATTTAAATTAGGCGAATCAGTTTAAATATACCCCTAAAAATATCAAACTTAAATACAGTTTTAATTTAGCATATTGACAAACTTAAAAGCCAATGACAAAATCTGATGTTTTGGGGGGTTTATGACTGGAAAAGATTGAACAGTTTGGAGGAGAACTGCCAAGCCACCAGCATGTAAAGACTGCATGAAAAAATAGCTCTCTTAAAGGTACCTTTATTGATCAGTAACCTATCAAGCAGAATCCCCAAGAAGAAAAGAAGACTGGAATACAGAGAAGAATGGAAAGCTGCCTGGTTTTGAGATAAGAAGTTTTGTTTTGTAAATCTTAATTGGGAGTTTTATTGGACTAGTATTGTAGAAGGGGAAGGTAAAAGATTGGTTAGAAGAAGGATTTGTAAATAGCTGTTAGTTAATCATTCTCTGTAATACTTTAAGAAATAAAGTTGTTCATTTTTACTTTAAATAGTTCTTGGCCTCTCAAATTTTCACCGATTACTGCACGGGATAAATCTTTTCTGTGTTGCTGATTTAAATTAAGCAGAAGAGTTTACCCTGGGTTGGAACACTACATTGCTTTGGAATATCTTGAGACACCCTCTCCACCCCATTTTTCTTTCATCCCATCATTACTAAAACGCTTGTTCGACTTTTAGTTTCCAGTTCTGACAGAGAATTAATCTGTTAGGTGTCTTGCAACGGGGATATTTCCATAATCTAGATTTGGTGCAAGATCCTAGAGGCTACTGTTATGGACCAGACCAAACTCCCTTCAAATATACCAAGGAGGTAGCTTTGACCCTAACTTTTTCTTATTTAAAGGCAAATGTAAGGTGCAATATTACAGATGCTATTTGACTGATTACATTACTCGGCTTTAAGCAAATCACACTTTACTCTTACTCTACAAATAAAATACAAAAAAAAAACTCATCTAACTTTAACTGTTGGCAAACTTAGTAAAATAGTAAATTATTTAACTACTAAACAGCAACTGTTCCAATATAGTAACACCTCATAAACATACCCTTGGTAAAGGCAAATTCAGTAAAATAAATTGTCTCACATACAATCCAGTTGGAAAGAACATCAAGAGAAATTTTTGGCAGACAGAGAACTCAAACATTTTGTTACGGAAGGGGGAGATGTATGGCAGCTTCAAAATGCGAATTATTGAAAGTTAAACTAAAACCCTGGTTCTGTGGGAGCCTGAATCCACATGTTTGGGCTACTTCTACTTCTACATTATTTTAAAAAAATCCAAGGTCTCACAATCTGTTTACTGAATTGGCTCTCTTTGTTAAAATAAAAGAACAAAAAACACCTCTTAAAGTCACAGTAGCATCACACCATCTATAAATAAACCCAAAACATTTTATGGTCTTAAACAGAAAGATTTATTCAGCACCTTATTGTATTACTGGAAATGTCTTAATCCTTATGCACAGCCTTCATGGAGTTGCTATGGCTATAAACAAATGTGGAAGCCACTTGGCACAGTACTAGTCATATTTGTGGTGGGCAAATCAGTGGTCAAAACATGATAAATGCTCTCCACCACTTAAGCATTCTTCAGTTACCAAAGATAGCTCAATAGAATTATGTCATCACAAGTCAGAAGAATGTAGGTTCATCACCCAATCCTGAAATTTGAATACTACTGTGTATGCCAGTACTGCATGCACCATGAAGAGAATGCTTGCACAGATGCCATCTTCGGATGAGACATCAAACTGAGACTCCTCCTACTTTCTCAAGTGGAGGTCATATCATTATTTAAACAGCACAGTTCTCTTTGGCACCCTCTCCACTCCTTACCTAACAAACTCACATGCTTGTTTTTATCTCTTTTAGGAACTTGCTGTGTATAAATTAGCTGACATGTTTCCTACATTATAACAATGGTTGACACTGCAAAACTGTACACAGGTATACGGACTGAAATCTGCTTTGTGGTGCCCCAGATATACAAGATTTTGTTTAAAATAGGAAGATCACCAAATCTTGGATGGGCCTCAATTTAAGACCAACTGAAGGATAGTACCTACCACTGCAGTACACCCTCATTTAATGCACTGAAATGCCAGCCTATGTTAGGTCAAACTCTTCAGGAGCTTTGTAACTAAGCCAAGGTGGCAAATATCAAAACACAGTACAAATGCTGTCATTGAAATAAAAAAAAATCCATACCTTGCATTTCGCAAACATTTCTGTTCTGGCAACAGAATTCTTATACGAAACTCCTTGTCCTGTAAAGGTGCAGTCAAAAGAAAGGATATATTTAAAAAGATAATCCAAAATTCCTTTTCATTATAGTCAAATCATTGCAGTGTTCTTTTAACCTAATTTATGTGACATCGGTCAGAAAGACGTTAAAAATGCAAAGAAGCCCAATTAAAATAAATAAAGTTCAGGGGATTATCCAAAGAGTGGACCAATTAACCTCTGAAGAATAACAAATTTGTGGGTAATTGAGATTTTTCAGCAGCACTTCCCTTTGTTGGGAAAAAGCAATAGTTTCTTCACAACTCCACATTGTACCAGTCTATATTTCAGTGAAAACAACCAGAGCTCCCAGATGAATGTTAACAATATTATGCACTCACTCCCAATATTCAGCAAAGCTATCAGCATTAAAACCAGCAAATGGGCCTCTTTAAACGCAGTTCTGCATTAGCGACTAGAGTATTTTAAGCTGACATTATGTACAGAATTTGCACCATCTACCATTGCAGAAGTGAATTTAAAAAGGCAGTATCCCAAGCAATTTCAGGGTAAGCAGTTCCTCAGAGATCAGGGCTGATCCGAACTGCTGATGCAATAACTGAAGTTCAGCATATTCTATTGTTAGCACTGATTTTTGTGGCTGGGAGTCAGTGAGCACACTGGAGATGCATTTTTCTTCATAGCTCCTGGATCCAGTGGCTGCGGTTAAAGACAATTATGTAATGAAGCTTAATGATTCTAGTACCAACTCAACTTGAACCTAGCCAACTGAAATGTGTGAAGATAAACTGCTGGCTGCCTAATTATTACAATGTTTATTGAAATTCTCAACCAGTAATACAGTTAATTAAAGAAAGTTTGGATGATAGAGGCCATACGATATCAGTTAAACATCATTTTACTAAAGACCTAATAAATGACAATTCTGTTCAAACAGCATGGCAGGAACATTGTGGAGCTAGAATTAGGCTATTTATTTTAAAGAAGTGGTTAATAAACCTATTATAAATCATAGAATCTTTACAGCGCAGAAAAAAAAGTCATTCAGCCCACTAAGTTTGCACCAAACCTCCAAACAGCATCCCACCCAGATCAAGACTCCTACTCTATCCTCATAATTGGGCAATTGCATTAATGGGAAATTCACCACAACCAATCCACTTAATCTACACATCATTAGACTGTGGGAAGAATCTGCAGCACCAATGGAATCCCATGCACACATAGGGAGAACTTGCAAAGTCCACACAGCCTGACGTTCATCCAAGGCTGGAATCAAACCTGGGTCCCTGATGCTGTGAGGCAGTAGTGCTAACCACTCAACTACAGTTGTGTATTGGCAGCAGTCAAAATAGCTAGCCCCAAAACAATAACAAGAGAAGAGGACACTCAGTACAGTGCACACTTCCAACAGACCATGTTAACATTATTATAGTTTCATCTTTAATCTGATGACTGATGCTCTGTAACTACAAAATGGAAAAAAATATATTGTTATTACAAGCTTCCACCTCACTGAGGAGACTTCAAACCAAGCCACACTCAACAATGCACTGAAAACTCTGCTCATATTTTAATAGCTTTGAAAATGCACATCACATCAGCTAAGACAATCTAAAATATTCTAAAAGAATTTAACATTACAAATAAAGCAACACATAAAATTCTAATTTTTAAAAAGATAATTTTCTCTTTCCCAATGCTAAATGATTGTTTGAAAATTTCTAGAATCTAAATCCACATCTATGCCAAAAACTAATCCATTCTTCCCCATCGATATAGCAGGTTTTATTGAAATCCATCCATTGATTAGTTCTTTTTTCAGATATACTGTTCACAGAAAAGCAGATTAACAAGTGATAACAGCATCACTGCCCATTTTAACTGGCAGAGACAAGTAAAGAAAATCTCACAACAAACTTTTCTTTGAAAATCTTCACTAAGAAGAATTAGCTTGGAGAGCTCTGGGAAGTTGAAACCAAATATTTTTATACATTTTGTCGAGAATGCAAATGAACATTCTGAACAATGATAAAAGTTACGTGTACAGCTTTCAAAATAGATTTGAAAGTCACATGCAAACGATGTGACTAAGAACACAAGGGAGCTTAGACAAGTGCTATACATGAGGGTTAAAAGAGGTATAGAAACAGGGGTAGGTCATTCAGCCCCTCAAGTATATTCCACCATTGAGATCATGGCAGGTGAAGATTTTGCTCAGAACCGCTCTCAACCTTCTAAATTTTAGACAAAACAGGCTTAATTTGTATATTCTCTCCTCATTACTTCCACTGAAGTCCGGGTGTCATTCTTGTGAATCAACATTGTACTCCCTCCAAGGCCAATATATCCTTCCTGCTCACAGCATTCCAAGTGGAGCATTCCAAGTCCTCTAGATAAAAAGGCCAGAATTTCATTAGCTTTCTTGATTATTTTCTGCATTTGTTTGTGACATTTTATAAGTCTGTGCACCTGAACTCCCACATAGAGTCATAGAGATGTACAGCATGGAAACAGAGCCTTCGGTCCAACCCGTCCATATATCCCAACCCAATCTAGTCCCACCTGCCAGCACCCGGTCCATATCCCTCAAAACCCTTCCAATTCATATACCTATCCAAATGCCTCTTAAATGTTGCAACTGTACCAGCCTCCACCACTTCCTCTGGCAGCTCATTCCATACACGTACCACCCTCTGCGTGAAAATGTTGCCTCTTAGATCTCTTTCATATCTTTCCCCTCTTACCCTAAACCTATGCCTCTAGTTCTGGACTCCCCAACCCCAGGGAAAAGATTCTGTCTATTTATCCTATCCATGCCCCTCATGATTTTGTAAACCTCTATAAGGCCACCCCTCAACCTCCGACGCTCCAGGGAAAACAGCCCCAGCCTGTTCAGCCTCTCCCTGTAGCTCAAATCCTCCAACCCTGGCAACACCCTTGTAAATCTTTTCTGAACCCTTTCAAGTTTCACAACATCTTTCCTTTCGGAAGGAGACCAGAATTGCATGCAATATACCAACAGTGGCCTAACCAATGTCCTGTACAGCCGCAACATGACCTCCCAACTCCTGTACTCAATACTCTGACCAATAAAGGAAAGCATACCAAACGCCTTCTTCACTATCCTATCTACCTGCGACTCCACTTTCAAGGAGCTACGAACCTGTACTCCAAGGTCTCTTTGTTCAGCAACACTCCCTAGGACCTTACCAGTAAGTTAAGATTTGCTTTCCCAAAATGCAGCACTTTGCATTTATCGGAATTAAACTCCATCTGCCACTTCTCAGCCCATTGGCCCATCTGGTCAAGATCCTGTTGTAATTGGAGGTAACCTTCTTCGCTGTCCACTACACCTCCATTTTGGTGTCATCTATAAACTTACTAACTGTACCTCTTATGCTCACATCCAAATCATTTATGTAAATGACAAAGAGTAGTGGTCCCAGCACTGATCCTTGTGGCACTCTGCTGGTCACAGGCCTCCAGTCTGAAAAACAACCCTCCACCACCACCCTCTGTCTTTTACCTTTGAGCCAGTTCTGTATCCAAATGGTTCTCCCTGTATTCCGAGATCTAACCTTGCTAACCAGTCTCCCATGGGGAACCTTGTCGAAAGCCTTACTGAAGTCCATATAGATCACATCTACCGCTCTGCCTTAATCAATCCTCTTTGTTACTTCTTCAAAGAACTCAACATTCACTATATTTAACTACATACCATCTAGAAGGTATCCTTTCTCGGTACAAAATAGATAACCTCACGGGTGACAAAAAATAGGCTTGTATTATTATGACACGTTTGCCCTTAGTCATGTGAATGAACCATTAAGACAAAGACTTTTAAAAAGGGCATGTGGAAGCATGGCAAGTACTTTACTTACATGATAGATAATTTGCAGTAGAGTCCCTTGGGAGATCATTTGGAGAATCTGTTATTCTCTTTCCAAATCTATTATATCAAGTGAAAGATTTGTAGAAAGATAGCAACAAAACATGAAGGCAAAATAAAACAGGGACCGTGGCAAATTGAAGACAATTGTAGCAACTCCAGGAGGAGGTTTTGTCATGATTTCAGTTGTCATGATCATATTTTGTGTTATTTTAGTAATGTGATAGTTTGTTACTGAAACATATTCACACAACACTAAGGATTTTCTTGAACTGAATAGAGTAAAAAAAAAGTGAAATATAAAAGACAGAATCATAAAAACACACAAAGTTCCCCAAAGCAATCTGTTACAAAGACTCAAATCCAAAGAAATATCACCACTACCCTAACTCTTTCAGTTTCTACTTAATCAATGTCTTACAGTATCTTTGCCATGAAATGTGAAGACAGTCTTGTGGTGCTTTCCAAGTTTGCCTTCGTGAACTTTTCACAAATCCAAGAATCTAAACTTTCTCAGTTCTAACACACTTTTTTTCTAACCAAACTTTCCTAGTTTGCAAGATTCACAAATTAAGCCCTTCCGGAGAGGTGATTGGTTCTCTTAACTGTACTGAACTCCTAGGAGATAAAGTATGTTTGCTTCTGAACTCAACTCTAGTGTTGTCCGAATTGAATGTAAATTAAAAAAGCTTGCTCAATCCTCAATTCCTCTGAACCAGAAACAAAACTAATGGCCTTAAATTTTAACCCTATTGGCCATGAACCCAATGGTAAACAGGGGTCTGCAGTTACCTACCTGCCTTTACGTCAAATTCAGGACCCAAAAACTTTGTCTTTATGCATTCATAAGGAAACCCATCACAGGAGTAACCAACAGCCATCTACTGTCATTTTGACATCAAAATTCTAAAAATGGCATTCACATAAAAATTGTACAGTTTTCATCCTAATAGATAAATGGGTAGGAAAATGCCTGATAAATGAAAAGACAAGTTAAGGTAAGAAAATAGATATAAAATGATTTTAAAAAGTGGTAATACATTGAAAAGAATAAAAGAACACGAAGATTCAGGAATTCACAGTAATTGCACCTTTAAAAATGAAGGTCAAATCGATAAAGTTACATTTAAAAACATTTGAAATCCTAGGTTTTATAAATAGCACAGTACAGAAGGAAAAAATGCTAAATCTAAATCAATTAACTATATTAATAAAAACTGCAGTAAGATTATGTCCAATTTTGAATTTCTACTTTAAGAATAACGTGAATGCCCTGGAGACAATCCACTAGAGGTGAATTAACAGGGGCAAGAAGTTTAATTCATTATAGAATATTAAGAGGTGGTCTGATTTTCACAATTATGTAAGATTTTGAAAACAAATAGGGAATGTCATTTCTCTTCATCAATGAGTTGTGATCATGACACATAAGATTATCACCAAAAGTTGATGAAAAGGTTAGAGTTATGTTTTGTTAAATGCACCATATTAGAAGATGTTTTACTCTAATGGGTCAGTCTAAGCAAAATGCATTTAAAAGCAAATTGGCAAATATTTGAAAAGGAAAACAAAAACAAAAAGAGTTCATGAAAAGGATACAATTATGGGGCAAAAGCTTTCTTCAGGAATGACAAGCTGAATATAGAACATACAACATTACAGC
Source organism: Chiloscyllium plagiosum (assembly GCF_037043375.1). Classification (NCBI taxonomy): domain Eukaryota; kingdom Metazoa; phylum Chordata; class Chondrichthyes; order Orectolobiformes; family Hemiscylliidae; genus Chiloscyllium; species Chiloscyllium plagiosum. Next base: position 65,238,502 of record NW_028270148.1, read on the forward strand.
GCAGTACAGGCCCTTTAGCCCTCAATGTTGTGCCGACCTGTGAACCAATCTGAAGCCCATCTAACCTACACTATTCTCCATTCTCATCCATATGCCTATCCAATGACCATTTAAATGCCCTTAAAGTTGGCGAGTCTATTATTGTTGCAGCCAGTGCGTTCCACACCCCTACTACTTTGAATAAAGAAACTACCTTGAAATCTGCCCCATGTCTATCGCCCCTCAATTTAAAGCTATGCTCCCTTGTGCAAGTGATTGCCATCAGACGACAAAAGGCTCTCACAGTCCAACCTACCTAACCCTCTTATATTATATGCCTCTTATATGCCTCAATTAAGTCACCTCTCAACCTTCTTCTCTCCAACGAAAACAGCCTCAAGGCCCTCAGCCTTTCCTCATAAGACGTTCTGTCCATACCAGGCAACATCCCAGTAAATCTCTTCCGAACCCTATCCAAAGCTTCCACATCCTTCCTACAATGCAGTGACCAGAACAGTCGACAATACTCCAAGTGTGGCCGCACCAGAGTTTTGTACAGCTGCAGCATGGCCACGTGGCTCCGAAATCAATCCCTCTACCAGTAAAAGCTATCACATCATATGCCTTTTTAACAACCCTATCAACCTGCGTGGCAACTTTGAGGGATCTATGTTCATGGATATCCCTCTGCTCATCTACACTACCAAGATTCTTACCATTAGCCCAGTACTCTGCATTCCTGTTTTCCTTCCAAAATGAATCACCTCACACTTATCCACATAAAATTCCATTTGCCATCTCTCAGCCCAGCTCTGCAGCTTATTTATGTCCCTCTGTAACCTACAATATCCTTCATCATTATCCACAACTCTACCGACCTTAGTGTCATCTGCAAATTTATGAATCCATCCTTCTACACCCTCATCCAGGTCATTTATAAAAATGACAAACAACCGTGGACCCAGAACAGATCCTTGTGGAACCCCACTAGTAACTGAACTCCAAAATGAATATTTCCAATCAACCACCACCCTCTGTCTTCTTTCAGCTGGCCATTTTCTGATCCAAACACCTAAATCACCCTCAATCCCATGCCTCCATATTTTGTGTAATAGCCTATCATGGGGAACCTTATCAAATGCCTTACTGAAATCCATATACACCACATCAACTGCTTTACCCTCACCCACCTGTGTGGTCACCTTCTGAAAGAACTCAATAAGGTTTGTGAGGCATCACCTACCCTTCTCAAAACCATGTTGACTATCCCTGTAAATTTGGACTCCCAAGAGGAGCCTCTCAGTTCTGCGATCAGTCAAATAAACACTAGTGCTCGGTCTCCTTTAGCAAGTTTTAACAATTTATTACGACGCTGGGCATAGGTTATCCAGCAATGCAAGGGTTAAGTACCTCTGTGTACTCTGCAAAAGCTGCACACAATCTTAAAACACAATCAACTTTTCTAGGTCTCTTAACAAACAGAACAGCCTTAATTTCAAAATTACTCCAATAAAATGAAATAAAATGACAAATAGACATAAAATTAAGCCAATGGTTTTTCCTGGGAACTGACTTGTTTGCATGTTTTTAATCCCTCTCCACCTGGGTCTACAAGACCAGCTCGGATACTTTAATAATGTCCTATCTTGCTCAGTTAATTCATATTATGAACAGGGCATTGTTTGCTAATCTCTTTCAATTAGTTCAGGAATGCAGTTTTCAGCAGAGTTAGATGCCATTGCTCCTAGAAGCCATTTTATGTTACTTGCATTAAGAAGCCATTTTGTAGTTAGTAAAAGCATGCATTAAAATGGTTGCTCCTGACAAAAGCCTAAATCCATATTTTAGATCCTCATCTCCAATCAAGTTATTCCTTTCTGGATGATTATAAATCCTATTTTTTATAACCCTTTCCAACACTTTACCCACAACTGAAGAAAGGCTCACAGGTCCATAATTTTCAGGGTTGTCTCTACTCCCCTTCTTGAACAAGGGAACAACATTTGCTATCCTCCAGTCTTCTGGCACTATTCCTGTAGACAATGATGACATAATCAACACCAAAGGCTCAGCAATCTCCTCGCTAGCTTCCCAGAGAATCCTAGGATAAATCCTACCCGGCCCAAGGGACTTGTCTATTTTTATATTTTCCAGAATTGCTAAGGTCCTCCTTGTGAACCTCACTCCCATTTAATCTAGTAGCCTGTATATCTCAGTATTCACCTTGACAACATTGTGTTTTTCTAGTGTGAATACTGATGAGAAATATTCATTTAGCACTTTCCTATTTCCTCCGACTCCACGCACAACTTCCCATTACTATCCTTGATTGACCCTAATTTTACTTTAGTCATTCTTTTATTCCTGACATATTTATAGAAAGCCTTTGGGTTTTCCTCGATCCTATACACCAATGACTTCTCATGTCAAATGAGAATTGGCTTCCTTGTGCTATAAAACATGAGCTTTCTTAGTTGGAGTGGGAAAAAAGGGAAACAAAGAGAGAAAACAAAGTGAGTACTTTTTTCCCAGTTATCATGTTTGCTCTCTCATAGGAAAGGTCTCCACAAACTGCAATTTGAATTTGTTAGTGATGCAGGTAATAACCAATCACACTCTAACATAGGTACTGTACCTTAACCATAATGAAGCCATCAAACACAGTCTTCTGTTTGTTCTGAGGTATCAGAAGAGGGCACTCATTGATCAAATCTTCACAATCCGCCATGGTTTATCAAAAAGATAGAGATCTGAAAGATATTAATATGTCTGTTAATAATGATACATTTTGCTTACCAAATTACTTCAAAACCTCAAATACAATCAGAGTTAATATGAATGATGAGAACTTCAAAAATCATCAAGTATATTCCATTGACAACTGACATAAAACACGCCCACAATACCATCATTCCCCCATCCCCCACTATCCTGAATATTCCAAATGTTAATCAAGAGGGGAGGGATTACCAACTATAAACAGATATGGAACACATCAAAAAAAAAATCTGCTTTGCCTCAAAATATCACATTTTTGCATCCTATATCATGGCCATAAAAAACACCAAACTAAACTGGGATAAAATCTAGATGAATTTATAATAAACATTTGAGGACAATACTAATTGTTTATCTTTCTATGACCTTAATAAACAAAGTATAAAACACCAACAGCTGATGCCTTCCCGTGTCCACCGGAAGTAATATTCACATGAATCACCAACCTTCTCTGCTTGTATGGCAATGGGATTGTTCTAAAACTACTGAGCTAAAAAAGAAAGGTTACAAGACAAAAAGGGCAGAATTTTCTGCTCCTTTGAGTGGCATAGACAATGGCAACAAAGTTGAAAAAAACAGCAAAAATGATAAATAAGAATGTCTAATTAAGAATCATTTTCCCCAATTTTCCCCTGGAAGTTTAGTGAGATTCTCATTTTGTCATTTAATCAGTTTACTGCCACGCATGCACATCCCATCAATAGCTCAATCATGCAGCCTCTCCTCTCCTTTCCCAAAAACAAACTCAGACAGCACCAGTTCCTCACTTGAAATTCAGAACAATAACCATTTGTTAACTGCTTGTCTCTTTGGGCCTTAATCCAAACATTTGCTCATCACAACTTCCCTTCACGCTCCATATCCTCCTCCACATTTCATTCATGCAAGTCAGGATTGGCAGGTCAGGGACTGTCACTGCATCATCATGTCCACTATCAGACCAACTCACACACTGCCTTCATCCCTGCAAGACTTCACTTTGGACCAGGAACACCTATGACATGTATACTTCAGGTCACATTGTGAACAAGGGCACATGTGCATCTATACAGGTGATTTTCCTTTAAAGCGCTCACTAACTTCACACTTTGTAGCTGGCTGCCAGCTTTTGTGGCTTGCATTGCATTTTAGTGTAGAGGGAAAAGCAACCTATCATATTTCAGACAATCAAGGGGGTGGACTTGTTGTTGCATAGCACCATCCTATGTCAACGTCACACCAATAGCATGCGCAGCAACTTACACTGTGTGGCTTCAACTATGGCAGACATGGCTCTGTCCAAAGGTCAAAGGAGACCGCCCTAGTGGCATCAAGGGGACCACAGTCAGTCAGGTGCTCATCTAATTTCAGATCAGGAGTTAGCCATGGTCAGTCCCACAGATCAAGTGCAATCAGTTCAGGCATAACAGACAAGTCAATTAAGGTGTAGTGGAATCATCAGTCTGGGAGGTGGATCAATTTTTCCAGCAAAGGGACAAAAGGAGAAACTTAATTTGATGGAAAAGGAGTTAATGGTGATGCACAAGTTGGTAATGGTGGTGGTATGATGTCCCTAATAAGTGAGTGGGATGTAGAGGGGGCTGGAGGGCTTAGTGGTTTGGGAGGAAGAGATGGGTGGGAACCATTGAATGGACACGTGCTTGAGCCTTAGTGATGAACAGCTGCAGTGTTGGAATTAAGAGTGATTGATGACCCCGTAAGTGTAAGCTGGAAGAGAAAAGATTCAGAACACAGGTGACACTTACTCTTGCAGAGTGCAGAAAATAACTAACCTTCTTCCTGAACTGCTGAAAAATGTGTTTCATCCCAGACACTGTAGCGACCAACATTGCAATTATCTCAATACAGGCTGGTTGAGTCAGGTGATAGATCTCCTTTGTCAGTCAACAAGCTACAGCACTGCCCTCTTTTCTACTAGCACACACCGCAAACCAAACAGCGAACTTCCTTTTCTCAACTATTTCCTTGGCGATAACATACATTAATAATCTGGAAAATGCAATTGAAGGCATTGTTGCTAAGTTTGCAGATGATACAAGGATAGATGGAGGGATAATTAGTGTTGAAGAAGTGGGGAGCCTGCGGAATAAATGGACAGGCTAAGAGAGTGGGCAAAGACGTGGCAGACAGAATACAATATGAAAAAGTATGAGGTTATAGGATTTTCTAAATTGGAAAAGGGTTCAGGTACCTGAAGCACATAACAACTTGCGTCTCCTCGTTAAGGATTCTCTTACGATTAACACATAGTTTAACTGGCAGGTTGAAGTTAGCATTCATTTCAAGAAGGCTGGAATACAAGATCAGGAATGTATAAAGCTCTGATTAGAACATACTCGGAATATGATGAGCAGTTGTGGGCCACGTATCTAAGGAGGGATGTGCTGGCCTTGGAGGAGATTCAAAGAATAAACCCAGGGAGGTTGACAGATGACGTTATAGAGGTTATTAAAATCCTGAGAGGTACAGATAGGGTTAGTCATAGGTATCTTTTCCCTTGGATGGGGAATTTCAAGACTGGGGGGGGGGGGGGGTGGAGGGTATTTTTAAGGTGAGAGGAGACAGATTTAAAAATGAGGGGCAAATGTTTTACACAGATAGCTGTCCATGTGTGGAATGAGTTCCTGAGGAAGTGGTGGATGCGAGCACAGTTACAACATTTAAAAGACACTTAGATTATTACATGAATAGGACAGTTTGGAGGGATATGGGCCAGCAGCAGGTAGGTGGGATTAGTTTAGTTTGGGCTTACGTTCGGCGTGGACTGGTTGGTCCAAAGGGTCTGTTCCATTCTGTATGACTCTATGAAGGGCTTGTCATGTGAGGAGCGGTTGAGGACTCTGGATTTGTCCTCGATGGAATTTAGAAGGATGAGGAAGATGTCAGTGAAACTTACAGAATACAGAGAGGCCTGGATCAAGTGGATGTGGAGAAGACGTTTCTACTAATATGAGAGACTATATGTAGAGGGCACAGCCTGAGTGATAATGATGACCCTTTAATACTGAGATGAGGAGGAATTTTTTCAGCCATAGGGTGTTGAATCTGTGCAACGCTTTGTCACAGAAGGCTGTACAGGCCAAATCAGAGTGCCTTTAAGACAAAGTTAGATAGGTTCTTGATTGGTAAGGGGAGGAGAAGGAGGAGGACAATAAGGTTGAGAAACATGATCTCATGGTGGAATAGACCAGGTAGGCTAAATGTCCTAATTCTTCTCCCATATCTTATGATTACATTCCAGGACCTCAATGTGCAGAGCAGTTCTAGTTTGCAGCATCAGAACTAATGTGTAGCTTGCACTAATGTGACATCAGCAGGTATAAACATCACAAGGTCCTGGCAGCAAGGAATGCTTCAGCTTATTTGCTGCCTGATCCCACATGGAGGGCCCCAGAGAGACTGACTGGATAATTAATTGTGTGATCGGCAAGATATTGATAGAGAAAAGTCACTGTGGGCTGCAACATACTGAATGCTATGAATCCCAGTCGAAGAAAGCCCAAAATAGGAAAAAATTCAGTCCATTGCCCCCACTATCAAAGTTTTTTTTTTCTTGGCACAGAAACAGAAGTTGCTGAAAAACCTCAGTAGGTCTGGCAGCATCTGTGAAGAGAAATCAATGTTAACGTTTCAGGTCCAGTGACCATTCCTCAGAACACTGCAGAAGCCTGCTGAATGTAGTCTACTAACTGGCAAACGATGCTAACAGACCTGTTGAGCTTTTCCAGCAACTTCTATTTTCGTTTCTGATTTATGGCATCCGCAGTTTTTGTGGGGTTTTCTCTGGAATTCCTATTGTATTACATGAGGACTGGACCTCCAGTTGCCACTTCCGTTATTATATATAAAAAAATCAAGTAGGCCAATGACTGGCAAGGTTCATGCCTTTGGACAGTCTTTTACATAAGGTTCTAAGGGGCTGCCAACTTCTGTGAAACTGTACCTCAGCAAATTTCAGGCAAGACAAGGAGCAAACATTGATATTAAAAATATATTACAAGTTTCAGAACAAGCCTTCATTCCTTACTTATTTTGAGAATTAAAATGAAAAAAATTGGTATAGTTTTCTTCACAAGAATATAATAGGAGCAGGAGTGAACCAGACAGTCCCTCAAGGCTGTTCAACCATTCTCTAAGATCTGGACTGAACTTCTATATCAGTTCTATTTTCCCATCTCACTCCCTTATTCATCAATTCTCTTACTGTCCTAAAAACTCTTGTTATGTCAGGTTGATGATACTCAATAATGGAATACCCACAGTCAGAGATAGAGAATTCCAAAGATCCACAAACTGTTCAAGTGCGACATGTGCCATACATTTATCTTACAGTCTGAAAATCTTTCCCAAGTATCAATTCATGTCAAACCTTCCTTATTGATGCATTTTTTTTAAAAGTGTAATGTCAAAGGGAACCTTGCAAAAATATTCTAGCCTAAAAATCTGGTGTTTCTCTTCTTCCTCTGCTAGTCTCTTCAGAACAGAACAGCAAATATACCTATCAAATGAAGGATGCCAGTACAGGGAAACCCCACAATCTTTGACAAAACGTCCTCGGTGTGTGAAATAAATCTACAAATCAGATGCAGAGTGGCAGTCCCAACGCTTCTCCTCCCATCAGGCGACTCTCTGTGTGGAGTTTGCACATTCTCCCCGTGTCTGCGTGGGTTTCCTCCGGGTGCTCCGGTTTCCTCCCACAATCCAAAAATGTGCAGGTTAGGTGAATTGAACATGCTAAATTGTCCATAGTGTTAGGTGAAGCGGTAAATGTAGGAGTATGGGTCTGGGTGGTATACGCTTCGGCGGGTCGGTGTGGACTTGTTGGGCAGGAGGGCCTGTTTCCACACTAAGTAATCTAATCTAATCTAATCTAAATCATCATCATCATCCACCAATTACTACTACCTACTTTAAATGGGTTGCAGGCGCAGATCTACAGTGACTGAATTGGGACTGCACAAAAGTCCTTGAACTTCAGATCCTAAAAGCTGAAGTAAAATAGAAAACTTTCCACCAATGGCGTACTAGATTCGAATCAGTGTCCCAGAGGTGAAAGAAATATTGTGCTGACCCATTCAATCTACCACCCCAGCCAGGCATACTAGCCAATTCTGACAGGAAACTATGTGACAGAATTATATATTAAACAACTCCCATTAACAATTACAGTACAAAATCTGCAGAAATCTTCCTAACTAAGCATTTTCTCATATCCATTGTTTGCTGTCCTAGATCCATCAAGGCACAAATTGACCCAAATTTTGAATTCCACTTGTTGTATTACAAAATATTTTAACCGTATGATAGCAAATTACAAATGAAAAACCTGCAGAGTAAGAATTACTTCTCTAACAGCCTAAACACTGATGAAGTATCAACTATTACTTATACAAAGACACAGTAATCTGTTACAGCAAATAATGGCTTGGTTACAAGGAGTCAACTCCATCAGAGTGGCCACACATCACATTGCATCTCTACTCTAAGCAGTGCAAGCTAACCTTACGCAATACTGGCTAGCTGTAAGCAGTAACCATTCACAACATTGGCACCATGCTGACATGTCCAGTCAAGCTGCCTCATGAAAGCAGGCAAATTAATCAAAGACCCCTCCTACCCCGGTTATACTCTCTTGCATTGGGCAGAAGATACAAAAGTTTGAAAACACTGACCAAAAGGTTCAAGAACAGCTTCTTCACTGCTGTTATCAGACTTATGAACAGACCTCTCATACGTTAGAGTTGATCTTTCTCTGCATCTTTTCTCCATTCTGCCTATTACCCTGATGTATTTATGTAAGGTATGATTTGCCTGGTTAGCACACAAAACAATAGTTTGACTGTATCACTGTCTCATAACTGAAGTTTCTCATCCCTATAACCAATGTGCTCACATCCTTCCCAAATTGTGGCACTCAGAAATATATATAATACTCCAACTGAGATCTAATAGGTATCTTATAGAAGTTCATCATCACCTTTCCACTTTTGTATTCTATATCCCAATTAATAGGAACTCTTTCTCCATCTCTCATCCCGCCTTTCAGCCATGTCTCAGTTATTGCCATCACATCCTGGCTGAATTTTCCAATGACCAGACACTCCTTATTCCCGCAGAGATGGGAGGTGCACGTGGGGTCCCTGTGGAATTTCCATTGTAGCGCACTCTAAAGGAATTGCCAGGAAATTACACTGAAGTCTCAATTTAATTTGGAAAATTCAGATGGTTTTGATGAAGTTAAATAACTAGTTACTCAGGAAAGGTTAGACTATTAAATACACACTCCAATACTTGAGTATTTATTCAATAGACCCCACACTTAGCACACATACATCTACATCTTATCCATTACAAACCCCCAGATTCTGACGAACTCACATTCCTTTAAACCTGTGGGACGGACAGACAGACATACATGCACTCCATCTGTTGACCCAACCGGACCCCTGATGCTCCCACTTGACACAACCTGACACCCACGCACCAGATTGGACTTGACCATGGCCCAGTCCAACACGCCTCCTGTAGACAGACCCACCTTCCCAGAGCCTCGGTAGACTGGATTTTTACTACCAACCCTGACTTAATCAAAACACTGCATCACTTGCCTGGCCATCTTCCTAACATCCATCCTGGTGCCCAATTCATTTGGCATCCTATCCACCTGGCACTCTCCCTCCTATCCAGTTGGAATCCTAATTAGCTGATAGCTATCCTATAGTTATCTGGCATCCTACTCCTGGCATCCACCCCCTACCCATCTAGTACCCCAGTACTCCAGACACTTACCCTATCCACCTGGCACCACTTACAAGGACATTTTGGGGAAACTGAAGCTGTTCTCAAAGAACAATAGAGCACAGGAACAGGCCCTTTGGCCCTCCAAGTCTGAGCCAACACATTTTGCCCTTCAATACTAAAACCGTCCTCACTTACAGGATCTATAACCCTCTAATCCCTTCCTATTCATATATTTGTCCAAGTGCTTCTTGAATGCAGCTATTGTGTCTGCTTCCACCATCCTCCTGACAGCGTATTCTGGGCTCACACCACCCTTTGTGTGAAATGTTTGCCTTGTACATCGCTTTTAAACTCCACTCCCACCCCCTGCACATCCTTGAACCTGCGTCCCCCAATAGGTGACCCTTTCACTCTGGGAAAAAGCCTCATACTTTCCACTCTTTCCAACCCATTCACAATCTTATAAACATCTATCAGGTCGCGTCTCAATCTCCTGCATTCCAGTGAAAACGAACCCAGTCTATCTAACTTTTCTTCATAGCTAAAATTCCCCATACCAGTTAAACTCTTTTATGTACCCTCTCCAAAAGCAAGTACATCTTTCTGGTGGTGTGGTGACCAGAACTGGAAGTAATATTCAAAGTGTGGCCTAACTAAAGTTTTATACAGCTGCAGCATACCTTGCCGATCCTTGAACTCAATGCCCCTTGCAATGAAGGCAAGCGTGCTACTACCTGTGTTGCCACCTTCAATAATCTGTGGACCTGGAAACCTGGATCCCTCAGCATATCAATACTCCTCAGGGCTCTACCATTCACTGTATGATTTCCACTTGTACTTGATCTTCCAAAATGTATCACATCATATTTGTCTGGATTAGACTCCATCTGCCATTTTCTGTCCATGCCTCCAGCTGAACTACAGAAAAACCTTTGGCATGGGCAATAAGGAAAATCACCCTTTAGCTGTTCCCAGCATAATTTAAAAAGGCTAACGAAGCAAAGCAAAATCGCAACAGCACCAGGTACAGCCCCAAACTCCAGGATCTCCCAAGCAGAAATGAGATTGTTTTGTATGGCCATGCATCACAAGGACAGATAGCAGATCTTTGTGTAATACCTAATTCCTGCAGAGGTTGGATTTGGTTTGTTCACTGTACTCAGAAAAGTACATTTTATCTCAATGAAAATTTTGCATATCCACTCCTGACTACCGTTTTGTTTAACTAGTTTCCATGCTCTAATTTTAATGGCTTGCTTCTATAAAATGCCTTCTTCATGATTAAGCCCATGCGATGAGTGAGGAGGAACCAAGTTAACTTCATTGACGAGAACTCTGCCCCCACGAACAAACCTTAATTGCTTAGATTTTCATTTCAACTGCAACTGAGATGAGCTTCAGAGTCACTGTATACAGCTGAAGTAGAAACTGGGTCTCATCCACATCCCGCACCTCCATCCTCAGACCCCACCCCTCCAACCGTAACAAGGACAGAACGCCCCTGGTGCTCACCTTCCACCCTACCAACCTTCGCATAAACCAAATCATCCGCCGACATTTCCGCCACCTCCAAAAAGACCCCACCACCAGGGATATGTTTCCCTCCCCACCCCTTTCCGCCTTCCGCAAAGACCATTCCCTCCGTGACTACCTGGTCAGGTTCACACCCCCTACAACCCACCCTCCCATCCTGGCACCTTCCCCTGCCACCGCAGGAACTGCAAAACCTGCGCCCACACCTCCTCCCTCACCTCCATCCAAGGCCCTAAAGGAGCCTTCCACATCCAAAGTTTTACCTGCACATCCACTAATATCATTTATTGCATCCGTTGCTCCCGATGTGGTCTCCTCTACATTGGGGAGACTGGACGCCTCCTAGCACAGCGCTTTAGGGAACATCTCCGGGACACCCACACCAATCAACCACACCGCCCTGTGGCCCAACATTTCAACTCCCCCTCCCACTCTGCTAAGGATATGGAGGTCCTGGGCCTCCTTCACCGCTGCTCCCTCACCACCAGACGCCTTGAGGAAGAATGCCTTATCTTCCGCCTCGGAACACATCAACCCCAGGGCATCAATGTGGACTTCAAGTTTCCTCATTTCCCCTTCCCCCACCTCACCCTAGTTCCAAACTTCCAGCTCAGCACTGTCCCCATGACTTGTCCTACCTGCCTATCTTCTTTTCCACCTATCCACTCCACCCTCCTCCCTGACCTATCACCTACATCCCCTCCCCCACTCACCTATTGTACTCTATGCTACTTTCTCCCCACCCCCACTCTCCTCTAGCTTATCTCTCCACCCTTCAGGCTCTCTGCCTTTATTCCTGATGAAGGGCTTTTGCCTGAAACGTCGATTTTACTGCTCCTCGGATGCTGCCTGAACTACTGTGCTCTTCCAGCACCACTGATCCTGAATGAAGTAGAAAACTGGATTTGCCTTTTGTGTAAAGTTCAGATTTCTCCCTTCAGGACAGACCTTAAAAGGTTATACTGCACATAATTAACTTTAAAACAAAGTTAAAATGTATTATATTTAGAGACTTGGAGTAAGCTTTTGACAGTAGGAAGTAAAAGGTAAGTCTAGAAGAAAAAAAATTGAGACTTTTTAAACTGACTGGAATCAAGATGTCAATGTGGGTGTTAAGCTTCCTGAATGTGTGACACACAGGATGTGGGTCATCTTGGATCTGCAAAGAATCCAAAGGGATATGCCTTCTAATGCCAAGTAAGTGACTCCCTCAAGAAATACATTTTTGGACTAAATAACTAACTAGCTCCACAGGACACTGTACACAACCAAGAAAAAAAAGTGTCTAAAAGGGATGTTCCACGAGGTTGTCTTCACCTACATGTGAGAGGTAGACCAGCAAGCAATAATAGATAGGCTGTAGTCAATGCGTCAGGTAAAGAAAGTAGAAAGAAATAGAAATCAATGGAGCATGAGGTATCCAACAGGTTTTCACCATTGGAGATAGACAAACTTTAACAGTTGGGATGGTGTGCAAGAGTAGGTTAAAAGAAGCAGAGAAGTACATGTTGCTCATGGGACTCAAGGAACAACTAACATATTGCAAGCAACTTCCATGATGTTTGTTCCTTTAATCTCTGGTTTCTCATTTTCCAATAGCACGATTTTATCCAGTCAAGCCTGAACCTTTATGAAAAGGCAGCGACAACAGACTCAGATTGCTCCTTATGTTTGTGAAAGACTCTGTTAACTTATAATCAAAACATCCAAAGGATGCTGGTGGAATTGGTTGAGATCACAAAGTCTCTCAAATATATTTTAAAAATGCATTGCAATCAGGCAACATACTAATGAAATAGAACATAAGAATTGTGAATGCATTATAGTTAAACCATTTTGAAGGAATCCAACTTCAAATTACTTGTGAACCTGGCCTCAATACAGGAGTCTGGGGTGGGGGGAGGTACGTGCTGGAAACATTAATGATGGAAGACATAAGAAATCTAGAAGAATAAAGGCTCATTCATCAAACTCAGGACTGGGTCAATAAGAGCAGCTTATATCTGACCAAATTATTGAATTTCTTTAAGGAGCTTTCAGATCTGGGTCAGATTTTCCGATGGCCAGGCAGTCATTTCTGCAATATAAATAGGATTTGTGCACGAAGACCAGGCAGAATCCTCATCGGAGCTGAATCCAAAGGAATTTTCCAGGAAATTGAATATTCTGTTGGGCAATTCCCTTAAATCTGGAACCCTCCAAAAATATCTGTTTAAAATCAGAGAATTCGGAGCTAAGTAATTCTGCAGTTAATTATGTTACTCGGGAAAAGTATACAATTAAATACTTAAGTATGTAAGTTACCTCGCTGAGCTTGAAGGTTTGATTTCAGACGTTTTGTCACCATATTATGTAACATCAGTGAGAGTCTCTGGTGGTATGTCCCGCCTCTCTATTTATAGGTCTTGGTTTAAGGTGGGTGATGTTATTTCCTGTTCCTTTTTTTTCCAACATAACTTAGATAGGGTCTAAGTCGATGTGCTTATTGATGGAATTCTGGTTAGAATGCCAAGCCTCTAAGAATTCTTGTGCATGCCTTTGTTTCACCTGTCCTAGGATGTATGTGTTATTTTAGTCAAAGTGGTGTCCGTCTTTGTCTGTTTGCATGTATAGAAACTAGTGATAGTGGGTCGTGTTTTTTGGTGGCTAGTTGGTGTTCATGTATCCTGGTGGCAAGTTTCCTGCTAGTTTGTCTGAGGTAGTGTTTGTTACAGTTCTTTCATGGTATCTTATAAATGATGTTAGTTTTGCTGGTGGTATCTAGGTTCATTAGTCACTGTTTAAGTGTTTTGGTAGGTTTGTGAGCTACCATTATGCCAAGGGGTCCGAGTAGTCTGGAAGTCATTTCTGATATGTCTTTGATGTAAGGTAATGTGGCTATAGTTTTTGGTTGCGTAGTGTCTGCTTGTTTGGGTTCGTTTCTAAGGAATTGGCAGACTGTGTTTATTGAGTATGTTTTTCTTCTTTATGTAGTTCGTGGGTGCTGCATTGTGATGTAGTTCATTGAAATAATGTCGCGATGCAGCTCCGTTTATGGGTGTTGGGATGATTGCTTCTGAAGTCAAGTATTTGGTCCATGTGTGTTGTTTTTTTGTTGACGCTAATTTGAAGCTCTCTATTAACTATATGTTAAACTGTCACATCTGGGAATGGGAGTCTGTTGGCGTTCTCCTCCTCTTTTGTGAATTTTATGCCCATCAGGATATTGTTGATGGTGTTGTATGATTCCTCTAATTTGTTCCGTTTTGTGACAAAGATGTCATCGACGTAGCGGACCCAAAGTTTAGGTTGGATAAATGGGAGGGCAAAAACAATGAGGTAAAAACAATGACTGCAGATGCTGGAAACCAGATTCTGGATCAGTGGTGCTGGAAGAGCACAGCAATTCAGGCAGCATCCGAGGACAGGCAAAATCGATGTTTCGGGCAAAAGCCCTTCATCAGGAATAAAGGCAGAGAGCCTGAAGCGTGGAGAGATAAGCTAAAGGAGGGTGGGGGTGGGGAGAGAGTAGCATAGAGTAATGGGAGGGCAGCTTGTTCAAGTCTCTGCTTTACTGCTTCTGCTATGAGCCCTAATACTGGTGATCCTATGGGTGTTCCATCGATTTGTTTGTAGGTTTTCTTATTGAATGTGAAGTGGGTAGTGAGGCACAGGTTCACCAGGTTGAGGATGTTATCTTTGCTCATGACGTTGGTGCTGTCTGCTGTTTGTGGTCCTGGTTGTGGTAGTGATGCCAGTGTTTCTTTGGCCAGGGCGACGTTAATTGATGTGAAAAGGGCTGTAACGTCAAAAGAGACCATTATTTCGTCCTTTTCTATCTTGGTGTCTTTGATGGTGTTCAGGAATTCTTAGAGGCATGGCATTCTAACCAGAACTCCATCAATAAGCACATCGGTTTAGACCCTATCTACCTTCCTTTGGAAAAAGAGAACCAGAAATGACATCACCCACCTTAAGAAACCAAGATCTATAAATAAAGAGGCAGGACATACCACTAGCGCTTCACCAGAGACTTTCACTGATGTTACCTAGTGTGGTGATGAAATATCTGAAAACAAACCTTCAAGCTCAGCAAGCTAACTTACATACTTACCAACCTGAGCTACAAATCTTCTCAAAAATTGTAATTAAATACTTAGTGTAACTCCTAAATAACTATTAAACTGACACCATACATTCCGCAATTATACCCCACTGAGGCCACCAATATCTCAAAGACCCTGACCTAACACCACCCTCCCACATCCTAACACCTATTCTACCTTCTGCCTCCCAAAACCTATTCTTTACCCCTCCCTCCTCCCCAACCTTCCAATACCTACTAAAATCATGAGTGACAAAGATAAGGTGAATAGTAAAGGTCTTTTCTGTAAGGTGGGGGAGTTCAAAACTACATGGCATAATTTTAGGGAGAAAGATTTGAAGTGGACCTGACGGGCAATTTTTCACACAGAGTGTGATTCATACGTGTAATGAACTGCCAGAGAAAATGGTAGATGCAAATACATTACAACGTTTAAAAGGCATTTAAAAGTGCATGAATAGGAAAGGTTTGGAGGGATATTGGTCAAACGCAGGTAAACGGGACTAGTTTAGTTTGGAAAACTTGGTCAGCCTGGACAAGTTGGAGTGAAGGGTCTATTTCCAGACTGTATGGATCTATTCTTCATCCGCCACTACCCTAACACCAAATCTCTTCCCAACCTACATCTTCCCACACCCCAAAATCTTCAAGCATTTGACATTTCTCCGCTGCTGCCAAACCTGACAACTTCACCTTCCAGTCTCCAAATTCTCAGACCTAACTTGACTTACCCTGAGCACTATCATTTATCTGGCCCACATTCCTCCTCGCTCACTGGCACCCTTATAACAGACACATTTTAATTCTGTCCTCTCCACTGTTGCAGCCTGACCTGCTTAGTATTGCTAGCACTTTTTGTTTTGTTTTAGAATATCCAAAATCGGCAGTATTCCAGCTTTTGTCTAGCTTTGAAAACCAATTATGGATCTCAGGGCAGCAGGTCAATATTGGCAAAGAAACCTCTTGTTGTAAACCCAACATTTCCCATCACCTTCTCATCAAGTTGATGAATTTGAATGGTTCTAAAGAGCCAAAGGCTGCAAGGGATCAGAACATATGCAAGTTGGAGAATTCAATGTACATCAATAACAACGACTCAGTAGCACCACCACAGATAATTCTGGATGTGAAAGAATTATACTGACAATCAATTTAGCGTACTTGCATGCACTAGAAGTGATATGCACAAATTATACACAGGACCCTGTTCCTTGTGAACTAAAAGAGCGTGCACTGTGCCTGCTTAAACTCAATACAGCAGGTGACAGTCAATCATTTACTGGCAATGCCCTCAGCAGAATCAGGCTTCCTGGTTCAACAGAAGTGTGAAGTTATTAGGTTAGGCAGATGCAACGCATATGGTTAATATAGGTTATTACGCCCAGACATTCCGACAGCTAGAGAATCATTAGAGAAATTGGACTGAGTTGTGTGCTGGAACCATGCAAAATTCTTGACACACAACTGATTTTGAGGCATTTGCCATAACACTGGAAATTCTAATGGACAATTCCCCTGCACCTGAAACTCTCTGGAAAACATCCTTATATTCAGAGACTTTGGAGGGTTCTGACTCACTTAAGCTTTATAGTTACCCAGGAAAGGTTAAAAGCCTATTCTAACCCCAAGGTAATTAATGAACTTAATTCTCAACCTTTGAACATCTAACTCCACTCTCACTAATCCTCAACATCCCACCACACAGCACTGTCCCAGAATGGACACCCACCTCGCAAACCAACACTAAACTGATACCCAGGTTGGGACTACATCCCCCAACCTGTCTAGACCAGTTTCTCCACCTGACAAACCCTGAATCAACCTTCCCCCCCACCTCTAATCCTATTCTAAGTACGCTTCCACTTACTTGGACTCGTGCCATCTCTCACCCTACTTCCTCACTTCCCCTTTCACAGGAGCTGCCAAGGTGCCCGCATGGCATTTAAACTATAGAAAATGGCATTCAGTCCTGTAAAAAAAGTGGTTATAATTGCGATTTTCTACATTGATCAATTTGAAGATTGCTGACAGGTTTGTAACAGGGAGGCCTTTGCCTAAGAATCTCTGGTGAAAGATGTTCTGTGCGTTGGTTGGTAAGGTGACAAGTGTTTCTCTTTTGTGTTTCATATATTCAGTGATCTATTTGGGAATTCAGGATAGTGGGAATGGAGGTTAGGGCAGTTGAATGTTTCTCTTGCAGTATGTGGAAGATAAGGGTCACCTCTGGTGTCCCTGCTGACCTCATTTGTACCAGGTGCACCCAACTCCAGCTCCTCGAGAACTGCGTTAGGGAAGTGGAGCTGGATGAACTTCAGATCATTAGGGAAGTGGAGGGGGTAATTGAGAAGAGTAACAGGGAAGTAATTAGTCCACAGCCACATTAAGAAGGTAGATGGGTTACCGTCAGGGGTGGGAAAGGGAACAATCAGGCAGTGCAGGGATCACCTATGGTGATACCCCTCAGCAACAAGTATACTGTTGGGGGGGGGGGGGGGGGGGGGGGGGGAGGACTTACCGGGGTAAGCAGTAGGCCACAGGTCTCTGGTGCAGAGCCTTTCCCTGTTGCTAAGAGGGGAAGGGGGATAAGGAAGAGTTTTAGTCATTGGGGACTCCATAGTTAGTGGGACAGATAGGAGGTTCTGTGAGAACGAGAGAGACTGACGATTGGTGTGTTGCCTCCCAGGTGCCAGGGCTCGTGATGTCCCTGATCGTGTTTTCGGGATCTTTGAGGGAGAGGGGGAGAAGCCCCAAGTAATGGTCCACATAGGTACCAATGACATAGGTAGGAAGAAAAGGTGGGGATCTAAGGCAGAAATTCAGGGAGTTAAGGTGGAAGCTTAGAGCTAGAACAAACAGAGTTGTGATCTCTGGTTTGTTGCCTGTGCCACATGCTAGTGAAACAACAGGGAGAGAGCAGAGCTCAACATATGACTGTAAGGATGGTGCAGGTGGGAGGGTTTTGGATTCTTGGATAATTGGAGCTCTTTCTGGGGAAGGTGGGACCTCAACAAAAAGGATGGTCTTCACCTGAACCAGATGGGTACCAACATCCTTGGGGGTGGAATTTGCTAATGCTCTTCGGAGGGTTTTAAACTAATGCTGTAGGGGGATGGGAACCTGAATTGTAGTTCCAGTGTAGGAGGTTGAGGGTAGTGAGGTCAGGGATAGGTTTAGAAGGTCGCGAGAGGGCAACGGCAATCAGGGTGTTGGTTTGAAATGTGCGGACTTCAATGCCAGAAGCATCGGAATAAAGTGGGTGAACTTGCTGCACAGGTTGGCACCTGGGATTTCGATGTTGTGGCCACTTCAGAGACATGGCTGGAGGAGGGACAGGAATGATTGTTGCAGATTCTGGTATTTAGATGTTTCAGGAAGAACAGAGAAGATGGTAAAGGAGGTGGGGGGTGCTTTGTTAATCAAGGGTAGTATTACAGCAGCTGATGTAACATGGGAGGACTCATCCACTGAGGTAGTTTGGGCTGAGGTTAGAAACAGGAAAGGAGAGGTCACCCTTTTAGGAGTTTTCTTTTGGCTTCTGAATTGTTCCAGGTATGTCCTGGAAAGGATAGCAAAGATGATTCTTGATAGGAGCAAGTGTAACAGGGTAGTTGTTATGGGGGACTTTAACTTCTCCAACATTGACTATAGTTCAAGTAGTTTAGATGGATCAGTTTCTGTTCAATGTGTGCAGGAGGGTTTTCTGACACAGTATGTATACAGGCCAACAAGGGGAGATGCCATATTGGATTTGGTACTGGGGAATGAATCCGTCCAGGTGTTAAATTTGGAGGTAGGTGAGCTCTTTGGCTATAGTGACCATAATTCAGTTACATTTCCAATAGCAATGGGCAGGGATAAGTATATACCGCAGGGAAAGAGGTATAACTGGGGGAAAGGCAATTACGATGTGATTAGACAAGATTTAGGATGCATAGGATGGGGAAGGAAACTGCAGGGGATGGACACATTTGAAATGTGGAGTTTATTCAAGGAACAGCTACTGCGGTTCCTTGAATAGGAGAGACCTATCAGGCAGGGAGGTAGTTGTCGAGAGAGGGTGCCATGGTTTACTAAAGAAGTTGAGATGGAAGAAGAAGGCTTATGTGAGTATGAGGCATGAAGGCTCAGTTAGAGGGCTTGAGAGTTACAAGTTAGCCAGAAAAGATCAATAGAGAGGGCTAAGAAGAGCCAGGAGGGGACATGAGAAGTTGTTGGCGAATAGGAGCAAAAAAAACCCCTAAAGCCTTCTATAGGTATATTAGGAATAAGAGAATGACTAGAGTAAGATTAGGACCAAGATCATAGTGGAAAGTTGTGTGTGGAATCTGAGGATAGAGGGAAAGCACTTAATGAATTCTTGTTGTCAGTATTTACATTGGAAAAGGGCAATGTTAGTGAGAATACGGAGATACAGGCTACTAGATTAGATGAGATTGAGATTGTCAATGAGGAGGTTTTGGTGATTTTGGAAGATCTGAAAATGGATAAGACCCCTGGGCCAGATGGGATTTATCCTCAGATTCTCTGGGAAGCCAGGAAGGAGATTGCAGAGTCTTTGGCTTTTGAACTTTATGTCATCATTGTCAACAGAAGAAGTGTCAGAAGACTGGAGGATAACAAATGTTGTTCCCTTAAGGAGAGACGACATAACACCAGTAATTATAGGCCAGTGAGCCTTACTTTGGTTGTGGGTAAGGTGTTGGAAAAGGTTATAAGAAATAGGATTTATAATCATTTGGAAAGGAATAATTTGATTAGAGACAGTCAACAGGGTTTTGTGAAGAGTAGGTCATGCCGAACTAACCTTATTGTGTTCTTCAAGAAGGTGACAAAACAGGTGGATGAAGATAAAGTGGTTGATGTGGTGTATATGAACCTAAGTGAGGAGTTTGATAATGTTCCACAAGGTAGGCTATTGCACAAAATACAGAGTTTCAGGATTGAAGGCGATTTAGCAAATTGGATCAGAAATTGGCTTGCTGAAAGAAGACAGAGGTGGTGGTTGATGGAAATGTTCATCCTGGAGCTCAGTTACCAGTGGTGTGCCGCAAGGATCTGTTCTGGGGCCACTGCTGTTTGTCGTTTTTATAAGTTATCTGGATGTGGGCATAGAAGGATGGGTTAGTAAATTTACAAATGACACTAAGGTAGGCAGAGTTGTAGAAAGTCGTGAAGGATGTTATGGGTTACAGAGGGACATAGATAAGTTGCAGAGCTGGGCGGAGAAGTGGCAATGGAGTTTAATGCGGAAAAGTGTGAGGTAGTTCACTTCAGAAAAAAAAAAGGAATGCAGAGTAGAGGGCTAATGGTAAAATTCTTGGCAGTGTTGATGAACAGAGACATCTCAGTGTCCAGTGCATTAATCCCTGAAAGTTGTCACCCAGGTTAATAAGGTTGTTAAGGCAGCATATGGTGTGTTGGTGTTTATTGGCAGGGGAAATTGAGTTTTGGAGCCACGAGGTCATACTTCAGCTGTATGAGACACTGGTAAGGCCACACTGGAGTACTGCGTTCAGTTCTAGTCACCACATTATAGGAATTATGTGGAAGCTTACAAGAATCTCAGTGAGTCTCTTTCTCTCACTGCAACCCTCAGGTCATCTCCTCTGCCCTCATTTATCTCTCCACTCTGCAGGCACCCTGTTTCTATTCCTGATGAAGGGCTTTTGCCTGAAATGTCGATTTTCCTGCTCTTCTTCTTAAACAAGTGTATTACATTAGCCATGCTCCACTATTCTGGGACCCTTCCTGACTCCAGTGATTCCTGAAAGATCATTACCAATCACTCTACAATCACTTCAGCTATCTCCTTCAGAACCTTGCCGTGTGTCTAACCAGTCCAGGTGATTTATCCACCTTTAGACCCTTCCGCTATCCCAGCACCTTCTCCTTAGTGATGGCCACTACACTCACTTCTGTTTTTTGATTTTCTTGAAGTTCTGGTATGTTGCTAGTGTCTTCACTGTCAAAACTGATGGAAAATATCTATTCAGTTCCTCTGCCATTTCTTTGGTCCCTATTACTACTTCACCAGCCTCATTTTCCGTGGCCCAATGTTTTTCAGACATCTAAAAACAAACTCATAATATTTTTATATTACTAGCTAGCTTACTCATATTTCATATTCTCCCCTTTTATTGCTTTTCACTTGATAGTTGCTTAAAAGGCTACCCAATCCTCTGGCTTCCACTAATCTTCTCCAGATTGTATATTTATTGTTTGCTTTTATACTGCCCCTGACTTCCCTTGTCAGCCAATGTTGCATCATCCACCACTTAGTGTGTTTCTTGTGCCTTGGTACGAATTTCTGTTGTGCTTCCAGAAAACTCCTGTCATTGCTGCTGAACCACATTCTCTGCTAGACTACACTTCCAGTCTGGTGAGGTCCTCACTGATGTATTTGTAGCTACCTTTACCAGTGCATTGGATTCCAGCTTCTCCCTCTCACAATGCAGATGAATCCTACCAAAATATGGTCACTGCTTCCAAGAGGTTCCTTCATTTCAGCTCCCTAATCAAGGCTGCCTCATGACACGTCACGAAATCCAGGACAGTCTATAAGTTAGTGGGCTATATCACAAACTGCTCCAGAAAACCATCTTGTATACATTCCACAAATTCCTTTTCTTGAGATCTCTACCAACCAGGTTTTCCCAGTCCACTTGTATATTGAAGTCCCCCATGATTATTGTAAACATTTCTTATATGCCTTTTCTATCTTCTGATTTATTTTTTTCTCCACATTCTGACTCGTGTTAGTTCCTCAACTGTACTCACATGGACGTTACTCCTTCTGGCTCAACATTCCTTCTTGCTATCAATTTAATTTAATTTCTTACTAACAAGACAATCCTGACCCTTTTGCCCACCTGCCTATCCTTTAAATTGGACATGTACCCTTGGATATTTAGTTCTCAGCCCTGATCCCATTGGTGCCATATCTCTGTGATAGCGACAACATCATAGCTGCCAATTTCAATCTGCGCTACAGGTTCATTTACCTAATTTCAAATGCATGCCTTTAAGTACAACACCCTCAGTCCTGAATTGACTGTCCTTTTTAGGTCATAAGTTAAAACAAATGCAGAGGTAGAAAATCTGAAATAAAAACAAAAATCTGAAAATACCCAGTAGTGCTTGTTGCAGCATGGAGAATATGGCAACGCATCTGTATGTAAGGAGCAACATTCTCAAATACAGCACTATGATTATAACCAGATAGTCTGTTTTAGTGATACATTGGTGGATCAGGAACATTCAAGGAATAGCAAGGGTGGAAGACCTGCCTCAATACGGCTCTGAGTTCGAGCTCAAAATAGAAGTTGTACCCTTTACCTACTGACATGAGGACGGTCTACCATCCACTGAGCCACCAAACACATCTTGAAAGGCCAGAGCCACGATAAGTTGACAGCAGTTAAGCACAGGAATGTTCAGTAACCATGAACTCATCGATTTCTAAATACATAAATAAACAGCGCTGCGGATACAGCCGGTTAGAGACTTCTCAGACTCTCTACTTTGGTGCCGGTAAAACACAATATTTGCTGGTTGAAGTGAATTCCCGAACACATACTCACTTGTTCCGTCCTTTAGCTGAATCTCACTTCTCCCAAGTGCACCGCTGGACGGTCATTCACAAATGTCGCGGCCCGCGCCTTCTTTAGCCAATCACAGACTTTGTCTATTCCAGCCAATCGCAAACACAGCTGTGGCTACAATTGACCAATCCAATCAGAACGCTGGCCACATCCAACCAATCACAGACGTTACGGTTCCAGGCCAGTCACACCAGATACTTTGTTCATCCAATCACAACCTCCGCCGTTCCGAATCCACTGTAGTTGCATTGTTAAAAATCACACAACACTAGGTTATTTTCCAAACTGTTGGGTGATTTTTAACTTTGTACACCCCAGTCCAATACCGGCACCTCCAAATCGTACTTACATTGAGCCATGTTGGGAGATAAATGCTATTTCATCCTAAGAGAATTTAATCACTAAATGCTCTTCTGTAATGTGTGCTCATTTGCAGCTATAATGTCAAAGCAAATTTACTACTAGAGAAATCAAATTAATTGTTTTTTTTGTGTTTGGTACGCAAATATTGAGGCAGGCAGTTGGACGTTAAATAATAACAACCTTATTATTAAATCTAGGTTAAATGAGCATTTTTGATCAAGGTTATGGTGTCTATCAGCATCAGAAATGTTATAATTACTGAATAAGTAGAAACGTCCCTGCAATTTGCTATTAGATTTAAACTTTTATCATCGGGAAAACCCAGTCATTAACGACTGTTTATTTCAAGTTAATACCACCTAGTCTTTATATGGCACCTAAACATTTTAGAAAGTTTGACCAAGGTGCTTTACAGGAGTATTAATGAAACTAAATGTGACACCAAACCACGAAAGGAGATATTAGGCCATACGTTTCCACGGAAGTGGCTACTGTGCTGAAATTTGGATCGAACCTTTGGTAGAACTCCTACGTTCTCTTTTTTTATTTCAAAAATATACTTTATTCATAAAATACTTTGATGGTCTGTACAGTTGGACATGCCATACATATGTAAACATTCCATTTCTTTGCACACCGAAATAAAGTAATCATTCCTATTTACAGGTCTGTACGATTACATTTTTAGCTGAGGCGTCAGCAGAGCCCAAATGACTGCACGGGCCCCCTGTTCTTCTTTAGGCAGCAGACATTACACGGTGGTCTTTCCCTACTGCGCCTTGGCAGCAACCACCCCAAGCTTCAGCGTGTCCCTCAACACATAGTCCTGGACCTTGGAATATGCCAGTCTGCAACACTCAGTCGGGGTCAACTCCTTCAGCTGGAAGATCAATAGGTTTCGGACCGCCCAGAGAGCGTCCTTCACCGAGTTGATGATCCTCCAGGCACAGTTGATGTTCATCTCAGTGTGCATCCCAGGGAACAGGCCGTAGAACATGGAGTCCCGTGTCACGGCGCTGCTCGGGACGAACCTCGACAAACACCACTGCATTCCTCTCCAGACTTCTTCTGCGTAGGTGCATTCCAGAAGGAGGTGTGGGACAGTCTCGTTTCCCCCCGCAGCCGCTTCGAGGGTAGCGTGCGGTGCAGCTGAGAGTCCGGGCATGCATAAAGGATCTCACAGGCAGAGCCCTTCTCACCACCAGCCAAGCCATGTCTTGGTGCTTGTTGGAAAGTTCTGGCGATGAGGCATTCTGCCAAATGGCTTTGACAGTCTGCTCAGGGAACCACTCGATAGGATCCGCCCTCTCCTTTTCCTGAAGGGTCTCAAGGACACTACGTGCTGACCACTTCCTGATGGACTTGTGGTCAAAGGTGTTTTTCTTCATAAACTTCTCCACGACGGACAGGTGATACGGAACGGTCCAACGACTCTGAGTGTTCTGTGGCAACGAGGCCAGGCCCATCCTTCGCAACACCGAGGACAGGTAGAACCTCAGTACATAGTGACACTTGGTGTTTGCGTACCGGGGATCCACGCACAGCTTGATGCAGCCACACACAAAGGTGGCCATCAGGATGAGGGTGTCATTGGGTGTATTTTTTTCCCCCGTTGCCCAGATCTTTGTACAGCGAGTCTCTTCGGACCCGGTCCATCTTTGACCTCCATATAAACTGGAAGATGGCCCTGGTGACTGCAGCAGCGCAGGTTCTGGGAATAGACCAGACCTGTGCCACGTATAATAGCAATGACAGTGCCTCACACCTGATGACCAGGTTTTTTCCCGCCTTGGAGAGTGACCATAGCTTCCATCTGCCTAGTTTCTGCCTCACTTTGCTGATACGCTCCTCCCAAGACTTGGCGCACGCCCCAACCCTCCCGAACCAAATACCCAGCACCTTCAGGTGGTCGGTCCTACAGTGAAGGGGATCGAGGATTGGTCGGCCCAGTTCCTGAAGAGCATGGCCTCGCTCTTGCCTCGGTTTACCTTGGCCCCCGAGGCCCGTTCAAACTGGTCACATATGCACATGAGTCTGCGCACGGACAGCAGATCCGAGCAGAAAACGGCGACCTCATCCATGTACAGGGAGGCCTTAATCTGCAGGCCCACGCTGCCAGGAATAGTCACCCCTCTCAGGCTCGCATCCTTCCTGATGGACTCGGCAAATGGCTCTATGCAGCACACAAACAAGGCAGGAGAAAGAGGGCAGCCCTGCCTGAATCCAGATCTGACTGGGAAGCTATCTGATTCCCACCCATTGATTGAGACTGCACTGACAATGTTGGTGTAGAGCAGTCTGATTCAATTGCAGATTCCCTCCCCAAAGCCCATTTTGGAGAGAACATCTCTCATATATCTGTGTGATATCCTGTCAAAGGCTTTCTTCTGGTCCAGGCTGATCAGGCAGGTGTCCAACCCTCTGTCCTGCATGTAGGCGATCGTATCCCTGAGGAGTGCGAGACTCTCAGCAGTCTTCCTGCCCGGCACAGCACAAGTTTGGTCAGGGTGAATCACCGACCCCAGAGCAGACCTGATCCGAATGGCGATTACCTTTGACAGAATTTTGTAATCCGCATTCAACAGTGAGATTGGTCTCCAATTTTTGAGTTCCTCCCTCTCCCCCTTCCGCTTGTAGATGAGGGTGGTGATGACTTTCCTCATGGATTCACTCATGGTACCTGCCCGAAGCATACTGACATACACCTCCAGCAGGTTCTGGCCAATCAAGTCCCACAGAGCAGAATAGAGCTCGACCGGTAAGCCATCGCTTCTGGGAGTTTTACTCTTTTCGAAGAACTCGAGGGCCTTGGTCAGCTCATCCAGAGATAGCGGCTGGTCCAGCCTCTCGCGTGTTCTGTCGTCTAAGACCTCCATGATAGAGGACAGGAACGACTGGGAGGCCACGCTGTCGGTCGGCTTCGCGTCATACAGACTGGCATAGAAGGATTTGCTGATCCTCATGACGTCAGTCTGAGATGACGTTATCAAGCCATCTTCTTCCTTCAGGCTACTGAGCACAGAGCTCTCTTTGTGCACCTTCTGGAAGAAGAAACGTGAGCATGTCTCGTCCTGCTCCACCGAGCGGACCCTGGACCGGAAGATTATCTTGGAGGCCTCCAAGGCAAAGAGCGAGACTTGCTGGCCCTTCACCTCCTTGAGGTCCTCCGTGACATCGACCCCCATCGTCTGCAGCAGGAGCAGGTTCTGCATCCTTTCCTGGAGCTGGGACAGTTTTCCCCACCTCTCTCTCGCCCTCCTGAACACCTTTGAGGATAAAGAACCTCTTGATGTTCCCTTTTACTGTTTCCAACCAGTCCGCTGGGGACTCAAAGAGGGGCTTCACGGTTCTTCAACCTGTGTAGTCCCTCTTGAGCTCCTCAATGTTTCACAGGGTCAACAGCTTCCACGTTCCCTTACCAGCCCGCTGCTCGTCCTGTAGGTGACAGTCAGCCAGCAGGATGCAGTGGTCAGAGAAGAACACCGGCTTGACGTCGATGGATCTGACCGAGCGTGTTCGGGACACAAACAGGTAGTCTATCCTTGAGCGGATAGACCCGTCTGCCCGTGACCAGGTGTATCTACGCTGTGCTCCATCTGCAGGGGTTGCTGAAGACGTCGTGCAGCTTGGCATCTTTAACCATGTCCATCAGGGCTCTGGACGTGGCATCCAGTTTACTGTCCCCCCCCGCCGGATCGTCCATCTGCATCAATGATACAGTTGAAGTCTCTGGCCAGAATGACCGGCCTGGATGTAGCCAGCAACAGTGGAAGCTGCTGCAGGACGGCCAACCGTTCACTCTTACTCGCTGGGGTATACACATTAATCAGTCTCGGGGAGCATTCCTGTACATGACGTCGGTGACGAGGAGGCGCCCGCCCACCACCTCCTTAACCTCGGAGATGGTGAAGCTGCCTCCTCGCAACAGGATACCCAGGCCGGAGGCGCGGCTATCGTTGCCCATCCAACCAAACTGACGGCCCATGGGCCCACAAGCTCGACCATCTCCTGTAGCTGCTGAGGTGCGGTATCCCACACTCCTGCAGAAACAGGATGTTCTCAAGACAGCAATGATTTCTCATTTTGTTGAGGGAATAAGGGACTGTGCACCTCTGAATAGGCGACTAGGGCTTTGACCAAGTGCCTTTTTGTGAGCTTAACCACTAGGTCACCTGACTGAATTTTTCAGAAGAGGGCTGCCAGTGTCTGTCATTGTGTTTCGCTACTGTCGTGTATACCAGGAGATTGACTAGGAAAGCTACACGATTCGATAAAAACTGAAAGAACTGCGGGGGCTGGAAAGCCGGAACAGAAACAGAGATTGCATGAAAAGCTAGGCACGTCAGGCAGAACTCTGAGGAAGGGTGACTCGTCCCAAAACGTCAACTCTGATTTCTTTCCACAGATGCTGCAAGAGCTGCTGAGCTTTTCGTGCAGTTTCTGCCCTTGTACAAGATGTTTGTCCATAGACTGCCTCATCTTCCACCTAGGAACCCTCCAGCCACAAGGGATGAATGCAGATTTCTCCAGCTTTCTCATTTCCCCTCCCCCCACCTATTCTCAGTCCCAACCCTCAGACTCAGCACCGCCTTCTTGACCTGCAATCTTCTTCCCGACCTCTCCATCCCCACCCCCTCTCCGGTCTATCACCCTCACCTTAACCTCCTTCCACCTATCGTATTCCCAGCGCCCCTCCCCCAAATCCCTCCTCCCTACCTTATATCTTAGCCTGCTTGGCAAACCCTCCTCATTCCTGAAGAAGGGCTTATACCCGAAACATTGATTCTTCTGTTCCTTTGATGCTGCCTGACCTGCTGCGCTTTTCCAGCAACACATTTTTAAGCTCTGATCTCCAGCATCTGCAGTCCTCACTTTCTCCATAGACTGCATCAACATGGTTAGTCTCTGATGCAGTTGGCGGTTCTTAGAAGACCATCTCCTCATCTCAGGAACCTTTTCTTGTGTAATCTCCCAGGTTTCTGCAAGCTCCTGTTGGTCCATAGATATGCCCCTCTTTGATTGGCTGTTGTTGCCCTATGATGCTGCTGTTATTTCCTCCCAGGGTATGGCCAACCCTAGCTTGGAGACACATGATTCAGTTGACACCCCTGATCCAATCTGGACCGACCCAGTATTCTGAAGGACATTCCCCGTTGGTCAGGTGCAGCAACACCTGGTCCACATGTCCCCTCCAGACTAATTCATCCCTACTCTGTACCATGTATGATAATGGTTCTATTTCTCCCCCTATGTATAAATCCAGGTCAACATGGTCTCTCCTCTTTGGAATATCTTTGACCGTGAGGTACCTGCCCTTCTAACTATCTGTCCTTCTTGATTTCACTCTACCATCTCTCTGGTCTCTTCCAGCTGCAGTAAGTCAAACATGGTTCTCAGATGATGGTTTGAACAGTAATCATGCCGCAAGCACTAAGTCACCACTTGTGGCATGTTTCTGTACATGCTGAGGAACTTGCTGATTTGCCATCCTCATGACCCCTCCTCTTCTGAGGCCTTTAAGGCCTGATTCAAGGCTTGAACAAATCTCTCTGCCTGACCGTTTATTGCGGTGTGATACGGAGCTGATCTCACTTGTTTGAATCTGTGATTTTCCAGGTACTCCTTGAATTCATGCACTAAAAACTGTGGGACCATTGTCACTCATGATAGTAGAGTCATAGAGTCATACAGCATGGACACAGATCCTTCAGTCCATTCAATCCATGCCAAACCTTTGGATTCGGTAATAGTTCGAATTGCCGAATCCAAACTAATTTGGATTAGTTTGAATTAATCCAAACCAAACCAAACTAATCCCACCTACCTGCTCCTGGCCCATACCCCTCCAAACCGTTCTTATTCATGTACTTATCAAAAAGGTTTACAAAAATTGTAATTGTACCCACAACCATCACTTTCTCACGAAGTTCATTCCACATGTGAACCACCCTCTGTGTAAAAGATTTGTACCTCCCTGTCCTTTTTAAATCTCTTTTTTTAAACCTTAAAAAAAGTGCCCCCAGTCTTGAAATTCCTCGTCATAGGGAAAGACAGCTACCATCAACTCTATCTATACCTCTGATTATTTTATAAACTTCTCTAAGATTGCCTGTCAACTTCCTATGTTCCAGTGAAAGGAATTCCTAGCCTATCCAGCCTTTCTTTATAACTCAAACCTTCCATACCCAGCAACCTCCTGGTAAATCTCCTCTGAACCCTCTCGAGCTTGATATCCTTCCTATTACTGGGTGACCAGAACTGGACACAGAAGAGACCTCACCAATATCCTGTACAACCTCAACATGACTTCCCAACTCATTTCCTCAAAGGATTGAGCAATGAAGGCAAGTTTGCCAAACACTTTTTTAACTACCCTATTTATATGTGACCTATATTTCAAAGAATTATGTACCTGAACCCTTACATCCCTCTGTTCTACAACATGTGCCTTTAATTATGTAAGCCCTATCCTTGTTTGTTGTACCAAAATACAATTCCTCACATTTATCCAGACTGAACTCCATCTACCATTATTCAGCCCATTGACCCAGTTGATCAAGATCCCTTGGTAATCTTAGAAAACCTTCTTCCCTGTTTGCTATGCCACCAATTTTGTTATTGTCTACAAACTTTACTAACCATATCTTCTATATTCTCATCCAAATAGTTTATATAAATGACAAAGAAAAGAGGATCCAGAACTGATCCCTGTGGAACCCTGCTGCTGGAAGGCCTCCAGTCGGAAAAGTAACCCTCCATCACCACTCTGTCTCCTGCCATTAAGCCAATTATGTGTCCAAATGGCAAGCTCACCCTGAAACCCATGTGACTTAACTTTAGTAATTAGTTTATTATGCAGAACTTTGTCAAAGGCTTTACTAAACTCCAAGTAAACAACATCTACTGCCCTGCCCTCATCAATCTTTTTAGTAACTTCCTCAAAAAATTCAGTCGAATTTGTGAGTCATGCTTTTCATTGCACAAAACCATGCTGACTATCCCTAATCAATTTTTGTGTCTCTTAATGTCCATAGTTCCTGTCTTTTAAAATCATTGCCAACAGTTTACTCACAACCGAAGTCAGACTCACAGGTCTATAGTTCTCCGCTTTCCCCTTACAATCTTTCTTAAATGAATGTACAACATTAGCCGCCCTCCAGTCATCACGCACCTCACTAATAATTATAGATGATTCAAATATTTCTGCAAGGGGTCTCGTAGTTTCTTTCATTAATTCCCACTTGTTCCCAAACCTGGCAAATATTTCATCCGCCGATACTGACCACCACCTTGAGCCACTTGGAGTGGGCATCCACAGCCACTAGTCTGTCTCTGTTCCTGTCCATCTGTCCCTGTACTGATCCTGAAAAATTTACGTGAATTTGCTACCACAATGATCAAGGCCTTTCCCACGGCACCTTTCTTAGTAATGCACAGGATTCATATAATCCTACTTTATCCTCAATGTGGAAGTCCATATTCACCAATAAAAATTGCTCCTGGCTATCTCTTTCATTCACATCATGCCAGAGAGCTCTTGGTGCACTTGTTTCAGCACCTTTCCTCTTAACAAGGAAGGAATAACAACTCATTGCCCACATTAAATACCCAACTGATATGGACAGCTCCTGGACAGATGAGGGTGTAATTCTGGGCAGTTTGCTCTCTCTCAGGACCAAGCCCACCACTTGGCTGAAAACCAGGTCATTTTGAGTAGCATTCTGCACCTGATTTGCTGACACTGGTGCCTTGTCATCCTGGGAAAAGTGCATAATTTTCAGATTCTAGTCAGGAACATCTTTATTCTTTGTTAAGGTAGTGATAACCTTGGCAGGGCATCTGCAAAGCCGTGCTTCTCCACTTGTCGATATTTCATCTAATTCTTGATGAAGGGCGTTTGCCCGAAACGTCAATTCTCCTGCTCCTCGGATGCTGCCTGACCTGCTGTACTTTTCCAGCATCACACTCTTGACTTTAATCTCCAGCATCTGCAGTCCTCACTTTCACCTGATCATTGATCTCAAATGAGTAGGCTGACAGATTTACTGCCCATTCATGGTACCCCCACATTTGGCCCAAAAATGGAGTTTAGAGGTTTGTGCTCAGTAAGCAGCACAAAGCGCCTACTGTAAAGGAAATGAGTGACCGTTTTAATGTCAAACACAATGCCCAATCCTTCTTTTGTGACTTGAGCATAATTCTCCTCCATTTTTGTTTGTCGCCTCAATGCAGAGGCAATGGGCCTTTCCTCTCCATTTGGTAAGATGTGTGACAGTACAGTGCCAAACCTATAAGATGAGGCATCACACGCAAAATTACAGTGGCAGCTTCAAGTTGAAATGCTTTGACACTTCTGACCTGTTTAAGGCTTGCTTCACATTCCTGGGTCCATTTCCACCCTTTTCCCAACAGCCGATATAGCAGTTTTAGCACAGTTGCCAGATCAAGCACAAATTTACCATAATAATTTGCAAGTCTTAAGAACAATCTCAGTTGAGACACATTCTCTGGTCAAGGGGCATTCAGGATAGCCTTCACCTTTTTGGCCGTGTTGTGTGGTCCTTCGCCATTGATTAGATGGCTCAGGAACTCTATTGAATTTATTTTTTTAAACTTGCTGTTCTCTCTTTTTATTTGTAGGCCATGCTTCTACAATTTTTCTAGGATTCTTTCTACATTTTTAAAATGCTCCTCTTCAGAGGGTCAAGTAATTGAAATATCATCTAGATAACCCTGGAGTCCCGGGAACCCACTTAATATTTGATCCATTGCCCTTTGAAACTGAACTGGTGCAGACATGATGTCGAAAGAAAGTCTCTTGTAGCAGAAAAGTCTGCTGTGTGTCACTATCGTCAGTAGCGGCTGAGACGCCTTTGTGACCCCCATCTGTAGCTAGGCCTGGAACAGATCTATTTTTAAAAATTTCACTCCCCTTTCCAGTCAACGCATTAGGTTTTCTATGAGTGGAAGGAGGTATTGATCTGTACTCAGGGCTAGATTGACTGTCACCTTAAAGTTACTGCAAATCCTCACTGCGCTATCTGTTTTTTTTAAGACCAGAAGAATGGGAGTGGCCCATTCATTGGTGGTTACTGGTTCCAATACTCCCAGATTCACCAGTTCCGCTTCCACTTTAGGCCAGATGGTGTATGGTATTGAACATGCCTTCAGACTCCTGGGACTAGCCTATAACTTCAGCTGTAATTCAATCTTGACTCATTTCCCTCAGGGTTCCTTTGAAAACATCTTTATAGTTGTTCAGAATCTCTTGCAAACTCACGTTTGAGTCCACTAGCCTATTAACCAAGTCCCAGTTTGATAAATGCAGGGTATTTGCCTTTTACTATGTAAAGTAGCAATCCTGCACCCTGCTCCTTTAACTGTACTTTCACAAGCCCTTCAGTGGCACCACTTCTTCTGTGTAGAGTCGGTTCTGCTATAATGCATGTTTCTTTGACATGAATTGGCTTTATGGCAATTGAAGAATGTAGATTGTTGTTTGTAGAACGCGAACTTTCCCTACCTGTATTGGCTGTAACACGATTCCAGCCCCATTAGTTTAAATGGCGCAGTTATTGTGTGATTTTCTTACAATGTGAGATCGCATTAGAATAGAACTATCACATTGCATCAGAACCAATTGTATGTCTATAGTATAATGTTGGCAGGGTTCAATGGTAATGTCCTCAACTTCTCAGGGAATCAGGGGCACCACTGCACTCATGTCTATTTCCATTTTTAAATTTCCATTTCCGTCTTTTACTTTGGGAAAAGCCCAGAAACGATCAGTTCACCCTATACTGACAGTATGTTTAACCAAAACTCTGCTGACTCTGGGCCTTCTTCTTCTGCAGACCCAGCTGACTCCCTGTCTATCTTCTGAGCTGGCATCATGCACATTTTGCCTTGTCCACAGGGTTGATTCTTTCTGACTTTCCTTCTGTTGTTCAGGTTGTATCCGCCAATTTCGGACAATATGACCCACTCCCTTACACCTGCAGCACTAGGGTTCTCGAGTCCAACACATCGATTCCTTGTGGTGACTCTTGCTTGTGGTGAAACGGTTAAAAATTATGTCCCAATACATGTGTGAATCTAACCGGAATGGAGGTGTTGCTTAGTCCCGTGTGAATCTTATTACACACCTCCCCGTGTGAATCTTCTTATCTGTATGTAACCAGAATGGAATGTGTTTTTTAGCCTTGCTCTGCTGTTCACATGAATGTTTATATCTGGAAAAGAGTATATCAGCTGGAAAAGTCTCCAGTTCGGTAGAGTCTGCTCCGGGGTTACGTTTAACCGCCGAGCGTGGGTTGTTGGCAACCGCTCTACGAGAACTGACGGCTCCCAGTTCCGGTAACATGTAGAGTGAGTATAAGCCAGACCCGTTGGTTGTGGCGACGCTGCGGGGAATAAAATGCCCATATTCTAGCAGACTCGCCTCTTGGTCGTTTGTTCTGTGTCAGACTACTCTCCTACGAACCTGACCTTGAGAATTTTTTAAAACATTTGGCGTAGTCGAGCAGGGTCAATCGCAATTGAGGAGAGATTTTGATACAGAACAATGTTTTGGAAAAAGACTAAGAAACCAGAAGAACAAACTGTGGAGGTCCCGACCGTCCCGGGATGGCATGGATGTGGGCATGTACGTGGCAGTTTGTTTGAGAGAGGATCCCAGTCCTGCCGAAGAACCCCTTGCCTGGGGTACAGCGGAGGATGTGGGCATGTCCAAAAAGCTGAAGCGGAGTTAACAGAATTGAATGGGATTGAACTGAACTGAACTGAGTGGAACTGAAGTGAATCAAATTGAACGGAACAAAATGGAACTGAGCTAAATTGAATTGAAATGGACGGAACTGAATTGAACACAATTGAATTGAACTGAACAGACCTGAACTGAGCTGAATTGAACTACACTGAATTGACTGAACTGAAATTAACTGAAACGAATTGAACTGAATTAAGCATAATGTAACACATGTATTGGGCCAAGCAGTGGAATGTGGTGTAAAATTATGTCCCAATACATGTGTGAATCATAATGTAACACATGTATTGGGCCAAGCAGTGGAATGTGGTGAAACGGTTAAAAATTATGTCCCAATACATGTGTGAATCTAACCGGAATGGAGGTGTTGCTTAGTCCCGTGTGAATCTTATTACACACCTCCCCGTGTGAATCTTCTTATCTGTATGTAACCAGAATGGAATGTGTTTTTTAGCCTTGCTCTGCTGTTCACATGAATGTTTATATCTGGAAAAGAGTATATCAGCTGGAAAAGTCTCCAGTTCGGTAGAGTCTGCTCCGGGGTTACGTTTAACCGCCGAGCGTGGGTTGTTGGCAACCGCTCTACGAGAACTGACGGCTCCCAGTTCCGGTAACATGTAGAGTGAGTATAAGCCAGACCCGTTGGTTGTGGCGACGCTGCGGGGAATAAAATGCCCATATTCTAGCAGACTCGCCTCTTGGTCGTTTGTTCTGTGTCAGACTACTCTCCTACGAACCTGACCTTGAGAATTTTTTAAAACATTGCTACATCAGCAGCATTATATACGCTGGTACCATATTCTGCTGAGTTTCCACGACTTGGTGCACCCGAGCTTCATTAGCCAACTGGGTTGCTTCGCTGGTGGGCAAAGCCACCAAGATAGTAATTTTGAAAGCTGTCTTGAAATCCAGATCTCTCCTTGTATGTAGCTTCCATTGGATGGTTTCATGTTGGAAGCCAGACCCAAAGGGTTCCACAAGGCATCATGGATGAATCCTCCAAATTCACATTGATCTGCGCACCTCTTTAAGGTGGCCACGAACTGGGCTATGGACTCTCCTTGGTACTGTACCTGTTTATAAAAATGGAAACATTCCACAATCATCAGCGGCTTGGGTCCAAAATAAGTTCCAAACACTTCCTAACATTCCACTTCTTGAAATGTCTTCTCCTCAGGCTTCTCTGTTTGCATGAGATTCCTTAGAATCAAGAAAATCTTGCTGCCGATGATACTTAAGAAAACCGGTATTATGATGTCCTCAGCTACATTGCCCACCTTTAAGAACAAATTAAAACATTCTGTGTATAAAGTCCAATTTTCTAACTCTTCCTCAAATGGTCCCATTGCCCCAAATTAACCCACCATTCGGTTTTCCCACTGGTGGGAATATTTCCTTCCCCTCGAGTCTATAGCCATATGCAGCCCAAGAGTCTTTACAACTGCTCTCTGCGATAATTTCAATAGCTTCTGGGTGCGTACTCTCTTCTTCAGCCATTATCTCAAGTCCCCTTACTACAGCCACTGGAAATATTTTAATGGCCAGTTTTATTAATTATTCACTTTTGCAAATTAACAACTTATTGCTTTAATGTTTCTTTTGCTTAGCAAGTGATAGGCCATTTTACAACTGAAATAAGGAGAAATGCCTTCATCAACAATCATGAACTTATTGAATTCTCTGCCACAGAAAGTAGTTGAGGCAAAAGCACTGAATGTTTTCAAGTGTTTGTTATAGCTTTTAAGGCCAAAGAGAATCAAAGGGACTGGGGAGAAAGTGGATAAAGGATACTGAGTTGGATGGCTAACCATCATATTTTAATGACAGAGCAAACTCAAAGGATTGAATGGCTTACTCCCGCTCCAATCTTCTACATTTCTCTGATTATGTTTACTACCCTAACGTTTCTTTAAGATAAGTGTTTAATATTGGGCAAAACCATACCTGAAGCAGCTGTTGCTGAAGGAGAACGAGAGCTTTAGAAGAAGTAAAGATGTTCTTTGGAGAGCTGGCAAAGGGGTCATTTTTGCTCAAGTGGAAACCAGAAGAGTTGGAAATTCTCAAATATCTGACAGCATCTGTGAAAAGAGAGGCAGGGCAATGATTCTTCATCAAAAATGTTTGTATGGGATTGGCTGAGGGACTAAACCTCTTGATGGTATTCGATAGCTGCATGTCCTTGAATGAGTCTTGTGAACATTCCTGTACATGCTGAAGCCAGCACAACCAACATGCCTTTCTGTAGTTGTTTTCTGCTGTTACAAAGTCAAAAGAGTGCATGTTCACTTTAAGATAGAAAGTGATTTCTGAATTTTAAAGTAAATTTAAAGTACAACCACAGCTGGCCAAATAGAACAGCTAAGAGATGGGCTGTTCCAAAAAAAGATACATGTAACAATTGGCTGTTAAATAGATATCTGAGTTTTGGTTGCTGTTTTGACAACAATTCAAATTTAGTCAATTAATTTAAATTATGCGCAGGATACTAAAACCCAATTGAGTTTGAATTTATGTATTGACAGCATTGAACCAATGAGAGGGAACGATGTTGGGATTATAAAAAATGCAGGCACTTTGAAAATTGATCACAGCAACTGCCGCAGAGCTGGAGAGCAAAGGCCGACCAAAGGAAAAACCATCCTGATCTCAAAGAAATGTCAGAGGGCGCTATATGTCAAAAGGTACCTTTTTCCTCCAAAAACACTCACAGTAAAAAGAAAGAATAAGACCCCAAGGAGAAGACAGCAGAATCTGAAGACCAGATGGAAGACAGCAAAAGAGACTTTGTGGACTTAACATTAAGTTAATGTCCTGTTTAATAATTGGGTTATTGGAACAGCATATTAATAGAACTGTGTTCAATTAAGGGATAGTGGTTAGTTATGGGAAAAGGTGTTCAGTTTGTTAATAGTTTTGATTAGTGTTCACAATTAGAGTTGTTATTTTTCTTTAAATAGTGGAAATTAGGAGTTCTGTTTACTCACTTACACTCACCTTAAGCAGATTACGAGGCAATGTGAGCTTTTCTGGATGTTTGGTTTTAATTAGCAGAGGAGTTCGACCTCCGTGTTGTAACATTGTGCCTTGCTGTTTGTTACACTGTATGTGAGAAAAAGTTGCATTCCAAGTCATTGGACTTCACCTCAGACCAGGATTGCAAACGGTGCCAGGAGCAACCTCCGTCTCTAGACCAACAGTCGATAGAGAGGTCCCCAACAGGCAGAAGAGCATGAGGCTTATTGTTTTGTTTTTCTTCCTTCCTTTTTCATCTGTTATTATTACTCAATAAATGTTCTTACTTAAGCAATTGCTTTTTTTGAGTCTTCTCTTAACTACATTTAACCAAATCTGAAAATAACCACTTGGATATGCTCTTTGATCCAAGACATTTTTGGCAATGAGGATGGGACTTGGGAAAATGTGTAAGAGAGGGGAAAAGCAACCTGATGCTCTAGATACCTTCCATATGTGGAATGTGATAGGCTCTGGACTTGTGTCTGTAGCTAATATGTTAGCACAATTAAGACCCCCAGAAGGATGGGGGACCCGATAACCAGAAAAAGAGAGAACTGGAGGCCAGGTTTATGTATGTGCAAGTGACTCAACCTTGTCGAAGTGTTTGAATGCACCTTTGTTTGTTGGTTGCTAAATGTCGTTTTATACAACTAGTGTTTTTGTTCTCTGGAGCTCGAGATCTGGGGATACTTTGAAGTTAGTTTGTATTTTAGGAATGTATGGACATTTGAAAGTGTTTGTATGTCTGTCTCAGTGTGGGACATATATGGTTAATGGTTTCCTTTTAAGAAACCGTTGATGGTTGTGTGAAGCAAAAATCTGCAAAATGGTGTTCTAAAAATTTGGTTTGTAAAGCTTGGTAAAAATGTAACTGTTTGAATTGGGTCCATGAACTTGGGTAAATT
The DNA here is from genome assembly GCF_037043375.1 of Chiloscyllium plagiosum. Classification (NCBI taxonomy): domain Eukaryota; kingdom Metazoa; phylum Chordata; class Chondrichthyes; order Orectolobiformes; family Hemiscylliidae; genus Chiloscyllium; species Chiloscyllium plagiosum. Next base: position 65,276,269 of record NW_028270148.1, read on the forward strand.
TTTATTCCAAAAATTACCATGTTTGAAAGTTCATTTTCTGGCCAGAGTGAACTTCCAAGTACTGTTTTAACCATGAGTGAATCTTTAATTCTGGGTAATAAGATTAACTCATTGTTAATATCCAAGCGATAGAGATATTGGAATATTGAAAATGCAACTCCCTGTGTGCAAGGAATTTAGGAAAGGCAAATTTAACAAAGGGGAGGGCTTTACCTTGCTTCAAGAAGGAAGAGACATGGATGAAGTAAATACATTCAGGAGTTTATGCCCCACCCCCTTTTTTTGAATCTGTGGTAAATTAATACTAATTAACCTATTCTGCTTGATGCGGAATAGATGGAGCTTGTTTGTTTTTTTTTAGAACCTGGAGACACTGAAGGGTGAACCTGTTTGCAGAATTTCAACATCGCAACAACATCACCATACATTCCCAAAATCCAAACTAACTTCAAAGTATCCCCAGCTCTCGAGCTCCAGGGTACAAAAAAACACAAATTGTATAAAACAACATTTAGTAACCAACAAACAAAGGTACATTCAAACACTTCTACAAGGTTCAATAATGGACAAGGCATCAAGCTATTCAACAATAATATGTCTCAGTGTTGGGGAAGTACTGGAAATATTAATTGTATTGAGTGTCAGGATATACTTAAGTATATCATGACAAAAACTATACTAAAATTCACATGCCCTGGTATTATAAACATTTAATGGAATAATTACCTGAAAATGTAAAGGGTTTCTGGGAAGTGATGAAGTGCATGAACACAGTTACAGTGGTTTCAGTGCATACAAAAATGGTTCATAACTTTGAGACAGTAAACATAGTTTTGAATTTGGACAAATTTACATTGAAATATATCAAATATTTGGAATGAGTTATCAAGTAACTTTTTAAAAAGTGGATCATCTTAGAAAAAGAACAAACAAAGTATGTTGTACTTGAATCAAACAGAAATGTTTGACTTCTGTTTCAAAATACCATAAGATTATGTTCCATGGACTACAGATCTCCACAAATCTCCGGAATTAGTTATGGTGATAATAGTTAAATTGCAAAATTGGATGAGACAAAGTATTTAAGGGTGGAGACTAGATTAGATTAGATTACTTACAGTGTGGAAACAGGCCCTTCGGCCCAACAAGTCCACACCGCCCCGCCGAAGCGCAACCCACCCATACCCCTACATTTATCCCTTACCTAACACTACGGGCAATTTAGCATGGCCAATTCTCCTGACCTGCACATCTTTGGACTGTGGGAGGAAACTGGAGTACGCGGAGGAAACCCACGCAGACACGGGGAGAACGTGCAAACTCCACACAGTCAGTCGCCTGAGGTGGGAATTGAACCCGGGTCTCTGGCGCTGTGAGGCAGCAGTGCCACCATGCCGCCCACTTAATGGCAGAAGACAAAAAAAATGGGTTGAAGAGGCATTCAGGTTAAAATGTATTTTAGTGCAAAGGAAATTTAGATGAGAGCACCAAACTGATAGCTTTCTCTTGGTGATGTTTGTGTCCTTGTCTTTCCATTTAAGAAAACTGATATGGTGATCAAGCCACTACCCAAGGCATTGGGACTATAGGTGGAGAGATAAGTAAAACCTCATGGATCATTTCATAAGACTGTGGGAGTCAAGAATGCATGACATGATCTTGGGACACCAATGTAAGTGTGCAAAAGTAAATGTCATCTCAGAGGTAACAAACATGAGACAGTACAAAAAAGCATGAACTGAATAACAGGTCTCAGACATGTATACCTACTTGATGAAAGGGCTAGTGGCTTGGAAGTGCACAAAAACATAATTTAAACAATAAGACACTGACACAAAATCCATAGAGAAATTGACATTAAAACAATAAAAGTAGTATTAGTGAAAGGGATGTAAAAATTACAATCAAAATAAAAAGTGTGATTGACTATTATGTCAAAATATTACAGAAATGAAAGAATATGGACTCTGGGAGGAGCAATGATGGACTGAGTGAAAAGGCCCATTGGATGACATACAGATACCCATTTTGTGCATTTGTATGTTTGAACAAGTAAGTGGAATTGTAATGTGTTAGGATAGTTAGTATATGTAAAAAAAAAGGCTGAGCTACAACTCAGGTGGTGTAAGAATCTGTGGTAAGGAAACTCCAGGAAAAAATAAAAGTGGAAATCATAAGTTGAAGGTAAAGCCTGATGAATGTTAGAGCTGTATTTTTTGATGCCATGTATATTGTAACTCAAAAGGAAGTAACTGCATTTGGAGATTGTATCATTGAGTGGTAACTATCATTCATAAAATTGGCAAGGAGGGAAACATATTGAAGAAGTATCCTCAAGATAGATACAAATGAAGAGAGCTGAGAAATTTTGAGTCCATACACAATGTTATTTTACTGCTATTGAGTGAAGAAATCTGTGGATAGGGAACTTGGCAATTAAAACAAAAATCACAAATTAAGGAACCTCAATCTGAAATATACTGAATTTTAGAGCAAATTAAGTAAATAGATTAACCGGAAAAAAATGTAGATGATATTCTGGTCACCTCAGTCAGGTGGCAAGACTTCCTGGTTCTATCGCAGCCATGACCGTACAACAGAGGAGGCTATATTTAAGGATTAGTCCCTAAAGGCCACAATGATCATTAATTTGATCGTACACTGTATTGTTATATTATCTGTGTTGATGATAGTTATTTTTAGAGTCATAGAGATGTACAACATGGAAACAGACCCTTCGGTCAAACCCGTCCATGCCGACCAGATATCCCAACCCAATCTAGTCCCACCTGCCAGCACTCGGCCCATATCCCTCCAAACCCTTCCTATTCATATACCCATCCAAATGCCTCTTAAATGTTGCAATTGTACCAGTCTCCAACACTTCCTCTGGCTGCTCATTCCATACACGTACCACCCTCTGCGTGAAAAGGTTGCCCCTTAGGTTTCTTTGATATCTTTCCCCTCTCACCCTAAACCTATGCCCTCTAGTTCTGGACTCCCCGATCCCAGTGAAAAGGCTTTGCCTATCCATGCCCCTCATAATTTTTTAAACTTCCATAAGGTCACCCCTCAGCCTCCGACACTCCAGGGAAAACAGCCCCAGCCTGTTCAGCCTCTCCCTATAGCTCAAATCCACCAACCCTGGCAACATCCTTGTAAATCTTTTCTGAACCCTTTCAAGTTTCACAACATCTTTCCAATAGGAAGGAGACCATAATTGCACATAATATTCCAACAGTGGCTTAACCAATGTCCTGTACAGCTGCAACATGATCTCCCAACTCCTGTACTCAGTACTCTGACCAATAAAAGAAAACATACCAAATGCCTTCTTCACTATCCTATCTACCTGTGACTCCACTTTCAAGGAGCTATGAACATACACTCCAAGGTCTCTTTGTTCAGCAACACTCCCTAGGACCTTACCATTAAATGTATAAGTCCTGCTAAGATTTGCTTTCCCAAAATGCAGCACCTCGCAGTTATCTGAATTAAACTCCATCTGCCACTTCTCAGCCCATTGGCCCATCTGGTCAAGATCCTGTTGTAATCTGAGGTAACCCTCTACTCTGTCCACTACACCTCCAATTTCGGTGTCATCTGCAAACTTACTAACCGTATCTCTTATGTTCGTATCCAAATCATTTATACGAATGATAAAAAGTAGAGGACCCAGCACCGATCCTTGTGGCACTCCACTGGTCACAGGCCTCCAGTCTGAAAAACAACCCTCCACCACCACCCTCTGTCTTCTACCTTTGATCCAATTCTGTATCCAAATGGCTAGTTCTCCCTGTATTCCAAGAGATCTAACTTTCCTAATCAGTCTCCCATGGGGAACCTTGTTGAACGCCTTACTGAAGTCCATATAGGTCACATCTACCGCTCTGCCCTCATCAATCTGTTTTGTTACTTCTTCAAAAAACTCAATCAAGTTTGTGAGACATTGTTTTCCATGCACAAAACCATGTTGAGTATCCCGAATCAGTCCTTGCCTTTCCAAATACATGTACATCCTATCCCTCAGGATTCCCTCCAACAACTTGCCCACCACTGAGGTCAGGCTCACTGGTCTATATTCCCTGGCTTGTCCTTACCACTCTTCTTAAACAGTGGCATCATGTTTGCCAACTTCCAGTCTTCCAGCACCTCACCTGTGACTATCGGTGATACAAATATCTCAGCAAGAGGCCCAGCAATCACTTCTCTAGCTTCCCACATAGTTCTCAGGTACACCTGACCAGGTTTTGGGGATTTATCCACTTTTATGTATTTCAAGACATCTAGCACTTCCTCCTATGTAATCTGGACATTTCGCAAGATGTCACCATCTATTTCCCTACAGTCTATATCTTCCATATCCTTTTCCACAGTAAATATTGATGCAAAATACTCATTTAGTATCTCCCCCATTTTCTGCGGCTCCACACAAAGGCCGCCTTGCTGATCTTTGAGGGACCCTATTCTCTCCCTAGTTACCCTTTTGTCCTTAACATCTTTGAAAAAACCTTTTGGATTTTCCTTAATTCTATTTGCCAAAGCTATCTCATGTCCCCTTTTTGCCCTCCTGATTTCCCTCTTAAGTATACTCCTACTTCCTTTATACTCTTCGAAGGATTCACTCGATCTATCCTGTCTATACCATACATATGCTTCCTTCTTTATCTTAACCAAACCCTCAATTTCTTTAGTCATCCAGCATTCCCTATACCTACCAGCCTTTCCTTTCACACTGACAGGAGTACACTTTCCCTGGATTCTCGTTATCTCATTTATGAAGGCTTCCCATTTTCCAGCCGTCCCTTTACCTGCGAACATCTGCCCACATCAGCTTTCAAAAGTTCTTGCCTAATACTATCAAAATTGGCCTTTCTCCAATTTAGAACTTTAACTTTTAGATCTGGTCTATCCTTTTCAATCATTATTTTAAATCTAATAGAATCATGATCGCTGGCCCCAAAGTGCTCCCCCACTGACACCTCAGTCACCTGCTCTGCCTTATTTCCCAAGAGTAGGTCAAGTTTTGCACCTTCTCCAGTAGGTACATCCACATACTGAATCAGAAAATTGGCTTGTACGCACTTAACAAATTCCTCTCCATCTAAACCTTTAACACTATGACAGTCCCAGTCTATGTTTGGAAAGTTAAAATCCTCTACCATAACCATCCTATTATTCTTACAGATAGCTGAGATCTCCTTACAAGTTTGTTTCTCAATTTCCCTCTGACTATTAGGGGGTCTATAATACAATCCCAACAAGGTTATCATCCCTTTCTTATTTCTCAGTTCCACCCAAATAACTTCCCTGGATGCATTTCCAGGAATATCCTCCCTCAGCACAACTGTAATACTATCCCTTATCAAAAATGCCACTCCCCCTCCTCTCTTGCCTCCCTTTCTATCCTTCCTGTAGCATTTGTATCCTGGAACATTGAGCTGCCAGTCCTGCCCATCCCCGAGCCATGTTTCTGTAATTGCTATGATATCCCAGTCCCATATTCCTAACCATGCCCTGAGTTCATCTGCCTTCCCTGTTTGGCCCCTTGCATTGAAATAAATGCAGTTTAATTTATTAGTCCTACCTTGTCCCTGCCTGCCCTGACTGTTGGACTCGCTTCTGTTCTCAACTGTACCAGTCTCAGATTGATCTCTTTCCTCACTATCTCCCTGGGTTCCACCATCCCACCTTACTAGTTTAATCCTGCCAAGCAGCTCTAGCAAATTTCCCTGCCAGTATATTAGTCCCCTTCCAACTTAGGTGCAATCCGTCCTTCTTGTACAGGTCACTTCTACCCCAAAAGAGATTCCAATGATCCAAAAATGTGAATCTTTCTCCCATACACCAGCTCCTCAGCCATGCATTCATCTCCTATTCCTGCCCTCACTACCTCATAGCGCTGGAGTAATCCAGATATTACTACTCTCGAGGACCTCCTTTATTAAATTTCTGCTAACTCCCTGTAATCTCCCTTCAGAATCTCATCCTTTTCCCTTCCTATGTCGTTGGTTCCAATGTGGACAATGACCTCTTGCTGGCCCCTTTCCCCCATGAGAACATTCTGCACCCTCTCTGAGACATCCTTGATCCTAGCACCAGGGAAGCAACACACCATTCTGATTTTTCGCTGCTGGCCATAGAAACATCAGTCTGTACCTCGGACTACAGAATCCCCTAACACAATTGATCTCTTGGAAGCCGACCTACCCTTCATTGCATTTGAGTCAGTCTCAATGCCAGAAATGTGGCTGTTCATGCTATGTTCCCCTGAGAATCCATCACCCCCCCCTACATTTTCCAAAACAGCATACCTGTTTGAAATGGGTACATCCACAAAAGGCTCCTGCACTAGATGCCTACCTCTCTTACTTTTCCTGGAGTTAACCCATCTATATGACTGTATCTGAGACTTTCCCCCCTTCCTATAACTGCCATCCATCACATACTGTTGCTGTTGCAAATTCCTCATTGCTTCTAACTGTCTCTCCAACCGATCCATTCGATCTGATAAAATTCGCATCCAACAGCATTTATGGCAGACATAATCAGCACTAACCCTTAAACTCTCTTTAAACTCCCACATCTGACAAGAAGTATATATCACTGTACTAAAGGCCATTTTTGCTCCTTAACAATCTACAGACCCAGAAAATAACACCATCACATTCCTCTACGAAACAGTGCCCCAGCTTAAATTAATAGTTATGGCTTATATTTTAAGTTTAATCAAGAGACATATCTCCAAAAACATATAATCAAGAAAGAACCCACTCTACTCACTACTGTAGCCTTTCTATTGGACACACTTAAAACAACAATTAACTTATCTGATTCTGTGCTGTGAACTTGGCCCAAACAGGTTCCTCCAAGATTAATTGTGAATTTCACTGTTTGTTAATTTTCCCAGGTGCACTCCGATGTCCAGCGATACTGAATTCAAAACAGCAAAGGTATTAACTGTGCAGGTTCTCTCTCTCTCCTGCACTGTCCTCACCATGTGCTTCCTTTGTCTGTTCTTCTCCTTTTTAAAACTGCTGTTGTTTTGACTTTTTTTAATTGTAGTTTTAATCTTTTAGTATAGATTATACGTTCTCAAGCAGCTGTCGCTCATTTGCATCTGCAATTTTGACGTGCACTGTCAGATATCATCAGGGATGGACTATACAGGATGTGCTGAAGGGCTAAATCTGTTGATGATATTCGAAAGCTGCTTGACCTTGACTGAGTCCTGTGAACATTCCTGTATGTGCCAAAGATGGCACAACCAACGTATTTTTCAGTAATTATTTTTCTGTGTCTTGCTGTTTGGTACACTGTATAAGAGAGAGTTTCATGGACTTAAACTCGGACTGGGATCGTGAACGGTGCCAGGAACAACCTAAGCCTCCAGACCAGCCATCGATTGAGGGGTCCCCGATGGACAGAAAGGCGTGAGGCATATTGTTTTGTTTTCTGTCCTTTTTCATCTGTGATTATTACTCAATAAATGTTCCTTTCTTTTCTTGTATTGTGTTATTATTCAATAAATGTTCACATTTAAGCAATTGCTGTTGTGGAGCCTTCTCTTAACTACATTTAACCGAATCCGAAAAGAACCACTTGGATACACTCTGTGACCCAACACATAAATGAAGATTGTGGACCTGAAGCATTGATTCTGTTACTGTCTCCAAACATGCTGCTTGAGTAGTTTCAGAATGTTCTGTTCATATTTCATACTTTCAGATTCTGCAGTACTTCTCTTATTATTTAATTCATAGTAGGCATTTGTCAATGTGGTCAATATCAATTTAAAATTGAAACATTGGTCACTCAGTAATTTTTCTGTTAACAAATCCGACATGTATGGATAAAATTAAAAGGTGAATTGATTGCTATGAATTTACTGCAATGTTTAATCATTTTTAAACATTAAAATGAAACCAGGTACGATGCACAATGGAATATTTTAATGTTAGTTCATGATCTTTTCATTTGTACATGGGATTTTTATTTTCAGTGCTTGCAAATGTTGCTGTCCAGGTATTCCGGGTTTAAAGAAGAACTGGTTGCATAGAATGAATGACCAACTTACATTCAATTGTCTGACAGAGCTGCAGTTGTGAAGTGTATTATACTGAAATCTGAATTTCAAATGGATTTTATAAACTGAAGCATAAAAGTACTAACATCAAGACAATTTGGTAAATCTATACAAAATAGTTAGATCCTATTATGCCTATGGCTGTCAATAATGACAGACAGTAAATAAAAATTGTAAACATTTGAAGTACATGTATCACGAAGAGCTCAAAGAACTTTGATGAATCTGGAAATGGGGAAATAGTAACATGCATGATAGAGTGAAAGAGTTAAGTTGTGGGGGGGATGGGTGGTGTTGATGAGAATTACATAAGGATCCTAGAAATATGGGAAGCAACAAGTCGATATTTATTTTCCTTAGCCCTGCCAAACAATCACTTAATGATCCTGTGGCCAGTTGTTCCTCGAACAACCTTCAACCTCTTTATCAAGCAGGAATCTTTCACTAAGCATGTACCCAACCACCTGTTCTTCTTACAAATACCACCATAGGTCATTTAAAGTCTCTTTAGCATCTAAAGTATAGGGCAAATCATATCCATTTCATTCTATTGCAAGATCATTGTACAGCCTCCTCTACAATGAGAGAAGGAAATAAATACAGATTAGATGATCATTTTTCCAAAACTTCCATCCTTCCAGAAGAGTAACTTTGAGGCCTCCACTTTCTTTCATATTTTTCTCAGGCTTCCCACAATCACCACCTTGTTTAAATCCCTGCAATGTGCAGTTGGAGTGCCGTCCTTTTTCTGTCTAGAGACCATATAATATGCAAATTAAAGTCCAATAAGATTTACAGGACATCCACAGCAATATTGAGATACAATTAAAACGATTTTGTGAGACACATACTACTATTTCTAGTAGTAGGTATGGAGCAGCCTAACAAGTGATGGTTAAAGGGAATCTAGAAATTACCCAATTAAATTCTTGTTGACGGAGCCAGGAGGAAAAGGAGTATTTCTTCAACACCCATAGAAACATTCCAGTTCGCTACCAGCCCACTCAAGATTGATATGAGATCATCCCATCTTGAGCCTCTGAGGTTCCAATTGTTTGCTGACTCAACATGACAGCTGCATGATTTTCTACTTTTCCAATTCTGGTAAGCTCCATCAAGACAGCAACTTCTAAATGAGGTTAAATGTTAAGCAGCAAGTGCATTTTGGCCACCTCCCTCCTATTGTCTAGCTATGTTTAAAATTCACCCTCAAAAGTCCTTGACCCATTTTAAGAGAGCCACTCTGAACATTCTTTCATGCAGGAGCCTGGAGACAAAGGGAGAATGAAAAGCTTCAGACCTCTCTCAAATTTGGTAAATCTCAACCTGTTTTTAAACTTTAACTCCCTTAAAACTCACTGTTGTAGAAGTAAACAAATGATGACAAACACTGTATTTTGCATTGCAAGTTCTACTTTAAGGTATCTCATGAAACCAGCTTTCAAACATTTTATAAACTTGTAGGCTGCATAACCAGAAATTGGAACACAGTTCTGAGGACTGTTTCAGGATCCCAAAGCTTCTGTGCCAGTTTGAAATTCATGGTTGGAAGGGAACAGAAAGTCCTTTAGCCTCCACTAAACAACTAATAAAGTCCTTTAGGAGTTTGTTAATTGGCTGTGGGGTTGGGCAGTTTTTAAAAGGACAAATTGGAGATCCTGAATAATCTGGTACATGGATATAGATTTGCTTGCTGAGCTGGGGAGTTCATTTCCAGACGTTCTGTGACCTATTAGGTAACATATTCAGTGGGCCTCAGGTGAAGCAGTGTAAATGATTGCTGCTTTCTATTTATATGTTTGGGTTTCTTTGGGTTGATGATGTCATTTCCTGTTCTTTTTCTCAGGGGGTGGTAGATGGGGTCTAACTCGATGTATTTGTTAATAGAGTTCCAATTGGAATGCCATGCTTCTAGGAATTCTCATGCGTGTCTCTGTTTAGCTTGTCCTAAGATGGATATGTGTCCCAGTTGAAGTGGTGTCCTTCCTTATCTGTAAGTAAGGGTCATGTCATTTTGTGGCTAGTTAGTGTTCAGTATCCTGGTGGCTAGTTTTCTGCCTATTTGTCCAATGTAGTGTTTGTTACAGATCTTGCACAGTATTTTGTAAATGACATTAGTTTTGCTTGTTGTCTGTATCGGGTCTTTCAAGTTCATTAGCTGCTGTTTTAGTGTGTTGGTGAGTTTGGGGCTACCATGATGCCAAGGGGTCTGAATAGTCTGGCAGTCATTTTCGAGATGTCTTTAATGTAGGGGAGAGTGGCTAGGCTTTCTGGACATGTTTTGTCTGCTTGTTTGGGTTTGTTGCTGAGAAATTGGTGGACTGTGTTCATTGGGTACCCATTCTTTTTGAAAATAAAAGACCCTATACAGACAACAAGCAAAACTAATATCACTGCAAAATACCGTGCAAGAACTCTACATTGGACAAACAGGCAGAAAACTAGCCACCAGGATACATGAACACCAACTAGCCACAAAACAATATGACCCTCTCACTATTATCCTTACATACAGATAAGAAAGGACACCACTTTGACTGGGATACATATCCAGATTAGGACAAGCCAAACAGAGACACACATGAGAATTCCTAGAAGCATGACATTCCAACCAGAACTCGATCAACAAACACATCCTGTTAGACCCCATCTACCACTCCCTGAGAAAAAGAACCAGAAATGACTTCATCACAGGAAATTGACATCACCACAGGAAATGACAAAGAAACCCAAACATATAAATAGAAAGCAGGAATCATGTACACTGCTTCACCTGAGGCCCACTGAAGATGTTACCTACTGGGTGACGAATTGTCTGGAAATGAACCTCCCAACTCAGTGAGCAAACTTGCATCCAAAACCGCAACCTGAGCTGCAAATCTTCTTAAAACTCACTAGTCTGGTACATATTAAATGGTATCTGGTTCATTGCAGGAACATCAGAATCTGTTTGTGAAAAATTGATATATGATGAGCCAACTTGTGTTGGTTGGGTTCTGCACTTTGACTTTGCATGCATGGTCACTCTTCTCTATTTCATACAATAGCTCTCTAAGGAACTGTCTGTTCTAATCAGAGTACAAGGTCTTTCTCCGTGTTCTGGAAGCTGAATTCTACCTTGAGCTTCAGGACTTCAATGTTGAACAAAAGAAGGAACCTGCACTTGCCAACAGTGCCAGTTCAGCAGTTTAGTCAGAAGCAGCCTCTTAATCAACTATCTGTGGGCCCATTGTCCACTCTGTGAGCTATCAATTCTGAAATCTCAGTAGCACCACTAGGAGACAGTTAGCCTCTAAAAGTTAAGTGAATAAAAATATTGAAAAAAAAAATCAGGGGTCTGAGCATCAGAGGGAAATCCCTCCAGTTAAATTGTTAGGTCCATGGAAACCACCTTCCCTGCTTGTGACCCCCTATTTGCGCCTGTTTGTCATGGGGAGACCACTTCCAATAATCTGGAGGCCTCCCAACAGGCTGCAACCCATTATTGACAAGACACCGGTGGCTCAAAACAACCATCATAATAAACGTTTAAGAATGTAAATAAGTTACCCTTGCAATATCCCTGGAGTGGGCAGCCATTCCTCATCTAGTTCCATTGCTCTGCAAGTGCCTGACAGGAGGATTACATTCAAAAGCAGTCACAATGCGGCTCCCCAATATTTCAATCATTCTCTCCTTCTACCAACCTGGGGCCTGTAAAATTCTGCCCGCTATCTCAAACATTTCCCTATCCAAGCTGATAAGCAATCTCTAATTCCCTTTCTTATTTTCCTTCAGTGTCCTCTGCAGAACTTTGTTAAGTCCCATTGGTTTACAGTGAAGTGTTAATTATTGATTTTCCCTTGCCTACATTCATTACTGCCTTAAAAAAAATCAGCTAACTTTATTAAACATGACTTGCCATTTACAAATTCATGCTGGTTCTGTCTGATCAGCTCATATTTGTTCAAATGCTCAGTCCATTCTCTTTAATAACAGATTCTAATAACCTGCCCAGCAGGATCAGGTTCAAATCTGACCTGCTCTAGAGGCCTGAACAAGGTAAAAATACCAAACTGTTCATCAGTACTCAAGATAAAAGACAAAGGTTTTGAGTAACTTGCACATAACTGATGTTAAATAACAAGCCTTGGTTTCCTAATTTATCCTTCCTAACCTTCTTCACTAATGAGTGAAATTGGTAATTTATCAATCCAAGGGGCAATTTTTGCATCAAAGAGTTTTGGACAAATGAACAATGGTCTCACCTACTCCTTTTAATAATTTGGGATGGAAACTATCGAGACTGGTCTACCTTGATCTCAACAGATTCTCCAGCATTTTCATTTCTTTATATTAAAACTAACTACTCACTTCATTTGATTTATTTTTACCTCCCCTTGTAGGTCTGGTTTCTATCTGCATTCTCTACTGTGATGACTTATTTAAAGTAGCGATCTAGCGTGTCTATCATTTCCTGTTTTCCAATTATAGTAATACCTGCATGAGTTATTTAGTAGCTCAGAATATTGTTAAACACTCTTAAGATATTTGTAAAACCCTTTAGGGTTATTATCAACATTCCTTGCAAGCTTTTTTTGTATAATTTCTTTTTGTAGTTATTACAATTTTCCTTATATCCTTTGGCAGTTATTTATACATTTTGCAAAATGCAAGAAGCTGTTCCACTGTCCTTTGTCTTTTTATAAACCCTTCCAGTTTTATACCATGTATTATTTTCCTCATTGATCAATGTTCTTCTATTCTTTTCTTGGGACCCAACCCCGATGCTGTTGCTTACAAGACCATCTTTAGCAGAAGCGGTAATGCAAAGACTAGAACAAACAGCCCTACCAACCATCAAGCCAAAAATCTGGGTCCGCTACGTAGATGACACCTTTGTCATCACAAAACGAAACAAGATAGAAGAGACATTTAACATCATCAACAGACATAAAGTTCACCAAAGAGGAAGAAATGAACAACAAACTCGCATTCCTGGACATCACAGTCGAAAGAACGGACAACAGAGAACTACAAAGCTGCGTATACAGAAAACTGACAAACACTTTCCAAATACTTAACTACACCAGCAACCATCCCAACACACACAAACGAAGCTGTATCAGAACATATCCTAATGAGCCACCTCACACTGCAGCACAGACGAACTTCGGAAAACAGAGGAGAACCACCTATACAACGTATTCAAGATGAACGGATACTCAAAAAATACAGTCCACAGATTCCTCAAGAACAAACCACGACAAGCAGACCAAACACAGCCAGAAACCCTAACCACCTTACCACACATCAAAGAAGTTTCAGAAATGACAGCCAGACTACTAAGACCCCTCGGAATCCTAGTAGCACACAAACCCACCAACACTCTCAAACAAAAACTAACAAACTTAAAAGACCCAGCACAACCCATGGACAAAACCAACGTCATCTACAAAATTGCATGCAAGAACTGCCACAAACACTATGTAGGACAAACAGGAAGAACGTTAGCCACCAGGATACCTGAACACCAGCTAGCCACAAAAAGACACAACCCTTTCTCCCTCGTAGCCCTACACATAGAAGAAAAAAACCACCATTTCGACTGGGACAACACATCGATCCTGGGACAGTCTAAGCAAAGACATGCCAGAGAATTCCTAGAGGCCTGGCACTCCAACCACAGCGCCATAAACAAACACATAGATCTAGATACTGAACAGGAAATGACATCACCACAAACCCCAGGACAAACATATAAATAGAAAGCAGGGGACAACAGCTTCGCTTCACTTGGAGGTCACCACTGATGATGTTACCTAGCCAGGTAATGAAATGTCTGGATATCAAACTTACAGCTCAGCGAGCAAACCTACACCCTAAACCATCTTTAATGCCCATCTCTAATTACCTTTGAACTGAGTGGCCTGCTAGTTCACTTCAGAGGCTAATGAAAAGTCAACCATTCTTGTTGTAAATCCAGAGACACATAAATCAGACCAGATTATGATGGCAGATTCTCTTCCTTAAAACACTTTAGTAAACACAATGGGGTATTACAACATTCAACAATAGTTTCAGTCAATGGTTCATTTTCAGATTCATTGATTAATTGATATCAGCAGCTGATATGGTGGGATTTGAACCCAAAGCATTAGTTATTCTCAGGAGGTAAAATTTTCAATTATTACCTCTTGACTGTGAATGCCTCAGTCCCCTGTTTTTCCAAGCTAATCTACTGGATGTTTTCTTTTGGCACCATACTCAGAGGACCACTATAGATTTTTTTGCTAGGTTCAAACAAGGCAATCTTCTTGCTCCTTCGTCCTTATGATATTTACACTGGAATGAAGCCCTATACACAGTCCAGGGCGCAAATAAAGTTACTTTTTTCTTTGTTTACAATTCAGGCCGAACACAGTCATTTTCATTGGCTATTTTCTATCAGTGTATTACAAACTGCACACTAGGTGCTAGCTGCAATTAACTCAACTCACCAGACATTGAACAAACTGAAACCAGAGAACTTAAATTTCACCCAGTGTCATGACAACATAGAAGTTGAAGGAACTCTGAAACAAAGTTTAAGTATCTATCATTTAAAATGTCTTCCTTTTTGATGAAATAATAAATAGATTTTACAAACCCTTCAAGATTTATTGAATACTTTTAAACTAATTTAGCTCGAATACAATAACATTTCTCCAGACTGTCCTTACTGCAAGAATTGTTGATATCACGTTTCCTAGTTCTTTAGCTAAGTTATCCTACCTGCTGCTTTATAATCTTACTTTTCAAACTGTTAGTTTCTGATATAAACATTGCTTCAAATGGTTAAGTGTAATAGACTTCAAATTTGTTTTCATTGCATTTACTGCACAATTGCTTTTACCAGTTTTTTTAACCAAATATCATTCTCTACAAGCAGAACATTAATTTCTAAAACTAACAGGTATTTTCTAAAACAGGACCTATAAGCTTGATATTCAGAGCGCACCTTCCTAATGCTCTAACAGTGTCTCTTATGAATGTTGCTAATCCTCGATTTTCAATTTTCATATCTTTCATAAAGACCTTATAAATGGAATATTTATCTTCCAGTCATGTTCAGTTTGTAACTGCCTGTCAGTGATGGCCCTTCACCAAATTCTTTACAATGAATTTGTCTTTTAAGAGCTTTTAATTTAGCAATAGACCCGCTCTGTCCCTAAGCTCTAACATTCTACTTACATCCTATGTTTAATAAGGATGTTATATTTCCAACTCAGCAGTTTTCCAGATTGTGCCAAAACATGAGTGTAGAGAACAAGATTCTAGGGAAGATTAGAAGATTATAACAAGATTATCCCCATAAAATAAAACAAAGGCCTGCCGATGCTGGAAATCTCAAACAAAAGCAGAAAGTGCTTGAGAAACTCAAGTCTGGCAACATCTGTGGAGAGAAGGACAGAATTAGATTTTGAGTCCAGTGACTGAAGTTTTTGTGTTAATGTTTTTCTTTTTTAATCCCCCAGCCCCTCTTTCCCTAAAATGTCCAAGCTACAAGCCATTCAGGTGAAGCAACATATCCAGCCCAAGAATAGTCAGCCTTTTTAGTACATCCTGCTTCATAATTTTCATTCTATCCATGACCTGTACAATTTCTACTTCTGCAAATATTTTATCAGAATCATGTACCTTAATAAACACAAAGCATTCATTTAGTATTATAGCCTTACTTGTGCCTCTAAACATGCATTACTCACATTATCAGGTTGGTCTTGTGATGCAGTAGTGATGTCCCTTCCTCTAGGCCAGAAGGTTTGAGTTCAAGTCCCATTTGCCCTGGAAGTACAGCTGAACATGCTGATCAAAATAGCTACATCACCCTCAGTATCCTTAATAGACATCACTTAACTTACTATAAGCTGTCAATGACTCTTAGATTCCCTTGTATGGTAACTGTCATTCTATTCGTATATTCTAACTGTGTTAATCAAACTTCCCTCTTTATTTTACCTACGATCTTTTGTTGATTCAATTCGTTTATATGAGACTTTTAAATAACCTTTTAATCAACCTGTTGAGAAAAGTTACAATGCAACCTAGGAGCAGAAGAAGGTCATTCAGCCAGTCGAGTCTGCCCTGCCATTTATGGTTGATCATGGTTGACTTGATAATCCTCAACTTCATTTTCCTACCTTTTTTTCCATAACTCTCGATTCTGTTCCTGATTAAAAAATTAATCTCAGTTTTGAATATACTTAATGACCCAACTTCAGCAGTCCTCTGTAGTAAAGAATTCCACAGATTCACAAGTTTTAGCAAAAGCTCCCTAATTTTGTACTCAATTCCCTTTGAAAAACAGACCAAAATTCCACATGCCTTACCTGCTGAAATTGGATGCAAGATTTATTTATGGTTTGTGGTTGTGGACTCTCACATGCCGCTATTATGAAGCTTTTTTTTGCATTCTTTCTCAATTTAAATAATAATCAGCCTCTCTATTCTCCCCGCCAAAATGCATAATTTTACATTTCCACACATCATATTCTGTCTACCAATTTTTTGCCCACTCAGTACACTTGCCACAGCCCTCTGCTGACAATACTTGTCATCCTCACCACTTGCCTTCTCACCTATTTTTGTGTCAGCCACAAACTTGGCTATAGTACATTCATGCTACTCACCCAAATCATTAATTTATATTGTAAATAATTGTGGCCCAGCTAATTGTGCCACTCCACTAGTTACATGGTGTCTTCCTGAAAATGCCCCCTTTCTGCCAGCTTTCTGTCTTTTATTAGTTTGGCAATTATTCATGCTAACAACAATTCATGCTAACATACAACTTCCAACACCACGGGCTCTTATTAAGTTGCCTAATGTGTGGCACTTTATGAAATGCCTTCTGAAAATCCAAACATACACCATTCACTGCTTTCCTTTATCCATTCTGCTGTTACTTCCTCAAAGAATTCTCCGAAGTTTGTTAGGCATGATTTCCCCTTCATGAAGCCATGCTGACTCAGCTTATTATGCATTAAATATTCCTCTGCTGTTATATCTTTTATAGAAACATAGAGACATAGAATGTATGAGCAGCAGTTAGCCATTCAGCACTTCAAGCCTGTTCACCATTCAATATGATTGTGGCTGACTATTCAACTTGGTACCCTGCTCCTGCTTTCTCCCCATACCCTTTGAAAGTTTTGAACACTTTGTCTTAAGAACTATAGCTACATCTTTTTTGAAAATCTGCAATGATTTGGCCTTAACAGTTTACCGTGGGAAAGAATTTCACAAGCTCATCACTCTCTGGGGGTGAAAAAAAATTCCTCTTTATCTCTGTCCTTAAAGGCCTAGCCCTAATGTTTAGATTGTGAACCCTGGATGGAAACTCCTCACTCATTGACAACATACTTCCTGCATCTACACTGTCTAATCCTGCTGGAACTTTATAGGTATCTATGAGATTACTACTCCCAGACCACCCAATCTCGTTCTTCTAAACTCTAATAAATTTGGACCTATCTAGTCCAGTCTCTCCCCGTACACCAGATCTGTCATTCCCAGAAATGAGTCTGGTAAATCTTCATTGCACCCCTAACTAGCCAGAGTATCTGTCCCTTGATAAGGAGTCCAAAATTGCACACAATACTCCAGATGCAGTCTCACGAAGGCATTGTATAGTTGCAGCAGGACATCCATGCTCCTCTCCTTGAATCCTCTTGCTATGAAGGCCAATATACCACTTGCCTTCTTCACCGCCCGTTGCACCTAGAACATAGAACATAGAACATAGAAGAATACAGCGCAGTACAGGCCCTTTGGCCCTCGATGTTGCGCCGATCCAAGCCCACCTAACCTACACTAGCCCACTATCCTCCATATGCCTATCCAATGCCCGCTTAAATGCCCATAATGAGGGAGAGTCCACCACTGCTACTGGCAGGGCATTCCATGAACTCACGACTCGCTGAGTAAAGAACCTACCCCTAACATCTGTCCTATACCCACCCCCCCCTTAATTTAAAGCTATGCCCCCTTGTAATAGCTGACTCCATACGAGGAAAAAGATTCTCACTGTCGACCCTATCTAAACCCCGAATCATCTTATACACCTCTATCAAGTCACCCCTAAACCTTCTTTTCTCCAATGAAAACAACCCCAAGTGCCTCAGCCTTTCCTCATACGATCTTTCTACCATACCAGGCAACATCCTGGTAAACCTCCTCTGCACCCGTTCCAGTGCCTCCACATCCTTCCTATAGTATGGTGACCAAAACTGCACACAATACTCCAGATGTGGCCGCACCAGAGTCTTATACAACTGCAACATGACCTCAGTACTCCGGAACTCAATTCCTCTACCAATAAAAGCCAGTACGCCATATGCCTTCTTCACCGCACTATTTACCTGGGTGGCAACTTTCAAAGATTTGTGTACATGGACACCAAGATCCCTCTGCTCATCCACACTACCAAGTATCCGACCGTTAGCCCAGTACCCCATCTTTTTATTACTCTTACCAAAGTGAATCACCTCACACTTAGCTACATTGAACTCCATTTGCCACCTTTCTGCCCAGTTCTGCAGCTTATCTATATCCCGCTGTAACCTGCCACATCCTTCCTCACTGTCTACAACTCCTCCGTCTTTCGTATCATCCGCAAACTTGCTCACCCAACTTTCTAACCCCTCCTCCAGGTCATTTATAAAAATGACAAACAGCAATGGTCCCAA
The DNA here is from genome assembly GCF_037043375.1 of Chiloscyllium plagiosum. Taxonomy (NCBI): domain Eukaryota; kingdom Metazoa; phylum Chordata; class Chondrichthyes; order Orectolobiformes; family Hemiscylliidae; genus Chiloscyllium; species Chiloscyllium plagiosum. The sequence continues at coordinate 65,295,064 of NW_028270148.1, forward strand.
AACAGATCCTTGCGGAACACCGCTAGTGACGGCACTCCAAGATTAACCTTTGCCATCAACTACTACCCTCTGTCTTCTTCCAGCCAGCCAACTCCTAATCCAAACCTCCAACTCACCCTCAATGCCATACCTCCGTATTTTTTGCAGTAGTCTACCATGGGGAACCTTATCAAACGCCTTACTAAAATCCATATACACCACATCTACTGCTTTCCCCTCGTCCACCTCCTTAGTCACCTTCTCAAAGAATTCAATAAGGTTTGTGAGGCACGACCTGCCCTTCACAAAACCATGCTGACTATCCTTGATCACATTTTTCCTATCCAGATGTTCATAAATCCTATCCCTTACAATTCTCTCTAAGATTTTGCCCACAACAGAAGTGAGACTCACCGGCCTATAGTTACTAGGGTTATCCCTACTCCCCTTCTTGAACAAGGGAACCACATTTGCTAGCCTCCAATCTTCTGGCACTACTCCTGTAGACAACGAGGACATAAAAATCAAGGCCAATGGCTCTGCAATCTCCTCCCTTGCTTCCCAGAGAATCCTAGGATAAATGCCATCAGGCCCAGGGGACTTATCTATTTTCACCCTTTCCAGAATTTCCAACACCTCTTCTCTACATACCTCAAAGCCATCCATTCTACTTAATTGTGACTCAGTACTCACATTGACAACAATGTCCTGTTCCTGATTGAACACTGACGAAAAGTATTCATTCAGTGTCTCCCCAATCTCTTCAGCCTCCACACGCAACTTCCCACTACTATCCTTGACTGGACCTATTCCTACCCTAGTCATTCTTTTATTCCTGACATACCTATAGAAAGCCTTAGGGTTTTCCCTAATCCTACCAACTAAGGACCTTTCATGTCCCCTCCTTGCTGCTCTTAGCTCTCTCTTCAGGTCCTTCCTGGCTACCTTATAACTCTCAATCGCCCCAATTGAACCTTCACGCCTCATCTTTACATAGGCCGCCCTCTTCCATTTAACAAGGGATTCCAATTCCTTATTAAACCACGGCTCCCTCACACGACCCTTTCCTCCCTGCCTGACGGGCACATACTTATCAAGGACACTCAATAGTTGCTCCTTGAACAAGCTCCACATATCAATTACACCCTTGCCTTGAAGCTTACTTTTCCAGGCCACACATCCTAAGTCATGCCTCACAGCATCATAATTTCCCTGCCCCCATCTATAACTCTTGCCCTGTAGTGCACACTTATCCCTCTCCATCACTAGAGTAAAGGTCACCGAATTGTGGTCACTGTCCCCAAAGTGCTCACCTACCTCTAATTCTAACACCTGGCCTGGTTCATTACCCAGAACCAAATCCAGTATGGCCTCACCTCTTGTTGGCCTATCTACATATTGTGTCAGGAAACCCTCCTGCACACATTGGACAAACACTGCCCCATCTAACGAACTTGAGCTGAATGCTTACTTTCAGTTACTGGTGGACAAGAACACCCAGATCTTGTTATACCCCTCCTTTCCCAATCTATCTATTATGATAGACTGGAACATTTAGCCGATAATGGATGTTATGTTAACTGGCTTATTGTTAACTTTTTTGTGTCCTTCTTTCTTTAAATAAAGGAGTTACACTGACAGTTTTCAAAACATTTGGGACTTCACCAGAACCTACTTGGAAGATTGTTACCATCGCATTCATTGTAGCTACTTCCTTTAACATCCGAGGATACATTTGCTCAGGTCCAGGGAACATGTTAGTCTTTAGGCCCATTAGCTTCCCTAGTACCTTTCCTCCAGTAATGGCTATTGTATTTATTCCCACTCTGTCCTCTCCTTTTGAATTTTTAATCATTTTGGGATGCTTTTAGTGTCTTCTATTGTGAAATCTGATGCAAAATACTTACTTTGCCATTTCCTGGTTCCAAATTATTATTTCCCAGGTCTCATTCTCTAAGGAGGTAAAAACAATGACTGCAGATGCTGGAAACCAGGTTCTGGATCAATGGTGCTGGAAGAGCACAGCAGTTCAGGTAGCATCGAGGAGCTTCAGCAAAATCGACATTTCGGGCAAAAGCCCTTCATCAGGAATAAAGGCAGAGAGCCTGAAGCGTGGAGAGATAAGCTAGGGGAGGGTGGGGGTGGGGAGAGAGTAGCATAGAGTACAATGGGTGAGTGGGGGAGGAGATGAAGGTGATAGGTCAGGGAGGAGAGGGTGGAGTGGATAGGTGGAAAAGGAGCTAGGCAGGTCGGACAAGTCAAGGGGACCGGAAGTTTGAAACTAGGATGAGGTGGGGGAAGGGGAAATGACGAAGCTGTTGAAGTCCATATTGATGCCCTGGGGTTAAAGTGTTCTGAGGCGGAAGATGAGGCGTTCTTCCTCCAGGTGCCTGGCGGTGAGGGAGCGGCGGTGAAGGAGGCCCAGGACCTCCATGTCCTCGGCAGAGTGGGAGGGGGAGTTAAAATGTTGGGCCACGGGGCGGTTTGGTTGATTGGTGCGGGTTTGCTGCCTGAACTGCTGTGCTCTTCCAGCACCATTGATCCAGAATCTCAATCTCTAAGGAGCCTATATTAACTTTGACTGCTCTCTTCCTTTTTATATATTTAAAGAAGCCCTTCTATCTGTCTTAATATTACTTGCAAGTTTACCCTTAATTTTTTTTTTTCTCCCTCATTACTTTTATGGTCATTTTTGATCATCCTCTGCCTTACCATCAATCATTGCCACATTTTATTTTGCAATCTGTTGCTATTCTTAACTTCCTTGGTTAACCATGGTTAGCTTATCCCCTTCCTAGAATCCTTCTTACTCATTGGAATTTGTATTTGCTCTCAGCCATGAACTATTTTCTGGAATGTTCCTCAACTATCTTTGCTGCTAAACTCCTTCTCCAATCCATTACATGATTTGGAGATGCTGGTGTTGGACTGGGGTGTACAAAGTTAAAAATCACACAACACCAGGTTATAGTCCAAAAGGTTTGATTGGAAGCACTAGCTTTTGGAACGCTGCTCCTTCATCAGATGGTTACCTGATGAAGGAGCAGAGCTCAGAAAGCTAATGCTTCCAATTAAACCTGTTGGACTATAACCTGGTGTTGTGTGATTTTTAACTTTGTACAATCCAAAACAGATAGCTTTAGTCTCATTCCTTGTAATTATTCCTTATTTAAATCTACATAGTTGTTTCCAACCCTGGTTCCTTTCTTTCAAGCTGAATGTTAAATTCTACTATGTTATGGTCATTGTTTCTGAAGGCCTCTTTTACTATAAGATCATTTATTGAATCTGCCTCTTTAAACATCACCAGAGGCAAAATAATCTCACACCTGGCTGGACCAACAACATATTGTTCTAGGAAACTATCTTCAATGTGCTCTGTGAATTCTCCCTTATGGATTCCTCTGCCAAAAAAATCCAAATTTACATGAATATTAAAGCCACCCATGATTAATGTACAGCCTTTGCTATATGCCTCATTATCTCCTGATTTATTCCCCATCCCATTGTATATCTACTGCTCAGGGGCATATAGACTACTCCTACTGTGTTCTTTTCTTTATATTACTTAGCTCCATCCATATGGATTCTATATTTATCAATTCAAGATAATGTTTTGCTATCATGCTTGTACCATTCAGTAGCAAATATGCTATCCTTTTCAGAAAGTAACATACCCATGAGTATTTAGTTCCCAGCTTTGATCTCCTTGTCTCCTTGTAACTATGTCTCTGTATTGGTTATAAGATCATAGCCATTTTCCTGCATTTGTGTGGTTCATGCATTTATTTTATTCCAAATTCTATGCGCATTCAAATTTAAAGCCATTACTTGTGCCGTTTTATCATTATTTCCCCTCTTGAACCTAATTTCTGCTTTTTGTTTCCATATTTGTATGTTCTGGGTATCATTATCCAAACAGCTGCCCTGTAATTCCTGTAATATACTCTTGCTTATTAAGCCCACATTTCACCTCTCTCAAACTGCAGAGCACCCCCCCCCCCCCCAACTTGAATAGCATATTTAGTGAAATGGTAACACCACAAGTAAGGGCTACACAGAAAAGCTTTGGGTGACCACCAGGAAGACCAATGGGCATGGGGAGACAGTTTCCAGTGGCCATCCACTCTCAAACAGATATGCAGGATATTGTTGGGGAGGGTGGGGGTGAGGTGGGGGTGGTAGCCTTTTAGGGGAAAGCAGCAACAATCAAGTTCATGGCACCATGACTGGCTCTGCTGCACAGCTGAGAGGAATACGACAGGGAGAGCTTTAGCGATAGGGGACTCAACTGTAAAGGGAACTCACAAGCGGTTCTGTGACCACAAATGAGACTCTTGAATTGTATGTTGTCTCCCTGGTACCAGGGTTAAGGATATCTCAGAGCAGCTGACAGGAGAGGGTGAACGGCCAGCAGTTGTTGTACAATGCCATGGGAAAAAAATTGAGAACAGAAATTTAGAGATTTAAGTATTAGATTAAAGAGGAATACTACTAATGTTGTTATTTCTGGATTATTTCCAATGCCACGTGCTATTGAGAATAAGAATGGGAAGATAGGTTTGATGAATGTGTGATGAAAAGAATGGTGTAAGAGGGAGGGCTTTAGATATTTTGGATCAATAGAACAATCTCTGGGCAGGTGAAACCTGTTAAAGCTGGAAGGATTGCACTTGAACTGGAATGGGTCCAATAAACTTGCTGGGAGGATGCACTTCCTGCTGTTGTTGAGGTTTTAAGCTAATTTGACAGGGAGATGGGGCACAGAATAGATAGAAGGGATATTAGGACAGTCTAGCAGGCAGAAAAGAGACAAGCATGGGAATACCGTAAAGCTAAATAGTATCTAATTTTGATCCAAGAAGCTTGATTGGTAAAGCAAATGAACTTAAACCATTGATCAAAAAGTGGCAATATGATATTTTTGCAGTCACTGAGGCATGGTTGAAGGAAGGGTAGGACTGGCTGCTCAACATTCCAAGGTATAGAATTTTCAGACATGATTGGGGTTGGGGTTGGGGTTGGGGGGGGGAATATAAATAGAGGTGGGTGCATTGCATTGCTGATATTGAATTTGATGCAGAAATTGAAAGAGATTCATTTTTTGTGTCTAATGTTTGTAGGGTTTGTGCCAGTTTGAGGCTGTAAGTATTTAGTTTTTCTTCAGTGCTTAATACAAGTCAGTAGGGAGAAAGAAGAAAACTTTGAACAACAAATGCAGATTATAAAAATACAAATAACCCAAATAAAGATATCAGAGCAGGCAATGTGTCTGAACTGCGGTAAGTGGGAGTTTGAGGACAGTGAAACCATTCTGAGCTAACACATCACTGTAAATATCCCCATTTCGAATCTCTGTGGTTCTAAGCTATTGACCTCGATTGTGAGCTGGAAATATTCTGACATAATAAAGGTAGGAGAGCAGTATTTGGATAGTTTGCTCCAAACTTCAGTTACACCCAGTAGGTGGGTGCAGATTCAAAACAGAAATAATGTGACAAATTTTACTTAGAGTGAGGGTATCGAAATGAGATCAAGAAGGAGAATCTTCAGAAGTTGATCCCATTCAACATTATAATGCATTTGTGATTTTTGTATTGACAAAAAAAGACAGCAGGGCAGCCTGAATAAAAACCACACAAGCCATTCAAAGGATTAATGAGGAGAAAGCAAAAGGGATGTGTAATTTGTTAGTTGTAGAGGATGTAATAATTAGAATCCGTGGAAAGCAGAATCATGAGTCCCATATGATATGTTGCCTACATGATGCCAATGAAGTGACATTGTGAACCAGTTTGAAAGGATTTCAGAGGGAGGGAGAGGATCAAGTTATTGTGGTCTATTTCAGAACGAAGAACATGAGATAAATACAAGTGTATAAGGCTAAATTAAACAATGGGACCTTAAAGATTATAATTAGTGTACCATTACATAAGCCACATATACACTGGAAGAGGAATGAGCAAAACAGGGAGGTGGACCCTTGCTAAAACAATAATATTGGGAAGACTTGTTCCACATCATGAAACACAGGCATCAGTAATTGGGACAGGAAGGAATTTCACAATTAGGATTGGCTCCATTTGACCAGATCTGGAGCCAAGATCTCAACAAAACAAATAGGTGGTCATAAGAATTTCAAAAGTATCACTGGTGGGGAAAGGGCTTCAGCAACAAAAAACAGAAATAATACTGCAAAAACAAACAAAAAGAGAGGAGAGTAACAATCAGAAATTCTGCTTAGGCATAGGAAAAACTTAAAAATAATGTAAAGTGATTCAAAAGAGACATTGGAAACATTTGAACTGTGAAGAACCAATAAGAGTGCAAAACCCAAGTGAGGATTCTTTATACAACCCTTGGATGTAAGGAATGAATGTGAATTACCGGCATAAATTCAACTTGGATGGTCACTATTCAGCACTAAATATATCAAATTCAACTGGGTTAAACCAGAAAGATGGGGAAAATGGAGAGGGGAAGAGTAAACTTGGTGATTAAGAATAAAATCATTTCAATTATTAAGTATAAGACAATGACGAGACAAAGCTAAGTAATGGAGACCTTGTGGATTGAATTGCAGGAACACAAGGGAAAAAACAGGGTCAGGACCACCTGAATTATTCTTGCAGAGAACTGGCATGACACAACAGATGTACAGGTCTGATTCTCTGCTGCAACAATTCTATAATTATCTTTTGACTATATTTATGTATAGGTCCTTGATAGCAGCTGTGAAGTGTTGAATTACATAAAGGTTAAACTATCATGTAGTTAAGTCAGGGCCATTTAATGGGGGTTTTAACTTGCTTACAGATTTAGAAATGCAGACTAGCATGCCAGAAAAGAGTACATTTCTTGAGCGGGTATGACCCTCTTTGCTGAAGAATTATATCCTAAAATCAACAAGGAACTTAATGGTGCATGAGCGTTTAGCTAATAGCAAGGATAAGATTGAGTTTAATTTAGTGTTCAGGATGAAGAAACACAAATCAGCTGCAAAGATATTGAAATTAAATAATGCTGACATCAATGCATTGACTCAGAGATTGTGTATAGTAAACTGGCCAAATCTCTTAAAAGGTAAAATGACAGACAATCAGTGGAAGGCATTCAAAAGTAAGTTAATGTTACAGAACCAGTTTAGAACTAAAAGGCAAAAGTTCTATCAACAAAAATCTATGGATGGTTAATGAGAGATACCATGAGACTCAAGGAAAAAGTATAACTTTTCTTTTGTTCTTATTTTTTCAACTGGGTGGAATGATGGCACTCTTCAACCTGCAGTTTCTGGCAGCGTCTCTCTGGAGGACATTCTTCTTCAGACCCTCTCCGATCATCTATCCTCTCCTTGGAGTTCCTTACTTCTGCTTTCCTGGTATGGTTCATTACAATGTCCCTCTTGAGATGTGAATTTCTGGACTTTGTTTGATGTACCCATGACATCCCTGCTTCCTCTCTTGAGCTGTCTCGATACTTCAGTCACCCTGACTTTCTCCCAGATGTTGTCATGTCAGGTCCAGTTTCTTGACAAGATGTGATGGTTCCATCGCAATATCCTATCTCTGCCACATCTAACTTTCTTTCTTGCACTTCCTTGAAGGCCGGGTCTTGAAAATGTGATCAAAGTCTGCACAAAAAAAATTACAATAATAAAACAGAAAGTGATGAAGAAACTCAGCAGGTCTTTCAGCATCTGTGGAGAAAGAAAAAGAGATAATCATCATCGAATGCCTAAAATGTGGAAACAGGCCATTTGGCTAATCAAGTCCCACCCAGACCCATTTCCTTAACCTGCACATTCCTGAACAAAATGGGCAATTTAGATGGCCAGTTCGCCTAACCTGCACAACTTTGGACAGTGGGAGGAAACCAGAGCAAACCCACACAGACACAGGAAGAGTGTACAAATTCCGCACATACAGTGTCCCAAGGATGCTAGATCAATTGTCAGTTTTAAATCTGTAATTGGTAGCATTGAACAGTGGAGTAAGCTCAAGGGGGTAAATGATCTATTTCTGTTCTTAAATCCCCAAGATGACTAAGGATTTGGGACTCAGAACACAATTTTCAATAAAGTCTGGCTGTAGATAGATAATTAGTGATGGGGCTGGTTTCATAAATATCAGTTCAGTTTCAGTCAAACATATTTCATGTGTGTGTATTTGTGTTGAGGGGTATGGGGTGGGGGAAGCAACATGTTTAAATTTTAGTAAGAGAAAGAAAGTTAACCAGTGGCAGAGTATGTTCAACACAAACCTAAAGTACATAATTCTGATGTACATAAATCTCCCTACCTGTAAACAACCTTGCTGCATGTTACCACCTTCTTGTACTCATCTTGTTCGCACGCCACTCATAATTTTGTTACTAGATCACTTTATCCTAATAGCAACATTATACAGTCTACAGTACAACATTTTTGGATAAGTTAGAAATCATCACCCTTTTGGAGCTTTCTGAATGAAATTGATAAATCAGAATCTAAGATGTGTTTGGTTATCATGCAATTGTTGGCTTTTTTCAGTCCATTGTGAGGAAGTGGTAATTTTTTAAAAATTCACCCATGCAAAGTGAGCATCACTTAGCAACCATTCATTGCCCGTTCCTAGTTGCCCTTTGGGAAGTGGTGGTGAGCTGCCTCCTGAACCACTGCAGCCCATATGCTGCAGGTAGATCTGCAATGTGTTAGTGAGGGAATTCCAGGATTTTGATGTAAAAACGCTGAAGGACTCATGATATATTTCGAAGTCAGGAATGGTAAGTGTTTTGGAAAAGAACTTAAGTTTGGAGGATGCTCTCTAAGAATCTTTAGTGAATATCTGCAGTGCATCTTGTAATTGGTGTACACTGCTGCAACTGAGTCTTGGTGGTGGTTGGAGTAGATATTTGTGGATGCAGTGCAAGTGGCCTGCTTTATTCTGGATGATGGCAAGCTGATTGAAGCTGCATTCATCCAGGCAAGTGGGCAATATTCCATCACACACCTGACTTGTGCCTTGTAGATGGTTGTCACACTTTAGGGAGTTATGAGTTACTCACTACAATATTTCTAGACTGCAGGGAGCAGTAATAGGGTGGGGCAGTACCACAGAGTGAGCATAAAACTAACTGAGCTTGGGGCACATTGTAGCTGCAAAAAAATATCTGGAGTTATGTTACAAGGAAGCCATGACTCGATTGGCCGGTAGAAAATCCGCACTAAATTTGAAAAAGAACACAGCAAAGAAGTAGTAATAAATTAATTAACTCATTAATACATTTATATAAATTAATAAAGTAATTAACTAAATAGAGATGTCTAGGCAGGTGATGTGCTGTAGCTGTATGATATGGGAGCTGGCAGTTCCCATTGCAAGCTGCAGTGACCAATCTGCAGCAAGTGTTGGTTGCTCAAGGAACTTCAGTTCAAAGTTGATGAGCTGGAATCTGAGCTGCAAACATTGTGGCACATGCAGGAGGAGGAGAAATACCTGGATGCTTTGTTTTGGAAGGTTATACCTGGTAGATTAAGTACTTCAAATTCAGTCAGTGATCAGGAACAGTAGTGTGTGATTGCAAGTAAGGCAGGTAGAGGGATCCTGAATTCAGGAATGGAGGGGCCTCAGCTCTCGATCTTTTTTAACAGGTATTAGTTACTAGCTCCCTGTGAGGATGAGGAAAAGAGCTGTAGCAAGGATGAGCCAGCTGACCACTGAACTGTGCAAGAGATGATTCAAGAGGGGGGAGCAAAAAGACAAGTGGTAGTTGTAGGGGACTCTATAATTAGGGGGACAGCATCCTTTGTAAGCAGGATTGAGAGTCCTGCATGGTGTGTTGCCTGCCTGGTGCCAGGGTGAGAGACATCTCTGACTGCTTTGAAAGGATATTGGAGTGGGAAGGCGAGGATCCAATTGTTGTGGTCCACATTGGGACAAACAACATAGCAAGGCTGGAAAGGAGGACCTGTTTGGGGATTATCAAGCACAAGTCCTCGAAGGTTATAATCTCCAGATTACTACCCAAGCCACATACAAATTGGCTTAGGGATAAGAAAATTAGGGAAGTAAACACATGGCTAAAGGAGTGGTGTGGGTAAGAGGGGTTCCATTTCATGGGGCATTGGCATCGGTTTTGAAACAGGAGGGACCTGTATCGTTGGGATGGTCTCCACCTGAACCAATCTGGGGCTAGCAAAAAGAATAAATAGGGTGGGCACTAGGAATTTAAACTGATGAATGGGGGGAGGAGAGAAGGGGAAAATGACAGGAAGTATGATGCTAAACAGAAAAGAAAGTAGCACATCAACATGTGTGGAGGAGAGTTTGACTACATCGAAGACTATGAAAGAAGTTAAAAAGAAGGAAAACTCAGGAGATTTTATTAATGTAATGGAGATGTCAGAATTCAAAAAAGGTATAAAAGCTAGCATAAAGGCACTTTACCTGAATGCTTGTAGCATTCGATTCAAGGGAGATGAGTTAACGGTACAAATCATTAACAATGAGTATGATCTATTGGATATTACAGAGACATGGTTGCAGGATGGTCAGGACTGGGAATTAAATGTCCAGGGGTATCAGACTATAGGGAAGAACAGACAGGAAGGTAAATGAAGTGGTTTAGCTCTTGATATTTAAGGAGGACATGAAGGCAGTGGTGAGAGATTATATAGTTCCATGAAGAATAAGGTTGAATCCATTTGGGCGGAAATAAGAAATTCTAAGAAGGTCACTGATAGGTGTAGTCATAGAGATGTACAGCATGGAAACAGACCTTCCGGTCCAACCTGTCCATGCCGACAAGATATCCCAACCCTATCTAGTCTCGCCTGCTAGCACCTGGCCCATATCCCTCCAAACCCTTCCTATTCATATACCCATCCAAATGCCTTTTAAATGTTGCAATTGTACTAGCCTCCACCACTTCCTCTGGCAGCTCATCCCATACATGTACCACCCTCTGCATGAAAAAGTTGCCCCCTAGATCTCTTTTGTATCTTTCTGCTCTCACCCTAAACCAATGCCATCTAGTTCTGGATTCCCGCACCACAGGGAAAAAGACTTTGTCTATTTATCCTAGCCATGCACTTCATGATTTTGTAAACCTCTATAAGGTCACCCCTCAGCCTCGGACACTCCAGGGAAAACAGCCCCAGCCTATTCAGCCTCTCCCTATAGCTCAAATCCTCCAACCCAGGCAACATCCTTGTAAATCTTTTCTGAACCCTTTCAGGTTTCACAACATCTTTCCGATAGGAAGACCAGATTTGCAAGCAGTATTCCAACAGTGGCCTAACCAATGTCCTGTACAGCCACCACATGACCTCCCAACTCCTGTACTCAATACTCTGACTGATAAAGGAAAGCATACTAAATGCCTTCTTCACTATCCTATCTACCTGCAACTCCATTTTCAAGGATCTATGAACCTGCACTCCAAGGTTTCTTTGATCAGCAACACTCCCTAGGACCTTACCATTAAATGTATAAGTCCTGCTCTGATTAGCTTTCTCAAAATGCAGCACCTCACACCTACCTGAATTAAATTCCATCTGCCACTTCTGAGCCCATGGCCCATCTGATCCAGATCCTTTGTAATCTGAGATAACCTTCTTCGTTGTCCACTACACCTCCAATTTTGGTGTCATCTGCAAACTTACTAACTGTACCTCTTATGTTCACATCCAAATCATTTATATAAATGACAAAAGTAGTGGACCCAGCACCGATCCTTGTGGCACTCCACTGGTCACAGGCCTCCTGTCTGAAAAACAACCCTCCACTACCACTCTCTGTCTTCTACCTTTGAGCCAGTTCTGTATCCAAATGGCTAGTTCTCTGTGTATTCTGTGAGATGTAACCTTGCTAATTAGTCTCCCATGGGGAACCTTGTTGAACGCCTTACTGAAGTCCATATTGATCACATGTACCACTCTGCCCTCATCAATCCTCTTTGTTACTTCTTCAAAAAACTCAATCAAGTTTGTGAGACACAATTTCCTACACACAAAGTCATGTTGGCTATCCCTAATCAGTCCTTACCTTTCCAGGGCTGATTACCACTTTTCTACAGTCCTTTCTTTTCATTGGAATATACTTTTGCTGGACACTTTGAATAATTGCTTTGAAAGTCCTCCACTGTTCCTCAATTGTCCCACCATAAAGTCTTTGATTCAAGTCTACTTTAGTCAACTCCTCCCTCATCCTATTGTAGCTTCCTTTGTTTAAGCCCAGGAGCTTGGTATTGGATTTTATCTTCTCACTTTCCATCTGTATTTGAAAATCAACCATACTTTCAAGAGAATTCCTGTCATGTACATCCTGTCCATCAGGATTCCCTCCAACAATTTGCCTACTACTGACATCAGGCTCACTGGTCTATCGTTCCCTGGCTTGTCCCCATAGCCCACCAAATAATAATATCACATTAGGATGGGGAATAAACAAACAAAAAAAATGAATGCCTGTAAAAATGTTACAGTAATTATCATGGGGGATTTTAATCTATGTCAATTGGTCGAGCCAGGTCGGTCAAGGCAGTCTTGAGGAGGAGTTCCTTGAATGTATCAGCGATAGTTTTCTTGAACAGTATGTAATGGAACCAACAAAGGAGCAAGTTATCCTAGATCTGGTTGTGCTTAATGAGACAGGAATAATTAATGATCTCATAGTTAGGAATTCTCTTGAAAGTATGGTTGATTTTCGAATACAGATGGAAAGTGAGAAGATAAAATCCAATACCAAGCTCCTGGGCTTAAACAAAGGAAGCTACAATAGGATGAGGGAGGAGTTGACTAAAGTAGACTTGAATCAAAGACTTTATGGTGGGACAATTGAGGAACAGTGGAGGACTTTCAAAGCAATTATTCAAAGTGTCCAGCAAAAGTATATTCCAATGAAAAGAAAGGACTGTAGAAAAGTGGTAATCAGCCCTGGATGTCTAAAGAAATAAGGGAAGCTATAAAATTGAAACCTAAGGCATACAAGGTGGCAAAGACCAGTGGCAAACTAAATTGGGAAACTTCAAAGGTCAACTGAAAGCCTCAAAAAAAGCTTTAAAGTTAAATAATCTGAGCGTAAACTAGCTCAGAATATGAAAACAGATAATAAATGTTTCTACAAATATACAAAATGTAAAGGAGTGGTTAAGGTAAACATTGGTTCTTTAGAGAATAAGAAGAGTAATAATTGGAAATGAAGGAATAGCCAAGGCATTGAACAGGCATTTTATGTAAGGCTTCACAGTGGAGGACATGAATAACATGCTAGTAATTGACAAGGAGACTAGGGTAGGTGAGGACCTGGAAAGTATTGTTAACATAAAAGGGATAGTGTTGGGAATGCTAATGGGGCTAAAGGTGGAGAGGCCTTCTGTCCTGATGGAATGCATCCCAGCGTACTAAAAAAAGATGGCTGGAGAAAAACCAAATGCACGTGTTATTTTCCAAAATTTTCTGGATTCTGGGCCAGTTTCAGCAGACTAGAAAACAGCAAATGTGATGCCACTATTTAAAAAAGGAGGTCGATAAAAGATGGGGAAAAATAGGCCAGTTAGCTTAACTTCTGTAGTGGGGAAAATGCTTGACCTATAATCAAGGAAGAATTAGCAAAACATCTAAATAGAAATTGTCCCATTAGGCAGATGCAGCATGGGTTCATGAAAGGCAAGTCATGTTTAGCTAATTTACTGGAATTCTGTGAAGTCATTATGAGCGCAGTGGACAATGGGGACCCAGTAGATGTGGTGTACCTAGATTTCCAGAATGCATTTGACAAGGTGCAGCACAAAAGACTGCTACGTAAGATAAAGATGCAATGCATTACAGGCAGTGTATTAACGTATGGATAGAGGATTGGTTAACTAACAGGAAGCAGAGGGTAGGGATAAATGGCCATCAGTGCCTCAGGGTTGAGACCACGTGTTGAGACGGTTGTTTACAATTCGCACATATGATTTGGGGTTGGGGACATTTAGTGTGTCAAAATTTGCAGAGAGGACTCTGAAAGTTTGCAGAAAGATATGGTTTAAGGCCTGGCAGATGTAGTTCAACATTTATAAATGTGAAGTCATCCATTTTGGTTGGAATGATAGTAAAAAGGACTATTACTTGAATGGTTTTTTAAAAACATTGCAGCATACTGCTGTGCAGAGAGACCCGTGCATGAATTGCAGAAGTTTGGTTTGCAGGTGCAACAGGTAATTAAGAAGGCAAATGGAAGTTTGTCCTTCATTGCTCAAGGAGTTGAGTTTAAAAGGAGAGAAGTTGTGTTACAATTGTATACGATGCTGGTGAGACCACACCTAGGGGTCTGCACTGCATCCTTGAGAAAGTATGTACTAGCACTGGAGGGGGTGCAGAGAAGATTCACTAGGTTGATTCCAGAGCTGACAGGACTGACTTATGACGGCAAAGTAGACTAGGATTATATTCATTGGAATTTAGAAGAATGAGAGGTGATCTTTTAGAAGCATATGAAATTATGAATGGAATCGATAAGATAGAAACAGGGAAGATGTTTCCACTGGTGGGTGAAACCAGAACAAGAGGGCATAGTCTCAAAATTAGGGGGAGCATATTTAGGACTGAAATAATGAGGAACTTCTTCACTCCAAGGTTTGTGAACCTGTAGAATTCTCTGCCCAGTGAAGTAGTTAAGGCTATCTCATTGAATGTTTTTAAAGTTAAGAACAATACTTTTTTGAACAGTAAAGGAATTAAGGATTATGATAAGAGGGTGGGTATGTGACCTGAAACCACAAAAAGATCACCCATGATCTTACTGAATGATGGAATCGGCCTGAACGGCCAGATGACCTACTCCTGGTTCCTATGACTTGTTATTCTATCCGTTGTATCCATATGGCCAGTCAAGTACGGCTTCTGGTCAAAAGTAACCCCAAAAATGTTGACTGTTGGAGAATTAGTGATGGTAACAGCATTTACAGCGTGTGACATGAATTCTACTTATCACTTCCTAGATAAGTCTTGGCATTGTCCAGGTTTTGCTGTATTTGGACATGGGCTATTTCAGTATCTGAATTGTTGTGAATGTTGAAATTGTGTCACAATCAACAAACATCCCACTTCTGGCAAGGTATTGAAACAGCAGCTGAAGATGGTTGTGCCTAGGACACCACCCTGAAGAACACTTGCAAAGATGTTCTGGAACTTTGATGACTGACTTCTAACAACAACAATCACCTTCCTATGTACCAGGCATAAAACCAACCAGCAGAGTTTTCCCTTTGATTTTCACTGAATCCAATTTTGCTCGGGTTCCCTGAAGCCACACTTGGTCAAATATGGCCTTGATTTCAAGAGCGGTCACTCTCAACTCACTTTTGGAATTCAACTCTTTGTCTATGTTTAAACCAAAACTAAAGGTAGGTTGGCTGTATGTGACCATAGTGGAACTCAAACAAGGCATCAATGATCAAGTGCTGCTTGATAGCACTGTTGCTGATACTTCCCATCACTATATTAATGATCAAGTGTAGACTGATATGACAGTAAGTGACCACATTGAATTTGCCCCACTCTTTGTGTACAGAATGCACCTGGGCAATTTCACACATGTCAATGGAACTGTGTATGTGTGTTGCAGGGGGGAAGGTGTCAAGGATAGAATTTGCTTCTAATTAGGGTTACAATCCAAGTCTGAAAATAGCAGCCTTTGACTTCTAAAAATTATATTTCCATCCTTTTAGAATTGTCAAATAACCCATGCATTGTTGATTGAACATTGTTACTGAAAAATGGTGTACTTCCTGCTGGTGTACTTTTATGGATTTGCACTCACTCACAAAGTCTAAGGTAACATCATATGATGTTCTGGACTTTGGACACATGAAATGCCTATCATGTGGCAATAAAATGCTTTGCTCTATTTGGCATCCTCTTGTCACTGGGCAAATTATAAAAGTATTTTTTCTGCATAAATATCACATCAATAATATGCTTTACAGAGGTATAAACTGTAGAATGCCTTATTCAGCTGACATCCAAATTGTGGTTTCAAAAGTCACTGTGGCTTGAAATCTTAATTCCATAATAACTT
The DNA here is from genome assembly GCF_037043375.1 of Chiloscyllium plagiosum. NCBI lineage: Eukaryota > Metazoa > Chordata > Chondrichthyes > Orectolobiformes > Hemiscylliidae > Chiloscyllium > Chiloscyllium plagiosum. The sequence continues at coordinate 65,311,083 of NW_028270148.1, forward strand.
TCATAACTATGGAAACAGCATGATAATTGTTGAGATTCTTTGTGAAATAGCTGCAGCAAAGATCAAAGCTATCATTACTTTCAGTGAGGTGAAACTGCTGAACTACTTGAAGAGCAGAAATGGGAACTTTCAATGTAGAAATCATCCCAAAGAAGGTACAGGTTAAAAGAAAGGGATGAGCAGTAGAGAATACCTGTGAATGAATAGTCACAAGAAGATTTGCAGGTTTTAATAGTGAATGGAAAAAGAAACAGCTTGGAGAGAGCTTCCCAGAGGAAGACTGCAGTGAAAGAAGACTCTACCTATTTTGGGTCCTGAAGAAAGTGTAAAATATATCATGGTGAATTTCAAAAGACAAAGGATGTGAGATTAGTTATAAAGCAGGAGAAAATTGTAGAGCTAGACAATTAAGGAAGACTTAAGAAAAAATTTTTAATGCCACACAATACATGTATGTCAGATAAATAGAATTATGAGATTTATGAGTTTATGTTTTGAGATGGTGTTCTTGGTATAAGATAAATATCACATGACCTGTTCCAAAATTTGCCTGCCAACAGGCTTGGGTGACATAATATTAAAGAGTAAAGGAGGCCCAGGTTGTTCACTGCAAAGAAGCCATAAGGTTTCACACTTGGAAGATAATGGCAGCAGAATCTGTATTTGCAATGGTTTGACCACCAGTCTCCAAAATCCTAGGTTTCTACATAATTGTTCTTGTAAACTATCCATTTACTTCCAAAATAAAAGAGATGAGTCTCAAAGATAAGTAGCCAGTATTTCTATGTGGATAAAAGGCCTATGTGACTTACAATGCCAAAGAGATGGGCTTTGAAAGCAGAAGGACGTCTAAGATACCCCTATAAACTCACATATAAGAGTCTGCTAGAATCTACAGAAAACAATTAGAGGTCAAAAGTTTCAATTTGGTTCACCATATAGGAAAACAAATGAAAGCTCATACTTGGACTGAAACAAAAAACAATTTGAGAGAAACTAAATTACGGCTGAATGATTTGCCTAGTTTACATGAGAACCATCAACAGAAAAAAAACTTACAACAAATGGGATTAATAAACATTAGACTGGGAGGAAAAGAACATAACTAAACCCTCAAGAGATGAGAATCACTTTGAACTGGTTCAAAGAATATTGAATGTGTACTTAAACGATAATGCAATGTATACTTTCAAAGTGGAATTTTCTTGATTGTATTATCAGCAAAAAGGGAAAGTTCAGTTCTGTAATTTAATGTATAAATTGGCTACCAACATATTTAGTCAGTGTAGGTGATCCTCGATTTATGAGCACCTGACTTATGAATGCTTGTATTTATGAGCGTGATCCCATACGGGGTGTAATTCTACAGACCTGATATATGTGTTTTCTGTACTTACAAACAGCTGCTCTACACTGCTCTTCATTGTGTTCCAAACTGCGTATAAATCGACTTGTGAACGGATTCCAGAATGGAACCAGTTTGTAACCTGTGGACTACCTGTTTTTAGGAGAAAGTGAGGACTGCAGATGCTGGAGATCAGAGCTGAAAATGTGTTGCTGGAAAAACGCAGCAGGTCAGGCAACATCCAAGGAGCAGGAGAATTGACGTTTCGGGCATGAGCCCTTCTTCAGGAATGAGGAAAGTTTTTACTATGTTTATTACAGTAACATTCTGTAAGTGGAAAATTTTGTTGTGTTAAACTTTCAGGTAATGACTTTTTAAAGAAGTTATTTGTCTCATCAATGATCATAACCAGATCTACAGTGAAACAGGATTTGGTATCTATACTTTAATCAAATTGCAATTTATGGAGATGGCAGAATGGATGATATGCAAGGATACTGGAGACAAAAACAGAGAAATTGCAGGAGAAACTCAGCAGGTCTGGCAGTATCTGTGGAGCGTAAAAGAACTAAAGTTTCAGGTCCAGTAACCCTTTTTCAGAACTAGGAGACAGGAGACATTGTCTTGCACAGTACATAAAATGAGGCATCTCATGATCAATGCAATCTAATGAACACCCCATTTGACCATCTGTAAGGGTTAAGAGGATACAAAGAAATGTCTGCATGTCTTCAACTCATATGACCTCGTGATTTAGTATTGATTTAAATATTTATAACAAAAATTAATCTTGAACTGATTCAGTAGTTCAGTATATTGCAAATTATCTGGCTACACTGAAAGTACTGTTTTTTACAAAATGAAGTGAGAGCATTTTCTATTTTTCTGCCTCTTAATATTTATCTACTTAGCTTGTCAGTAGATACAACTGGGTGAATTCTGTGCAACAGCTCAAATTAGTAAAAGTGTTAAGAGGCAATTCCACAAGATAAAGATCCAGTTTTTCATTCACATATGTGAAGTAATGCTGAATAATCAATGACAAAATCATTTCCATTGCTGGCACAGACATAAATATTTGCCTTAACTTACAGGAATATATGTGATGATGTTCCAGTCTCAACTGGCAGTTGAGTAAATCTCTTCAAAGATATAAAAGATGAACTCAGGAGCAAAGGTGGTCACCTTCATCAAGGTCAGTGATGTTTATAGTTTTTGACTGTGTCTAAGAGCATACTTTGCTCATTGTGTACCAACCAGAATTTTAACATTCTATCACTTGGTAGATAAGTGCTGTGTAAAATGGCTAAGCTACTGATGCAGAAGTCTTCGTTATAACCAATTTGCTTAAGCTTCGTCGGTGCAATAGCCTGGTTCAGCAGATGGTTGAAACATAACTAAGTGTAGAAATGGACAATATTATCAAGCCTTCTTGACGAGTTGTTGATCAGGTACTTCAGCTCTTGAGATATTATGTCAATTTCTTTCAACAGATCATAATGACATTTTAAAATGAATTAGTTGTCAAGCACTGTATAGACTATAATTTTACACATCGTACTAATAGGAAGTAAGCTAATGTCAAATCTTAATCACATTCAGATATTTACTAAGATATCTAACATTCACACATTTTGAATATTAACCATCTGCACATGGAATAAATTAACACTTTGCTAACAAAAATAGCATGGATTATATATTAGAATTTGAAAAGTTGAAATGCAACATGAAAAGTGCAGTTTAAATTGCAATGTTCTATGCCAAGCATAAAACAAAATATTAAATGAAGTAACAAAGATACCGATCTTGTGTCAAGTGACTGCCCAATTGCAACAAATTCAACTGTTTTCATTGAAAGCGAGACGGAATGGTTAGAAATAACAAATGTAGAAATTAACATGACTGCTATACCCTAACAGAACTGCTGGCTTTTGCCAGTTAATTAAATATTTTATATCACTGGTTAATAAATATAACCATACTTTCCTATAAGGGTTGCATACCACTTGGATGTCATACTATTTTCTATCAATAGCAATTTGAATTCCAACTGGTCATTCAGCAAGACTCTCAAATTCAAATAGCTCTACATTGTTCACAATAGTAAGGCTGTCAATGCGTTGGTAGATAGAATTTCAATGTTCTGACAGCCCGAGCCTCCAGACAGTTAAATAGTTTTAAGATTTCAATCACCAATATCACCTGACTGATTTCCAAAATGTGACTTTTTTGTAGCTGCTCTGGCTATAATGGCTGGCAGTACTTGAAGCATTATCACTGACATATAAGATAAGCTACCTATAATAGATTTATTATTAAATGTCATGAATGGTGGGCACCATTTCTTTATTCTTCAGGAAGCCAGTACTCAATCACCACTTGGTCTTGCAGCTCAGTTACAGAATGGGGGAAGGAAGAGACCCCGCAATCTCCAGACACTGCTTCATTCTCCTGGGAAACTGCAAGTCTGGCTGGGCCCATCAAATCCTCCTTGTGGTTTGGGGCCTCTCTTGCTGCTGGTACCAACCTGGCGCTTGCATCATCTGCCCCCTGGGTCCTGAGGGATGTGATTGGGGGGCCCTCCCTGACAGCAGCAGGAGGGCAGCGGGGTCGCTCCCACTTGGATCGGTTTTCCTCGGCTTCCTCCATGTCATCGGAATCCGGGACCACAAGGTCGGGGCTCGGTGTCCGATCACTGGCAGCCTTGGGTGGGGGAGCGGCCCAACACCTCGGCCCTGGCACCTTCCCGGCGGCGGCCTGGTCTCCGCTCTCCACAGACAGGCCCGGCCCGGCCGACCCGCCCGTTTTCCCGCTGTGAGCCGGACTCCCTCCATCCTCGGGACTGAGGGCCTCCTTCACAAACGGCTCCCGGAACAAAGGCGCCGCCACTCCCGCCCTCCGCACCGCCTCCGAGGCCCGACGGCTCGCCGCAGGCTGCTCGCAGGACTCCCGCAACTGCGGGGCCGCCAGGCGAGTGAGAGGCGCCGGGAAGAAATCCGAATAGAAATCCTCCAACATGGCGCCCGGCGCCCACCACCTGCCGCCTGCCAAGGCGCCAAAACACAAACACCGCGAGATCAGCGCGGGACCAGCTCCACCAATCACAGAGCGGGGACCGCCAGCACCTGCACGAGCGCGTGGAGCAGCTGGCCGGTGCCAGCTCTTTAAGCTGGGGACGAAGTGACCTGCATTAATGTAGCGCCGTTCACTGAACACTCCATAGCTTGACAATGTAAATCAAACGCATTTTTAACTTGCAAATCCATGTAAATTGAATTTTCCAATCCTTGTAAAGCAAATGCGTTCGAAACTCACCCTAACCATAAAGTTGACATACCACCTGAGTGGCTGGTAACTGGTACTTGCAATTGTTTGTAGGCCTTCAAGGAGTCTCATAAAATTAAACGGGATCTTTTAGGCATGAGGACACTGTTATACATTACTCAAATGTTAAACTGAAAAAAACTGCCTAGAGTACTAACTAATAAATTTCCGTGTAATTTTTCAAGATAATTTTCAGTTGCTTAAATCCAGTTGTTCAGTGTTGCACTAATCATTGTGATTGAAATGCTTACTGTGGTTGAAACTTATTCAAACGTCATCTAGTTACCACTCTTTGTTTGTCTTTTTTTAAAAAAAGAACATTTTTTAAAAATTAAATTTTAAAATGCTGCCTAATTGTGCTGGATTGTGGCAATTTTTATATTTGCTTATCTGTAGAAGCTTTAGAGAAAATAAACTTTAAACGCAGACTTAATTCTGAGTGCAGTTTGAATTCAGATCATCAAATTTGCCCAAAGGAACATTTAAAATTTCCCAACCTGTTTGTTAGGAAAATATCCTTAATGCTGTTGAGTGTCTTAGACTTCTCTCTAAAGGCATCTTAAAAGCAAATTATTGCTATATACGTCCTGATTGATATCACTGTCTACCATCCATCAATGTGATGATGATCAAGAGGAGACTGATGAGGTAATAATTGGCTGGTTGGATTTGTTCTGCTATTTGTGGACAGGTCACGTCTAGGAAAATATCCATGTTGTTCTGTAGATGGCAGTTGTCACTGTCCTGGTGCTGTGGCTAGTTCTAAAGCACAAGTCTTCACCACTATAGTTGAGTTTTGTATGTTTTCTTGTTTGATGGAGAGATGGTCTTGTTATACTTAGTCCTTGATGCTGAATGAATGCTAGTGCTGTGTTCTGTTAGCATAAGTGTTCTTCTGAGTTAGTATTTTGGTGAATTTGACTCCTGAAATCAGCAATGGCAGTGGAACCACACATTTCAGGGAATGGCTAATAAGGTGAAGCTGGTGTTGTTACAGTAAACCCAGTGGAACTCAACAGTGAAGGAAAACCATTAAGGTCAGAATTGTAGTGGCTGAGATGGCAATATGGGAACCACAAACGAATGAAAGAGGCAGGCACAATCCTGTAGACATTATAAGAAAGCAAAATATCAAAACAAAGAAGATCTGTATAATTTTTAGCTCTCAGCATCTTGCATTCTTCAATGAAAATGAACAGATTTCTGAATTAATTCTTCATTGAAAACAAGATCTTGCCTCTTGTGGAGGTTTGTTTAGCTTAGTTGGCTGGATGGCTGCTCTGTCAATGAAGGATGATACTAACATTGTGGGTTCAGTTCCTACACAGTCTGAGGTTATCATGAAGGATTTTCCTTCTCAACCTTTGACCTTCGCTGAGGAATGGTGACCTTAGGTTAAACCACTCTCAGTTGTCTCTCTCTCTCTAATGCGGGAGGCCAATGTTCTGGTAAGACTGTGATGACTTTACCTTTAGAGTCTTGTCTCCCAGTTTCTTCTATGTAAAGCAGGAGAAAATCAAGGGCCAGTTATTCCAGACTAGTTGAGAAATTCTTGCAAAATTATTTTGGAATTGCATTATTAACTACCTGGGAGGAGGACTGTTACTACTGCATGTATTGAAAAGAGTTTTAAAAGGGCTTCGACCATCGATGCAACATTTTCAAAAAATATATTGTAGGTGATTATGACTGTGCATTAGTGGAGGACAGAAAAAACTGCAGCAACTGGTTTTGTTCTTCCCCCAACTTTTATTTCTATTCAGTCAATAAACATTTAAAAAAGGAGAGTTGTACAACATACTGTTGATTTACAATCATCAACTTTAGACTGTGTCCAACTTATCCATGCCAGCAAGACATCCCAAATGACCTTGTTCCATTTATCAGAATTTGGTCCATATCCCTCACAATCCTTCCAATTCATTTCCCCACCCAGATAACTTTTAAATTTTGGAATTGTACTCGTCTCCACCACTTGCTCTGGCAGCTGGTTTGATACTTGCACTAATCTCTGCATGAAAACGTTACCCCTCAGGTCCTTCTTAAATCTTTCCCCATAACTTTAAATCAATGCCCTCTATTTCTGGACACCCCACTCTTGGAAAAGCCTTGGATATTCACCCTATCTATGCCACTTATGACTTTATAAACCTCTGCAAGGCTACCCCTCAGTCTCCAATGCTCCAGTGAAAAAAGCCTCAGCCTATTCAGTCTCTTCCTATAACTCAACCCTCCAGATCTCTAGCAACATCCTTGTAAATCTTTTCTGCACCCTCTCAAGTTTAACAACAGCCTCCCTATAGCATGGAACCAGAATTGTACACAGTATTATAAAAGTGGACTCACCAATGTCCTGTATGGATGCAACATGATATCCCAACTCCAATACTCAATGTTCTGACCAATGAAGGCAAGCATAACAAATGCCTTCTTCACCACCCTGTCTACTTACAACTCTTTTTTCAAGGAACTATGCACCTGCACCCCGGTCTCTTTGTTTGGAAACACACCCCAGGGTCTTACTATTAACTGTGTAAGTCCTGCTCTGGTTTGCTTACCAAAATACATGACTTCATATATACCTAAATTAAACTCCATCTGCCACTCCTCAGACAATTGGCACATCTGATCAAGGTCCTGAGATAATCTTCACTGTCCACTGTACTACATATTTTGGCATCATCTGCAGACTTACTAAACATGTCTCCTATATTTACATCCAAATTATTTATGCAAATGGCTAAAAGCAGTGGACCCAGCACTGATCCTTGTGGCATATCGCTGGTCACAGGTCTCCACTCCGAAAAGTAAACTTCTACACTACTTCTGTCTCCTACATTTAAACCAATTTTCTATCCAATTAGCTAGCTTCCCCTGGATCCCATGTAATCTAACTTTACTAACCAGTCTACCATGTGGAACCTTGCTGAACACTTTGCTGAAGTCCACATAGACAACGTCTACTGCTCTGCCTTTACCAATTTTCTATGTTACCTCTTCAAAGAATTCAATCAAATTCTTGAGATGCAATTTCCCCTACGCAAGAGCCATGTTCACTATCCTTAATCAATCCTTACCTTTCCAAACGCATGTAAATCCTGTTCCTCAGTCTGCCACCAACAACTTACCCACCAATAACATAAGGCTCACCGGTCTATAGTTCCCTGGCTTTTCCTTACAGCCTTTCTTCAATGATGACACCACATTAGCTAACCTCCAGTCTTCTGGCACCCCACCCATGGCTGTTGATGAGACAAATATCTCAGCAAGGGGCCCAGTAATCTCTTCCCCAGCCTCCCACAGATTTTGAATTCTGTAAGTTTGGCAACCATTACTTAAAATATTTTACAACTAGAGAATTTTGCAAATTTGGAGAGTTGAAGTATTGTGGAGAAAACAAGTTATAATTGTGAAAACATGCAATATATGGGATCAGCAGAAGAGAAATAGGAGAGTACAGCAGAAAAAATAGATAGCACAAAGAAGACGATTTAGAAAATTGTGTGTGATAAACTAACAAGATATAATAATAAGCTATGAGGAATATTACTGAGCAAAGAAAATAGTTAACTTCATTCCTATTGATATTAAATTTCACAATGTCCTTACATGTTCAACAATGGCATGTGGAGCTTAAGCTAGCTGGGGTAGTGGCATTAAGTCATATCACCCCATGCATCATGCATGTGCTTTATCCTCACATTTATCGTAACAGTAGTCTATATGTATTTGGGAAAGAAATCTTTGATAGTTTTCACAATTTTCAAAGTCAGGTTTCTCTGATGTTTTCCAGATCTTGTTGTAACACACTGTCATATTTCATTGTACTATAAACAAGGAATGTCGATTGTTATCACATCAGCAGCTGCATGAAAAGAGTAACAAGACTTTTAAACTGAAGACTGTCTCGGCTCAGCAGAAATGATGGATTATCAAATAATTGTAGGGGCTTGACTTTTAAAGATCGTTACATTGCCTTTAGCTTTGGTTTGAAAGTGTATAAAATTAAAGTTGAGATGGCCCATGGCTTAAATAAAGAGAGGACACGTATTGAATTTTATAACAGATGTCCTCTCTCTACTTTACACAGGTGTCTGGCATGACAGGGTTGCATAAAAAGTTATCACTGCATTTTTGAAAGAAGGCAAAGATGCAGGGAGTTTAACCAGAATGGTTCCAAGGATGAGTGAATTTAGCTGTGAGGTTAGGTTGGAAGGGGTGGGATAGTTGTAATAAAGACAGCTGATGGAAGACTTGCTGGTGGTGTACAAGATCACAACAGGTCGACATAAGATGCTGGGCCAGTTATCTATGTTGGCTGGTTGGTAAGTTTATGGGGTGGCTAGTGTCAGAGATGGCCCTTTTGCGAAAGTTAGCTGATTGCTACTTCACTCCTTGTTGGATAACTGCACCCAGCTCTCAACAGAATTCCACATTGGCTGCTTATACACAATAGCAGCCACTCTCTTGTAATTGCATCCTTTTCACAGTCCAAACCAAATGAGGGTACCATGTGATCTGCTGTGTTGATTTGAACTATATTCAACCATGCTCTTTGCAATGCATAAAAGAAACTGTTTTGATAGCATTGGCAGAGGAACTAGTATTCCTTTACTGGTAATAAAAACATCACAGCATAGCTGTGTGGACAGTTGTAATGTTCATCAGCAAGGCCATATAAGACACTACACATCGTCCACTGTAGTTGACAACATCATTAGTCATCTTGTCTCATCAAGTCACTGTGAACAGATATGCATAAGCAAGACAGTGGGGCTGGTCAAGCACAATCCATCTTCATTGTAATTAACTCATGCAAAAGTTTCCTAACTGACTGCTTCATACACATTCTGTTATACAGATTCAGAGAATCATAGAGACATAGAGATGTACAGCACGGAAATAGACCATTTGGTCCAACTCGTCTATGCGACCAGGTATCACAACCTAATGCAGTCCCACTTGCCAGCACCCGGTCCAGATCCCTCCAAACCCTTCTTATTCATATACCCATCTGGATGCTTTTTAAATGTTGCAATTGTATTAGCCTCCACCACTTCCTCTGGCAGTGCATTCCAAACACGTATCATCCTTTGCGTGAAAACGTTGCCACTTAGGTCCCTTTTATATCTTTCCCCTCTCATTCTAAACCTGTACCCTCTAGTTCTGGATTCTCCTACCCCAGGGAAAAGACCTTGTCTATTTATCCAAACCATGCGCCTCATGATTTTATAAACCTCTATAAGGTCACCCCTCACCCTCCGACACTCCAGGGAAAACAGCCCTAGCCTATTCAACCTCTCCCGATAGCTCAAATCCTCCAACCATGGCAACGTCCTTGTAAATCTTTTCTGAACCCTTTCAAGTTTCACAACATCCTTCCAATAGCAAGGAGACCAGAATTGCATGCAATATTCCAAAAGTGGCATAACCAATGCCCAGTACAGCCACAATATGACCTCCCCAACTCCAATAATCAGTACTCTGACCAATAAAGGAAAGCATACCAAACGCCTTCTTCACTATCCTATCTACCTGCGTCTCCACTTTCAAGGGGCTATGAACCATGGTCTCTTTGTTCAGCAACACTCCCCAGGACCTTACCATTAAGTGTACAAGTCCTGCTAAGATTTGCTTTCTGAAAATGCAGCACCTCACATTTATCTAAATTAATCTCCATCTGTTACTGCTCAGCCTATTGGCCCATCTGATCAAGATCCCATTGTAATCTAATGGAAACCTTCTTTGCTGTCCACTACGTCTCCAATTTTGGTACCATCTCCAAACTTACTAACTGTACCTCTTATGCTCACATCCAAATCATTTATATAAATGACGAAAAGTAGTAGACCCAGCACCGATCCTTGTGGCACTTCACTAGTCACAGGCCTCCAGTCTGAAAAGGAACCCTCCGCCACCACCCTCTGTCTTCTACCTTTGAGCCAGTTCTGTATCCAAATGGCTAGTTCTCCCTGTATTCCATGAGATCTAACCTTGCTAACCAGTCTCCCATGGGGAATCTTGTTGAATGCCTTACTGAAGTCCATATAGATCACATCTATCGCTCTGCCCTCATTAAACCTCTTTGTTACTTCTTCAAAAAACTCAAGCAAGTTCGTGAGACATGATTTCCCATACACCAAACCATGCTGACTATCCCTAATCAGTCCTTGCCTTTTCAAATATATGTGCATCCTGTCCCTCACGATTCCCTCCAACAACTTGCCAACAACTGACGTCAGGCTCACTGGTCTATAGTTCTCTGGCTTGTCCTTACTATCTCTCTTAAGTAGTGGCACCATGTTAGCTAACCTTCAGTCTTCTGGCACCTCACCTGTGATGCTCAATGATACAAATATCTCAGCAAGGGGTCCAACAACCACTTCCCTAGCTTCCCATGGAGTTCTAGGGTACACCTGATCAGGTCCTTGGAATTTATCCACTTTTATGCGTTTCATGACATCCAGCACTTCCTCCTCTGTAATATGGACATTTTTCAAGATGTCACCATCTATTTCCTTACATTCTATATCTTCCATGTCCTTCTCTACAGCAAACACTGATGCAAAGTACTCGTTTAGTATCTCCCCCATCTTCTGTGGCTCCATACATCAGCCCCATTCTCTCCCTCGTTATCCTTTTGTCCTTAATATATTTGTAAAAACCTTTTGGATTCTCCTCAACCCTATTTACCCAAGCTATCTCATGTTCCATTTTTGCCCTCCTGATTTCCCTCTTAAGTATACTCCTACTGCCTTTATGCTCTTCTAAGGATTCACTTGAACAATCCTGTTTGTACCTGACATATGCTTCCTTCTTTCTCTTAACTAAACCCTCAATTTCTTTAATTATTCAGCATTCCCTACACCTACCAGCCTTTTCTTTCACCCTAACAGGAATATACTTTCTCTGGACGCTCATTATCTCATTTCTGAAAGCTTCCTATTTTCCAGCTGTCTCTTTACCTGTGAACATCTGCCCCCAATCAGCTTTTGAAAGTTTTTGCCTAATAACATCAAAATTAGCCTTTCTCCAATTTAGAACTTCAACTTTTAAATCTGGTCTATCCTTTTCCATTGCCATTGTAAAACTAACAGAATTATAGTTGCTGACCGCAGAGTGCTCCCCCATTGACACCTCAGTCACCTGTCTTGCCTTATTTCCCAAGAGTATGTCAAGTTTTGCACCTTCTGTAGTACAAACATCCACATATTGAATCAGAAAATTTTCTTGTACACTCTTAACAAATTCCTCTCCCTCTAAACCCTTAACACTATGGCAGTCCCAGTCTATGTTTGGAAAGTTAAAATCCCCTACCACCCTATTATTCTTCCAGATAATTAGGATCTCCTTACAAGTTTGTTTCTCAATTTTCCACTGACTGTTAGGGGGCCTATAATACAATCCCAATAAGGTGATCATCCCTTTCTTCCTTCTCAGTTCCACCCAAATAACTTCCCTGGATGTATTTCCAGGAATATCCTCCCTCAGTACAGCTGTAATGCTATCCCTCATCAAAAATGCCACTCCCCCTCCTCTCTTCCCTCCCTTTCTGTCCTTCCTTTAGCATTTGTACCCTGGAACATTAAGCTGCCAGTCGAGTCCATCCCAGAGCTACGTTTCTTTACTAGTTATGATATCCCAGTCCCATGTTCTTAACCATGTCCTGGTTCATCTGCATTCCCTGTTAGGCCTCTTGCACTGAAATAAATTTATTAGTCCTACCCTGTTCTCTGCTTTGTCCCTGCTTGCCTTGAGTGTTTGACTCACTTATTTTCTCAACTGTACCAGTCTCAGATTGATCTCTTTCCTCACTATCCCCCTGGCCCCCAACAACCCACCCCAACCTTACTAGTTTAAATCCTCCTAAGCAGCTCCAGCAACTCTTCCTGCCATTATATTAGTCCCCTTCCAATTCAGGGGCAATCCATCCTTCTTGTACAGGTCACTTCTACCACAGAAGAGATTCCAATGATCCAAAAATGTGAATCCTTCTCCCACACGCCAGCTCCTCAGCCATGCATTCATCTGCTCTATCCTCCTATTCCTACCCTCACTAGCTCGTAGCACCAAGAGTAATCCAGATATTACTACTCTTGAGGACCTCTTTTTAAAATTCCTGCCTTACTCTCTATATGTTATCTTCAGAATCTCAAGCTTTTTCCTTCCTGTTTCATAGGTTCCAATGTGTACAATGACCTCCTGCTGGGCCCTCTCCCCCTTGAGAATATTCTGCACACTCTCTGAGACATCCTTGATCCGGGCACCAGAGAAGCAACACCCCATTCTGATTTTTCACTGCAAACCGCAGAAATGTCTGTCTGTGCCTCGGACAAGAGAGTCCCCTAACACAATCGATCTCTTGGAACCCGACGTATCCCTTATTGCATTAGAGCCAGTTTCAATACCAGAAACTTGCTGTTTGTGCTACATTCCCCTGAGAATACATCACTCCCTACATTTTTCAAATCAGCATATTCGTTTGAAATGTGGATAGTCACAGAAGACTCCTGCATTACCTGCCTACCTCTCTAACCTTTCCTGGAATTAACCCATCTATGTGATTGTATCTGCAACATTTCTCCCATCCTATAACTGCCATCCAACACACCCCCTTGCTCTTGTAAATTCCTCATTGACCCAAACTGTCATTCCAACTGATCCATTCGATCCAATGGCATTTATGGCAGATATAATCCTCAGTAACATGTAAACTCTCCCTAAACTCCCACATCCGACAAGACAAGCATATGACTCAGGGCCATTTTTACTTCTTTCAATCTGCAGACCCAGAAAATAGCACCATCTTATTCTTCTACAAAACACTGCTCCAGGTTGACTTAATACCTATGGCTTATATTTTAAGTTTAATCAAGAGACATATCTCAAATAAAACATATAATCAAGAAAAAATCCACTCTATTCACTATTTTAGATTTACAGCAAGGCTATACTTCAAACTATTAACTTATCTGTTTCTGTGCTGTGACCTCTCCCAAACAGGTTCTTCCAAGATCAGTTGTGAATTTCACTGTATGTTAATTTTCCTAGACACACTCCGATGTCCAGCAATACATGAATTCAGTAGCAAAGGCAATAACTGCATAGGTTCACTGCTCTGTCAGTTAGCAGTGTGTCTCTTTCCCTGTTTCTCTCCTGCACAGACCTGACAATGTGCTGCCTTTGTCTGTCCCTCTCCCTTTTAAAACTGCTGTTACTTTGACTTTTTTTTCTCCAAAGTTCCAAAACAATGCAACAGCATATAAAACAATTATTGCCACTTCTGAAATTTCTGGAAATCACCTCCAACACCTAAAAGATCTTAAAAAAGGAGCAGCTTGTTACAGCCAGAAATTTTTCCCATCCTCCATCTTGGATTACCCAGAATATCTTGAAATGAGAAAATGCCCTCCTTTAGTATCTTTGGAACAGAAACTCAACTTCATCACAACAGCAACTCTCAACCCTGGAATAGAGCTGTTCTAGTTGGCAGGGAGCTGTAGTAAATGAATTGCTTTAAGCAAAAGATACCTAGCAGAGAAGGGATGGCTAACAAAAATATAGGTTGTAAGTTTGCTTGCTCAGCTGGCAGGTTTGTTTTCAGATATTTCATCACCATGCTAGGTAACATCATCAGTGAGCCCGCTGTGAAGCACTGGTATTTGGTCCCGCTTTCTATTTATGTATCTTGGTCTGTTAAGGTGGGTGAGGTCATTTCTGGTTCTTTTTCTTAGAGGTTGGTAAATAGGGTCCAAATCTATGTGTTTATTGATGGAGTTTCAGTTTGAATTCCAGGCCTGTAGGAATTCCCTTGCGTGTCTTTGTTTAGCCTGTCCTAGGAGGTGGTTTAAGGTACACTCCTGTGTAGACCTCCAGGGAGAGTGTGGGGAGAGAGAGAGGGCAGGAGGTCAGGAGACGGTGACTGTTTAATAATGGGAAAAAAAGACAGGGTCACTGCTGGAAACACGTCTTTGATGCAATGTTTCTATCAGGACCTCGAGATCTCCTTCGGATAATCTGATTTTCGGATAATTGGTATTCGGATAATCAAGATTCCTCTGGAAAGCCTTGTGACTTTATATGCTGAGAAGAGAACCCAGAGAAAAAAAACTTACATATTTGGAGAATTCCAGCTAACCATCTAACTCACAATATAAGAGCATTGAACAAAGAGACATAACGGACAGGAGTGGGTTATTTGATCCCTTGATCCTGCACCCTCCTTTTGTCAATTAAACATGTTTCAAATATATTCAATGACCCATCCTCTACTGCTCACTGAGAAAGAGAATTTCAAATACTAAATGTTGTCAGAGAGAAGAAATTCCTTCTCATCTCTGTCTAAAACAGAAAACTTATTACATTGAAATTATGCTGTCTAGTTTTACAATCTC
The DNA here is from genome assembly GCF_037043375.1 of Chiloscyllium plagiosum. Taxonomy (NCBI): domain Eukaryota; kingdom Metazoa; phylum Chordata; class Chondrichthyes; order Orectolobiformes; family Hemiscylliidae; genus Chiloscyllium; species Chiloscyllium plagiosum. The sequence goes on from NW_028270148.1 coordinate 65,326,149, forward strand.
CCATGAAAGAAAACATCCTCTCAATATTTGCATGGTCAAGCACCTTAATAATCTTGCATGCCTGAATAAACCATCTTTCATTTGTTTCAAATTCAACAGGCTTATGCCCAACCAGCTCAAATCCTCCTCATAAAACAAACTCCTCTTCCCAGGAATTAGCCTATTGACTTTTTTCTGAACTGCAATCAATGCAAGTAAGGTGACCAAAATTGTAAACAGTACTCAAAGTGCCATCTCACCAACATCCTATATAACTGCAGCAAAACCTCACAATTTTATCCAACAAAGGCTTTGCAATAAAGGCTGACATTTCATTTGCCTTCCTAATTATTTCCTGTCCCTCCGTGATGAAGATTTATTTTTCAGGTACAAAATATCCAGGTCCCTCTCCACTATAGCATTCTTCAAGCTCTCTTCATTTAAATGAAATTCTGCTTTTTATTCTTCCCTCAAAGCGGAGAATTCACAATTTCCCACATTATACTACATCTCACACTTTTCCTACTCATTTATCTTTACTATAATTTTTTTGCAGACTCTTTGTGTGTTCCTCACAGCTTTCTTGCAATCCTATCTTTGCATCGTCAGCACATTTGGCTAGAATACAATTACTCCCTTCATCCAGGATCATAAACAGATCATAAACCATTGAGGCTCCAGTTTTGATCATTGTAGCTCTCCACTAGTTATGGTTTGCCATCCTGGAAATGATCCATTTATCCATTTTTAATTGATTAGCCAATCCTATAATCAGAGTAAAAATCATCCCTACAAGCTCATGTGTTGTGTATTATTCTTTTATGTAGCACATTAATGAATGCCTTTTGGAAATTCAACTGCACTATAACTACTGGTTCCTCTTTATCCATTCTGTTTATTAAAACTCAAATAACCCAAATTAATTTGTCCAGCATGATTTCCCTTTTACAAAATCATGTTGTTTCATGATTCTCTAAATGTCCTGCTATTAGCGCTTGAACAATTTTCCAAATGGTCAATGTTGGACCCAACCGACCTATACTCTCCTGTTTTCTGTCTCTCTCTTTCTTGAAAGAGATATTAAATGTGCAGATTTCCAACTCACTAAGACATTTCCAAAGCCCAAGGAAGTTTGAAAGAATATAACTAATGCATCCATTCTATTTGCAGCCAATTGTTTGAAGAGCCTAGAACATAACTCGTCAGGTTCAAGGGAATTGTCAACCTATCATCTCGTTGGTTTACTTTTTCATTAGCAATAATGATTGTTTCAAAATTCCTCTCTCTCTCCACCTTTTGATTTTCAACTATTTTGGGATTATTTTTCTTCCTCTGCTGAGAAAACAGCTACAAAGTGCGATGAAAACCTTTGCTATTTCTTACTTTCCCATTGTTAATTTCCAGTCGCGATCGTTAAGTGATCAATGCTTATTTTAGTTAACAATTTCCTTTTTGTACACTTGTAGAAATTTTTATAATCTGTTTAATATTGCTTGCTAATTTTCTCTTACACAATAATGTCTCCTTTTTAAAAACATTATCCTTTGCTAGTTTCAAAAACTTAGCCAATTTTTTGGTTTAACAACATTTTTTTTCCTTACTATCCTTAATTTCCTTAGCTAGTCATAGGGATAGCATTGTTCTGATTGAGTCTTCCTTTTCAGTGGAATATATCTTCATTGAGAGCCATAAGATATATTATTAAATATCTACCATTACTTTTCTACCATCTTGTCTTTAAACTTATTTATTTAGTTCACTTCAGCCAACTTTGTATTCATATCTTTATAATTGTACCTATTTAACTTTATAAAACATTAATTAAGGACTGACTTTTTTTGCATTGAACTGAATGTGAAATTCTGTTATTCTATGATTACTCTTGCCAATGGATTCCTTATTACAAAGTCTTCATTTAATTCTGTTTCAATTTATATTACCAGGTTTAAAATAGCCTGGTCCTCAGTAGATTCCAGAAATTTGTGAATTTCTTCCAAATACACTATTAACTCTTCCTCTGGGGAACATTTGCCAAGTTGATTTGTCTAATCGATGTAAAAATTACCTGACGAAGGATGTTCTGGCTATGGAAGAAGTGTAACAAAGATCTAACAGACTGATTTCCGCAATGACAGGATTGAGTATGAAGAGAGACTGGAAAGGTTAGGAATATATTCACTCAAGTTTAGGAGAATAAGAAGGATCTCAAAGAAATCTCTAAAATCCTAACAGGAGACAAGGTAAATACAGGAAGGATATTCACGATGACTGGAAAGTCCAGAACAAGGGGTCACAATCTAAGGATATATAGTAAGCCTTTAGGACTGAAATGAGGAGAAATATCTTCATCCAGGAAGTGGTAAATTCTCTGCCATAGAAAATAGGTTGAAGGCTTAAGACTAAAGGAATCAAAAGGTAATGCAAGAAGACAGCAATGGAATTGAATGATCAGGCATGATCATATTGAATGGTGTTTTCTATGTCTATATTTTTAACATCTCTGTAGGTGTCCCTAATCTAGGGACAGCAGTGGTTCAAGAAGGTAAGGCAATAACTGCTGGGATGAGCAATAACTGCTGGGCAAGCCAGTTTCACTCGAATAACTGAAAAAGAGACTTCCTCACAGCAGTAGTAAGATGGGGCTGCCTTTCCATGCTGACAATGGGACTTCTATCCTGTAGTAGCTGACACAAAATCTGCTGGCCAATTTGATTAACTGCAAATGACTAGTCCCACTATTGCCAGAACTCAGCAGCGATTGCTGTTGAGACTATAAGCAGCTCTGAGAAGATCCATAAATCTAGGTTAGTCAGGGTTTATGGATGATAAAGGATCGGGGATTATAACTCAGGGTAGAGTTGGTGGCTTGGTCATTTTTTGGACGCTTTAGCGGACATTGGGGTATCTGTTTGGCTTGTGTCTCTAATGGGTACAGTCCAAAAATATTTGTCTGTCTCCTTCTTTCACACCTTTTAGCCTCAGTAGTAAAAGTAACAAGCTGGCATGATACATTACCTGCCTAGCATACTTTGGGGATAGTTCTGAAGTGGACAGGAAGCTGGCGCAGGAGTCACCTCTTTTATTTTACATGCCACTCCACTGGCAAATACATTGACAGTGGCATAA